>NC_051307.1:158289363-158981863 GCF_015220235.1 Choloepus didactylus
GGCTTAGACCATCTTGACTTTTCATGGCACACCTGGGAGACAACACAGAAACTGGCACCCACCTCCCCTGACCCCAACCTCTCAGTGTTTGTTGTGGGTGCCATGCTGGATGCTGTGAGAGATACAAAACAGGTACATTGGGGACATCTGTCTGGAAGCTGGCTGACAGAGATGAGACTAACGGTTTCCAGTGCCCTGAACCAGACATTCATGTTGGTAGGCCTCAGAAATTTGAAGAAGTCCTTCCTCCCAACTCACTGTGCCCTGAAGCCCTTCTCAGAGACCCTGGGACCTCAACCTCTATGGGTGTGAAACATCTCAGGGTGTCTTGGGGGCAGCTGGGTTTCCTCTCTAGGAAGAATGTGCTCCCCACCCACCTCCCCCTTTCCCCACTCTTTTCTTCCTCCTTACTTTTTTGGAAACATCAATATTTTAAAAATCAAAACTATGATTCTTTTCCATGACCATATTTACATTTTTCTGATTTTAAGTGCCGAGGAAATTTCACAATACTGAAACCCCACCTCCTCCCTGATTCCCCATCACCCCCTCAACGAAGTGTCTGGCTTCTGAAACAGCACATTATAAATTTTTATCTTGCACCAGACAACATTTTATTCATATAGGAATTCAGTAATACTTGTCTGAAAAACGAATAAAAATCAGTGGTGTGTCTTCTTTGCACTCTCATTGGTTTTCATTGTTTGGTGTTCAGGATTTAGCTGTGTAGCAGCCCAGGCAATTACTGTCCAAATAGTCCCTGTGGCAGAGACAGTTGGTGTTCACCAAATAGCCGTACACCTCTATATCTCCAAACTCCCTGGGGCCATGTGACTTGTTATGACTGAGTGAGTGTGTCACTTCCATGTTGAGGCTGTTAAGAGCTGGTGGTGTGCCTCCTTTAATCCTTTGCTCTCAACAGCCCCAACAGCCATGAATAGTGTAGCTATAAGAAGGACGTGGCTGCTAGTCCCACAGTGGCTTTATGTGGGTGAGAAGTAAACCTTTGTAAACCCACTGATCTGTTTGGGTTTGTTTCTTGCAGCACCTGGTATTTATTACTCTGACTAATACTGCCTATAGTTGCTGTAACATAGTAGGCATGCAAGAGATATTTGTTGAATACATGATTGAATGCATAAATGAATCTGTTTGAGGTAGAAGGAGGACTAGGTCCTTTTCCATGCATGGAGCCCTGATAGCAAAAAAAATAAATAAATTGTAGTACAAAGACAATCCTTTTCTGGGGAAAACTTTTTTTTTTTTTTTTTTAGTTCACATGGCTCACATGAATTCTTAAAAAGAATTATTCTTATTATTCAGTTCAATTTAATTAATGAAACATTTGCTCAGTGGTCTCTGTGTACTAGGTCCAGTGCTCGAGCCTGGGGAAGGAATTCTTATCTGCGATACAGAAGCTGAACAATACAAACGTACTAAAAACCCAGTTAATGAGACAGAGTTTGGACTCAAATAGAACCCATTAGTGATGCCTTCCCTGATTCCATCCCCTCCTGACTCCTTCTACTGAGCAACCACTGCCCTCCTGGTTCTCCCCAATGCCTGTGTCAAAGCCCCATGACACATTTTGCCTTTGCTTTGATGTTTAGGCACAGGGCTGTCCCTTCCATTGGGTTTGCAGGAGCCGATAGGGCTAGTTTTGTGTTGTGTCCTATTTGTGAGTATGCAATAAATGCTTCTTGTTGGACTTGTGAGCAGTGTCAAGAGGGGGAATATGTTCAATGCTGTCAGAGTGTTCAGGGGTTGGAATAGAGACTTGTGGGATCCCATTCAATTTGGGGGTGTGATGGGGCTTCAGGAGTGAGATGGTATTTGAGCTGGACCTTGCATAGAGGAAGATTTGTAGAGATGGAAGTCAGGGTGGTGGAGGGGGCCATTTGAGGTGGTGAGGACAGTAGGTATCCAAGGCCAAGCCCAGAGTATAGTAAAGAAACAGGAAGAAGCTTGCTATGAATAAAGCATGGGAATGGGGAAGAAGGATAGTGGTAGAAAAGGTCAGGGAAGGTAGGTGAGGGAAATAGGAGGGCATGGGTGTCCGCTGCCATGACTGTACCTAATTAAGCTGGGATTGGGGAACCATGGAAGGTGTGTGGGTTGTGAAATGTGACAAGTGAGGCCTGCAGTGATGGGGTGGGCAATTTAGAAGAGTGGGAAGCATTTGGGAACCCCACATGGGGAAACTGTGAGACCAAGTGAGCAAGAGATTGATAAAGTGTGGAGAAGCCCTGGGAAGAGGTCATTGAGCATGAAGTATGGGATGTCATGCTTTAGTATTGAATATGAGATTGGTCTTTGTCTTCATTTAATAGTTAAAATTAGGTTTAGCTAGCAACTCAACAAGCCATGGTTCTTGCATCTCTCACTTCTGACCTCTCCGCTCACACAGTAGTATTATCCCCTCCTCCTTGTCGCATTATCCCTTCCTCTCCAGTAGTCCTGGCTTCCTTCTCTCTCACCAGATTCTACTTCCCCTGCTCCCTTAGGCAGATCTTTCCATGAAGTTGATGGTCCTGTTGGTCCCACAATACCAGTGGCTCCCAAAATGGATCTGAATAAACATTTTTTTCTATCTTCTCACCCATCTTCTATTTCTTTCTGAAAATGAAGATGAATTAATTGAATTGCTCTTCACAAGTCAGTTTCAAGGGCTTCTCAGACTTTTTAACAGTTTTGTGCAGATGTATTTCCATACACTTGTTTATAAGGTGTTTGTTTCAAAGAGAAAGAAAACAGCACTGTCCCCTTCTCCCCAGCACACACACATCTTGGCTACCCCCTGGAGCCATTGATAATCTTCACCTTTTATTTTCTTTTTGTTTTAAAGAAAATCAAAAGCAAATAGAGTTCCCATAATACTCAGAATGCAAAGTTGCTATGATGCATATTGAAGTAATTGTCCATATTAAAAGCAGCATTTTAACTTATTTCATCTTCATGGGTGAAAGAGTGTCATATCTATAATTATATATATTTGAATATGCATTAATATTTAGGGAATGTATACCAGAACTTCTCAACACAAATGCAGAAAAAGGGTATTTATAATTTAATGGCAATAAGTTTTTATGGCTTTTGTTTTGGACACCCACAGAGACTTCAAGTTGTCAAAGAAAGATTGAATGGAATTTAAAATGAAATTAAATCAGCTCTCCATAAACTTTTTTTGTCTATAACAAAATACTGACTAGCCTTCTTTCTTACTCCCATGTGTGTGTAGGCAGGAGCAAGTACACAAACACACACATGCACGCACTTTATTTTCTAGCTGAGAAACATTAACTTACTCTACTTATCATGAGGATGTCCTTCAAATAGACCCACTCTTCTAATGTCCTCTTCTTTGCTAGCAATGCCCATTGATTGGAGCATGAATTCTCTAATTTTCTCCTTATGGTATATCTGTGATTATCACCCTTTTTAACACAGAGCCAACTTCTCCTCTTATTGCACCTTTTATTCTAAGCCAAAGCTGCAAGGGTTGTGCTCAGAGGTGAGAGTGTGGCTCTCTCCCATCCTGTGACTTCCTGGCTGCAGGGAGAGCCAACAGCCCCTTCCCCGGCTCACCTGGTCCTGCCCCAGGCTGCCAGGCGGTGCCTACCTGGAAGGCCCAGGATAGTGAAGTAAGGCCGACACTCGGTGAACCCTGAGGTCTGCCTCACGCAGCTCCTCCAGAGGCCTTCGTACTGGAACACAGAGGTGACGGGGTTGTCGTACAGGTCCTGGGTGCTCCACATGTCCATCCCCGTGGCGGCGATGCAGCCCGCCAGTCCCAGGCTGCACAGGAGGAAGCCCACCACTTGTAATGTGGTGGTAGACATGGCCTCAGCCACCTCGCCCTCTGGCCACTGCCTCGGGAGAAGCTGCCGCCTTCCTCCTGGGCAAGACGTGGACCTAGTGTGTTCCTAGGGGAGCTCCTCTAATCAGATGGTTTCCCTCCGCTCTCAGTGTTTGCTCACAGTGTTTTCCTTAGATAGTTCAGTTTCACTCTTGGCTCAAGGGCACATTATTTTTTCATTTGTTAGGGAAGCAGCCCCAAGAGGCACTTGTCCTGCTGAGCCGCGCAGGCCCAGCTGGGTTGAGAGCAGAGTGGACTGAGGGGACAGAAGGATGCCCTGCCCCAAGGCTGTACCCACCCATCCCCAACTCCCACCCCACCCTCAACACGCCACCAGCGGGAGAGAGAGCTGACATGGCCACCATCGAGAACCCCCGTGAGCCCTTCCTTTAAGCTGCTCCTCATGGATGGGAGACCACTTTTCCTGACTTCACTTAAAATAGTCCAGGAATCATCCACTATGTTCCACCTTAGACTGGACTTTTACATTTCCTCCTCCCAACTCATAAGCCACTTTTCACTTGAATTTCACATTTTGATTTAACAGTAATGGGTAAGGCAGGTATTGTTATCCTTATTATTATTATTATTTTTAGGTGAGTTGAGTGAGGCACAATAGGTTAAAGTCCTTGTCCAAGCACCTTGAAGAGATGCTTTAAGAGTGAATGGCAGAGTTGAGACAATTCTCACCTCAACTTCCATTCCGCTGTTCCTTTTCTAATTCCATATGGAATGGAGGGGACAGGAAAAGTTGTCCCCACTTTTGAGAAGAGGAAGCCAAGTCCTAGAGATATGCTCTCAGTCTACAGATATTAGCCTGGGATGAGAAGAAGGAAGGCATCCCACCAACCTCCATCTCACCTTCTCACTCATGCCACAAGAACCTGTCAGGACCATGTATCAGACAGAGAAGGTTCCACAAAGGTGAGAGGGGGCTCTGGGGCTGGCAGGGTCAAAGGGCCTTGACCTGGTCATGGGGAGACCTAGGATCTCCCCATGAACACTATCAACAACTCACTGTGAGGTGGGTGCTTTTTGGGCAAATTCCTTAGACATGGCAGGTTATAGTTTCTTCATCTGTAACATGGCAAATAAACTAGAACACTTTGGGTCTCACACACTGTCTCTTACATTTTGCAGAAAAACTTTCACTATAAGTGGTCAAAATATCAAGAATTGTGTAATCACGAAAAAGAGACAGCTGAAGAGACCAGTGTGTTATTCTTTCCACACTATTGGACTCTGTTGGAGAATTGATTGACCTGCTGCTTCCTTCTGATCATACATGTCTGGTCTCAGAATTGAGAGACATTTTTATTAGACTTACCCTGAATCTGGATTTCAATGCCCTGAAACACACACACACACACACACACACATACACACACACACACACACACAAATCTCTAACCTCTACAGTAATTCTCCAGGAAACATGCCCTGTGCATCTGGACATTTCAATGTTATCTTGGTTGTACTCAGCCACCACTCCCACGGCTTCATACCCAGCAAATACAGAAAGCAAACATGGTGGTTCTCCCTCTAATTTGAATGAAGGCAACACTTAATTTAGGGTCTGTGATCAGTTTTGTGGAGAACAAAGCATGAGCCAGAAATCCCCAAATGAGAAAGCAAGAGTCATAAGACTCAAAGTGAAATAGTGCCGATTGCTAGGTGTCCCCCAAACTGAGCTGCCAGGCCCAAGTCTGGAATGTATGTGTGGGGCATGTACAGGGGGAGACACTGGTATTTGCTGGTGGATAGGGATCAACTGATTAGATCAGAAAATGTTGGAATAATTCAGGGATGATTCTGCCACTTGGCGGAGTTCATTTTACTCTTACATCATCTGAAAGGGCAGTTTTTTAAATTTAATTTTATTTTACAAAGAGATCTCTCAGTTTGGTTTCTAATGCTCACTTTGTGACATTTGTCTACCCCCCCCAATGCCACCAAAATAATAGATTGAAAATGGAAAAATTTTAAAAAAAATAGGTGATTTCAAATGCTCTATTCTCACTCACGGCAATTCTCCCCTTTCCCCATTTCTCTTTGCAAATGTTTTTATCAAACATTTCAAGACAGGAGTGAAAAAGTCATTCAGGTAATAAATAATGAATTAAGGTTTCTTTTTGGATTGAAATGGTGACAATGACTTCTTTATTTGGGGGAAGAAAGAAAAGTTAATTTTAAAGGATAAACTAAACCTATCTCTAACTAGGCAGACTACTGAACGAGAAGAAACCGTTAAGTATACACACTTTTTCTATGTGAAATAAATAATAACTTGTCCTATAACACCTGAAAGATGGAATGTTTTGCTTCCTGGAGAGTTTTCTGTGCTCTGATTGAGCAGACCACCGCTTTAGCTGTCTCTACCCAAACGAGTGAATGACGGTCCACAGAGGGTAATCTGACTTCCGAATTGTTCGTGGCAACAGGCTTTGTGGAAACATATCAAAGCCAAAAGGCACAACTATGGGATACATTCTGGTTTGATTCTATTTAACAATAATGAGGGTTGGTGCAACTTTGCTTAATCACTTTTAAAATGGAGCAAAATTTCTGCCCCTCTCCTCCGGGAAATCATCCCCTCTGCCCCTCAGTTTCAACTATGGCTCTGGCAGTGCCATTTCAGGTTATATGTTTCCAGGAGCTTATATTATTTTTCACATTGGAGAAAACATTTCCACTGCTTTTTCTTTCAGCTTTTCAGAAATATTAATATAACACCATCCATTGTAATTAGACAAAAATGGTAGGACAAATAGCAACATAAAATAGTATAGCTAGGAATTAGGGAAAGGTCAAATTAGTATACCAAGAAAAATGATTGATATGTCAATATCTTATTTTAAACCAATGCTTATGAAGGATTTGTTTTCCTCTTTTCTTGAATTGTCACTTTGTACTTCTTCCTCATGTATTCACTGACATTTTTATCATTTTTCTTTTCAATGTAGATGAACTATTTATTTGTTAAGGATCTTAATACACTACTGTGGTTACTAAAAATATCTTTTCCTATTGCTTATTTGCTTTTTAATTTTGGTCATGGTTTTAGGAAAGAAATATACAATGTATTTCATTTTAAACGTTCCTCAATGCCTGGTAAATATATGTGCTCAATGAATATTTGTTGAATGATGTAGTCAAATGAGTTCATTTTTCCTTTATGTTTTCCCCCATTGTTTCTATGCTTAGAAAGTTATTTTCCACTTAGAAGAAAGAAAATATTTTAGAAATTTTTTACAAGATTTAAACAGTTTTTAAAATATATTATTTGCATTTAATTAATCTGGAATTTAGGTTTTCAAGTCACAGACACCTCTTACCATAGACATAAGAGGATTATTCTTTCACAGGGTTGTGGTGAAGTGTAAAGTGTGATTACCTTGAAGTTATTAACACCATTTTGTAAAACAAACTCTTGTGAATAGAGAATCTGCATCCATAATTTGAAGTCAAAACCCTGAAATGGGTGAAATACACAACTAGACTTGAGGCTGTACCTTTGTCCTGTTAAATTGCAAATGCAAATAACTCTATCCCTCACATTAAATTAATTTTTAAATTTGAGTTTATTAGCTTTTTAATATTATTTATATCATATTTGCAAATCTAGTTTTTTGTGTAAGAGTTATATACCTAAGGAATTTAAATCTATATTGTTATATATATTAAAGTTACATTGTATAATTTAAATCAACATCAAGGTTCTGCAAGAATAATTTTCTTTTAAAAGGGCTTCCTACAAAATTTTATTTGGAAAACACTGCTCAAAACTATCTTTTTTTAGGATTTTCCCAGAAAAATCCCAAGTTTGAAGAGAAAGTCTGACAGGCAGTTTCAGTCTGGCCTGATTTTAGCTCTGGGAGCTTGGGCAAATAATTCACTTTGCTTCTCTGATTTATAGTCTCTTCATCGGTAAAATGAATGTAGGGTTTTTGCAGCTGTTATTAGTCCAAGTCCCCCTCAAAGAAGAGTCTGTGTGGAGCCCTGGCACCAGGGTTGGGCAAGACATGAGGGCAGGAGAGATGTCTTTGCACTGGGGATTTATGTTTTGTGTCCGGAGATCAACGTCTGAGAGCCTCGGGGCTTCCTGTGAGGCTCCGTGCCTGGGTGTAGGTGCACTCAGGACAGGACAGAGCCCTGGTTCCGTCTGTACGTGACCTTGGGTGAGTTACTTAAGCTCAGTTTTCTTGTCTCTAAAGTGGTGATCATAGTCCCAAACCCACAGGGTGGTTGTGGAGAGTACACAAATTATTGCAAGACAATTGCTTGCTCAAGTGCTAGTGAATGAGTTACTATTATTCCCCCTTTGTGAAGGAGTATGAACCCCTCAGATGTCACTACAGGCACCGCGTGCCCCAGGAGGTCAGGCGCAGGTTGGTTCTCTCTGCTGTGGCCTCTAGCCACCTATGTGGACAGGTTTTGGATATTTTGCATCTGGGGTGAGAAAGTCTCCCAAGAGTGGGTTGCCGGGAAGAATTTTGAGGCCCAGCCCCAGAACTAACGAGAGTCAACAAGGACAAAGGGATATGGGAGTGGTTTGTCTGCTCTCCAGTCCCTAGTGGAGGATGTCCTCATTTCTGAATGAAAGGCACAATAGGGCCTGGAGATGGGACTCTGTTCAGTATGTGCATTGTCCTCACCTCAGGCAGGCGAAGTCTTGAGGCTAAAGGTAGGAGGTGGTATAGCTTGGACCTCCCGAGCCCTGTTCCTATGAGTGATTGAGACTCAATGCCATTGCTGACATACTAGTTATTATTATTATTTTTTATATGTGTCCCTTGGGAAGAATTGGACACCATCTAGGTAAGTGACTGGGAGTCCTGACACTTCCAGAAAGCCCATTTTGCCAAGGCTCCTGCCCTCCTGCTCCGACACTGATGGTGGTGGCAGTTGCCCCTGTCAAAGTGAATCGCAGCTCCTTCCACCCCAACGATCCCTCTTGTCCCCCTGACAAGGCCGCAGTGTCCTCTCCACCTCCAGGCTCCCCTGGCAGCCTGCCAGGCACCCGGAACCTTACCTGGCAGCCCCAGCAGGGTGAAGTAGCCCCGGCACTCGGTGAAGCCGGAGCTCTCTCGGACACAGGAGCGCCACAGCCCTTGGTAGTTGAACACGGCTGTCACTGGGTTGTTGTACAAGTCCTGAGTGCTCCACTGGTCCATGCAGGTGGCAGCGATCATGCCTGCTATCCCGAGCAGCGAAATCACGAACCCCAAGCCCTGGCAGGCGGTCACGGCCATGGTGGGGTGCAGTGAAGCACAGAGCGCCACTCGAGTGTTGGACAGTCTGCTTCTGAGAGTGCTGAGGGTAGGGTTGGAGTTTTCTCAGAGAGGCTGGTGCACACGTCACGAATGGGCTGTGTAATGGAGGGGGGCTCACCAGTGCCACCTGGGCTCACTCTGCTCCTTTATCTACCTAAGTGAGATAATTTCCATAACATGGTACCAAGAGCCATTTGTTTTCCACCATCAGTACACTCTACTCACTGTTTGCCTTTCAAGGGAGTTTCTTTCCTGATTAACTAGATTCCCCTCTGTAGAGGGTAAAAGCAAGTGCAGAGGTGGAAGGCTGGAAGGCACTGTAGGTTGGCCAGGCAGGGTTTCCAGTGGCTAAGCCACAAAGCACTTGTGGTTAAAAAGGCTTCATCCTTGAGTCTCTCACAAGTGAGGGGACTGAGATGCTGGTTACCCACTTAATTAAAAAATTTATGCAAGACAAGTTATATGGTAGAAGAAAGTAGTTATTTGATGGGAATGGCTAATATGGTTAAACTCTTCCAAGTTTCTGTGACCTTGACTTTGCCTTCATCAGCAGAGAGACCCATGGAAGAAGGAATAGAGCAGAGTAAGTGCTCTGGAACTAGACAGCCTGGGTTCAATTCCCATTCCATTGCTTCCTAGTGTGTGAGACAATAGGTAAATCACTTAACGTCTCTGAGCCACACTGTTTTCAATTGTAAAATGAGATAGTAATAGTGCTTATCTCCCTGGACTGTTTTGTTGAATAAAGATGACAATGCATGTGAAATTCAAAGCATGGCATATGGAGCACTGTACTCAGCAAATGCTAGCAAATATTACTGCGGCAGAACTAAGAATAAAATAATTAATCACTCTCAACTTGTGTTGACTAATCTCTTCACCTTGTGTTTCCTCACATTGATCAGAAACTAAATCCCAGCCTTTTCACGCAAAATGTCTCTAGTTATAGAAGGGCTTAAAAAAAGTAGCCCACATATCATTCCTAATAACTTTGAACCTGGATTCAAATCTCAGCTCTTTACACCAACTCACAAAGCTATTTTGTACATTGTAGGCTAATCTCTCTGTGCTTCAGTTTCCCCATTTCTTAATGAAAGTATTTGGAATATCTCAGTAATTCTATAATTTTTAAAAAGAGGGACACTTTTCTTTGACTATGACATTTGTAGGAGGACGAATATGCCACATAAATAAAAAGTGTGTGTGTGTGTATGCTGTTGAATCCCTGTGTAGCTGTAGGAGGTGGTTTATAGGATGGAGAGAAGAATCCCACCCATTCTTCTCTTGCTTCCTGAAGTATTCTCTGGGTTCATTTATTAGAAGCCCACAGGGGTCCAAGGAACATAATATGAAAACCACTGTACAATAGTCATTCAATAGTCTATTCAATAATTCATAGAGTAAAGGGGTGGACTAGAAATTCAGCTCATTGGCCCAGGAAGAAAACAAGGAAACTTTTCAGGTTCAGCCTGGGCTGGAGTTTGTATGGAAAAAGAAAAAAAGAAAAAAACACAAAAACTAAGAATATATGACTATGAGCCTCTGTCTCACATGTGACTGGGGTTTAAATTTATACACTCCTACATCATGGTCTCAGATTTCCTATACTGAGAAATTATCTTTAAAAAGTGATTCCAGAAAAGAAGATGGTGGCATAGAGAGGAGTGGAGGTTAGTTAGTCACCCTGGAACGACTAATAAACAACCAGGAGCAACGAGTAAATAATCTGGAATAACTGCAGGGGGACAAATGTGACTGTCCACACATCACACACCAACCTGGATTGGGCGGAATGCCTGAGATTGCAGCATAAAATATGTAAGTAAAGACTGCGGACCTGCACCAAGAACCCCTCCCCTACGGCAGCCCAAACTGCAAAACCTTGCTGTGATAGAGAGCAGCACTCTCTGAACAAGTGAATATACTTCAGTCCAGCTGAATATGGGGTTTTGATTAACAAATGTGGACTGCTCAATACAAGCTACAAATCCCCAACAAGCAGACAGAAGTTATTAGTGATGACTGACCTTATAGAGCCGACTGACCTTATAGAGCCGGGGGACTTCTCTGTGTCAGGAGGGGGAGCCTAGAGGACCAGGTGCTATCTCTGGCCAGTGGATGAAGCTGGGGGGACCATGGACTGGCCCTGAAGATGGGTTTTCTGTCCCTTTTTCTCTCTCTTAACCCGGGTGGCTCAGTGGAGGAAGCTGTAGCCATTTTCAGATCGCAGCTCTCTGACCCACACAAGGGTGGAGATAGCAGAGTCAGAGAGACAAAGAGCCTATTTAAATGCAAATGAAAATTCCCTAGAGGGTGTATCTTCCCTAAGAGGAAGGAGGTGGTGCCCAGCCCTACCTCCGGCCTCCCATTCAGAACCAGACCCCAGAGCCTGGGGGAAAACAGCCAAAACAGAAACTAAGGACTAAAAGATCCACACCTCCTTACACCAGTCTGGAGCTACAGGCTGACAGGAGGAAAAGCACAGAGGCTTGAGGCCTTCCAGGGTGTGTCAATCTTCTAAGACACACCCTCAGGGAGACCTGGTACTGAATATTGTCCCCTTCTGAAATCTGAGCCCATTCTGGTCTGGGAATACCTGGTTGGGGTAACCAAGGAAACCAGATGCCTAGACATCAGAAAACTACAACCTAAACTAAGAAAAACAAACTTATGGCCCAGTCAAAGGAACAAACTTACACTTCAACTGAGATACAGGAATTGAAACAAATGATGCTAAATCAGTTCAAAAACTTTAGGGAAGATAGGGCAAAAGCGATGAACAATATAATGAAAACACTGGGTGAATATAAGGTAGAAATTGAAAGTTTGAAAAAACAACTGGCAGAATCTATGGAAACGAAAGGCACAACACAAGAGATGAAAGACACAATGGAGCCATACAACAGCAGATCTCAAGAGGCAGAAGAAAACACTCAGCAACTGGAGAACAAGACACCTGAACTCCTACACACAAAAGAACAGATAGGGAAAAGAATGGAAAAATATGAGCAATGTCTCAGGGAATTGAATGACAGCATGAAATGCATGAATGTACGTGTCATGGGTGTCCCAGAAGGGGAAGAGAAGGGAACAGGGGTAGAAGCAATAATAGAGGAAATAATCAATGAAAATTTCCCATCTCTTATGAAAGACATAAAATTACAGATCCAAGAAGCACAGCATGCCCCAGACAGAATAGATCTGAATAGAGCTACAGCAAGACACTTAATATTCAGATTATCAAACATCAAAGACAAAGAGAGAATCCTGAAAGCAGCAAGAGAAAAGTGATCCATCACATACAAAGGAAGCTTGATAAGACTATGGGCAGATTTCTCAATGGAAACCATGGAGGCAAGAAGGAAATGGTGTGAAATATTTAAGATACTGAAGGAGAAAAACTGCCAACCAAGAATCCTATATCCAGCAAAACTCTCCAAATATGAGGGAGAGTTTAAAATATTTTCTGACAAATAGACAATGACAAACTTTGTGAACAAGATACCTGCACTACAGGAAATACTAAAGGGAGCACTATAGACAGATAGTAAAAGACAGAAGTGAGAGGTTTGGAACACAGTCTTGGGTGATGGTAGCAAAACAACGTAAGCACACTGAAAAAAGATGACTGTGAGTATGGTTGAAAGAGGAAGATTAGGAACAAGTGGGACACCAGAAGGAAAGAGGAAAGATAAAGACTGGGACTCTATAACTCAGTGGACCTAGAGTGCTCAACAATTGTGATAAAATGTTCAAATATGTTTTTACATGAGGAAGAACAAATGAATTTCAACCTTGTAAGGTGTTAAAAATAGGGAGGTATTGGGGAAAAAATATAATCAATGCAAACTAGAGACTATAATTAAGAGAAGCATTGTATTATGCTTCCTTTAATGTAACAAAGGCAAATACCAAAGCTAAATGCATATAAGAGGGAGACATAAGGGAGGGGTACAGGGCTCTTGGCATTGGTGATGTTGTCTGACTCTTTATTCTACTTTAGGTTAATGCTATCTTTCCTTTTGTTTTCCTGTCATGTTTTTTTTCTCTCTCTTTTTTATTTTTCTTTTTTCTCTCTACCTTCTTTGACGCTTCCTTCTTCTTTGTGGAAGAAATGGAGATGTCCTTATATAGATAGTGGTGATGGTGGTGAATACATAAATATGTGACTATACAGGGAACCGTCGATTGTTTACTTAGGATGGAATGTATGGTGTGTGAACAAAACTGTCTTAAAATAATGGGTTGATGAAGAAACCTTGAGGACACTATATTGAGTGAAATAAGTCAGACACATAAGGACAAATATTGCAGGGTCTCACTGATATGAACTAATTATAATATGTAAACTCATAGACATGAAATAAAATTTACCAGGATATAGAACGAGGCTAAAGAATGGGGAGAAGTTGCTTATTATGAGCAGAATGTTCAACTAAGGTGAATTTAAATGTTTGGAAATGGACAGAGGTGATGGTAGCACATTGTGAGAATAACTAACAGTGCTGAATGATGTGTGAATGTGGTGGAAATGGGAAACTCAGAGTCACGTATGTTACCAGAAGGAAAGTTGGAGGTTAAAAGATGGGAATGTAAAAAACAGTGAATCTTGTTGTGGGCAATGTCCGTGATTAATTGTACAAATACTAGAAATCTCTCTCATGAACTAGAACAAGTGTATGACACTATAACTAGAAGTTAATGATAGAGGGGCATATAGGAAAAAAAAATACCTATTGCAAACTATATACTACAGTTAGCAGTATATTAACATTCTTTCTTCAACAGTAACAAATGTACTATACCAAAACTATGAATCAATAATGGAGGGGGGGGTGGGGGGGGTGGTTAGGGGTATGGGAGGATTGGAGGTTCTTTTTTTTTTTCTTTTTTTTTTTGTCTTTATTTCTTTTTTGGAGTAATGAAAATTTTCTAAAAATTAAAAAAAAATGAATTGTGGTGATGGATGCACAGCTGTATGATGGTACCATGGGCAATTGATTGTACACGTTGGATCTTTGGATAATTGTATGGAAAGTGAAAAATCTCCATTAAAAAAAAAGTGATTCCAGACTGAAAACACATCTGGAATGACACAGAGATACAATTGCAAAATCCTCAATGCAGATTGCATAAGATTTCTATATTCAAACCCTGTCAAACTTGAACCCAAACCCCAAATTCAAGATGTATTATAAACAGTGGTATACTGGTAAACCAACTCTGAAAAAAAAAAAGCCCTTATTTATAGCATTTTCCAATTTACGTGACATGAATATTTCAACCACAGTTGACTTGACTTGAAACTACCAATGAAATGTCAATGAATGCAGAGTTGGGAAGAGATGCATGGAATCAGCCCTCGCATGCTGGCTCCAACACACCACTTGATCGTGAATAACAATTATAAGACATTGCAAACAGCTATAATGGATCTCTAAGAAAATCAGTAATATTGGTTGGATACATGAAAGAAGGAACTAAAAATTTACTCAAGATGGAATAGATAACCCGAATACTTCCAAAACTATTAAAGAAATGGAATCTTTAGTTAAAAACCCTCTAGGAAAAAACCTTCAGGCCCAGATGGTTTCACTGGTAAATTCAACCAAATATTTAAAGAAGAAATAACACCAATTCTATCCAATCCTTTCCAGGCAATATAAAAGGATGGAACACTTCTCAACTCATTTTATGAGGTCAGCATTACCCTGAGTGCTGGTTTGGATGTATTATGTCCCCCAAAACACCACTTTCTTTAATGCAATCTTCTGGAAGCAGACATGTTAATGATTAGGTTGGAATCTTTGGATTAGGTTGTTTCCATGGAGATTGACCCATCCAACTGTGGGTAATACCTTTGATTAGATTATTTCCATGGAGGTGTGGCCCTGCCCATTCAGCATGGGTCTTAAGTTGACTGGGGCCCTATCAGAGCTCAAACAGAAGGAGCTTGCTGCTGCAGCTGAGACAGACATTTTGGAGATGGCTGTTGAAAGCAGAGTTTTGCTGATGCTTTGGAGATACTAGCCTAGAATTTGCCCCGAGAAGCTAAGCCCAGAGACATTTTGGAGAAGGCCATTTTGAAACGCAATCTGGGAGCAAGCAGAAACCAGTCAGGTACCTTCTGAGCTAACAGAGGTTTTCTGGATGCCAATGGCCTTTCTCCAGTGAATGTATACTCATGTTTATGCTTTGGTTTTGACATTCTTATGGCTGTAGAACTCAACTTTGTATCCAAATAAACTCCCTTTATAAAATCCAATCCATTTCTGGTATCTTGCATAATGGCAGCGTTAGCAAATCAGAACACCCTGATTCCAAAATCAGACAAGAAAATTACAAGAAAACTGTAGTCAAATATCCCTCATGAACAGAGACACAAAAATCCTTCAGAGCAGATTAGCAAAAAAAAAAAAAAAAAAAAAAAAATTGTAGCAATATATAAAAAGAATAATATATCATGGCTCAGTGAGGTTTATCCTGGAGAATGCAAGTTTGGCTCAATATTTTAAAAAGTCAATGTATTCCACCATGTTAACATTCTAAAAGAAAATCCACATGATTACATCAATTGGTACCAAAAAAGAATTTGAAAAAATTCAACATCCATTTATGATAAAATTTCTCAATACGCTACAAATAGTGGGAAATTCCTCAATGAGAAAAAAGGACAGCTACCAAAAATTTTACAGCTAACACACAGTTAATGGGAAAGACTGAATGATTTCCCTTCTAAGACTGGGAACAAGGCATAGATGTCAAATGTTACCACTCCTATTCAACATTGTTCTGTAAGTTCTCGCCAGGGCAGTGAGGCAAGAAAAGAAATAAAAGGCATATATATTGAAAAGGAAGAAATAACATTGTCCTTATTCAGGGACAACATGAATGTCTGTGTAGACAATCCCAAGGAATCTATAAAAAATTCCTGGAATTAATAAGCAAGCTTAGCAAAGTCACAACATACAAGGTCAACACAAAAATAAACCATATTTCTATATACTAGCAATTAACAATTAAAACTTAAATTAAAGGCAATGCTATTTATAATAGCTCTAAAATGAAATACTTAGGTATAAATTTAATAAAGCATGCACAGGACCTTTACACTCAAAATTACAAAAAGCTGATGAAAGAAATGAAGAGTTAAACAAAGAGATAGACATACTATTTCAACATGTAGCAGCTTGCTTGAATTTAAAAGAGATTATGAATGAAAAGAACTAGTCCCAAAAACTGTTCATGGATTAGAAGACCCAACATAGTAAAGATGTCAATTCTCTCCAAATCGATGCATAGACATACTTCCAATGAAAATTCCAGCAGAACAAACAGGTTCTAAAATTTATATGGAAAGGCAAAAGATCTAGCGCAACCAAAAATAATATGAACAAGAAAAATGAAATTGGAGTAATTACATTCCACAATTTTTAAGATTTATTATAAAACTACACTAATGAAGATAGTGGTATTGATAGACACATAGATGAATGGAATAAAATAAAATCCAGAAATAGACCCACACAAATAGGGTCCATTAATTTTGGACAAAGTCCACAGGCAATTTAGTAAAGAAACAATAGTCTTTTCAATAAACTGTGGTGGAGGAACTGAGCACACCTAGCAAAAATATAAACTTTAAACCCCATCTCATATAAAAATTAACTCAAAATGGATCACATTGGAGAAAATCTTCATGAGCTGCAGGTAGGTCAAAAGTTTTTAGACATAACACCAAAAGCATGAACCATAAATGAAAAATTGATATATTGGACTTCATCAAAATTAAAACCTTTTTCTATGAAAAAACACTTCATCCAAGAGTGTCTTTAAGTCAAAAGTGTCATTAAATAGAGTATCATCAAAGCGTCATTAAGGGGAGAAAATACAAGTTAAAGTTCAGAAGAAAAAAATTTAAGCCACGTATCTGTCAAAGGATTTGCATCCAGAATAGATAAAGAAATCTCAAAACTAAACAATTAGGAAACACACAATACAATTAAAAAATGGACAAAGAACTTGAATGGATGCTTCACCAAAGATAATGTATACAGAAGGCATTAAGCAAATGATTATATGTTCAATCATTTTGTCATTAGGGAGATGCAAATTAAAACCATGATGAGATACTACTACTTCTCTATTAGAATGGCTAAAATAAAAAATGCTAACAATACCAAGTGCTAAAAAGTTTGCAGAGCAATTAGAACTCTGATATATTACTAGTGGGAAGGCAAAATAGTATAGCTTCTCTGGAAAACAGTTTGGCAGTTTCATATAAATTAAAACATACACTTACCATATGACTCAACAAAACCACACTTAGTTATATACTCTAAAGAAATGAAGCCTTATATTTACCCAAAAACCAGTACAAAAATGTTTATAGCAGCTGTATGCACAATTGCCAAAACCTGTTAACAACCCATAGGTGACTGAATAAGCAAACTATCATACATCTGTACAATGAAATTCTACTCAGCCATAATAAAAGAACTAACTATTGATACACACAACAGCTTGGATGACTTTCAAAGGCATTCATTGAAAGAAGCCAGTCTCCAAAATTTGTATTCTGTATGGTTCCATTTATATGACATTCAAGAAAAGGCAAAACAATAATGATGAAGAACAGATGAATGGTTGCCAGGTGTTAGGGCAAGGGGAAGGGAGAAGATATGACTACAAAGGAATTTTTTTGGGTGACAGAACTATTCTGTATTTAGACTGTGGGGGTAGTTACATGAATCCAAGCATGTTGAAATTCATAGAACTGTACACCCAAAAAATCAATTTTGTCACATGTTAACTTAAAAATGAAATTTTTTTAAAAGATTGAAGGCAAATTTTTAGACAAAGACTGAGCATTCTATATTCTCAGACAATCATTCAATGAATAGCTGAAGGATGAAGGAAGTTGCATCTAATAGGAAGTAGTGGAATGCAAATAGGAGTAGTGAGCCAAGAAATTGATAAATATGTGGGACAATTTAACTAACCATATAAAAATATTATAATGACTAATTTCAGGAGCATACAATAATGTGACATATAGAAAGGAGAAATGATGAAAGTGTGCTAATGTCCTTGTGTTGTTCAGAGAAGAGTTAAAACACAGATTAAATTAGAATTTGTTAAGATAGGTATTCATGTTAAAAATTTAAGGATAGCCACTAAAAGAATAGAAATAGTAGAGGAAAAGGTAGAAAAAAGAAAACTTAGTAAATACAATGGAAGGGGAGAAAGGAGAAAATGGAGGTGTACAAAATGCAAAATAAATGAAAAGTACAAAATAATAGAGTAAACATATCAAAATTGGTTAATAAATATAACAAATATAAAGGGACCAAATTCACTGGTTAAAGTGCAGACAACTTCCGGCTTGATTTTAAAAAATCCAGCTATATGCTATTTATAGTGGACCAATTTAAGGTAGTGAGGGTTACTTTTCCTCCAGAGAAAGAGGAAACAGAAGTGAGGGAAGAAAAGAAAGGAGCGAAGAGAAAGGGTGACTGAACAACATGGTGGAGTGATTAAAGAAATCAAGAATAGGGAGGTCAAATATTCTATTTTATCTTTGCAATGTTGCAGTGCATTTTCCATATTCCCAAACCTTCAGTTGTGTCTCTATCATACTTGAAAGACCAGTGAGAGGGAAATACTGTGGAAATAAAAAAAAGGGCTGGATTCCATAATTGGGTTGATACCTACGAGGAAAGAGAAGAGCAGCTTGGGGACGGCAGGGCAGAGAGCAAGGAGTTGGAATCAGAGGTGGCCATGAAGATGTAAGATTCCTGGGAATTCAGAGAAATCTTGGGGGTGGGCAGTGGACTCTCCCAGGATTTGGAATTAAAACCCAAACTGATCTAATTCAAATTTTCAGAGACAGGGTACCCCAAGGAAAATCACAGTTACATGAGAAAGCAGAAGGAGCGGGGATCATATCCTGGCGATGTGCCTAGTCATGGTGTGGACTGAAGTCAGTGCACACATTCAGACTCCCAGTGATGAAGCAATTGTGAAGCCCTCAATGGAAAGTGAGAATTCTGACTTGAAATGCCTTTCAGTGGCTGCTAAACTGGCTCTTTGTAGCGCTTCCCCTCTGGCCTCCAGGGTTTCAGGGGCCCCTCCAGATGTATACCTTAGCCTGTGGTCAAGAAAATACTCTTTATATCTAGCCTGATGTCCAGATTGTCAGTGGTTAAGGATCCTTTGGAAACTTGCAGGAATTTTTACAGAACATGGGAATCAGGGGCAAAGCAATCCCAGTATGTTTGATAACATGTGAAGAAATTTACATTCTAACTCTAATATTGTTGTGGGATTTTGCATTTTACCAAACTGAGCCTCTGTTTCCCAGAGAAATTGGCAATATCTCTTATCTGCAGAGTGGAAACATTTTTTTTAAAATAGGCTGAATACTGTTTTGTCTAGAGGTCTTCAGCACTGTGAGCTCTGAAAAAACAAATTAACAACTTTTCCAGAGGCAAGAGCGCATACCTGCTCCTTCCAGGTGAGACGTCCATCCCATAGTCTGTAGGAGAAACTGAGCATCATCTTGTCATGAGCTCATGCTGCCAGGCCAGTTATGACTCAGAAAAATGACCACTGAATCCTGAGTTTCAGCCTAATATGGGCATTCCAAGGACAGGATTCAGCCAAGTAGTGACTCATTTCCCCATGGTTTGGCTTGTGGGCATAACAAGATAAAACTCCACCCCTGATTATGAACAGAGTGTATCAGTGGTTCAGATACCTCACCCAGTTTGCAGTCTCAAAATTCAATTCTAAAGCCAGGCTTGGCTAACCAAAATACAGATCAGTGTAGATGGGCATTCTAGTTCTGTCTATGTTTTTCAACTCCAGTTTGAATGTCTAATAGCATGTGGATTTTCAATCAAAACACCCCTAAAAACACTTCATAAATTCAAGCATATTCAGAAAAGAAATTGAAGAATATGCATCTCCTCAGGCTAGACTAGGAATTAGGTCTGTATTTGTTTGCCAAGCAGGCTTTCAGTTGGGGAACAACTCTAACCTTGCTCAATTTAGTAATCATCAAGATGCAGCAGGAGTATGAACACTATCCATGATATCAATGTTTTTCTTATTGCCAGTACATACCAATGTCAAGGTACACTCTGAAATACAGGAGGCCATTTTAGGGCAAAAACAGGAACAGCCCTTGGCAAGGGTGTAATGACACCACAGATAATCCTCAGGATCTCCCATCCTCCCTATCCATCTTTCTCTAACACTTTCCCTTCCTCATTGATGCTTATTGCCCCAGGCTCTTCACGTTCCTTTCTGTCTCTAAAACCTGCTCGTAGGAAGGAGTTGTGCTAAGGTATGATGATTTATGGGCAAGGCTTTGTCCATAACCTCTTCTGGGCTATTTGGGTTTTACGCTATGAATCATCATCTTCTCTTTCTACCTTAAAGACAAATAAAAATGAAACATTTTCTGTTTGAAACTGGTTTGGTAATCCCCATACTTTTGGATTTTGTGAATGAGTAACTTTTCATATAAAAGACTCCAGGACCCAAAGAGGCCTGCCAAATTTTAATTTTGTCAACTAAGAACTGTAGCTAACTATTATAATCACTATCATCTTATCATCTTTAAGAGAAAGAATATTTTAATATCAAAAGGTAGAAAACCATAATCTCAGAATAAAGGACATTGACAGCTAGGAGATATATATAGCTTTATGTTCCATATTGCCCTTATTTTTTTCTCATTTCTTTTCAAATGGGTAAGCTATAATCATAGACCAGCATAGTTCATAAACCAGCATGGGTACAGAATCCTGGAGCTGAAGCACTGGAGCTGTTGAATAGCCAATGAGATGCCCATGGGTCTCCTAAGGTCTGTTGGGGAGGGGTAATACCAGGATTTGGGAACCAGAAATGGAACTCTCAGACTGAAGGTGAGTGTGGGAGGTTTGGTGATCCTGAGGGAGGTGCTGACTTCAGGAAAAGATGTAGATGGTCAACGAGAGGAGATCGTGAGGATTCCAGATGATCTGGTTGAGGGGGCAGATGCTGAGGTGGGGTGGAAGTGGAGGCAGTTTGTGAAAAATCATTCAGATCAGGGACAGAGGAGAAGGGAAGCAATAAAAAATCTCTAAGGACAGTGACTATGAACTTACAAGGGGTTCATTTGGAATGTTCTGTGGACAGGAACTAAGGAGCATCACTGATTGATTGATTTTCATGTGATTGATTTGATTCATTCATGGATGCATTGTCTAAAAAGCAATTGTTGAGCCACATAATGCACTAAGCACTGGGGGTACGGAAATGGATTAAGTACAGTCTTTGAACCAAGAAAAGTGTAATTACTTATAAATTATATACATATTACTAAATTCATATATCATACACATTATAAAATATACCATAAAATGGAAAGTAAAGGAGGACAATACAAAAATGACTATAAATAGAGGCTTCAAAATTATCTTCCTGTGTAGTGTCTTATTTTGTCTATCCCTGTGGTGTACACACTCCCTGTTTGGAGATTGTTGGCCAAAAAGATTGTGAGAAAGTGGAGAGAGAGATTGCAAGTAGAAGTGCTGATGGCTTTGAGGAGAGGAATATTACTATAATGCTGACAAATAGAGGGGTCCAAGTGTTTCAGGACCAAAGAGAAAAGAGAGGAATGAAGCAGAAAGAAGAGAAAAATGGGTAGCTTAGGCCTGGAGGAAGAAGTAGAGTGATCAACAGTGATCAACAAACCTGAGGAGTGACTCTGGAGACAGAGCTCACCGACTGAAAGGGAGCTTGGAACAGTGATAGTAGAGGGTTGGATCATTTGAGTCCAGCTAAGTGAGTAGCATGGGGCTGGGTCTATGATTTATCTACTTTCCAAATGATTTGTAATGCAGTAATGACCCACAGCTTGTGCTCCTCTGTAGAGGACAGGGTGGAAAGGGCTTGCATGAGATCTGAAAGAGGAAAACCCCATAAATCCAAGGAAGAAATCATGCACTGATTCTGATATAAAGGTCACAGGGCACTGTGGCTCAGTGTTAGCATTTTGAATCTTTTTGATAAAAGCATTAGAGTGACTAACCATCCCAGTTTGTCTGTGACTGTTCTGGTTTAATCATTGAAAGTCCTGGGTCCTGGAAAACCCCTCAGTTCTGGGAAAACTGGGATAGTTGTTCACCTTAAGTTATAGCCCACTGCTTGCTCTTCTGGGGAACAATCTCTTATCCCTCTCAATCCATTAGGTTCCAGTAGAGTGGTTTCTTCTCCCTGCCTCCTGAGGTGGACATGTGACTGAGGCCTGGCCAATCAGCATCTTTCACTGCTCTGGTCACAGTGATTGGATCAGGGATGGGCACATGACATGGACCAGGCCAATGGGACTCAATTCTGGATATTTTGTTGGGATTATTGAGAAAGAAAAAGGGCTTCTTTTGCCCCACTGGGATTGCTGACAGTAAGTCTGATGAAAGCTTAGAAACGCTAGGAACCATACCTTGGTTCACCAGGGCTGCTGTAAGAAAGTGCCTCAGACTAGTTGGCATGAACAACAGAAATTCATTATCTCGTGGTCTGGAGGCTAGAGTCTGAAATCAAGGTATCAGAGGCTCCATTGTGTGATCATTTCTCTTAGTCTCTGTCTCTCTCTTACTGTGTCCAAATTTTCTCTCCTGATAAGGACACCAGTTGTATTGGATTAGGGCCCACCCTAATCTAGTTTGGCCTCTTCCTAACTAATAACATTTTCAAAGATCCTGGTTACAAATTCGTTCACATCTATTGGAGCAAGGGTTAGGACTTCAAAGTGTCTTTTTGGAGGACACGATTCAATTCATAACAGACCACCAGTTGGTAACTTGAATGAAGCCAACATAAAGAAAAGTACAAAGGAGAGACGGAGAGAGAGATGTTAGTTCTTGAGATCTGAGCCCCTGTACCAGACCATGCCTGAGGAGGTATTTATCTTTAAACTTTTTCAGTTATGTGAGCCAACGAATCTTCCTCTTGCCCCATCTCACCCTCTCCTCAAGCCAGTTTGAATTGTGCTTTTCTGACTATTAACGGAGAGGGTCTTGACAAATACAGCCTTCAATGATCAGATAGAGACAAGGATACGAATCTTCCTACCCCAAAGGAATCTTTCATTCTGCATCTTGATGCTTAAAGAAGGGTGTACAGCTAGCTGCCAGCCCTCTTTTAAGGTACAGGAGACAATAAGTAGTTGTATGGACTTTAAAGATCAGGAATAAAAATGAAGAGCTGATGTCTAATGGGACTTGGTTATTATCTCAGAAAGTAGTCAAGAATAGTAATGCAAGACCAATGCTATAATAGATTTGGAAAATTCTAGACTTCTGTTCCTTCAGTATTTTTATGTGTCTCCCTGACCAGAATGATGGACAGTAAAATCTTGAAAACTATCAAAAATTGGCTTGTGATCATCTTTGAGGAGCAGCTAAAGTAAGGAAAGAAGAATAGTCAGAGGCCAACTGTGATACATAGGACCCCATGCAGACTAACCAACCAAAATTCTAAATATTTGTCCAAAGTTTACTTAGAAGTGGCAAGAAAAACTGATTTTAATAAGTAATTCACATCTATTGATCAAAGCTGTCCTAAAAAGTTTCTACAAAATGTTCCACATTTTTTTTTTTTAGTTCTCATTTTCCGTATAGTTTTATATTTTCTGAAGTGGACATCTCCCTTGCTAGGCTTATTGAAAAGTTTAAAATTTACAAAATAAGATAAATCTCACTAAATCTCTCTGTGCTGTACATGATTCCATTTTAGAATTTCAATTCTTGTGACTGAGACTTCTGAGGGGCTGGCTTTGGGTTTATGTAGTTTAAGAGAAAAATACAGGGTGCTATAGGAAAGTGCTTTGTTTTAAGCATTTCCACTGGAGGGCATATTCTGCATTGGGGGGAACAGGACTATTTAACTTCACCAACAAGGTAAGGCAGTGTGTGGGGAGATCTGAGTTAGTTAGCACATTCCCAATTTATTCAGTGATGGCTTAATATGCCATATAGACTGTCATGACTATCACTTGCCTGGTTAGTCTGGCCCTTAATCCAGCTCTGGAGAGAAAAGGTGGTAGCTGTTTTTGAGGGGAAGAAGATGAGTCCCTGGATCCGTAGCAAAAGTACTCTGTAAAGAGTACGGAAAGCTGGTCTGTTGCCCTCTGAATGTTCGATAGAAATGCCATGTGGGAAGGTTTCCTGTTTCTAGTACTCATGGGCCAGGTAATTTGATCAACTCTTCCATTGGAGACAATTAAAAAAGTTGAACAGAATTTTAAGAAAAAAATGTTTCTTAAAAACATAATAAAATAATGGATAATAAGGAATTATTTAGGCCAGAAGTGAAGGGAAAACAGTAACTCTGTGATATAAATGAGCAGGGAAGTCACTTTTGATTGAGGACATTTGTTGATCGCCCCAGTATTAGAATCTTTGATTTGACAACCTTGAGTGGAAGAAAAAAATCAAATTTCCGTGAGAGCTGTAAGTGGGGAGAATAACAAGAGACCATTTCACAATAAATTGGGACCCCAAAAGACTGCACCCTTGAAGGATAAGGGTGATTCAGAGGTTCAGAATTACAACTTTTTGTTTTATTTCCTGCTAGTCCAGAAATTTTATTTAAGGGGCTTCAGACTGGCAATGAAAAATCCAAAAATGAAGTTAAGAAAACAAATATTTTTACATTAGCATAAAAAAGAATAAAATGCTTAGGAATAAATTTAACAAAAGGAGTGCAAAACTTAGACTTTGAAAACTACAAAACATTGTTTAAGAAAACTAAAGAAGAGCTAAATAAATGTGAAAATATCCCATGTTCACACAGATTCAATACAATCCCTACCAAAATTCCAGCTGACTTCTTAACAGAAATTGACAAGCTTATCCTAAAATGCAAATGGAGATTCAAAGGACTCAGAATAGCTAAAACAATCTTGTGAAAGAAGAACATATTTAAAGGACTCTTACTTTCCAATTTCAAAGCTTAATACAAATCTACGTTAATCAAGACAGTCTAGTATGGTCATAAGGATAGACATATAAATCAATGGAATGGAATTGAGAGTTTAGAAATGAACCTTCACATTTATGGTCAATTGATTTTTTAAAATGTATTTTATTGAGATATATTCGCACATATGGTCAATTGATTTTTTTTTATTTTGATAGTTTTATTCACATACTGTATAATCCATCCTAAGTGTACAATCAGTGGCTCTTGGTATAATCACATACCCCTTATATCCCCCTATTATTGACATTTAGCTTTGGTATAGTGCCTTTGTTACAATTAAAGAATATTACAATGTTACTGTTAATGCTAGACCTTAGTTTACATTAATTGTATTTTTCCCCATATAACACCCTATTATTAACATTTTGTAATAGTGATGTCTCTTTGTTCTAGTTCTTACAAGAATTTTCTTATATTTATACAATTAAACAGCATCATTGTCCACTCTAGGTTTCACTAAGTTATACAGTCCCAGTTTTTATCCTCCAGCTTTCCTTCTGGTGACATATATGACTCTAGCCTTCCTCTTTCAACCATACTTACACTCAGTTTTGTTAATTACTCTTATAGTATCATGCTACTATCACACAGTATTGTGCTATACAATTATGAACCTTTACAATCAATCTTATTGAACATTCTGTAGTTCTTAAGCATAGATTGCCCAATCTCTGTCCTCTTTCTATCTCCTGATAACCAGTACTCTCAAATCTAATTCTCAGAGTTTGCTCATTATAGAGAGTTCATATTAGTGAGACCATACAGTATTTGTCCTTTTGTTTCTGGCTTATTTCACACAACATAATGTCCTCAAGGTTCACGTACATTTTGCATGACTTTATTCTGTCTTAGAGCCACATAACATTCCATTCTGATGAGTGGATAAACAAATGGTGGTGTAGATATATATATATACATATCTATCTTTATGCCATTACCATGCTGTTTTGACCACTGTTGCTTTGTTTCTTTGTAATATTCTTTAAAGTCAGGTAGTGTAAGACTCAATTGATTTTTGACCAGACCATCAAAGCAATTCAATGGGAAAGAGTAATCTTTCAATCAATGCTGCTGAAACAACTGTGATACCCACATGCAGAAGAACCCCTGCCTCACAATATACACAAAAAATAACTCAAAATTGATCAAAGACCTAAATGTAAGGTTTGAAACTATAAAATTCTTAGAAGAAAACAAATCTTTGTGATATTGGAGTATAAGCAATGGTTTCTTTTTTTTTTTTTAAGTTTAATTTCCATTTAATTTTTTTTTCCATAGACTAGTTTATCTTCGGTCTTTATAGGCTGAGCTCCTTACATGGGCTATAGTGGAGGTCGTGGGGCAGCACCCGCAGGTCTAAATAGGCGGGGAGGGTGTGTCCTGTCCTTCCGGGCCGCGGGAGATCCCTTTTTGACTACCTTGTGTGAATGGCACAACTCACGCAGTAATGTAATTTCACGTACAGCTTAGGAAGCACATAGGCATCGAAGACCCTTGCTTCGGAAATGTCCCTGACGGCTGGGGACTCCACTATGCTTCGAATGATGAATTTTTTAATGGCCTTATCCTTGGGCACGCAGCAGGCGCAGTTCGTGCAGCGAATAGACCGTAAGTGGCTGCGGCCCTTTTTGACACGAGCATTGTTGCTTCTTTTTTCTGTCATGTTAGAAGAGAACACCTGAGAGAGGATCCGGAGAACACCCGATGGAGGGCAATGTTTTATTAACTATGACACCAAAAGTATAAGCAACAAAAGGAAATACAGAGAAACTGAACTGCATCAAAATTAATTTTTTTTTGCTTCTAAGGACACCATCAAGAAAGTGAAAAGAGTACCCATAGAATTTGGTGCTGTGAGAAATCGTTTGTGTTAGGAATATGAAATCAAAATTTCACATTAAAGAATGGAGGTATGCTAAAGGAAAATGCACTGCTAGTCTCCAGGGAAGATTTCTCTGTGGGGCTGGTAGAAAGGAGTGCAATGGTGCTTCAGAAGACCCCTGATAAAGATCCGGGAGAGCAACAGTGCTCTCTAAACTAAAGAGATCGATGAACTGACAGATGTTCCCTCACTCTGATTAGTTTATTTGAAAAGAAAAATTAATACAAAATTAAATCACCTTTAGATAACATATATAATAAATTAACTTAGTGACAGCAGTAGGATGAGAGGGAACCCTATGTGGGAACTGGCTGAGGTGTCGGCTGCAGAACCCCCCCACCACACGCCCTATCTGAGCCGTCGCCCCTTCTCAGGAAACAGTGGAACTCCGCGTATCCGCTCTCAGGAATCAGAGCAGAGGGAGGCAAGAGAGCAAACAAGGTGGGGAAAGCTGGTTTCTGTTTGACTAACTGTAGGCCTGTGAGGCGTCCTGCCACCGCCTGGTACTCAGCACAGAAACTGCATGTTCATTTTTAGGTGCTTTTATTCACGGGAGCTGCAAATCTACTCAAACAGTTTCTGAGTCATGGGGAAATGCAGGACCCAACCTGCATTTTCCTTCACAAAGTGTTTCTATAAATAACAGTGCTTATTTTTTCTTATCATAAAAGTAATATGAAATGGTGGGAAATGTGAAAGAAACAAAAATTTAAAATATCAAAAAATAAGAAAAGTGTAAAGATTAGCATAATGAACTGCAATTTTACCTCCAAGAGTTTCCATTGTTAACATCTTGGCTTTGTTTCCTTCTCGTCTTCTTTACTTTTTTTAAAATATTTTTTATTTTTATTTTTTATTGCAGAATATAACATATTTACATAGAAGTGATAACTTTCCAAGTGCAATTTAACAAGTACTTAGCAAATTTCAAAGAATGTTATGGGTTGCAATTCCATAGTTTCAGTTATTTCATTATTGTGAAATATAATATATATGCAGAAAGGTGATAACTTTCAAAGTATGATTTAGCAAGTAGTTATATAGGAAATTTCCAAAAATGTTATGAGTTACAGTACCATAGTTTGTTATTTCCTTATTGTGAAATATGACATATATAAAAAAAGGTGATAACTTTCAAATTACAATTTAACACTTAGTTGTATAGCAAATTTCAAAGAATGCTATGGGTTACAGTTCCACCATTTCATTTCTTTCCTTCTAGCTATTCTAATACCTTAGCAACTAAGAAAAAGAAAATTATATAGTCTTTCCTTCAATGCATATTTTTTGCATAGTTGGAATCACACTGCAATGCTATTTTTATCATGCTTTTTTCATTTAATTTTACTTTCTCATAAATATTTTCTTCATTAAAAACTAATTAGCATAAATTATAATAATCTATCATGTGGATGTACTGTTTATTTAAACTTTAACCCACTGTTGAATATTTAGGTTGTTTCCAGCATTTACTTTATCATTATTATTTAATTAGAGAAGTTGTAGGTTTACAGAAAAATCATGTAAAAACACAGCATTTTTATACACCCCTCCCTATTATTGACACTTTGTTCTAGCATGTACCTTTGTCAAAATTGATGAAATAGTATTAAAATAGGGCTATTAACTATAATCAATTAACATTGGATGCATTTTTCCCTTATATCATTCTATTATTAAGACCTTGTAATAGTGTCATACGTTTGTTATAACTCAGGAAAGAACATTCTTATACTTGTACTATTAATCCAGTCCATCGTCCACAACAGGGTTCACTGTTCTATACAACCCATGTTTTATTTTCTAACTTTCATTCTAGGAACATACATGACCCCAAACTTCCCCTTTCAACCACAATCACATATATAGTTCAGTGCCATTAACTACACTCACAGTAATGTGCTACCATTATCACATCCATTTCCAAACTTTAACAATTAACCTATATAGAAATTCTGTGCAAATTAAGCATCAGCTCCCCATTCTCTACTCCAATGTATCCATTCATTGCCTGTATTCTAGATTCTATCTCTATGAGTTTGCTAATTATAATTAGTTCATATCAGTGAGATCATACATTAGTTGTCCTTTTGTGCCTGGCTTATTTCACACAGCATAATCTCCTCAAGGTTCATGGATGTTGTCACATGCATCAGGACGTCATTCCTTTTTATAGCTGGATAATATTCCATCATATGTATATGCCACATTTTGTTTATGCATTCATTGTTTGATGGACACTTGAGTTCCTTCCATCTTTTGGCCATTGTAAAAAATGCTGTTAGGAACATTGGTGTGCAAATATCTGTTTGAGTCCCTGCTTTCAATTCTTCTGGATATATACCAAGTAGCAAGATTGCCAGGTCATATAATAATGCTGTACTTAGCTTCCTGAGGAATTGCCAAACAGTATTCCACAGTGGCTGCACCAATTTACAACCCCACCAGCAATGAATGAGTGTCCCTTTTTCTCTACATCTTCTCCAACACTTGTAATTTTTTATTTTCTTAATCGTAGCCATTCTAGTTAGTGTGAAATTGCATCTCAGTGTGGTTTTGATTTGTATTTTCCTAATAGCTAGTGTATTGGTCAGGGTTCTCTAGGGAGAATATAGAGATCCCTGTAAATATGAGATTTTATAAAAGTGTCTCACACAACTGTGAAGACACATGAGTCCAAATTCTGTAGGGCAGGGCTGCAAGTTGGAAACTCCGATGAAGGTCTTCGATAAACTACCCAGGAGAAGCTGGCTGGCCAAGATGACACATGAACCTAACCAACACAGCTCACCTCTTGTCAACTTGGCAGTTATACACATCACTTTAAACCATACTCAATCTCTAAATAGAACACAATAATAAACATGTTTCGCCTTGCAGTACTCAACTGTCCTGTGTACAACCAAAAATGCACTAAATCTTTCCAGAATAGGGTGCAAGTCCTTGGGTAACATTCACTCTTAAACGTGATCCTATATTGTTGCTGATGTTCTTACAAACACTGGGGACTGACGGCTTGACATGCTGAGCCCTCTGTCTTGGGGCTGGCCCCTATGAAGCTTGTTACTGCAAAGGAGAGGCTAAACGTGCTTATAATTGTGCTTAAGAGTCTCCCCCTGAGTGCCTCTTTGTTGCTCAGATGTGGCCCTCTCTCTCCAACTAAGCCACCTTGGCAGGTGATTGTGCTGCCTTGGGACCTGACTCCTAGGAGTGTAAATCTCCCTGGAGGGGAGGGTGGGGCAAGATGGCAGACTGGTGAGCTGTATGTTTTAGTTACTGCTCCAGGAAAGTAGGTAGAAAGCCAGGAACTGCGTGGACTGGACACCACGGAGCAATCTGACTTTGGGGATACTTCATACAACACTCATGAAAACGTGGAACTGCTGAGATCAGCGAAATCTGTAAGTTTTTGCTCCCAGGGGACCCGCGCCCCTCCCTGCCAGGCTCAGTCCCGTGGGAGGAGGGGCTGTCAGCTCCGGGAAGGAGAAAGGAGAACTGCAGTGGCAGCCCTTATCGGAAACTAATTCTGCTGATCCAAACTCCAAGCATAGATAGACTGAGACCAGACACCAGAGAATCTGAGAGCAGCCAGCCCAGCAGAGAGGAGACAGGCATAGAAAAAGAACAACACGAAAAACTCCAAAATAAAAGCGGAGGATTTTTGGAGTTCTGGTGAACGTGGAAGGGGGAAGGGCAGAGCTCTGGCCCTGAGGTGCATATGCAAATCTTGAAGAAAAGCTGATCTCTCTGCCCTGTGGACCTTTCCTTAATGGCCCTGGTTGCTTTGTCTCTTAGCATTTCAATAACCCATTAGATCTCTGAGGAGGGCCCCTTTTTTTTTTTTTTTTTTAATCCTTTTTTCTTTTTCTAAAACAATTACTCTAAGAAGCCCAATACAGAAAGCTTCAAAGACTTGCAATTTGGGCAGGTCAAGTCAAGAGCAGAACTAGGAGAGCTCTGAGACAAAACGCAATAATCCAGTGGCTGAGAAAATTCACTAAACACCACAACTTCCCAAGAAAAGGGGGGTGTCCACTCACAGCCATCATCCTGGTGGACAGGAAACACTCCTGCCCATCACCAGCCCCATAGCCCAGAACTGCCCCAGACAACCCAGTGTGACGAAGTGCTTCAAATAACAGGCACACACCACAAAACTGGGCGTGGACATTAGCCTTCCCTGCAACCTCAGCTGATTGTCCCAGAGTTGGGAAGGTAGAACAGTGTGAATTAACAAAGCCCCATTCAGCCATCATTTCAGCAGACTGGGAGCCTCCCTACACAGCCCAGCAGCCCAGAACTGCCCTGGGGGGACGGCACTCACTTGTGACATAATACAGTCATCCCTCAACAGAGGACCCGGGGTGCACGGCCTGGAAGAGGGGCCCACTTGCAAGTCGCAGGAGCCATACGCCAATACCAAGGACTTGTGGGTCAGTGGCAGAGACAAACTGTGGCAGGACTGAACTGAAGGATTAGACTATTGCACCAGCTTTAAAACTCTAGGATCACCAGGGAGATTTGATTGTTAGAGCCACCCACCCCTCCCTGACTGCCCAGAAACACGCCCCATATACAGGGCAGGCAACACCAACTACACACGCAAGCTTGGTACACCAATTGGACCCCACAAGACTCACTCCCCCACTCACCAAAAAGGCTAAGCAGGGGAGAACTGGCTTGTGGAGAACAGGTGGCTCATGAACGCCACCTGCTGGTTAGTTAGAGAAAGTGTACTCCACGAAGCTGTAGATCTGATAAATTAGAGATAAGGACTTCAATTGGTCTACAAATCCGAAAAGAACCCTATCAAGTTCAGGAAATGCCACGAGGCCAAAAACAACAGAAAATTATAAAGCATATGAAAAAACCAGACGATATGGATAACCCAAGCCCAAGCACCCAAATCAAAAGATCAGAAGAGACACAGCACCTGGAGCAGCTACTCAAAGAACTAAAGATGAACAATGAGACCATAGTACGGGAGACAAAGGAAATCAAGAAGACCCTAGAAGAGCATAAAGAAGACATTGCAAGACTAAATAAAAAAATGGATGATCTTATGGAAATTAAAGAAACTGTTGACCAAATTAAAAAGATTCTGGACACTCATAGTACAAGACTAGAGGAAGTTGAACAACGAATCAGTGACCTCGAAGATGACAAAATGGAAAATGAAAGCATAAAAGAAAGAATGGGGAAAAAAATTGAAAAAATCGAAATGGACCTCAGGGATATGATAGATAATATGAAACGTCCAAATATAAGACTCATTGGTGTCCCAGAAGGGGAAGAAAAGGGTAAAGGTCTCGGAAGAGTATTCAAAGAAATTGTTGGGGAAAACTTCCCAAATCTTCTAAACAACATAAATGCACAAATCATAAATGCTCAGCGAACCCCAAATAGAATAAATCCAAATAAACCCACTCCGAGACATATACTGATCACACTGTCAAACACAGAAGAGAAGGAGCAAGTTCTGAAAGCAGCAAGAGAAAAGCAATTCACCACATACAAAGGAAACAGCATAAGACTAAGTAGTGACTACTCAGCAGCCACCATGGAGGCAAGAAGGCAGTGGCACGATATATTTAAAATTCTGAGTGAGAAAAATTTCCAGCCAAGAATACTTTATCCAGCAAAGCTCTCCTTCAAATTTGAGGGAGAGCCTAAATTTTTCACAGACAAACAAATGCTGAGAGAATTTGCTAACAAGAGACCTGCCCTACTGGAGATACTAAAGGGAGGCCTACAGACAGAGAAACAAAGAAAGGACAGAGAGACTTGGAGAAAGGTTCAGTACTAAAGAGATTCGGTATGGGTACAATAAAGGATATTAATAGACAGAGGGGAAAAATATGACAAACATAAACCAAAGGATAAGATGGCTGATTCAAGAAATGCCTTCACGGTTATAAAGTTGAATGTAAATGGATTAAACTCCCCAATTAAAAGATATAGATTCGCAGAATGGATCAAAAAAAATGAACCATCAATATGTTGCATACAAGAGACTCATCTTAGACACAGGGACACAAAGAAACTGAAAGTGAAAGGATGGAAAAAAATATTTCATGCAAGCTACAGCCAAAAGAAAGCAGGTGTAGCAATATTAATCTCAGATAAAATAGACTTCAAATGCAGGGATGTTTTGAGAGACAAAGAAGGCCACTACATACTAATAAAAGGGGCAATTCAGCAAGAAGAAATAACAATCGTAAATGTCTATGCACCCAATCAAGGTGCCACAAAATACATGAGAGAAACACTGGCAAAACTAAAGGAAGCAATTGATGTTTCCACAATAATTGTGGGAGACTTCAACACATCACTCTCTCCTATAGATAGATCAACCAGACAGAAGACCAATAAGGAAATTGAAAACCTAAACAATCTGATAAATGAATTAGATTTAACAGACATATACAGGAGATTACATCCCAAATCACCAGGATACACATACTTTTCTAGTGCTCATGGAACTTTCTCCAGAATAGATCATATGCTGGGACATAAAACAAGCCTCAATAAATTTAAAAAGATTGAAATTATTCAAAGCACATTCTCTGACCACAATGGAATACAATTAGAAGTCAATAACCATCAGAGACTTAGAAAATTCACAAATACCTGGAGGTTAAACAACACACTCCTAAACAATCAGTGGGTTAACGAAGAAATAGCAAGAGAAATTGCTAAATACATAGAGACGAATGAAAATGAAAACACAACACACCAAAACCTATGGGATGCAGCAAAAGCAGTGCTAAGGGGGAAATTTATAGCACTAAACGCATATATTAAAAAGGAAGAAAGAGCCAAAATCAAAGAACTAATGGATCAACTGAAGAAGCTAGAAAATGAACAGCAAACCAATCCTAAACCAAGTAGAAGAAAAGAAATAACAAGGATTAAAGCAGAAATAAATGACATAGAGAACAAAAAAACAATAGAGAGGATAAATATCACCAAAAGTTGGTTCTTTGAGAAGATCAACAAGATTGACAAGCCCCTAGCTAGACTGACAAAATCAAAAAGAGAGAAGACCCATATAAACAAAATAATGAATGAAAAAGGTGACATAACTGCAGATCCTGAAGAAATTAAAAAATTATAAGAGGATACTATGAACAACTGTATGGCAACAAACTGGATAATGTAGAGGAAATGGACAATTTCCTGGAAACATATGAACAACCTAGACTGACCAGAGAAGAAATAGAAGACCTCAACCAACCCATCACAAGCAAAGAGATCCAATCAGTCATCAAAAATCTTCCCACAAATAAATGCCCAGGGCCAGATGGCTTCACAGGGGAATTCTACCAAACTTTCCAGAAAGAACTGACACCAATCTTACTCAAAATCTTTCAAAACATTGAAGAAAATGGAACATTACCTAACTCAATTTATGAAGCTAACATCAATCTAATACCAAAACCAGGCAAAGATGCTACAAAAAAGGAAAACTACCGGCCAATCTCCCTAATGAATATAGATGCAAAAATCCTCAACAAAATACTTGCAAATCGAATCCAAAGACACATTAAAAAAATCATACACCATGACCAAGTGGGGTTTATTCCAGGCATGCAAGGATGGTTCAACATAAGAAAATCAATCAATGTATTACAACACATTAACAAGTCAAAAGGGAAAAATCAATTGATCATCTCAATAGATGCTGAAAAAGCATTTGACAAAATCCAACATCCGTTTTTGATAAAAACACTTCAAAAGGTAGGAATTGAAGGAAACTTCCTCAACATGATAAAGAGCATATATGAAAAACCCACAGCCAGCATAGTACTCAATGGAGAGAGACTGAAAGCCTTCCCTCTAAGATCAGGAACAAGACAAGGATGCCCGCTGTCACCACTGTTATTCAACATTGTGCTGGAAGTGCTAGCCAGGGCAATCCAGCAAGACAAAGAAATAAAAGCCATCCAAATTGGAAAAGAAGAAGTAAAACTGTCATTGTTTGCAGATGATATGATCTTATATCTAGAAAACCCTGAGAAATCGACGATACAGCTACTAGAGCTAATAAACAAATTTAGCAAAGTAGCAGGATACAAGGTTAATGCACATAAGTCAGTAATGTTTCTATATGCTAGAAATGAACAAACTGAAGAGACACTCAAGAAAAAGATACCATTTTCAATAGCAACTAAAAAAATCAAGTACCTAGGAATAAACTTAACCAAAGATGTAAAAGACCTATACAAAGAAAACTACATAACTCTACTAAAAGAAATAGAAGGGGACCTTAAAAGATGGAAAAATATTCCATGTTCATGGATAGGAAGACTAAATGTCATTAAGATGTCAATTCTACCCAAACTCATCTACAGATTCAATGCAATCCCAATCAAAATTCCAACAACCTACTTTGCAGACTTGGAAAAGCTAGTTATCAAATTTATTTGGAAAGGGAAGATGCCTTGAATTGCTAAAGACACTCTAAAAAAGAAAAACGAAGTGGGAGGACTTACACTCCCTGACTTTGAAGCTTATTATAAAGCCACAGTTGCCAAAACAGCATGGTACTGGCACAAAGATAGACATATAGATTAATGGAATTGAATTGAGAATTCAGAGATAGACCCTCAGATCTATGGCCGACTGATCTTTGATAAGGCCCCCAAAGTCACTGAACTGAGTCATAATGGTCTTTTCAACAAATGGGGCTGGGAGAGTTGGATATCCATATCCAAACGAATGAAAGAGGACCCCTACCTCACCCCCTACACAAAAATTAACTCAAATGGACCAAAGATCTCAATATAAAAGAAAGTACCATAAAACTCCTAGAAGATAATGTAGGAAAACATCTTCAAGACCTTGTATTAGGCGGCCACTTCCTAGACTTTACACCCAAAGCACAAGCAACAAAAGAGAAAATAGATAAATGGGAACTCCTCAAGCTTAGAAGTTTCTGCACCTGAAAGGAATTTCTCTAAAAGGTAAAGAGGCAGCCAACTCAATGGGAAAAAATTTTTGTAAACTCTGTATCTGACAAAAGACTGATATCTTGCATATATAAAGAAATCCTACAACTCAATGACAATAGTACAGTCGGCCCAAATATAAAATGGGCAAAATATATGAAAAGACAGTTCTCTGAAGAGGAAATACAAATGGCCAAGAAACACATGAAAAAATGTTCAGCTTCACTAGCTATTAGAGAGATGCAAATTAAGACCACAATGAGATACCATCTAACACCAGTTAGAATGGCTGCCATTAAACAAACAGGAAACTACAAATGCTGGAGGGGATGTGGAGAAATTGGAACTCTTATTCATTGTTGGTGGGACTGTATAATGGTTCAGCCACTCTGGAAGTCAGTCTGGCAGTTCCTTAGAAAACTAGATATAGAGTTACCATTCGATCCAGCGATTGCACTTCTCGGTATATACCCGGAAGATCGGAAAGCAGTGACACGAACAGATATCTGCACGCCAATGTTCATAGCAGCATTATTCACAATTGCCAAGAGATGGAAACAACCCAAATGTCCTTCAACAGATGAGTGGATAAATAAAATGTGGTATATACACACGATGGAATACTACGCAGCAGTAAGAAGGAACGATCTCGTGAAACATATGACAACATGGATGAACCTTGAAGACATAATGCTGAGCGAAATAAGCCAGGCACAAAAAGAGAAATATTATATGCTACCACTAATGTGAACTTTGAAAAATGTAAAACAAATGGTTTATAATGTAGAATGTAGGGGAACTAGTAATAGAGAGCAGGTAAGGAAAGGGGAACAATAATCCAAGAAGAACAGATAAGCTATTTAATGTTCTGGGGATGCCCAGGAATGACTATGGTCTGTTAATTTCTGACGGATATAGTAGGAGCAAGTTCACAGAAATGTTGCTATATTAGGTAACTTTCTTTGGGTAAAGTAGGAACATGTTGGAAGTTAAGCATTTATCTTAGGTTAGTTGTCTTTTTCTTACTCCCTTGTTATGGTCTCTTTGAAATGTTCTTTTATTGTATGTTTGTTTTCTTTTTAACTTTTTTTTTCATACAGTTGATTTAAAAAAGAAGGGAAAGTTAAAAAAAAAAAAAAAAGAAAAACATGGAAAAAAAAAAGATGTAGTGCCCCCTTGAGGAGCCTGTGGAGAATGCAGGGGTATTCGCCTACCCCACCTCCATGGTTGCTAACATGACCACAGACATAGGGGACTGGTGGTTTGATGGGTTGAGCCCTCTACCACAGGTTTTACCCTTGGGAAGATGGTTGCTGCAAAGGAGAGGCTAGGCCTCCCTATGGTTGTGCCTAAGAGCCTCCTCCCGTATGCCTCTTTGTTGCTCAGATGTGGCCCTGTCTCTCTAGCTAAGCCAACTTGAAAGGTGAAATCACTGCCCTCCCCCCTACGTGGGATCAGACACCCAGGGGAGTGAATCTCCCTGGCAACGTGGAATATGACTCCCGGGGAGGAATGTAGACCTGGCATCGTGGGACGGAGAACATCTTCTTGACCAAAAGGGGGATGTGAAATGAAATGAAATAAGCTTCAGTGGCAGAGAGATTCCAAAAGGAGCCGAGAGGTCACTCTGGTGGGCACTCTTACGCACACTTTAGACAATCCTTTTTAGGTTCTGAAGAATTGGGGTAGCTGGTGGTGGATACCTGAAACTATCAAACTACAACCCAGAACCCATGAATCTCGAAGACAGTTGTATAAAAATGTAGCTTATGAGGGGTGACAATGGGATTGGGAAAGCCATAAGGACCACACTCCACTTTGTCTAGTTTATGGATGGATGAGTAGAAAAATAGGGGAAGGAAACAAACAGACAAAGGTACCCAGTGTTCTTTTTTACTTCAATTGCTCTTTTTCTCTCTAATTATTATTCTTGTTATTTTTGTGTGTGTGCTAATGAAGGTGTCAGGGATTGATTTAGGTGATGAATGTACCACTATGTAATGGTACTGTAAACAATCGAAAGTACGATTTGTTTTGTATGACTGCATGGTATGTGAATATATCTCAATAAAATGAAGATTAAAAAAAAAAAAATCTCCCTGGCAACACAGGATATGACTCCTGGGGATGAATCTGGATCTGGCATCGTGGGATTGAGAACATCTTGACCCAAACGGGAATGCGAAATGAAACAAAATAAAGCTTCAGTGGCTGAGAGATTTCAAATGGAGTCGAGAGGTCACTCTGGTGGACATTCTTAGCACTATATAGATAACACTTTTTAGGTTTTATTGTATTGAAATAGCTAGAAGTAAATACCCGAAACTACCAAACTCCAACCCAGTAGCCTTGACTCTTGAAGACAATTGTATAACAGTGTAGATTGCAAGGGATGACAGTGTGATTGTGAAAACCCTGTGGATCACACTCCCTTTATCCAGTGTATGGATGGATGAGTAGAAAAATGGGGACAAAAACTAAATGAAAAATAGGGTGGGATGGGGGGATGATTTGGATGTTCTTTTTTATTTTTATTTTTTATTCTTATTCTGATTCTTTCTGGTGTAAGGAAAATGTTCAAAAATAGATTGGGGTGATGAATGCACAACTATATGATGGTACTGTGAACAGTTGATTGTACACCATGGATGATTGTATGGTATGTGACTATAGCTCAATAAAACTGAATTAAAAAAAACTTGATCCTATAACTGAAATACTATGAAATGAACAATGCAACTTATGTCATATGATAAGGGGATAAGATACAGAAGAAAACAGACATTTGCTGTAGGTACAAATACAAACATACTCGTAACAAAACAGGAAATATTCATACCATCACAGTCCTCGTTTCTGTAACAGGTCATGTGGTCATAGTTTATGCTTATCACTACCTTCTTCCACTACCCATTCCATGTTCCCTTTACTCTCAGCAAGCACTTCAGCTGGACTTGTTTCTTTGCCTGATTTGGGTCACCAAGTTTTGAGAGTTCTCCATATATTCTAGATACTAGTTTTTTTTTTTTTTTTTTTTTTGTCAGATATGTGGTGTGCAAATATTTTCTCTGTCTGTGACTTGTTTTTTCATCCTCTTAAAACGGTCTTTTGTAGAGCAAATTTTAAAACTTTGATAAAGTCTATTTTATCAATTTTCCTCAGATGGCTAGTGCTTTTTGGTATCAAGTCTAATAACTTTTTGCCTAGTTCTAGATTCCAAAGAGTTTCTCCTATGTTTTCTCTAAAAGTTTTACAGTGTTACATTTAAATCTCTGATATATTTGAGTTAATTTTTGTAAGAGGTGTGACATTTAGGTCATGATTCTTTTTTTTTTTTTTTTTTTTTTTTTTGCCTATGGTAGTCCAATTGCTCCAGCACCATTTGTTGAAAATGCTGTTTCCTCTGCTGAATTACTGTTGCACCTGTTAAACATCAGTTGGCAATACTTATGTGGGACCATTTCTGGGTTGACTACTGTTCCACTGATGTATGTGTCTATCCCTCTGCCAGTACCACGCAGTCTTTCTTAAATGCAATTTTATTGATATATATTCACACACCATATAATCCATCCAAAGTATACAATCAATGGCTCACAGTATCATCATATAGTTGTGCATTCATCACCACAATCAATTTTAGAACATTTTCATTACTCCAAAAGAAGGAAAGAAAGAAAAAGTAAAAGAACACCCAAAACATCCTATACTGCTTATCCCCCCTATTTTTTTGGTCTTTATTTTGTTACTCATCTGCTCATATACTGGACAAAGGGAGTGTCAGTCACAAGGTTTTCACAATCACATGGACATACGATAAAATCCATATAGTTATAGCTTCGTATGATTTTAATCTTTGTAAATGTATTGAGACTTGTTTTGGGACCCACACGTGTTGTATCCTGGAGAATGATCCATGTGCACTTGAGAATAAGGTATATTCTACTGTTTTGGGGTGCAGTGTTCTGTATATGTCTGTTAGGTCTTCTTCATTTACAATATTATTCAAGTTCTCTGATTCTTTATTGGTCGTCAATCTAGACGTTCTATCTATTGATAAGAGTGGTGTATTGAAGTCTCCAACTATTATTATAGAGATATCTATTTCTCCTTTAAGTTTTGCCAGTGTTTGCCTCATGTATTTTAGGGCACCATGGTTAGGTGCATAAATATTTATGATTGTTATTTCTTCTTGGTGGATTACCTCTTTTATTAAAATATAGTGTCCTTCTTTGTCTCTTATAACAGCTTTTGACTTAAAGTCTCTTTTCTCTGATATTAGTATATTGCTACCCCAGCTCTTTTTTTGGTTACTAGTTGCATGGAATATAATTTCCAACCTGTCAGTTTCAACCTGTTTGCATATTTGGATTTAAGGTGAGTCTTTTGTAAACAACATACAGTTGGATCCTGCTTTTTTTTTTTTTTTTAAATTCCATTCTGCTAATTTGTGTCTTTTGATTAGGGAATTTAATCCATTAACATTAAGTGTTATTTTTGTGAAGGCAGTACTTTCTTCAGCCATTTTGTCCTTTGTTTTTTATGTCATATCTTATTATTTTTGTTATTTTTTGGTCTCTCTTTTCCTTTATTGCAACCTCCTTTTGTGTATAATTGATCTTTTGTAATGTATCTGACTGGTCTCTTTTTCATTTCTGCTTCTGTATATTTTTAAAGTACTTTCTTTGTGGCTATCCTGGGGTTTATATTACACAACCTATGTTACCTATGCTACCAATTTGCAAAGATACCAACTTAGCTTCAATAGCGTACACTTTGTCTGTTCCCTTATCCCTCTGTTTCCCTTCTTTATGTTGTTTTTATCCCAGTTCACCACTTTATATTTTGCATGTCTGTTATGAGGAAATATGCCTTTTTTCTTGTATTGCATACTGATTTTTATAAGAACTAAAGAGTAGAGTTGTATGTTGAGAATATAGCACTACTGGGCTTTGCATTTACCCTTTTAGTTACCCTAATTTATGATCTTCATTTCTTCACACTACTCCAAGCCACTCTCTCTTGTCTTTTCCTTCCAACCTTCCTTTAGTAATTCTTGTAGGGTAGGTCTTTTGTGGACAAACTCTCTCAGTTTCTATTTACCTATGAATACTTTAAACTCTCCCTCATTTTTGAAGGACAGTTTTGCTGGATAAAGAATTTTTGGCTGGCAGTTTTTTTTTTTTCAGTACCTGAAATATAACATACCACTGCCTTCTCACCTCTGTGGTTTCTGATGAGAAATAGGCACTTATGCTTACTGAGGATCCCTTGTATGTGACAAATAATTTTTCTCTTGCTGCTTGCAGAATTCTCTCTTTATCTTTTGCATTTGAGATTCTGATTAATATGTGTCTTGGAGTAGGTCTATTAGATTTAATCTGTTTGGAGTACATTGTTCTTTTTGGAGATGTATATTTATATGTTTCATAAGAGTTGGTAAAGTTTTGGCCATTATTTCTTCAAATATTCTTTCTGCCCTTTTTCCCTTCTCTTCTGCTTCTGAGACACCCAACACACATATGTTTGTGTGCTTTGTGCTGTCACTCAAATCCCTGAGACACTGCTCAAATTTTATTTTATTTTCTATCTGTTCTTCAGACTGTATGATTTCAATTGTCCCATCTTCTAGTTCACTGATTCTTTCTTCTGCCTATTCAAATCTGCTGTTGTATGCATCTAGTATATTTTTATTCTCTACTACTGGGCCTTTCATCTCCATAATTTCTGCTCTGTTTCTTTTTACACTTTCAAACTCTTCTTTATACTCAAACATTTTCTTCTTAATATTCTTTAGCTCTCCATATTTTCTTTCATCTGCTTGATCTGATTTAGGAAATTTGTTTAAATATAATTGTAACTTATGAGCCTCCTCTAAAGTTTTAATTTGCTCCCTTGACTGAGCCATTTCTTCCTGTTTCTTAATATGGCTTGAAAATTTTTTGTGGATATCTGGGCATCTGATCATCTTGATGGGTTAAGTCTGAAGGTCCATTTCTTCCTCTTGTCTAGGTTTATTTATTTTTGATTGGCTTTGTGGTAAGGCTCTTCTTTGATGCTTGGTCCAACTTACTCTAGACCTTTAGAATATCCTATGTTTAGCTGTTCAGATTTTCTCAGCTCTTCTTTATCTGATTCTTGCCCTAGATATGCAGTGCAATTTTTAAGATTGCACTTTTTAAGCAATGGTTCCACTTCCAGGAGAAAGCCTCCTTTCCTCTGTTCCTTCTCTGGGAATCTTGATCTGTTCTGTGCAGAATTTTCTCCCTGCATCCTATAATTTGTTTAAATTCTCTTCCTCACTCAGTGACTGATTCCTTACTCTTTTCATTTCTGGGACCTGTCCTATCTTAGAGCAGTTCAGTTTACCACCCCCCCCCCCGCGCTTTGTTTTAGTGTGAGGCTTTCTGCCTCCAGCTTCTTCCTGCCATGGGGAGCCAGATGGGGTCCACTCCAGAAAGGTGGGTCTCTCTAGAAAAGTCCTTTTTGAGTTTAGATGGTCCAGCCAACAGGAACTGGATGGTGTGAGGCATAGCAGTCCTTGTCAGAAGTTCTACTGTGGTCTTTCTCTCTCTTTTTCCTTTTTAGTCCCTAGGGGCCCTTTTGTATGCAGCACTCCTCAGAGGCTTGTGTCCTGCCCCAGGTCTCTGTGGACTTGGGTCCCTATGCCTGAAAATGCAGGGGGTTCTAACTTGCTGCTGCAAGTGCCTCTATGGTGTCTATCCATGGTGGGAGGGAACTGGGCCGCTGTTTCTGAGTGACTTCCAAGCTGCACAGAACTGCATGAATGGAAGGGGAATGAGAAGAGATCAGCAGGTCTGGGACAGATATTTTTCTTTTTCTTCAATTCAGCATTTGTGGAGTCCTTCTCTAGTCTTTACCAGTATTCTAAGCAAGTAGAATTTGTCCTTTCATTTGGTAAATAAAAGGGGAGACTTTGTCAGGGGATGTCCTATATCACCATGTCGGTGATGTCACTCCACCAGGGTTTACTTTTTTTTAATGCATTTTTTTATTGTGAACTTTAACATATATACATAACAGTGCTAACTTTCAAAGTACAATTAAACAAGCAGTTAGAGAACAAATTTCAAAGAATGTCATGGGTCCCAGTTCCACAATTTCAGCTATTTCCATTATTGTAAATTATAACATACATACAGAAAGGTGTTAACTTTTGATTTATAGCTCAACAAGCAATTCATAGGTAATTTCAAAAATTGCTATGGTTTACAGTTCCACAGTTTCAGTTCTTTCCTTGTTATGCAATATAGAGTATATAAAGAAAGGTGAAGGTTTTCCAAGCACAAGACAACGAGTAGCTATAGAGCAAATTTCAAAGGATGTTATAGGGTACAGTTCTAACAGGTCATTTACCTCCTTCCAGCTATTCTAACACAGTGTTTTCTTTTATGTGCATAATGTGGCTTTCTAAAACCCAGAAATTCTGATTTAAAAAATTTTGATGGGTAGAAGTTGAAAAAACTAGCATTTAAACTGTAAGCAGTTTTCCATCTTATGAATACTACTTCAGGACAGGCTGTATTTTGTTCTGGACACCACTGGAATTAGTACTATAATTACACCACCGTAAAGTACGTACCCATTTACTATTCTTGGAGAAAATGTGGTGTCATCACCAACCACAATATAGAGAATCCAAGTGTCCTGTTGGGTAAGGAACGCTTTTTTTTTTATGCCTGAGCCAGAATTGTGTCTCTCCAGAGTTAATGGGGTGGAGTGGGGTTAGCAAGAAGAAGTGAATGGAGTAAAATAAAGTTATTTTCTCAGTTTAAAATGAAACTGCTCTGTGTCTAAAGACTTATTCAGGATAATGATATACATGTCTGTGTAGTCTGGTTACCTAGAGTGCACAGCCCCTTGGGATATAAATAGGACTGGTTCTGTCACTCATTCAATGGCTCATGGGTCTCCAAAGCCCTGCCCTAAATTTTCAGCAATTTCCTGAGGTTCTTTTGCTCTCATCATCTTTGTCTCTGGGATTCTGCTTCCTTGCACCTGTCCAGTCTCATATGGTATATACCTAGATCTCAATTTCAGCCATTTCCTCAATTTCCACAATATGAACTCGGACAGAACATACCTATGTGGAGAAATAATGATGATCACTAACATTTATTGGGCACTTACACTCTACCAGGCATTGTAAAAGAACTTTAGAGTTATTGCCTAATTTAATCTTTATAACAACACTATGAGAAAGGAACTCTAAATAGTCCAACTTTACAGATGAAGAAACTGAGGTACTGAAAAATTAGGTACAATTTATGTGCAAGTATGTTTACTAGAGAATTCAGTTATTTAAAAAAACAGTAATTAGTAAGCATCTTCCTCATTTTGTGATGTGCTAGGAATTCAGTGGTGAGTAACCTAGACTTGGTCTTGGCCCTCAGGGATCTAAAGGCAAGAAACAAACAATTAAATCATTATCCCCCAAAATAAAATAGGTGAAGTACAGAGGGATATGGAAACATACTCTAGATAATTTTCTTTAATATTTGCATTTATGGAATTCCTGTGTGAAGTGACACCCAGTAGAGATCAGTAAGATGATTAGAGGTAAGCCAGAGAAGGGGGGATGAACCAGGTGAAGAGATTACTTGGTAGAAAGAGCAGTTTATGCAAAGTCCAGGAATGAAGAGTGAGTATGGTGAGGACCAGGTGCTGAAGGAGGTTTAGAATGGATGGAGCCCAGAGTAATGTGGGGTGAGTGATGAAAGAGGGTCTGGAGAGTCAGAAACCAGGAAATGGAGGCCTCATTGGCCATAAAATATCTTATAGGCCTATTAAGGATTTTTAGACTCCATACTGAGGGAAATTGCAAGTGAATGAAGGGTCTGGGCAGGGGAGGGACATGACTATATTTACATGACTATATTTACATCTTGCTTTGGTTGCATATGGAGAATGGAAAGGATTCATGGGCAACTGACTAAAAACAGGAAATCCTGGAGGCTTTTGGGAAAGCCAGGCAAGAACCCTTGGTGGCCTGGACTCAGGGAGTGGCAATGCCAATGCAAAGAAGTAAATGGATTTGAGATTTATTTAGAAGAGTTTATTGGTCAGAGTTCTTAGTTGCAGAAAACAGAATCTACTTTAGGTGATTTTATCAGGAAGGGATTTATTATAGGGTATTAGGTAGCTCATAGAATGTTTAGGAGGACACATGGGTTGAGTTTCTAGGAAAAACCCTAAAGGAGAGATAGGTAAATCCTTCTGTCATAGCCAGAAAGCTGCCCCTCTCACTACCACACCCAGAATCACACTGCCTCTGTTACTATCCTCACGAGAACAATGGAAGCCCCACATCTTGTCTCTTTCTCTACATAACTCAGTTATGATCAAAGCTTCATGAGGTCTCTAATTAGAAGAACCTCAATCACATAAGTGCACCTTAGTGGCAAGGAAGCAAGAAAAATGTGCAACATCTGTACAGGAGGGCATGCTAAAAAGTAATTGGAGAAGATGGCAGCATAGAGAGGAGTGGAAGCTAGTTAGTTCCCCTGGAACAACTAACAGATAACAAGGAACAACCAGTAAATAATCCAGAATAACTGCGGGGGGACAAATGTGACTGTCTACTCATCATACACCAACCTGAATTGGGAGGAATGCCTGAGATTGCAGCATAAAATCTGTAAGTAAAAACTGCGGATCCAAGCCGGAAGCCTCTTCTCCCCGTGGCTCGAGCTGCAAAGCCTTGTGGAGCTACAGAGCAGCTCTCTCTGAGCAAGTGAATAAGCTCAGCTGAGCTACAACTTGGATTTTAATTAACAAGCATGGGCTGCTCAATACGAATCCCCAACAAGCAGACAGGGGCTTTGGGTGATGACTGAACTTGGAGAACTGGAGGGTGGCTGCAGACTGGCCCTGAAGGGCTTTCTGTCCCTGTTTCAGCTCCGTGGAGAAAGTCTCAGCCATTTTCAGTTCCCAGTGCTCTAATCCAGACAAGGGTGGAGATAGCATAGGCAGAGAGAGACCATTGAAATGCTAATGACCTCTCCCTAGGGGGTCTATCTTCTCTAAGAGTTGGTGGGGCCCAACTCTACTACCCACCTTCCATTCAGAACCAGACCCCAGAGCTTGGGGAAAGACAGCCACAGGCCACACCTCCTTACACCAGTCTGGAGTCAGAGCCTGACAGGTGCCACCTGCTGGGCCGAAACACACAGTGACCAGAGGCCTCATAGGGTGTACCAATTTTCTAAGACACACCCTCAGGGAAACCGGATACTGAATACTTCTTCCTTCTAGGACCAGAGTCCATTTTGATTTGGGAAAACCTGATTGGGGTAACCAAGGAAACCATGACTAGACAACAGAAAATTACAACCTACACAAAGAAAAACAAAGTTACGGCCCAGTCAAAGGAACAAACTTACACTTCAACTGAGACACAGGAGTTGAAACAACTAATACTAAGTCAATTCAAAAAGTTTAGGGAAGATATGGCAAAAGGGATGAACCATATAATGAAAACACTGGGGGTACATAAGGTAGAAATTGAAAGTTTGAAAAACCAACTGGCAGAATCTACGGAAATGAAAGGCACAACCCAAGAGATGAAAGACACAATGGAAACATACAACAGCAGATCTCAAAAGGCAGAAGAAAACACTCAGGAACTGGAGAACAAGGCACCTGAAAGCCTACACACAAAAGAACAGATAGAGAAAAGAATGTAAAAATACTAGCAATGTCTCTGGGAACTTAAGGACAAAATGAAAATCAGGAATGTACACGTTATTGGTATCCCAGAAGGAGAAGAGAAGGGAAATAGGGGGCAAGAAGCAATAATAGAGGAAATAATCAATGAAAATTTCCCATTTCTTATGAAAGACATAAAATTATGGATCCAAGAAGTGCAGCGTATAACAAACAGAATAAATCTGAACAGGCCTACACCTATTAATAATCAGATTATCAAACATCAAAGATAAAGAGGGAATCCTGAAAGCAAGAGAAAAGTGATCCATCACATACAAAGGAAGCTTGATAAGACTATGTGAGGATTTCTCAATAGAAACTGTGGAGGCAAGAAGGAAGTGGGGGTGATGTATTTAAGATACTGAAAGAGAAAAACCACCAAACAAGAATCCTATATCTGGAAAAACTGTCCTTCAAATATGAGGGAGAGCTTAAAATATTCTCAGACAAACAGACAATGACAGAGTTTGTGAACAAGATACCTGCTCTACAGGAAACACTAAAGGAAGCACTGCAGTCAGAAAGGAAAAGACAGGAGTGAGAGGTTTGGAAAACAGTTTGAGGAGATATTAGTAGAGCAATGTAAGTACACTGACAAAGATGACTGTGAGTATGGTTGAAAAGAGGAAGGTTGGGACCATGTGGGGCACCAGAACAAAGGGACAAAGATAAAGACTAGGACTGTGTAACTCAGGGAAACCTAGGGTGCTCAATGATTGTAATAAAAGGTACAAATCTGTTTTTACATGAGGTAGAACAAATGAATGTCAACATTGCAAGGTGTTAAAAATAGGGTGGGATTGGGGAGAAAATACAATCAATGCAAACTAGAGACTATAATTAACGAAAACATTGTATTATGCTTCCTTTAATACAACAAAGGGAATATACCAAATCTAAATGCATGGGGTGGGGGTGGGGAGGTAGGGAAAGAATAAGAAAGGATATGGGACTCCTGGAATTGGTGATGTATCTGACTCTTTATTCTACTTTAGGTTAACGCTTATCTTTCCTTTTGTTGCTCTCTAGCTCTCATGTTTTTTTTTGTTGTTGCTTATTCCTCTCTCTCTCTTTCTCTTTTTCTTTTGTCTCTCTTCCTCTCCTTTTTGACTCTTCTTCCTTCTTTGTGGAAGAAATGGATGATGTCCTTATATAGATAGTGGCAATGGTGCTGAATACATAAATACATGACTATACAGGGAACCAACAGTTGTTTACTTAGGAACAGAATGTATGGTGTGTGAACAAAACCATCTTAAAGAAAGGAGGTGATGAAGAAACTTGAGGGCACTATATTGAGTGAAATAAGACAGACACATAAAGGCAAATATTGGCAAGGGTCTCACTGATAGGAACTAATTAATAATAGTAAACTCATAGACATGAAATATAAGTTACCAGGATATAGATGAGGCTAAGAATGGGAGTGGTTGCTTATTATGGGCAGAATGTTCAACTAGAGTGAACTTAATCATTTGGAAATGGACAAGAGTGATGGTAGCATGTTGTGAGAATAACTAACAGTGCTGAAAGGTGTGTGAACATGGTGGAAAGGGTAAGCTCGGAGTCACGTATGTTACCAGAAGGAAAGTTGGAGGTTAAAAGGTGGGAATGTGTAAAACAGTGAATCTTGTGGTGGACAATGTCCATGATTAACTGTACAAATATTAGAAATCTCTTCCATGAACTGGAACAAATTTTTGACATTATAACTAGAAGTTAATAACAAAGAGACATATAGGAATAAATATATATATACCTACTGCAAACTATATACTACAGTTAATAGTATTTTAACATTCTTTCAACAACAGTAACAAATGTACTATACCAAAACTATGAATCAATAATGGAGGGGGTGGTGGTTAGGGGTATAGGAGGATTTGAGTTTCCTTTTTTTGTCTTTATTTCTTTTTTGGAGTAATGAAAATGTTCTAAAAATTGAAAGAAAATGAATTGTGGTGATGGATGCACAGCTGTATGGTGGTATCATGGGCAATTGATTGTACACTTTGGATCTTTGGATAGTTGTATGGTATGTGAACAATCTCAAAAATATATATGTATATATAAAATTTAAAAAATGTTACAAAGTTAGGAATTAAAATTGATGATATAATTAAAAAAGGTAATTGGGTGGCATCAAATAAACCTACCTGTAGTATCTGCCCCAGAGGTGGCATGGCCAATAGGTTTTGGTGAATGATATTGAGAAGGATGAAAGAGAAGAAGGTGTTAATAAAGATGCCTAGTTTCTGTTTTAGTAACTGAAAGGGATAATGGTACAATGTGTTGAAATGAAGAACATGGCAGGAGAAGAAAAAATTTGGAAGTCAGAGTAAGGAGAGGGATGAGTTCATTTGAGTATTGGTTGACTTTGAGGACTTGTGGGTTGTGTATATAGAGGTGTCCTATAGATAGTTAGATGTAGGGATCTGGAGATAAAAGATATCTGGGTCATCATCATATAGATGACACCTAATGAGAGACATGAGATGGCCATGAGAGAAATGCGATGACAGGAAGGGAGTGTAGAACTTGTAGTGTGAGGGACAAGGAGAGAACCCTTGGGTCCTATTACTAACAATTAAAGGACAGGCAGAACAAGAGGCATCAGCAAAGAGACTGGGAAGTGTGGACCAGAAGGGTAGAAGGAGATCTTGAGTGTCGTGTTTTGGAAGGCAAGAGAAGAATGATTGGAGAAGAGACAGCATGACAATGTCAAGCAGGGGAGGACAGAGGGGTGTCCACTAGAGTGAATGACAAGGAGATCATAAGAGCCTCTTCTGAGGACAATTCTAGTGAACTGGTGGGAAAAAAAAAAGTCAAAATGTAGAGAGTAGAGGAGTGAATAGTATTTGGGGAAGGGAAGAAAATGGTTCTTTCCATAACTTTGGCTGTGAAAGGAGAGATGACATGACACATAGGATAATAGGTGGAAAGAGTCACCAGATTGAAGGAAACTTGGGAGGGGCAGGGAAAGGCATGGCTAGAGTGCGTAAATGCTGAGGGGAAGCCAGGGGAGAGGAAGAGGAATAAAGATTCAGATGAGAAAGGTGATAATTGAGAGATGAAGTTCCTGAGAAGATGGAAGGGCTAAAGACAGAGTGTAGGCAACAGAAAGACATTCATGCATTCAGTTCATTTTTATTTATTCATTCATTCGACCCTCCCTCCCTTCCATCCTACCTTCCTTTCTTCCCTCCATCCTTCATGTATTTATTGAGAACTTGCTTTGAGGTGGACACTGTGTTAGATGCAAGGGATTCAATGGTGAATAAAACTCTCAGAACCTGCTTTCATTGAGCTGGTAGAATAAAAGGGAGAAAGACATTAAGCATATCACAAATATAAACATAAAATTATAACTGTGATAAGTGGCACAAAGGAGAGATTCATGGTGATGTCATATCATATAATAGGGGGGTTTGGTCTAGTCTGGGGAGTTCAGTAAAGTTTATAAGCAAATGGAAATTGAACTGAAATGTGAAAGATGAGTAGAAATTCACTAAGCAAAAAGGGGTGGGTGGTTGCATTGTCTATAATAGGAAAAAACTTTAGAAACAACCTAAACGTCCAACAATAAGAGGTTTGTTCAATAAATTATAGTATGCCCATTTATTGGAATAGTATGAAGCCATTTACAGAGTTAGATAAATGTGTATACTTGGGTTGATATGAAAAAGGAGGCCATAAAAAATGTTTGGCATGATTTCATTTATATAAAAATGTATGCATAAATAACTGAATAAAATGTCTGGAAGGATATACATCAAAATTTTAACAGTGCTTATTAATGGAGGAAGGAACTAAAGTGGGTCTTTAAGTTTCTACTCTCTTTCTGGGCATGTGTTACATTTATAATCTGAAAGAAAAATCAAGAAATAAATGTTCATTTTTAGAAAAGAAAGCATTGATTAAAACCTGTTCTATTTTACAGAAATAAAGTATATCCAAGACATTTCCTGCAATTTTGGTTGTGATCTCAGGAGGATTCAGTTGGTGATAGGTCACACCAGGGAGCAGGAGAGTCTCGGCTGGGATATCAAGGGGCTTGAACTTTGGTCCCACAGAAGTTCCAAATCAGCTGACTTGGGAAGGGGAAGAAGCTCTTTCCTTCCCATCCACTCCAGGCTGCAGACGGTGAATCTTGGGCCAGGAGGATGGCACCTGGCACCTCCTTTCATGGACTTGTCCTGTGCCAGAGAAGGGACAGCTCTTTAGGTCACTCACCTTTCTTTATGAACCATCTGCTTCCTTCAGCTGGACATTATATAGTCCAAAGTTTGCTATGAATTTTTTCATTCGATCATCGTATTTACTCTCAAATTTATTCACTCTATCTTAAACATGCTGTGCTGGTTTGAAACTATTTTGAACCCCAGAAGAGCCATGATCTTTTAATCTAGTCTTGTTGGTGGAACTTTTTGATTGAGTGTTTCTGTGGAGACGTGACTCACCCAACTGTGGGCAAAACCTTTCATTAGATTATTTCCGTTGGGGTGTGGATGCTGCCCATTGTATGTGGGTCTTGATTAGTTCACTGGAGTACTTAAGAGAGCTCAAGAACCAACACAGATGCTGACACTTGGAGATGCTTGGAGATGCAGACAGAAGGACATTTGGAGATGCTAAGCTAAGAGATGAAGCCCAGAGTTTGCCCTGGAGAAGCTATGAGAGGACACCCAGATGCTTAGAGAGAAACACTCTGGGAGAAAGAAGCAGGAGCTGAGAGAGAAGAGTAAAGACAGAAGCCCAGAGATGTTTTGGAGAAAGCCATATTAAAACACAACCTAGGAGCAAAGGACCAGCAGACGCCAGCCACGTGCCTTCCCAGCTGACAGAGGTGTTCCAGATGCCATTGGCTGTTCTTCAGTGAAAGTATCTTCCTGTTGATTCTTTAGTATGGACACTTTTATGGCCTTAGAACTTTAAATTTGTAACCTCATAAATCCCCTTTATAAAAGCCAACCCATTTTCTGGTATTTTGCATAATGGCAGTATTAGCAAACTGGAACCAGGATTCTCTGGTCTTACCATGTTCCCCATCATCCAGAGGTAGCTGGGTTGATAGAACAGTGGAATGACCTGTTGAAGGCTCAATTATGGTGCCAATGAGGTGGCAATACCTTGCAGGGCTGGAGCAGTGTTCTCCAGGAGGCTGTGTATGTGCTCAATCAGTGTCCACTCTATGGTGATGTTTCTCCCATAGCCAGGATTCATGGATCCAGGAATCAAAGGATGGAAATGGGAGTGGCACCACTCTCTACCACCTCTAGTGATCCACTAGGAAAATTTTTGCTTCCTGTCCCTGCAATGTTGAGCTCTGCTGGTCTACAGGTCTTAGTTCCAAAAGGAGGAGTGCTCCTACCAGGAGACACAACAATGATTCCATTGAACTGGAAATTAAGACTGCCACCTGGCCACTTTGGGCTTCTCATACCTCTGAATCAACAGGCAAGAAAGGGGATTACTGTACTGACTGGGGTGATTGATCCTGATTATCAAGGGGAAATAGGACTGCAACTACACAATAGAGGTAAAGAAGAGTTTGCCTGGAATATAGGAGATCCTCTAGGACATCTCTTAGTACTACCATCCCCTCTGATGAAAATCAATGGATAACTGCAACAACCCAATCCAGGCAGGACTATCAATGGCTCAGAAACTTTAGGAATGAAGGTTTGGGTCACCCCACCAGGCAAAGAACCATGGCCAGCTGAAGTGCTTGCTGAGGGTAAAGGGAACATGGAATGGGTAGTGGAAGAAGGTAGTGACAAATATGAACTACGACCACATGAGCAGGTACAGAAATGAGGACTGTGATGTATTTAAGTTATAGGATATCAAGTTTAACAGTGAATGGTACCCAAGGACGTGCACCCTATTCTGGAGAGATTTAGTGCATTTCTGGTTGTATGCAGGACAGTTGAGTATTGTTAGGTGAAATATATGTCTGTTATTGTGTTCTATTTAGAGATTAAGTATGGTTTAACATGGTGAGTATAGCTGCCAAGTTGACAAGGGGTGGAATGCGATGCTTAGGTTCATATGTCAGCTGGGCCAGGTGATGGTGTCCAGGACTGTTACTGCAAGGACATTTGTGGCTGGTTTATTAAATCATCAGTTGATTGATTGCATCTGTGGCTGATTACATCAATGAAGGGAGTGTATTCTGCAATGAGAGAATTCAGTCTGCTGGATTTAATCCAATCAGTTGAAGACTTTTAAGGGAGAAAAGAGAGAACCTTCACTTCTGCTTCATCCAGCCAGCCTCTCCTGGGGAGTTCACTAAAGACCTTCATTGGAGTTGCCAGCTTGCTGCTTGCCCTATGGAATTTGGACTTGTGTATGCCCACAGTTGCGTGAGATACTTTTATAAAATGTCATATTTATGGATATCTCCTCTTGGTTCTGTTTCAGCCACTCACTCATTTATATTTATTCATTTATTCATTCACTCACACATTCACAGATAATTCATTTTCAGCCAACCTTTATGTATTGGGCATTGTGGGGATAGAGGCAAAAGGTTTAGAATCTAGGGCTGTCTGACTTGCCCAAGGCACTGCTCAGCTCCCTTTTCCTTTTCCTGTAGCTTCTACTTTCTTGTAGCACTCAAGCTATCTTATTAAGTTAAAGTTTGTGGTTCAGTAGCCCCAGTGAGGCCTGAGATTCTGCATGTCAGACAAGCTCCCAGGTGATAACTATACTGCTGGTCCTCAGACCACACTGAGTAGCAAGAGTGTAGGTCAAAGCTGTCCAGCAGACACATTAGGGTGGCCAGATAAAATACAGCACACCCAGTAAATTTGAATTTCAGGTAAACAATGATTTTTTTTTTTTTAGTATAAGAATGTCCCCCAAATTGCAAGGGACATATTTATACCAACAATTTACTAAATATACTAAAAAATTATTTGTGTTTATCTGAAACTCAAATTTAACAGGACAATCTGTATTTTTATTTGCTAAATCTGGCAATCCTGTATATGATCTGAGCCACAAATGTAAGTCACGAATGTAATTTTAAATTTTATAGAACCCATATTTTAAAAAGTAAAAAGAAACAGGTGAATTAATTTACTTAATATATTTTATTTGCCCCAATATATCCAAAATACCATTGCAACATATAATTAATAAAAAAATTATTGAGATATTTTACATTCTTTTATTTGGTACTGCCTTGGAAATCTGATATGTACACTTAAAGCACATCTCAATTCATGCTAGCCACATTTGGAGAATGGCTAATGGCTCCCGTACTTGAACAGTCCGGTTCCAGATCGCCCCTAGATACTCTTGATTTCATTGGCTTCGGTCCTGGACACTTTATAAAAACTCCAATGATTCCGAGCAGGTTGCGCACCACTGCTCCGTAATGGCTGCGGCAGCTGCCACACGAGGGAGCCAGCCCCTCAGCATACGGGCTCCTCACAGCACCTAAAGTCTTCTCGCTAGGCAGGCACTCGGGACAGGCTGGGCGAATCCCCTGCGGGGCACCTGGAGCTATCCCCCTGCTCTTCTGCACACTTGCTTTCCCACCCAAGTATCCCAACCCCCACCCCGCCCCAATCCGCCTTCTGGGCCAGTCCTGCAGATTTCTGTCAAGTTGCTCCATAATTCTGCCTTTTACCGGCAGTACCTTGAACCCCCTACCCCCCATGCCCTCTCTAACCCCACCGTCATGAGCTCCTTTCTCCTTTAGCTGTGTGATAAAGGTACAAACACTAGGAGTCCTACCGATTGGGGTCTGAATCCCAGCTCTGGCACTTGCTAGCTAAGGGACCTGTAGCGCATCACGTTAACAGCTGTAAGCTTCCTGGCCGCAGTGGAGATAATACTGATCTCACAACCGTGTTAAGGGAGGACAGCACGTGATAATATACATAGAGCAGTGCCAGGGAGGGCTCCTAATAAAGTAAAGCAAAGTAGATGCTGAGGAAATAACAGCTTATTTCCCCCGCCTTACAAATTTGCTGGAGGTAATGTGACGTGCCTCATATACTAGTTCCCAAGCTTGAGCGCACCACGGGATCCCCTGGGAGCTTATGAACAAATCCCCTTTCCTGATCGTCTATCAGAGAGATTCACATTCAGTAGATTAGGGGATTGGGGGGAGGTCAAGGATTATGAACTTTTAAAAAATTTCCAGGTGATTCTGAACAACCAACTTGATTCTGGCTTGTGGGTTGTTGTTTGGAAACTGTTGACATGTGGGAGGAACAGGGGTGTTGGAATCAGGTGGCCTGGGTTCAACTTCTTGCTTTGCCATTTACTCAACTTCTCTGCGCCTCAGTTATGCCATTTGTTAAACGAGACCAATAGCACATCCTGCTCAGGAGGTGATAATGTATATAAAGCGCCTGGCAGGATAAGGGCTGGGTAGGCATAGTCCTGCCCCTCCCCTATCCTCCCTCTTTCCTAATTCCCTGTGCTACCTGCCATCACTTGCACAGGTCATTCTTCCTTACCTTTCACACACTGTCCATCCCTTTCCTGCCACTTGGGAAGTCTTCCCCTCCTATCTCAGTTGCTGCTTGGAACTGAGTCCCTAAATTAACAGCCACGCCTGCCTGCTTGCCTTTGACTTTGTCCTATTGTTCCTTTCCTGGTTTCTCATTCAGTTTCTTTGAGCAATGAGTTTACCACTGGACCAGTTCAAATAAGGCCTTTACTATCCTCTCACCACTCCTCCTATCCTACCCTTCTCCCAAACCCTAGGAACCCAACTTGGCTGTCAGACTTTATGGGGATGGTGGTGGGGGTAGGTGGGAAGTGGGATAGGAAAGAGGAAGAGGAAAATTCTGTGCATATGAAAGCAAAGACAGCCCCACCTTCCTTTTCAGTTGCAGACTTCTGGCCTGTAACAGGTTTGCTGTACAGTAAAACATATAAAAAACAAAGCTAAAAGAAAAATGACAAACTGGGGGGAAACAGGCAAAGAGTTAATATCTTAGTTCATCTCATATGTAAATATTATTAAGTCAGGTTTGGAATTTTGATTAATATATAAACCAAACATTCTGATTTTTAATTGAGACTGTAGTTATAACTTAAAGTGACTGTAGGATTGTCTACAATGTCGCAAGAATAAGCTAAAAAGTCATGAACCTGCTGGAGTTTTCATCAAGGAGTAGAGGAAGTTTGTACCCACTGACCAAGTTTTAAAGTGATGGTAAAAGACCTTCAATAAAATTGCATTTTAATAGGTCATTAGTGGAGCCTATTCAATGTACTGGTCATGCCCTGTTTTCTGTAACCTCTTTATTTTTTACTTAATATATCATGGAATATATATAATTGTTTTCCATCACATTAAGATTTACCTCAATCTTTTGAATGACTGCATAATACTTCACTTGTGGTCGTATCATGGTTTATTTAATCAATATCATATTAATGTAAGTTTAGATGGTTCCTGTTTTTTTAATTATAAAGAACAATGGTTTTTATGCCTTAGAGCATTAACCTTTCCTACTTGTTTCATTATTTCCTTAGGAGAAATTCCCAGAAGTGAAATATATGGTATGAACATAAAAAAGATGCATGTTTAAAATTTTGATCATATTCTTCTCTTAAAGAGTTAGATCAGCTTGTACTCTTGCTAACAAACTGTATGCTTAAAGGACAATTTTCCATACCCTTGAAAACTGAGGATATCAATACTTTTATTATTTTTGAGAAAGAATAGATAGATGTTCCATTTTAACTTGCAGTACTTCAGTTATTATCCACCAGTAAACATCTTTTCCTATAATGTGGACATTTCGATTTCTTGTCTTTTGATTTGCATGCTCATGTTGGTGAGTAAAGGTTTAATCAGATTAACAATTCTGTTACAAGGTTGTGTTTTAATATCTTCTTTTAGTAAAATTAATGTCAACTTGGTGGACAGGGGTTTCTGCCCCCCAATTATGTATAAATTAATGCCTTCAATTACAGTTTTAGAGTAGAACACTTCTAAGATACTTATCTTCTGTGTAACTCAAGGTTTTACAGGGTTTGTATTTTTTTTTAGAAGCGTATGAGTGAAATGGAAATAAGCTTGTTAACATGGTGTTTATGGGGGCGTGCTACCTTTTCTGTGCTTATCCACTCAATTCTAAAAGGCAGGCAGTTCAGATCTATCAGAAACAATCAGTGGAGGTATTTATAAAGATGCAAAGGGATTTTTAAATAAGATTGAACTTGTTCTTTCACCATACAGTTAGCTTATATATATATGATTATACATGTGCAGACGGGTTCAGTGATCAATTTCAATTTCTTCTTCACTAAGGAGCTTGTTGGAAACTGTTCACCTGGGACAGTTAATAGATGGCCAATTCTAGACTGTTTGCAGTGGCAGGTTTCTGGGGACCCTGTTCCGTGTGTCTCAGCAGTTCTGGCGGTGCCCATGACATCTTAGACTAGGTCCCCTATTTGGTGTTGACAGACATGTCCTGCTCTTTTCTTCGTGCTTCCGTTTGGTTTAGGGGCCCAGCTGTTATGAGGGTAAAGCTTAGGGTTTTTGCTTCCCTCTGGTATATTTTGCAAAGTGCACTGAAGGAGCTGAATCCATCAAGTGCGAGCAGATGACCACTCGTTTTCCCAGTGTCCACTCAAACCCTGTGTTGGGATAATTCTTTCCCTGCCCTGGGATAACACCCCAAGCAGGCCCCATAGCTTTCCAGTCGTTCTTAGATGGCAAAACATCCACAAATCATACTAATAGAAAAAAAAGATCATATTTCAGTAATTAATATGTCCATTCCAACAGTGGTAAACCTAGTCTATTTGACACCAAGAGAGAACTATTTGTTAACGTTTCCTTCCTCTCCTTGACCAAATTATTTTTGATAATAATATTATGAATGAAACAAATAATATTAATGGCCAAAAAAAGAAATATGAACAGTGAAAATTTCTTTTATTAAGCTTTGTATATCTAATCACACACACACAAAAATATTATATATAGAAAAGGAGGAAAGAAAGGAATACTTTCTATTTACATTATTTTTTGTGATTAAACAGGCAAATTCTATTAATCAAATTTAAGAATTTTATAAAAACTCAATAGTATTGTAGAAAGTACCAGTGTCTATCATAAAGTCTTTCAACACTTTGGGCAGACAGCATCTTAAGGCATCAAGTATAAAGATTTGTTTTCCTGTTCTTAAGTGCCAGTTATCACTAATTTTCATGCAAAAATTTTTTTTCTACTGCAGTTAAAGGGCCATTAATGGTCAGTTGAAGAGGGAAATGTTTGGCTTTCCATCCAAGGAAAGGTGTTGATGAAAGTGATGCAAAGTAAATAAAAATAGCAGCCGCGTAAGTCTGCTTGACACTGCATCCAAGTAAAGGACAATAGAGTAACTTAAAGAAATATGTGCCCATAGTTAATCAATTCATATTTTCCTATTTGGCATTACATGAGGCACAGGTACTAGCTAGTTAGTGTCTAATATTGTACTTTTGTAGCAGAAACACAGCTAAACCCATAGTGCTAAATACTGACAGCATCAGTACCTGCTCATAAACTGCATCAGTGTTTATCTTTCAGTCTAGCATGCTGACTATATACTCCTATGCTTTCATTTTGAAGTACTTACAAATTTACAGGACAGTTACAGAAATAATTCAAACCCTGTAAAGAGAACTCCAACATTCCCCTACCCACCCACTTCCAGATACCCAGATCCACCAATTTTAACATTTTACCATATTTGCTGTATCATTCCATCATCTATCTATCTATCTATCTATCTATCTATTTTCTGAACACTTTAGTGTAGATTGTATACATCATGCTCCTTGAACCCTTAATACTGCTATGTACATTTCCTAAGAACAAGCACATTCATTTATATAACCACTTACGCATAGTTATCAAGTTCAAGAAATCCAACACTGACACAAGGCTTACAGTCTATACTCCAGTCCTTTCATGTACCCCAATAATGTCCCATTGAGCCATCTCTCCTCCTTTGCTAGATTCTACCCAGGATCACATATTGCATTTAACTATCATTGTCTCTTTAGTTGCTCCTTTCTTTCCTTCTTTCTTTCCTTCTTTCCTTCTTTCTTTCTTTTTCTTTCTTTCTTTCTTTCTTTCTTTCTTTCTTTCTTTCTTTCTTTCTTCTTCTTTCTTTTTTTCTTTCTTTCTTTCTTTCTTTCTTTTTCTTTCTTTCTTTCTTTCTTTTCTTTCTCTTTCCTTTCTTCCTTTCTTTCTTTCTTTCTTTAATTGTGGGAACATATATACAACATAAACTTCACCATCTCAACCATTCAACCATTTCCAAGCACACCACTGGACAGGATTAATCAATTCACAATATTTCAGTACCCTCACCACCTTCCATTACTAAAACTTTCCCATCTCCCCAAACAGAACCCTACATCCATTATGCACAAATTCACCATTTCCTCTGCCCCCTGCCCCTGACAACGTGACTCTAATTTCTGTCTCTATGAACTTGCAATTCTCCAATATTTTCTTTGTAGTTACCACGGGGCTTAAATTTAACATCCTAAATCTGTAACAATCTCTTTTGCTTTGATACCAACTTAACATCAATAGTATACACAGAGTATATTCCTATACCCCTCAGTCTCCCACCTGTCACAAATTACCTGTTTAGCAGTTATGAGTCCAAAACCACTGATTCATTATTACATTTTATGCATTTGCCTTTTAGATCCTGTAGGAAGTAAAAAGTGGAATTATAAACCAAAAGTACAACGGCACTGGCATTTATATTTATCCATATTGTTACCCTCACGGAGAGCTTTATTTCTTCATGTAGCTTCAATTTATTGTCTAGTGTCCTTTCCTTTCAACCTGCAGAACTCTTGTTAACATCTTTTGTAGGGCTGGTCTAGTGGTGACAGTCTTCCTCATCTTTTGTTTACTGGGAATGTCTTAATCTCTTCCTCATTTTTGAAAGACAATTTTGCCAGACATGGAATTTTTGATTGGCAATTTATTGCTTTCAGCACTTCAAATGTTTATTCTCACTGCCTTCTTGCCTTCATGGTTTCCAATAGAAATTGGGTACTTAATCTTATTGATGCTCCCCTGTACATGTCATGCTACTTCTCTCTTGCAGCTTTCAGGATTTTCTCTTTATCTTTGACATTTGATAGTTTGACTATAATATGCTGTGGCATGGGTCCATTTGTGTTCATCCTGTTTGGAGTTTGTTGATTGTCTTGGTTGTGTATTTACATGTCTTTTGATAAAGTTGGGAAGTTTTCAGCCATTATTTCTTTGAATATTCTCTCTGCTTCTTTTTCTCTTTCTTTTCCTTCTGGAACCTGCACAATGTATATTTGGTATACTTGATTGTGTTCCACAGGTTCTTTAGTTTAGTCTCTGTTCACTTTCCTTCATTCTTTTTTCTTTCTATGCTTCAGATGGAATGATTTCAATTGTCTTATCTTCAAGTTCATTGATTTTTTTCTTATGCCAGGTTCAATCTGCTGTTGAACCTCCTTAAGGAATTTTTAATTTCTGTTACTGGTGTTCCAGTTTGCTAATGCTGCTGTTGTGCAAAATACCAGAAATAGACCAGCTTTTATAGAGGGGGTTTATTTGGTTACAAATTTACAGTTCTGAGGCCATAAAAGTGTCCAAACTAAGGCATCAACAAGATGATACATTCACTGAAGAATGGCTGATGACATCTGGAACACCTCTGTCAGCTGGGAAGGCATGTGGCTGGTGTCTGCTCTTCCTTTGCTCCCAGGTTGCATTTCAAAATGGCTTTCTCCAAAATGTCTCTGGGTCTCTCAGCTTCTTCAGCTCCTGTGCATCTAAGCATCGGGGTCCTCTCTTAGCTTCTCTGGAGCAAATTCTGGGCTAACATCTCCAGATGTCTCCAAGCATCTCCAAGTGTCAGTGTCAGTGACAGTGTCAGCTCTTAGCTTCTCTCCAAAATGTCCCTCTCAGCTGCTCTGAGCTCCTGTTTGTGAGCTCTTTTATAGGACTCCAGTGATTAAATTAAGACTCACCCTGAATGGATGGTGTCCGTATCTCCATGGAATAATTTAATCAAACATGTTGCCCACAATTGATTGAGTCACATCTCCATGGAAACAATCAAAAGATTCCAACTAATCAACACTAATATGTTTGCCCCCACAAGATTGCATTACACAATATGTTTTTTTGAGGGACATAATTATATCCAAACTGGCATATGTGGAATTCAGCTGTTTGGTTCCTTTGCATAATTTCCATCTCTCTATTGATATTCTATTTGTGTTCACCTATTGTTTTCCTGATTTCCTTTAGTTCTTTGTCCATGCTTTCCTTGCACATACTTAGGGCTTTTTTTTGTCTTTGCCTGGCATGACCCAGGTCTGTTCCTTCTCACTGATAGTTTATAATGCTTTAATCTTCTCCTTTGCCTGGGCCATTGCTTCCTGTTTTGTGACCTTTTGTTGAACCTGAATATTTTGATAGTTTAATGGTCATTTAGATGAAATTTAGTCTCTGAGGCATCTGAATTAAGCTTGTATCCAGCTAGTATTATGATATAGTTTTTCTTGAATGCCAAGAGCTTTAAAAAAATAAAAAAAGAAAGAATAAAATAAAACACCTTTCCTGGTGTTTGCAGATTGGCTTGTGTGGCTGCTCTCCTTCTGGCCTTATCCGTAGGATGAGTTCAGAGAATAGCTCCAGGCCAAAGCATAGGGGCCTCTGCAATCCTTTTTGTGTTTTCCCTTGTCCTGTGGCCCTAGGAATTTCCCTGCTTCAAACATCCCCTCTTCCCTAGGAAACAGTTTCCTCATAGTCCCAGGCACTGCAATGCATATCCTACAGCTAGCCATTCCTTGCCCCAGGATAGCACAACTTGACCACTCTTGCACAGTGTTTCACAGGAGAGTTCTGTGGGCTGCCTTCAACATGCAGGGTCAGTTCTGGCATGGTAAGTCCCTCAGGCCATGACTAGACTGACTGGGCCAGACATACATGCTCCCAGGGTGTACATGAGTGTTACTCCGTTCCCTCTGGAACTGGGACCAGGGATCCACACTGGAAGCATGGGCCAGCTCTGTGCTGAGCCAGTAGGGGGTGGGGGAGGGGCACCATGCAATCCTACCACTTTTAAGTAATCTTCTTATTCATTTGGCACTCATCTTGTTACTGCAGTCCTTTAACTGCTTTCCAGAGTTTTGAGAAAGATGTTTCTGCCAGTTCTTGCTTGTTGTTCAAAGCTTCTGTAGGGGAATGGGGCCCTGAAGCATCTCACTCCATCATGTTGAACAGAGCCATCTTCTACATTAGTATAGTTTTTAATAAAGGGAAAAAGTTACACTACAGTTTTCACTTTGTTTTAAATTCTGAACACAAGAAAAACTCCAGGTGGTCCCATGACAGGTGACTTGTCTTTACAATAACCATGTTGTCAATGCTTACTTTAGATCTACCAAATAACTGCAGGAATGTGTAGTGCCACAGAAGTTGGTGATGCAAACTGAGGCAAACGTGAATCATTCCAAACCCTTAAGAACTTATTCTTGAAACTGATGTGTGTGGCTAAGTCTGAGTTTGTGGGGGAAACTTGAAGTTTTCTTGAATTAACTTATATGTAAAAACTATTTATTAAAAGAGAAGCAGTAAAATATGCTAATTAGAAGCTTATATATATTATTAATACACAAACATAACCACAGCAATTGTTTAGAAGTTAGGCCAACAAAGAATATTTTGGAGGAGGAGTATTTTATCATTGATGCTATATAGGATTGCTGCATGAGGTAATGAAGAGCAGACTGACTTTGAATAGATTTTATTTCTCTACAGACAATGCATCCCTGATGTCTTGGCCTCATGTAAACTTCTGATTGGACTCAACCAATCTTCAGGAAAACAGGCAGAAGACCCAGTTTCCATGATTAAATACAACTGTGCTCAAAGTAGAAATTCTGTTCAGTTAAGAAAGAATGGACAAAGTTGCTTTTCTTAATCACCTGGGTTCATGGCTGGAGATTTGTACCCAGTAACTTGTTATTCCAGAAAATGTTTGTTGGTGCCATGACTTTCCCTTTCTTTCACTTCTGGATATTGAGTCTTCCTGTGTGGTCAGTTTCTGTTGCATGGATAGAAGAAGAGGTTTTAAATGTTTATTTTGGAGAAAAGAATCACTTCCTGAAGGGGATCCAAACCGCACACAGATGTATAGCCTCTTTACACAGTTTGCACAGAATTCAGGAGATGTTCCATGTTCAAAGTCAAGTGGGTCACGGGGGCCCTTTTAACCCTTGTCCCTATCCCCTCACTCACGGGCATTCCACACCCTCATCTTCTTTGGCAGCTCCTGGCCTGAGGCTGCCTTATGGACCTAAAACAGTGGGTAGGCCATTGATTTAAATATCTTGGTTCTGAAAAGCATTGCTCTGAATATCTGTGGCAGAGAATGTGAGGCCTGTGGTTTTAGAGGAGGGGTTTTCTTGTGGAGCAACGGAAATTTTTCTGAACAGTGAAATCCAATATGGCTGTGCAAATGATTGCTGGTGAGTATGAGTCTTCAATCAGGATGCCTCTTTGGTGGTGTTTCAGCTTGCAGTTATCTCAAAAGTCCTCAGGGGAAGGCACAATTGGTATGGTCCCCCATCAGGCCTGATAATTCTCCAAAGCCTCCCTGGGGGTGCGGTACCCATGCCAAGATGGTGCTACAGCAATTAAAGAAGGTTTCTCCCAGAGCTCTGGGGTATATTTATCTTCAAGTTAATATTACAGTTGGTGCTTCCTTTTGCCAAGCTTCATGACAACCAGGCCTCCTATTGCCTTCATAGTCTCATAATAGAGTGGGAGGATGGTTCAAGAAAAAAAAAATCTTCCTTCTCTTCCAGTGAAGGGGGAAGAGCTGCTAGTTGAATATCCATTAGATTCAATAAGTTGGGCTCATTTCAAAGGCATCTTGTTGACCTATCATGGGTCCTGCTGGAGCAGTGACCTAGAAGAGGTAGTGGGCCTTCAGTCCTGGAGGGCCGGCGGGAGGGAGGTCAGGCGGCCAGGTTGATGCCCCGTTGGACAATGGGGAGCATTGACGAAGTGCTCCCATTTATTGGCTGAGCGACTACATCAGTCATTCATTCACAGGCACAAGGTCTAAATTGCAGAACCAATTAACAGCACTAATAGCCCTTGCCTGAATTAATCTTTGAGACAAAAGGGAGGAGAAGTGGAAGTGCTATTAGCAAATCAAGCTGTACCATCCCTGCTTTATTGAGGAAATCTCAGTGTCTGTATGTGGCTATTGTGCGCTGACTGCAATTACAGCCCTCATTTAAAAATGATTAAGTGGTTATAATTATTTTTCAATTAAAACTTATATCTTCCATTTATGCAACATTTCAGACTTCAATTAAACTTCTTTTTAAAAGCGCCAACTGAACCAGAAGATTCCTGCTTCCTCTTTCACGAGGAAGCCCCAAAATCAACCCAGAAAGGATTTTGCTTTCCAGCTCCCGAGTTTGTTTCATTAAATTTAGACATTGTGATAAGAGTTAACAAACAATACAAAAACCTGCAGTGACCCCCACCACCACAGGGCAGGAGTGGGATGGGGGGGAAGGCAGAGAGTTCCAGGTTCTCCCTGGGGAAGCCCAAGAAATCCGTAGCTTCTGCGAAGAGACTGGTGTCCTTGCCTTTGGAAGTTGGTGGCAGTAAAAGAGCTGTTACCTGAGGCTAAACATTTACAGCAGCAGCTCTCAGTTGTAAGGTGTGAATATTTGAGCAATTTAATTTGTTTAAAAAAAAATTAGAGCAGTTTCAGGATTCCCCCCTGTGCCAGTTTGAATGTATTATGTCCCCCAAATGCCATTATCTTTGATGTAATCTTGTGTGGGCAGACGTTATCAGTGTTGATTAGACTGCAATTCTTTGAGTGTTTCTTTGGAATGCGCCCCACCCAGTTGTGAGTGATGACTCTGATTGGATAATATCCATGGATGTGTAACCCCACCCATTTAGGGTGGGGCTAAATTCAATCAGTGGAGACATATAAATGAGCTGACGGGCAGAGGGAACTCAGTACAGCTGTGAGTGACATTTTGAAGAGGAGCTACAGCCAAGGAACACTTTGAAGAAAGCACAGGAGCTGTAGATGAGAGGGAGAGTTTGAAGATGGCCGTTGAAAGCAGAATCTTGCTCCAAAGAAGCTAAGAGAGGAGAAATACCCCAAGTGCAACTAAGGGTGACATTTTTGAGGAACTGCATCCTAGAGAGGAACGTCCTGGGAGAAAGCCATTTTGAAATCAGAACTTTGGAGCAGATGCCAGCCACGTGCCTTCCCAGCTAACATAGGTTTTCTGGATGCCATTGGCCATCCTCCAGTGAAGGTACCCGATTGCTGATGTGTTACCTTGGACAGTTTATGGCCTTAAGACTGTAACTGTGTAACCAAATAAACCCCCTTTTATAAAAGCCAATCCTTCTCTGGTGTTTTGCATTCCAGCAGCATTAGCAAACTAGAACACCCCCTCAAAATCTGTTATTTGCCTTTAATATGCTTTCATGGGGAAGAGAGAAAGGAATTGCTAGGAATTATATGTGAACCACGGCCTAGTTTATCTTGCTGAGTCCCTAATTGGAGCACGTTCTTGGTAGTATGGCCGTCAGGATGGGGTGGGTCATGTGTGTTGGTGAAAAAAAAGGGATTGAGAACCTCTGGGGTCAAGAGCATCCAAGAAGACTGTTTTAGAGCCCTGCTCACCAACTTTAGCAAGGACCCGAGCAAGTTTTGGCTTCAGTTAAGCAGTGTCAGATGTTAGTTGTGATCTGAATACAGGCCAGCTTTGGCCTCCTATTTTAACTGATTCTGCTGAGTTAATAACTTCAGTTTTATTCAGTGCTATTGAACGTGTACATAGCACATGTAACAAATTTCCAAATCACCCAAATAAAAGAAATCATTTATAATTCTTGTTCCTTAGGAACAATGTCCTGGTTTCCCCTGACCTAACTATGGCTCTGGTGAGGAAAACCATGTCTCAAGGAATGGGAAGCAATGGCAGCAGTGAAATCTCAAGCCTGCACCATGAAGCAGACCCTACCTGAGAAACCCAGATAAAACTTACGGGCTCTTTCCATCAAGGAAGAGATGCACTGTGATATAAAACCCTTCTAAAAAAGTGAACAAAATATATCATCTGATATTGTTTATATCTACAAATTACCTTTATTTTTTATGCTTATGAACTTAATACATTAATAGAAGGATAAAAAATTTGGAAAGTGAACCTAAGCAAAAAATCAGATCAAATCAAATCACCCATAATCCCTCATGCACAGATAACCACTGTTAAGGTTGCACGTATTACCTTCTAGTATTAAAAAGGTATTTCTAATTAAAGTTAGATAGCAATATGCCTGTTACCCTGAGCATCTGATGGCCCATGGCTGGAGGGGGGAGGGGCTGCATATGGGATGTCTCCAACGTCAGAGGAAAGGACCGAGACCTTGATGAGCTCTGTCTGTTTGGGTTCCCAGAGCAAAGAAACCATCGAGAACCTCTAGATTGGGGTGGAGAGTAAGGAATTGCACCTGGTGCAGATCAACATCAGAAACAAGAATAGTGGTCAAGACCTGGCAGCAGACAAGGGCCTCTGTGTTCTTATCATTATTATTATTTTTAACATAGGCCCCACAGGGCTAGCAGTTGAATTTATCCTGGCACCAGCACCACCCATTACAATGGCTTTATAGAAAGTTCTGATATCTGGTAGGGCAAGGACTGGCCATAACCCCTACCCCAACCCCCACCCCCATCCCCAAGCCCACAAACACACACACACCTAATTCTTCTTCAAAAAAGTCATTGACTTTCTTAGACCTTTGCTCTTCCATGGGAATTTAAGGATGAGCTTGTCACATTCCATAAATAAGATCCCCTTTGGGATATTGAGTGGACATTGATTGGAATTATATTAAATTTATAGGTTACTTTGGGGAAGCCTTGACATCTTTTTGAGGTTACATCTTCCTGTCTATGAACATGGAGCATCTCTATGTTTATTCAGGTCTCCTTCCATGTACTTCAATAATACTTCCTAGTTATATTTCCATAACACACATCTATTTATTCCAAGGCTCCTTACAAATTTTTTAAATTTTGATATTGTGATCTTTTCCCATTATCTTTTTAATTGATTATTATTGTTGTATTAAATTTCAAATGATTTTTGTATATAAATCTTGCATCTAGCAAGCCTGCTCAGTTCTTTTAGTTCTGATTATTTGTCTGTAAATTCTTTTGGATTTTCAATGGGGACTTTGACATTTGCAAATAAAGAGTGCTGTCTTCTCCTGTCAATCTGTAGGCTTGTATTAGAATTGTATTTAACACAATGATGAACAGAAGAATGATGCAGTCATTTTTGCCTTGTTCTTGATTTTAAAGGGACGGCTTCTAATGGTTCACCATTACATGTATTATTTGTTTCAGATTTTGATAGATGCCCTGTACCAGGTTAAAGAAATTATTTTCTGTTGTCAGTTTGGTAGGAGTTATTTTTAATCCTAAATAAGTGTTGAATTTCATCAAATATTCTTCTGCATTTCCAGATATCATTGTACAGCTTTTCTCATTTAATCTGGTACTGTGGTATATGATATTAACAGATTTTCCTGCTTTCCTGGGATATGCCCTGCCCTGTCATGATATATTGTTGAAGTCAACTTGATGCTATATTACCTAAGATTTTTCCATCTATTTTTATAAATGACATTGACCTATACTTCCCTCTATTTCTCACTTCCTCCTTTCCCATCTCTTCCCTCCCCTCCCTATCCTTCCTTTTTTATTTCCTTCTTTCCTTCTTCCCTCCCTACTCTCTTTTTCTCTCTCTTTCTGTTTTTTGGTTTTGGTACTGAGAGTATACTCACCCCCCCTCCATGAGTTAATTTCCAACTTCTGCTTTTTCCACTCTTTAAAACAGTCTGTGTGTGGTCAAGATTGTTTACTTAGTACATATTTTTGAGTACTCGTGGCACAGCAGGCCCTCTTCTAGTCACTGGCGGTATAGCAATGGGACAAGCAAAAGTCCTGCCGGACACATTCCTTAACATTTTGGCAAAAGTCTCCTGGCTCTGGGTCTTTGGGGATGGGGAAGACTCTTGATTTCCAACTCAGTTTCTATCATTGTTTTTGGTTATTCAGGATTTCTCTTCTTCAATTTGTTTTCTAGATTTTTCCTAGAAACTTTTCTAATATATGTTCACCAGTGTATTGGGATAAAATTATCTATTGTTTTAAATTATGATTTTTAATCTCTACTGTATATGTATATTTGTTCCTTTTTTTTCCTCCATGATATTGCTTATTTCTGGTTTTTCACTTTTTTCTTGCTCAATCTGGTTGAGGAACTGATTAAAGGTTTGTCTATTGTATTATTATTAAACTAATTATGCTAATTTTTGCAAGCCTTTTAGTTCTTAATTTGTGCCCTTAACTTCACTACTTTCTCTCACTTCTTTAACATTTTCTGTTTCTAGCTTTTTGAAATGACCACGTTACTAATTTACTTTCAGACTGTCCATTAAAAAATGTGTCTCTCTAAATACTATTCCCACTGAAAGGAACTAGGGCTTCTTGAGAATGGCTGAGTCCAGATCTAGGGCAGAAAATACACAAAATAAGCCTGGAAGGTCTGTCACAATAGATAAGAAGGAAGTTATCAAAGAATACCAGGGGCATAACAATAAGTTCCCGAAGCCCAGTTAAAGGGGTTCATTCTCACTGGCCGAAGAAGGGACAATATGACCATTGAAAAGAAAAATATCTGCACTGGATTGAAATACATCATGTGTATTAAAACCCATGAGCTCATAATGATACTAAAAAATCCCTCTTAGTAATCTTTGATGTTAGGATATCAATTCATTATTCTGAAAACCCTTTAAAAAGGGAAGGTGTCAGCATGTATCCTGTTTTCCTATACAAACTGTACTTCAGGTTGTATAGGAAAAAGCTAAAAAACAAACTGAAGAATAGAATACCTGAGTAAATTAAAAACCTCAGGTTGATGAGGGAAAGATCTTTTTAGAAGAATTCTAGTTAATAAAGAAAGAACGATATACTTAGGGTATCGCCACCTGACAGCCCTTAATGGACTAACTGCAGGCGACGATCATCTAAGGCTGCAGAAGCTCCTGGTGGGGCAATTGGGAGTATGCACCACTGCCTCTGAGGGACTTGGGCCAAACATTCAATCCCTGGTTTGATCAAATCTCTATATCTAACAGTTCATAGGTAGGACAGGGAACTAGGGAACATGTTAAATCACCCCATGGGGGATGGAATCAATAAAACCCAGACTGGGGGAAACTCTACAGGAAAACAATCAAAGTTTCTTCAACAAATCAATAGCAAGAAAAAAAATGTACAGATTAAAAGACACCTAAGAGAAATATCAACTAAATACTATATATGGACTTCGTTTGGAATCCTGAGCCAAACAAAGAAACTATTAGAAAAATTAGGTGTGATAAAAGATTTGTGGTTTGGTTAAAAAAAGAGATGCCTATCTTTTAAAAGATTCACACCGAAGGATTCATGGATGAAATGATATGATGTATTTTGCCTCCAGCTGGGGGTAGGTCAGATGTTGATAATGGTTGAGACTGGGTGATGGGTACATGGAGGTTCATTACATTACTCTGTCTGCTATTGGTTATCTTTGATTTTTTCTATAATTAAAAAGAATGTATCTAAAATTTTAAATTAACCTCTAATACTTTAACTTCATCCTACAAGTTTTCTAAATAGTACTTTCAATGTTTAGTTCTAAACATTTTTAGTTTCCATTGTGATTTCCTCTTTAAACAATGATTCCTTTAGGAATGCATTTGTATTTATACACACACACATACATATACACACACATATACATACACAAATATATACATACTTTAATATTATAAGTTTTATATATTGCCAACTTGTTATTGTTCATTTGTGATTTGTGTTATATCAAGAGATGTCTGTACAGTGTTGATTCTATTCTTTGAAAATTTTTAGACTTCTTTTGTGATTAATAAAAGGTCAAGATCAACTTTTTGAAAAATAATTTAAAAATAAATGTTGCATTTGTATTTGTAAAGAGCACGTAGTATTTATTTTGTGGGTTCAGAATTCTCCTCATATCTCTTATCTATTAGATTGAATTGCTAATTGTGCTCTTTATTCTTCCAATTTAAAAAAAAAACTTGACCTATTATTTTTTGGTAGAGCTATGTTAAAATTTTCCATTATGATCATAGATTCTTTAATTTCTCTTTGTAATTTTGACATTTTTTCCTTTATACATATTAAGCCTAGGTAGTTAGCATTTATTACTTTATTTTTTGAGCCTATTTGGGTTCTCTATCTCTGCAAAACTTTGCATGCTGAGTGGCATTAAACAGCAACCATTATTGTTATGCTCATGGATTCTGTGAGTCAGGAATTTGAGCAGAGAACAGGAAGAGTAGCTTATTTCTGCTCCACAACACGAGGACCTCAGCTGAGAAGATGCGAGTGGTGGGGTGGGTTGGGGAGGACTTGATGGCTGGTGACTGGAATCATCTGGAGACTTCTTCACTCCCTTGTCTAGGGCCTGGCTGGGTTGACTGAGAGGCAGGGACTGATATCAGGGACACCCACACATGGCCTCTCTGCAGGTTTGGGCTTCTCACAACACTGCAGCTGTGTGCTGAGAGGGGCATCCCAGGAGGGAGCGCATGGAGGCCAAGGAGGGAGGTGCAAGGCGCAGGGCTTCTTCTCACCTCGCCCCTTGGAAGTCTTATGTCGTCACTGCTGCTGCTTTCTATTGGTTGCAAGCAAGTGACGAAAGCCAGCTCAGGTTCAAGGTGAGGAAATGGGACTTCACCTCTTGGTGGGGAGTGGCAGGGTCACATAGCACGTGGGATGGAAAATACAATCTGCCTCCGAGTCACTGTTGTTTGATGCATATTTGCAGCCTTTATTATTATACATTTTTGTCTGAATGTTTTTTTATTAGTATGTAGTACTCTTATTTTTATTAATCTTATTAATCTATTCTTTATAATCCTCTATCTTTATTAATCTTAAATTCTTTTGTGAAGTATTAATATTGTTGCCTAGTTTTCTTTTTGTCAATATTTATATGATGTATCTTTTTGAATATTTTCCATCTTTCTTGTGGCTTTATTTTAGATGGTTCCTTTATAAGCAGAAAATACTTGAATTTTAAAATATCCTTATGATCTCCATTTTTAAATTGGTAAACATAATCTGTACACATGTATTGTGATTCCTGATATATTGGAGTTAATTCCATCATCTTATTTTGTGTTTGTTGTTTGCCAGCTGCAGAAGAGGCAGGCAGGCCACGTCAAGAAAGATCAGGTGAATTAACTTATAGAGTAAGACTCACAAGCTGTGATTCATAATATTCCAGCCACTTCTATAATCATACCTGCTTGCTGATGCTTGAAATTTCCTTAAAAAGGAACAAATTCATTTATTCTAATATGGGAAAGGGAGAAGATACAAATGCTGAGGAGAGGAGGTGGCAGTAAATTTTGTATTACTCAGTCACTAAGAACAAATGTCTACTAGTAGATGACTGATGATTGTTAAGCTCAGTCATTCAGTTAGTCGGCAGGTGTTTATTGAGTGCCTACTATGTGCTGTGCATTGTGCCCATGCAGGGCTAGAGTGATGCATAATATAGGCTGTTCCTGCCCTTGTGAATGGAGGTTGTGGTGGAGGGAGATGGTTATTAGCAGATAAGGTTCAAACTGGGTTTCCCAGGCTGTTTAGGGAACAAACACTTGGGAAGTAGGCCCATCATCAGAGGCTGACTCCACCCCTTTACCAGTCACACTTTCTACAAATGCATGTGCATCCTCTGGAATGAAAACTTCCTTCTCAAGCATGTTGTTGGTGATAGTGCCAGGCTAGGGTGGGTACAGCCTTGGGCAGGGTAAATGTGAGTCAGCAGAGCCCAGTGAGCAGTCTGTAAGCTGGACTGGTGCCCACGGGGTTTCCAAGAGTATAAATGAGCAGCTACTGAGTCCTGTTTAATCGGGAAGAACATGCCAACACTTGTTCCAAAAGAAGTATATGTTCTGCATTAGGTCTTTCCCGTGTTCTCCACTGGTACCATAGAAATCCCTTCTTTACCTTCAGTAACCTCAAAACTATTTTAAATAGAAAGGCACAGCTTTCCTTACTATTTCAACAATTTTATAAAGCTGTAACTAATACATATTTTCTTCTACACTTGCCAGCTACTTGACACATACTACATCATTTAATCCTCACAAATTCATTTGAGGAATTGCTTTGTCATCTTTAGTTTACAGTGAAGAAATGGAAGCACAGAGAGATTAAGTAAGCTGCCCAAAGTCACACAGCTAGTAATAGAGGTTCACAAAAGTTTAGAAATGTGCCCAAGATTACACAGCTCTTAAATGCTCTTGTGGAGGCTCAAATCCAGGTCTTGTAATTTCAGATAAAATGTTCTTGTTACAGCACCATGAACACCTCTTCATTTTTGCCCCATAAGTCACTTAATCTTGCCTGGTCATCCACGATAGTGAATCTAAGACTTATCCTTTGCTCTCCCTTTACCCTTGCCAGTTTGGTAAGGGCTGGTTGACTGGATCTATGAACCAGCCATTGGGCTGGGCCCTGGGTCACCTCCTCCCAAGATTCCTCCTCATGGATGACCCAACCCTTGGTCCTGCTTCACCATGTACTTCCTTTGTAATTATTCAATCAATATCTCCTTTCTTCTGGACCATAAATTCTACTCACTGTGTAATTGCACTGTGCTGGGCACATTGCAGGTGCTTAGAAATTTTTTGTTGCATGAATGAATGAATAAACAAATAAAATCCTCTGCTGCACACTCGCATCCTATACTCTTTTGGCTTAGTCTTCTCAGTTTTATCTGCTGCTCCATTTCAACTTGCCACCCTCTGCTCTATGTGGTCTAGTCTTGTTCCCTCTAACATGGTCCTTGTTCCTGCTATTATCCATTTTCTATCATGCTGTCTGCCTTGCTTGAGGCATCCTTTCTCTGTTCTACAAACATAAAGTCTATTTTTCCCACCAAGCCTGATCACCCCTCCACCCCTCCCAGGTCTTCTTTGAAGATTCAGGCTAGCACAGACCTTTCTTTCTTCCTTTTTTAATGGCTGGCAGTCTTTATTTGCCTTCCCAAGTTGGCAGCCTCCCTGGTTAAGCACATGCAGTATTAGTTTTGTATATTCATTTCTAACCTATGCAGTGAATGGCTAATAAGAGGCAAATGATAAATGCTGATTTAATGTCCTCTGCTGGTTCCACCACTTAGCAGCTGGGTAATTGGGTCAAACAGCATAATATTGCCAAGGCTACATGTCCAACTATAAAATAGGGCTAATATCTACCTTGTGAAGCTGTTATGACAATTAAATGAGATATTCTATGTAAAGAGCTTAGCACCTTGATTGCACTTGGTACATAATAAATGTTCGTCGGGATAGGCTAGATAATACTGAATAAAAAATGACTCCAAAATCTCAATAATTTAACCCAAAGATGCTTATATCTTGTCCATGCTACATGTCCGATGTGGATTGCTTCATAGTCACTCAGGGATCAGGCTGACAGAGTCTCCATCTTGAAATGTGTTTCCATGATTTCCTGGGTAGAGGAAGAAGATGTGAGGAATTTTACACTATTAGAGCTAATGCCTGAAATTGACATAGGTCACTTCCTCTTACCTTTCATTGGCCCAAGCAAGTCACATGGTCATGCCTAACTTCAAATGAGGAGTGAGGGCAATCCTACAATGAGCCTGAACAGGTTTCCCTAGCTGTAAAGAATAAATGACAAAGATTGTAGCTATTGTATAAGGTTGTCATGAGATTTGAATGAGTGAATGCACGTTAAGTGTTTAGAGTGGCTCACAGTTAATGCTTGTTAAACGTTAGCAGTTAATATTCTCTCCAAGGGATGAGTCATTTGACAAATTCAACTGTGGATTCATTTACCCATTCCATAAAATTCGATGGAGTGCCTCCTAAATGTTAAACCATGTGCTCGGTGGCGAGGATTATGGAAATGGATGACAGAAGTGCCCTTGCAAAGTAAGGATAATTTGGAAACTGTTTTAATTCTGATTCCAAATCTTCTGATTCCAAATCTCATGTGAGATATGGGAGAGGATTCTGAAATTTTTCAAAGAACAGAATCCACCCACCAATTGGGCTTAGTTTATGTCATGACCGTATTTGAGGTATTGTCAAGTCTGTGATTACAGTTGTGAGATTTGCTTATTCTTTGTATTAATTAACCAGATATTTGTCTCACATTTTACCTAATGTCAACACTTCTCTTTGTTCACCCTTCCTTGTGACATCCTAACAGTGTGTGACATTAAAGATCACTTGTTAAATAGTTTAGAGTCCTGAAAACTGTATTTGTCTCTAAGAAGTAAATCAGTTTACAACCTATTGTGTTGGAGGTGAATCATATTATAACCACTAGAGGGCAGTAGCAACCCACTGATGCAATAGGACAAATGGCGAAAGCCTTCTGTTAGAAAGGAAGCTCTAGAGATGACCAATTAGAACAAGTACTCATTTAACAGATGAGGAAACTGAGTCTCAGGAAGGGGAAGTTGTTTCCTCAAGGCCACAAAAGGTATAAGTGGTAAGGTGGAGTCTGAAATCTGACTCCCAATTCAGGGTCACTAATTACAAATACCACTGTGTTAAGGCATCAGACCGGAAAGAATTTATACTAGATAAAAAGGAACCAGGTCATGGACCAAAAAAGAGAGAGAAAAAAGTGATGAGGCAGTGTTTTGCTTATCCTCATGTGTGTCCTAGAGGGACAGCCTGTGATTTCCACCACAGGTGAAGGATCTCCTAGAGAGGATTTGGGAGAAGAGGCTATTACAAGAACAGTGTCTGAAAGTCAGGGACTCACAGGGAAAAGGCAGATTCCAGAGGAGACTAGATAGGGAACTAAACATTGGGATTCAGATTGGCTATGTAAAACAGAAATCCCCAAATAACAATGACACAAACAAGATAGAATTTATGTGTCCCAAGGTAGCTTTGCTTCACAGAGTCCTTGGGAACTGAGCTCTTCTATCCTCTGCTCACAGGCATGGCCTTGGGGTTCCCATAATCGCCTCGTGTCCCGAGAACACTGCAGAAGATTCTGATATGTCTACATTCTGACCAGCAATAAGGAGGGAGGAATAAAGAAAAAGGGCAAAGGATAGGTACCACTTGTCTATTAAGGAGGCTCAGATTCCTGGAAATGGCTGTGGGTAACTTCTCCCCACATTCCATGGACCAGAACTCAGCCACCTGTAAGGGAGGCTGGGAAGTAGAGTGTTCATTCTGGGCAACTATTCTGCTCAAATAAAAATTATAGTTTTCTTACTATGGTAAGAAAGGAGGACTGATATTGGTGTGTGGTCACTGTCAGTCTTTGTGTGGTAGACAGAGAGAGTCACCCTCCAGATTCCCCTTCGAGGAAGGACTTGCACCCAGCTGCACTGGGAGTATGGCTAGCAGGTACCTTCTGGCTGTCAACTCCTTCAGGGTTGGCCTCAGCTGCAGAGAGCTGGGGTCACACCTTCCCTGACCAGCCTGCATCTGATGACTTCACAAGGCAGGAGTAAAAAGTTCAACCACTTCAGCCCATTGCAGGACAACTCTGATGGACAATACTTGCTCCAGAGCTCCTAACCAGGTTGGCTGAGGCTTTATCAGGCTTGCACTGCAGGCAAATCCTATTTTCTCCCGTTCCTTTTACAGGTATTGATACCTAATGAGCATTTTGCTCTCAAAACTGTCTCCTCATCTGCTTCCAGAGACCCCAGGCTGTGGTGGTTGGTACCATGAGTGGTTAAAGGATGTAGGTAATGAGACACAGTTTTGGAGCTGGATCATTTACCGCCCAGCTGCAGTAAGGACCCCATCACACTGGTGGTGAGTGATCACAGACAGCCTCTGGCAGAAGGTGGCAATCTAATTGTTAAACTACAATGTGTTGTGAATTGAGATGTGGGAATGTACTAGTAGGTTGATGTATCAGGATGTTTGAGAGGTATGGAGGAAACAGGGGCTCTAAGGAGAACCATATTGGATGGCTCTTGCTAAGTGCCCTTGATGCCCCACAGAGAGATAATGAACAGCTGAGAACAAGTAGCAGGCAACTGAAAGCCAGGTGTGAAAGCCAAAGCTCTCTTTGGTTACATTTAAAGGCGCTCCCATATCCTGCAGAGGAGGACATGAGAAAGCTGAGGATCAAGCCCAGCACCTAAGAGGTCCAGAGGCTGACCATCAAGGAAAGTTAAATGTCCATCAAACGCAGATGTTATGCCATGGTCAGGACTCTGGTTGGGAAATTCTGGAACTCAGACACATGCGACAGAGACTTCAGGGCAGAAACTCCTGAAGATTTTGACTCTCCACCCTGCCCTGAACATTCTCAGGCTGCTGGAGTGGCCCCACTACTCCCTGGTAGGAACAGGCACTTCCTCAATCTGGAAGACAGTGCAGAAGCCTCTTCCCCCAAAGGCAAAAGTTGTTTCCCTCAGGATCAGCTTCTACCTCTCCTCCTGGACACTAAGCCTAAAACTAGGATTAAGTCTCATTACAACCCAGCTGAGGACAGGCTGGGCCAGATAAGGAAGGAAAGAGACTATCCTTTCAAAAGGTCATAAGACCTAGTCAACATATACTAAAGCTGGATTTTGAGAGTGCTTATTCAATAGGCCCAGAACACAAAATTGAATAGAGAAGACTTTGTTGACTTGGAAGTACTGAGGTTCAGGATTTAATGGGTTGGCAAGAACCCCCGAGGAAGTGAGAACTTGGGGCGAGGATGGATCCTGGAAGCCTGGTGGCAAAAGCCTCAGTCCACGGGAAGTTGAAATGCCAGAATTGTCTTGGCAGATGGTGGATAAAGGCTCAGAGAAGTGGGCATGATGGAATGGATACACTTTGTACAGCCTGAGGAAGACCCAAGTGATTATGTTCCAGCATATTCTTTCTGGTCTTCTTAAATGAGGAATCCTTCCATGGAGCCAAACAACCCAATGAGAGACACACCACCTTTGAAGAGTGCAGCTCCCAAAAGGCACCAATACCCAGTCCTTCCATGGTTACAAATGAAGGGCTTGGCTTTCAGCTACAGCTTCTGAACAGCTCTTTTAGTAGTTTAAAAGATTGTCTTTCTAAATCAGCACAGCTTTTGAAATATGCTTTTGTGAAAAATGTTGGTTGGGCTACACAGTTAACAAGTAGAGCTATGTGGGTTCAGTTTAATGATGGGACCCAGCCGGTTTTGCAGGCAGAAGTGTCTTCTATCAGTTAAACACCCCCAAATGGTCAAACAACTAGGTACGGAGAAAATGAAGTTACGACTACATCAAACAGAAATTACAGTGTCTTTCTTCCATCCTTTTGATGTTTTCTAATCCAACTCCTAGTTTTCATTGATTAGAACTCCTTTTAGATATGTAAGTTCAATAAATAACTTTTCTTGGCTTTCAGATAAAGTGACTTTTTAATTTAATATAACTTAACTTTGGAAAGTCTTTTGACAAAAGAGAATTTTAATCTATACCATCCTGTATGTATTCTAATGAGAGAACAAAGCAGAATGAAACTTGATTCACTTACAAAATGTAGCAGATCATAGTGTAAAATAGATATGAAACCTAAGTTTGCTCTTAGAATATGCCCTCAAACTAATGTGTTCATATATTTTCACTGAACCATCTTTTAAAGGCAAAAATATAAATGGTATGTGCCATACTTGTGCTCTTAATATTTTTCCTATTTCTCAGACATGTTGAGAATCATGGACAAAAAAACATGATGGAGTTTTTGAATTTTTGCACATGTAGAGAATGTGTATTTGTGTTACAGTAACATATGTAAAAGTGTATATTTGTTTTATATTTATTTTTGTAGCACCAGTTTCTGATGCAACATTTCTGCAAATGCATTTTATAAAAACTAATAAATGCAATGATGTTTTTTTTTAAAAAAAGAAAAGAATCCCTTAAGAAGACCAGAAAGAGGAATGTGCTGCTGAGAGGGCCACCATCATCACAAAAATGTTCAGTGGTGGCTGTTCTCTGTAGGCTGAGGCTGGTGGTAGAAATGTTAGAAAATGCACTGATAGCAATGATGATGATGGGACCCTGAAATAATAGAAGGTAGGTTTAACCTCTAAAAGATGGAGAATTACAATTATTGCAACAACCAGTAAGGTTGGAGTGGCAGCCAAGGGGACCTGACCAGAGAGAGTTATGGAGATTGTTAATAGAATGTGGTGTCCTGAGATGCAGAAGAGATGAGTAGTTAACTTGGGTATTACTCAACTTGTACTAGCAGAATAAATCAAGGTTGGATCATGTGGGGGCTGAGGGCTAGTACTCCAATAGAAAGTCATGTTCACTTGTCCAGTTTCCAGACCTCAGCCAGTTTGACACCCAGGGTCTATTGACTGAAGAGGTGGCTGGAGGCCTTGCTATACCATGGCAACTTTATACAATTTCATACATGGCAGTTTTATACATTTATATAATTTTGTACATTTTATATATTGAAGGGTTTCCTTAGTCCTTCTCCAAAGGCACTTTGACCGCTTACTCAGGTAACCTTACATGGGGAAAGGGAGCTACCCAGACATTTTGAGAACTGTTGGACACCAGGTCTGAGATGATATTGCTGCCCATTTTCATTGTGGACCTTCTATTAGAGTAGGGTCATAAAGAGTCCAGATAACAAATATATTTCTGGCCAAGGTCCAGCTTACTGAGGTCATTTACTCAGTCCCTGAATGTATAATTGGGATTGACATACTTGACAGTTGGCAAAACCCCAGTACTGGGTTATTGGCCGGTGGGTTAAGAGCTAATATGGTGGGGAAGGCCATATAAAAGCCTTTGAAAACATGCACCCTACCCAGGCCAAGATAGCTCAAAAGCAATATTGCATCCCAGAGGAGAATTGTGGTGATAAGTGCCATCCTTAAGGACCTAAAGCAGGAGTTGGCATTTTTTTGGTAAAGGGTCAAGTAATAAATATTTTAGGCTTTGTGTGCCATACGGTCTCTGTCTCAATTACTCAATTTTGCTGTTGTGATGTGAAAATAGCCATAAAAATTATGTAGATGAATGGACATGACTGTGTTCCAATAAATCTTTATTTCTAAAAACTGAGGGCAGGAAAGATTTGGCCCCTGGGCCTCCTGATCTAGAGGATTCAGGAGTGGATGTTTCTATAATATCATACATTAATTCACCAGTCTGGCCCCTGAAGAAACCTGGTGAATCTTGGATGATGTCTGTGGACTATACAAGCTCAACCAGGTGGTGGCCCTGATTGTAGCCCCTTTGCCAGGCGTTTGTTAGAACTACTAAGATGACCCCAGGTACATGGTTTGGGGCCTATCATTTTGGCAAATGTGTTCTTTCTATCTCTACTAGACATGAGGATCAGAAACAGTTTGCATTCCAATAGAACAAACAACAATATACTTTATAGTTTTTCCCCAGGGATCTATGAACTCTCCTACCCTCTGTCAGAATATGGTCCAAAGAGATCTGGGCCATTTGGGCATTCTGCACAATATCACATTGGCCCATTGTATCAATGACATTGTGCTGATCAGGCCACATAGCATGCTGGAGAGTTTGATAAATACTTGGTGGATGCACCCTGTGAATATTCAGAGGCTTTGCTGCATCCATAAAATCTTTAGGTGTCTAGTGATTATGGGGGTGCAGGAGCATTCCATTCAAAGTAAAAAACATCCTGCATCTCCTATCACAAAGAAAGAAGTACAATACCTAGTTGGCCTCCCTGGGTTTTAGCGGCAGGATAGTCTCCATTAGGGATACTTATCTGGAGTATGTACAAAAAAGGTTGCCAGCTTTCAGTAGATCCCAGAGCAGGAAAGGACTCTGCACCTTATGCCCCACAATCCAACAGACCCTACGGTATTGGAGATATCAGTGGTAGGAAAAGATGCTGTATAGAGTTTGTGGCAACCCGCACTGGAGAATCACAACACAGGTTCCTAGATTTCTGCAGTAAGGCAATGCCATCTTCAGCAGAAAATTATATGCCTTTCAAAAAGCAACTTCTATGTGCTACTGAACTCTAGTGAAGACAGACAGCCTGACTATGGGATACCATGTGACCATGTGGCTAGAATTGCTCAGTCAGTGGGTCCTGTCAGACTCACCAAGCCTTAAGGTTGGGTGGTCCTGGCAACAATTCATTGTTACATGGACCCGGTACATCTGAGACTGAGAATTAGTAGGACCAGAGGGTACAAGCAAGCTACGTGAGCAGGTAGTCCAGACCCCCCAGGGCAACCACCACTGCTGTACCAGCACTGCAATCTGTATGGGGAGTCCCATATGACCAACTAATAGAAGAGAAAAAAGCCTGAGCTTGGATTATGGATGTGTCAGCTTGGTAGGTGGGTACAAACCAAAGATGGATGGTAGCTGCACTTCAGCCTCACCTAGAAGTGGCCTTGAAAGACAACAGTGGGGTAATATTTTTTCCAGTGGGCTTAGCTTTAGGTGGTGGACCTGGGCAGTCACTTTTAGAGGAAAGATAAATATCTAAGTTTAAAATTGCTTCCACAGCTGTAGTGAATGGCCTGGAAGGGCATGGAAAGAAAATATTGGAAGATAGGGGACAAGGACATCTGGAGTAAAAGTATGTGAAAGGACATTTGGGAATGGATACAACATGTACAGATCTTTGTATCACATGTTACCGCCCACCAGAGAGTGTTTACCATGCAGGAAACACTAAACAACCCAGGTAGATAGTCAGCCATCCTCTTTCATTGGCCAGTCTCAGTGCTGATATGATGGACACATGTAAATGAAGTGGCCACGGTGGCCAAGGTAGAGACTACACCTTGGCCCAACAGCATGGACTCCCATTTTTCAAGGCTGATCTAGTTACCACCACAAACAGATCCCAACCTGCCACCAAAGATGAACGCTAAGCTCCTGATATGGTACCTCCCTCACTGAGGCCAATTGGTCACTTGAAGACAAGTTGAATATATTGGGTTCTTTCCTTCTTGGAAAGGCCAGAGGTTGGTTCTCATAGAAATAGACACTTATTCTGTGAATGGGTTTGCCTTTCCTGCCTGTATCACTTCCTGAGAGATAATGGATTGTTGATTCATTGACTTGGGCCCCCACATAACATCACATCACACCAGGGAACCCACTTTACAGGAAAGAAGGTACAAGTTGGCCCATGACCAAGGCGGACACTATTCATATCATGTATTGTACCATTCAGATTCTGCCAGCTTAATAGAGCATTGGAGCAGCCTTCTGAGCATAGCTGAAGTGCTCTTGGAGTACAAAGTGCCGTCCTTTAGAATGCAGTGTATGCATTGAGTCAAAGACTTTTATATAGTGCCATGTTCCCAGTAAGAACACACAGTCTGTGTAGAAGCAGGAATGGTCCCACTTATCACCACTTCCAAGGACCCATTGGGGGACTTTGTGATTCTTATCCATGCAATTCTGGGCTCTGCAGGATTAGAAGTCCTAGTTCATAAAAAGGGCACACTTTGACCAGAAGCCACAGCAAGAGCCCTATTTAATTTTAAACCGTTGCTGCTGCTTGGGTATTTTGGGAGCCTTGTGTCCAAGTATCAGGCAAGAAAGAACCTTGACAGAGACAATGGACCCTGATCATCAAGAGGAGGTATGACTGTTGACACATAATGGGGATGGAAAGGAAAACGTGAGGAATTTAGGTGATTCCCTTGGGTTCCTTTTGGTATTCCATTTAGCAATTGTGACTTTAAATGAGCAGGTATAGTGATCGCAGCCTGAAAAGGGCCTGGTATCCACAGGCTCAGGAGACTTGGGTGTGGGTCTGGTCATGACACCAGGTAAGCCATTGAGGCCAGTAAAGGACTAGCTGAGGGTGAGGAGCATCCAGAATGGAAAGTGGAGGAGGGAGACCATGAGGATCAACAGCAGTGGTGGGGGCTGCAGTTCATCCACTAATATCCTCTTATAAGTTTCTTCTCTGGAAGAGAGGCCTGCCAGAATCCTTGAGGTGTGCTCTCTGAATGCAGATAAGAAGTGGATCTGAGTAGCACAAGGAGTGGAATGAGATAGCTGTAGATGTGCCCAGCTCACATCCCCTTTCAGTTGTGAGTGCAGTCACCAGGCAGCTCCCAGTTGTCATCTCTTTCTGAGTCAGCCACAGCTGTAGATAGCATGTTGTCTGAGGTCAAGCTCCTTATGGGACAGTCTGCATCTTTTGACTGTGCAAGATGGGGGATAAGGCCTCAGCCATTTTGACCTCACATGGGACAATTATGACCAGGAATATTTGCTCCAGGGCTCCCCTCCTGGTTGGCTAAAGTTTTTTCAGGGCCACATTGCAGTTTAACTTCTCCCTCTTCCCAGTCCTACATCTTGCCTTTGAATCTCAATAAGCCTTTTGCACCCAAAACTCCATTTCAGTGTCTGTTTCCAGGACTTACCACCATTTCAAGAAAAATTAGTTGAGCAAATATTGAAATAACTGAAGATTTAGAGAGAGTGAAAGTATAGTGACCTCTTGGCTTGTTGCCACTTCCTTCTTTTAAGTCTGTCAACTGGTGTCATTAACTTTGCTCCAGTTAGGATTCTGGGCCCAATCCTCCCTCAGGCAAATCTTTGAATCCTATATCTAAGAAACTATGTTCTCATGTTATTTGCTTATGACCAAGCTCCCACCTTGTATCTTATTTCCAGTAACTGCACAGACTTGTCTCCTTTATGGGTTCTTCACACCAAGTGGTTCTAGGCTGCTGTGTTAAATTACTGGAGCACAGGAGAAAAAAAAGCATCTGATTCACATAGGTCTTTTGTTTGCAGTCTGTGCTCTTTCCAGCTCTCATTACATTAATACATAATTTTCCACAAAATGGCACTTTGCATTTATATGAAAATTGATCACCTGAAAGTGGCTCTACTTTTCCTTTGCATAGACTTTTCTTTCCTTCCTTATTTATCCTCCCTCTCCCCCTCTTCTTCTCACATCTCTTCCTGCAGTTGTTGGCTGCCTTCCCCATGTCAGGAGACCGCACTAAGACACAGAGATAAAAGACAGTTGCTGTCGTTAGGGAGCTTCCAGTCCACTGGGGGATTCAGGCAAGTGAACGGGGAATCTCCAAAAGTGTGCCCAGTGTGGTGATGGTGTGAGCCAACAGCCCCTTCTTGCAGAAGGTGCTCAGGCAGAGCTTGTTTTCACTTCCAGATTCTTGGTGAATTTGTTCTTGAAGTTTGGGAAGTTTTGGCTGCAGAGAGCAGACATGTTCATGTAATTAGCTTATTACATAAATGACTTTCTGATGTCTTTGAGGGGGACTTGAAGACAGTTATTTTTATTTGAAATTTCCATCTGAAATCTTATCTCGGCACTGTCAATTTGCCTAATAAATGATTTCATTCCAGGTAGCACAGAAACCAACTTCATCCTAGGTTTGAACCACTTTATCGTAATTTCCCAAGAAGAGCTGTGGTAATCAAAGGGGTTTAGCAGTATGTGGAGTGGTTCCCTCTTTCCTTCTGGCTTCTGAGTACACACATGCAGATTAGCTCATCACCCACAAGACTTTGCATTTTGAGAGAGTAATGATACTTCTCAGTCAGAACACAGCTCCTCAAATGGTGCCAGTTTTCAAACCTGAGATTTAATGGCTTGAGGCTTATTCTGAGGATGCTAGTGCAGTATCCTTTCCTTCCTCCAAACATTTGTGCGTTCTGCACCCTGCATGCTGCATTTGCTGCCCTGCCACTCCCAGAAAGCTCTGGGTGGGTAATATCAGACATTTGCTATGTACCAAATTTTAAGCTTAATTTTCTCATTTTTCAATGGAAATAAGAAAGAACACTATAGAATTGCTAAACTGTCTTAATATTTTTACAAATGTCTGATGCAGCCACACTTGATTAACTGATTCCTTGATAGGTATATTTTAATCACTAAAGCCATCTTATTACTTATATATCATTTTCATCAATAATTTTGTTGACACAAACTAAACTCTTTACTGTTGAGAGCTAAGTAGGATTTATAAGTAGAAATAACATAAATTCTATCAGAGTATAATGTCCTAGAATTAACTAACATTCATACTCAGGATCAGGAAGGGAACAAATCTGAACAGTAGACAGCATCTGAAAAACTAATTCTAGCTGACTGAGAAAAGGCCATGAATAATTAGATTTGTTCAAAGTTTTACATTTCTCCCTGCCCTCCTTACACAAAAACCAAATCAGGTTCACATTAGCTTTTGCAAAATAACACATCATTTGAAGTAAAGCAGTCAGTTCCCCAGAAATCATAGAACACTGGGTACTTCTCTTGCTTAGTTCTAAGTGCCTTCCTCTGATTGTTGGCATTACCTACAAATGAGAGCCTTTTCCATCCTGAATCCTATGCAGAAAAATGGAAGAACAGTTAGCACCTGGAAGTTACATGGGTCACTTTTCAATCTGAACCAACTTTTTACTCAAACAGTCAGCTATGGCAGTCTTTATAGCAAGACCACTGGGCCATAGTCCTGCCTGCCTCCTAGAAACATGGCAGCCAAAGCATTGGCCCAAATGGTTGCCTTGGACCATCTCAAGGACTGTTCCACATAGTTAGGGTAAGCCTGAAGGATGAAAAGAAGTCCTCGAAACAGCACATACCCAATGACCCAATGGCTTCTTCATGATCTGGAGTGCCTTGAACAAGAGAGGCACTAGCTGTCTTCAAAGAGAAGCCTGTCTCTCCCCGAAATGTATCAAGATCCCAGGAATGACCCTCCAGGTGGGCACGCCTACTTATTATTTTTACCAAGTCACAAACACATCTCCAAATCAATGAGAAATGATCTATTTGCCCATAAAGCCAAAACAAATCAAATTCTCATCCCATCCGCCATTAACGTATTTGAGAGCACCTTGTGTGCACACCACTCACTTAGGCTCCATGTTTTTTACTGATATTATTCTGTACCAAAAAATGAATCTTCCCACATTGAGAAATTAACTTGGTCTTAATGGAGACAGTCTAGAGGTCACAAAAATTGTACAATTAATTCAGCACTCTTGTCTCCAAGTTACTATGTTGCAACAGATTATGAAGTGTAATTATGACTCCAGAACATCAGAGCATTTGGCAAGTTTTGTTAACTCCGTCAATACAAATCATTCAGAATTGGCTTTGGCTTTAGAATGAACTACTTGCTCTTTCATTTGGTGCTTTGCAATCACATCACATGTGAGGAAGCTTCAGGGGTGGGATTTTGGTGAGAGGGTCAAATCCAAGAAGGAAAGGAGAATGGCTACAGATATAGACTCAGTTTCTTAAATTCATTTGGAAAATCATGGCTTTAGAGATAACTCTCTTAAAACCTAGTGGGCTGCCTCTATGCTTCAGTATATGATTCAGATTAACATATGTTGTTGTTTTGAGTACTGAGGATGAATGAAATGAAACACTGATGCACAAGGGACCCAAGAGGATTTGTCCCACTTCTGGCATCTCTAGCCAAAAATGACTTTGTCTGTTTCTGTATCATTTTATGCAGGGTAGAGCTAACTTTAGAAATCAAAAAGCAGACTTGACCAGATCAGATAAAATCCCCTGGGGAAAAACACTCAGTACTTGGTCAAAACAATTCATCTGCCTTCTGTGAAGTGAATGGGGAGGGAAAGCACCGAATGCTTGCTAGGAAATAGGGTGGAATTAGGTAGCTCCGTGTCATTTTTAATACCTTTTTCTTTCTTCCATCTTCCCTCACTCTCTACCACCTTGTTTTCTGTCTCTCTTCCATTTTTCCCTCCATTCTTCTTTCCTTCCTCCCTCCTTTCCTGTGTGCACAGTGAGGACCATCTGATCAAAGGGAAAGAGGAGAAAAGAAGCATTTTTGGAGCAGGGATTGGTAAGGTGTCATGTTTGGATGAAGCAATGGATGAGGTTGGGAAGGAAAAAAAGTAGTTTGGGCATGTATGTGTGGAGACAGTATTGAAAGTTGGGTTGGTTTAGTCCCAAAGGACAGTAGTGTGTCTAGTAGATTCTTGAGCAGGAAATTGATGAGATAAGATAGTATTGAGAAGGACATTCCAATAGTGAGTGGTGCTCACTGTGGCACAAGTTATTGTTTCTTTCCAAGGTACAGAGCCACACATCTGTCCCAGTTTTCCATCACACAATCTGCATGTGTTCCCATTTAACTAGGGAACTGATTGTTGACAGCAGGGATTCACTTAAGACTTGAAGATGCTTCTAAAAGATGCATACAGCCATTTCCTGCCTGTAACAGGGCACAAGGTGCCTCTCCAGGAGAACTTGGCTCTCCTTTAGGGCTCAGCTGATGCATCTCCTCCTTGAGGAAATCTTCCCTGTCCTCCCCCATTTGGGTGCTTTACTCTACACTGCTCATGTCACACACTACTCTTCTTGTCTGCCCACACTGGTTCTGTCCCACTCTCTTCCCCCTCCAGGTCACACCTTGGAGGCAGGGTTTGAGCCTGTAGCTCTGTAATCCATGGCCCAGCCTAGAACAGCATTCAGCAGATGATTGTGGAATGGGACTGTGGACTGACTGAGCCTCCAAAACTCTGGACAACCAGGTGGGATATGCAGGGATCATTAAATGCCCTTACTGGAAAATATTATTTTTCAAATATGTCACACCCTGAGTATGTCACCCAGATTGTGAAAGGACAGATTCAAAGGGCCTGGATTAAGGGGGTGTTTGGAACTCCCACATCCTATAATCCAAGTGCTAAGCTCCGTGGAAGGAAGGGGGATAAGATCAATGAGGCTATTTGCTAGCTGTTCTCAGGGTTAGCTGGGAAGGCACGTGGCTGGCATCTGCTCCAGAGTTCTGGTTTCAAAATGGCTTTCTCCCAGGACATTCCTCTCTAGGCTGCAGTTCCTCAAAAATGTCACTCTTAGTTGCTCTTGGGGCATTTTTCCTCTCTTAGCTTCTCTGGAGCAAAAGTCTGCTTTCAACGGCTGTCTTCAGACTATCTGCAGCTACTCTCAGCTCCTGTGCATTCTTCAAAGTGTAACTCTTGGCTGTAGCTCCTCTTCAAAATGTCATTCACAGCTGCACTGAGTTCCCTCTGCCCATCAGCTCATTTATATGGCTCCACTGGTCAAGGCCCACCCAATGGGTGGGCCAACACTCCATGGAAATTATCTCATCAGAGTTATCACCCACAATTGGGTGGGGCACATTCCATGGAAACACTCAAAGAATTATAATCTAATTAACACTGATAGGTCTGCCCACACAAGATTACATCAAAGGTAATGGCATTTGGGGGACATAATACTTTCAAACCAGCACACTTAGCAACAACCCTTCTGTGTGCCATTGGTCTATATTTACATCTTTTTAATGCATAAGAATAACCTCCAGATTGACCTCTCGACTCCATTTGAAATCTCGCAGCCATTGAAACTACTTTTTTCATTTCTCTTCTCCCTTTTGGTCAAGAAGATTTTCTCAATCCCATGATAATGGGTCCAGATGCATCCCTGGGAGTCATGTCCCACGTTGCCAGGGAGATTCACACCCCTGGGAGTCATGTCCCAATTAGGGGAGAGGACAGTGAGTTCACCTGCCAAGTTGGCTTAGAGAGAGAGGCCACATCTGAGCAACAAAAGAGGTTCTCTGGGGGTGACTCAGGTGCAATTATAAATAGGCTTAGCCTCTACTGTGCAGTAACAGGCATCATAAGGGCAAGACCCAAGATCAAGGGCTCAGCCTAATACATTGGTAGTCCCCAATGTTTGCAAGAATATAAGAATATATAATTTTTAAAAAACTCCCTAATTTTTAAGACAAACTGTTACAGCTTCCAAAGTTATTCTTAATATGAGTTCCTTGTGTCATTGAGTTGTCACTGCTTAGGTACTTCTTGTAAAGAGAGTTGCAGATGCTCCATCTCAATTGTTCTTCCCGAAGTGGGCATATCTTATCATTTTCAAAACATCTAAACACACCACTTCGCGTTTGAAGCCCATCTGGATTGATTAGGAAATAACTAAGTTTTTCTTTTCCCTTATGTTTCACACATATTTATGTGTGTTATCACCTTCCATGTCTAAAATACAACTTATCTTGATGTAGATGCTTCATTTCTGACTTTGGAGCTGGATAAATGGTTTGACTTTACTATATTTATATCATGGAGCTAGGGGGAAAATATAGGTCCATGCAACTCCTTGCCCTTAGTGCTGGAACATGAAACAATAACTCCTCCATCCCTGCTTTAGCCAAAGGAGGACTCTACCTCCTGCCTGGTGAGGATCTGGCATTCAATGGGCCACCTTCCACTGGAGGGCAGAGGGACGGTATTTCAAAAGCAGACCCAGGCCCTCTGCTGTCTCTTTCACCTCTTGGCCCAGGAGTAGCTAGCTCACTTCTTGGTCCTGCTCAAGTGGCATCAGGCTGGTGACTGGCCACTGGTCCAGATCCATGCAGTTGCCTGGGAAAATGAAATTACAATCTGTTCTGGGGCTCAGACTTACCTCTGCAGGGATGTTTGGGGCTGTGGATCTCCAGGTCTTTGATTGAAAGTAGGAAATGCCACTTTGGCTTCATGCCCAAGTTATGTTCTCCGTTCCAGTTTTGACCTCAAAGCCCTGCAATGGAGAATTAGGGGTACTGATGAGTAAAATCACTACTCACTTCCTTTTCTGCTAGTATCCCTGGTATATGTGCTCTATGGTTAGGAAGGACATCCTGAACCCTGGAGAGCTTGACTATGTGTGACTGTCTTGGACAAAACATGATGAAGTGGGATTACATTATCATGGCCATCTTGGCTCATACATCTGTAATTTTTGTGGGTGTTCCTGTCTACCTCCAGCTCTATATCCAGCCTTATGGTATCCTCTATCCAAGTTGTGAAGAGTGAGTAAGAGCTAGATAGGCTAAGAGAGGAAAAGAAGTGATTCCAGGCAGAGAGGGCAGCAGGAGCACAAAAAGGGAGGGGAGTTTAGTACCAGAATGAGTTACTGGGGGAAGTCATGGGCAGCTTTAAAAAAAGGTCACATCTGAACTGCCTGGGGCAGGTGAGTGGAATGTATGATGCCTGAAGCCAGGGTAAGCCTCATAGAATTTTTCAAGTTCACTCTAGAGCTGAGGAGTGTGTTGAGCATTTCTTTTCTGACATTTTGTACATTTTCAAAGCACCTTGAGCTTCTCAGAAGGGTAGATGCCAACTCTAAATACATTAATCACTTGGAGGGTGGGTAGTGCCTTCAGTTCCTTTTCAGTGAGCACTGAATTGCCCTCAGTGAAAGCAAAACTTCACCTGCCGTCTGCTGTTTTTCTCCTACAATGGGCTGGTGGTGGGTGTAGAGACCACAAACAAGTGCTCTAGTTGCATCCTTCATTTGTACAGAGCAAAGAAACCCATGATATTTCCTGCCCGCCATTCCTTAGTCAAGAGACACCCTACTTTCCTCCCACTCTGTATTGGAGCCCATTAATTAGAACAAGCTTTATCTAGCAAGCTTGGAATTCATTCCTTTCTGTCCCTGTTCTCTGGCTGCACCCCTTTTGGCTGCTGAAAGCAAGGACAGGTCACTTGCTTTTGTCATGAGCATTTGGATGAAATATTCTGACAAATACACATATGTGTGTACACAAAGGCATAAAAGCTCATTTTTAATCAGAAGTGTTTTGTTTTCCTTGTTTTAGCTTTAAATAGAGGCTCACACTTCTGCTCTTAGGCTAGTCTTCCAGGCTGCTTTATTTCTCTGTCCACGCTTTCATGGTACAACATAATAGGCTTTGTTTCAGAAGTACGGGGCAAGAGAATCCCGAATGCCAGAGGTCGGCATTATATCCGTAACAGTAGATTTGGATGGCAAAGCAGAGGTTGGGGGAAGGTGAAGCGAGGGCTTCCCATTGGTGGGCCTGAGTCCTTCTAGCATCCTTGGGCACAATGGGCCACCCATTCTGAGCACAGAACCGGCCCTGACGGCAGCGCCATGGACACAATCCCGGCCCACATAATGGGCCCCGTGCTGCAACCTTGCCTGGTACAACAGCACCTGCTTCTCGGGCTGATTGTTACAGAACAAAAAGATCTTTGTCTCCTTTGGATTCGCTGAGTCTTGTGTGTTGACATTTCTTTTTTTTTTTTTTTTTCAATTACATTCTGTTTTCTTATTACTTTCTTTATTCCTCTCTCCAAAGTGAATGGACTAAAGTGAATTTCAGCCTTGGTTCCAGAATCAGGAAATCCAATGGAGAACTTGAAATGGTGTTAGAAAAAGAAGAGTGGCTGGAGATACCAAATTAAAGCTACTGTACCAAATACAGATACTGTAGCAAATACAGCTACTGTATCTCTTTAATTATGTTATTAGTGAGGTAGGGGAAAATGTAGGAGAGGAGGCCGCCTCAGTCCTGGAACCCAGGAAGAGTGAGGAGCAGAAGGACTCCTGCTTCTGGCTCAACACTAGCAAGTTGTTAATGGCTCTGGCTGGGAGCCCAGCTGAAGGAATCATTGCTCCAGTAGTTGAGAACCTAAGCCCTGAGTCGTCACTCTCCCCTCCATTGCTGTGGAGACAAATTCACTCTGTGTAAGCATCAGTATCTGTGGAAATGCCAATGCTTTGGGTTTATTTAAATTGATTACTTCAAATTTAATTTTTTCTGTGTGTTAAATTTTTGAGTCTCTGGTAGTCTGTTTTCTTTCATTTGTGTGCAGTCAGGCAGCAGGGCAAAACCTCCCTGTTTTGTGTTGGAGCTAGTTGTTTTCTGGCAGTTGACTTGTTCGGGGGAATTCTTGGTTTGCTGGGCGTAACTGATATATGATCCTGTAGAAGCAACAAGAAAACACTCTTCCTGGAGTCAAGCATTGCAACAAGTCCTTGGGAACTAGTCTAATATTATGGGTTCTTCTGGATTTAGATGCCATGATTTTATCTGCTATCATTAAAGTCAGATAGTGGGTCATTTCAATAGAAAAATAAGTCCACTGGTTGTTCTTCCTATTTTTCAAGTCCTAGCTCATATCCTACCTCGTCTAAGGAACTTTAACTTCTCTAGCCTATGTTGTGATATCATCTTTTTTGAGGATTCTACTCATAGATAATAAAAAGATGGTGATCATTATCCCCAAAGTGAAGAAACATGAAGGAGTAATAAAAACAGGAATTAAAGTAAAGGCTGTTTAGTCCATACTGGAGTGCCTCATTCTCCTCATTGCCCCCAAAGAGATTTTTACCAACAACCTTAGACCTATATTGACAAAACTTGTCTAGATCCAATTGGATTAATTGTTCCCAAACAGGCCAACTTGTCCTAGGGTAGCTGCTCAGAAGGGAAATAACTAAACAGTTTTTAAATTTTAAGTCGCTCCAATTCCACTCAGGGTCCTGGGTCATTTAGGGTGCCATTCTAAAGTTTCAGATAGCATGCCCACTACTCAAGAACCTGTTATTTCTTCCTCAACGTGTTACTGGAAAGTAGGGAAGTTACATGATAGGGCTTGCGTTAGAGTCTCTAGGCCTAGAAAGATTGTCTTTAGCTATGGCCAGGATTAACTCAGTGATTATCATGGTTTTCTGCTCAGTTCTCTTTAAAACAGCTCATCACAGCAATTATATACAGTACTTTGAAACAGGGTTTGTTTCTGGGGTCATTCTGTGACTATTAAAGAAGGAATACAGTGTCATGGTTAAAAGGGGCTTCTGGAGGCAGACTGGGTTTGAATTCCAGCTCTGTCTCTTATTGATATGTGATCTCAGAGTCTTACTTTTCCTGTCTGTAAAAATGGGATAATGATAGTGCCTACTTTCGGGAGGTTGTGGGATCAAATGAGAAGCCCTGAAAGAATGTTTGGCGCCTACTAAGGACCAATACATGTAACTGCAGCTAGTGTAGATCAGAGGCATCCGAAGTTCCTAAATGATTTTTCTCAGTGTGTTTTATCGCTGTTCATGGTTTTCCTTCATCCAGATCACCTGTTGGCTACATAAAGGCTCAATCTAGTTGGCTCTTGTGGCCTTCCCTGTGGTCAGGAGGGCTAGCTGTGACTTTTTATTTTCTTGCTCTGCATCCATGTGGATGGTACAGTAGAGATGATCATGAGGCATGTTTCTGCATGAGCTATTTGTTCCCATGTCCACTCTTTCCAAATGGAGGATTTCTCAGATACTTTACTAACAAGCTGACTTTCTCATTTTTCACTGATGCACTATTTTAATAACACAGCTTATGTTTGCATGTAAAACATTTCACTGCAGCTCTTAAGCACAGATCTGACTTAGAAGAAAAAAGAGTCAAATCAAATATCTGGCATCATAATGATTGGTAAACATTTTTATTAGGATGGTTTTTTAACTAATGCAGCTAGCTTCTTTTACTGAACATGGAGATACTGGCCAAAGACAGAATTTCTGTCTATTCTCCCCTCCAAAAAAAATGTGTAATATTAATCTAAAAAAACTGGATATGAATACATACTTATAAGGCATACAGGAAAACTATTAATTTTAATGAAACATTGAAGCAAAGCAAAGATTTTATATATAAGCAAAGGATGAGTACATTTAAGAGGTGGGAGTAAAGGAGAGTAAAAGAACAAATCTGTGAGAGATGGGTGAGAGTCAACATGTGAGACTGGGTTTTTGAAGCTTTGTCAATGATGGAAAAAAGGATGCTTGAAGGACAGGAGAAGTTAAAAATAGGCAGGCAGAGAATGTTCCAAGAGAACACCCTGACTGCAGATTTGGAGATGTTTCAGTTCTTCCAAATCCTGTGAGTCACACACTAGGATCACTGACAAATAAGAACTCAAATACCATTCGTTTCTTAACCCAGCGTCCAATACCCTTGTTGAAATTCTCCTAGACACCTCGTTGAGATGGTGTCAGCACTCAGCCTATAAAGAACGCCCCACTGTTGATGGACAATGATGGAGAGCCAATAATTCAAGGACTACAGATACATGGTATAGAAAAGGAAGACTGGAAGGGAAAGTATAATATTATAGTCATCATTTTTAAATGGTAATATTTTGGTATATTCAAATTGGTAATTTATTATATTTACTACAAAGGATTAATGAATATATATGGTAGAATAGATGGCCTGGAATAGTGATCATAGAAGATGTCACTTAAGTTAATTACCTGGAAATTCCTGGCTACAATCTCTTTCTTACCTCTGCTATGGAAGTAGAATTAAAAGGGTCAGCATATGTCTAAATAAAAGGTGCAGTCATTTGTAGGACCTTCCCTGGAATATCCTTGTAAATCTGACTGTAACAGCATAGTGGCAAACAGACAGGTGGACCTACCACTCTGTACAGCAGTTATACCTTTGACAAATCATTTACCCCTTTGAACTTCAGTTCCATCTTCTGTAAGAAGGGAATAATAGTAACAACTACCTTCCAGGATTGTTGAGAGATGGCTGCAGAGCCCATAGCCTATAGGAAGGGCTCAATAAGTATTCTTTATCATCATCATCATCATCATCATCATCATCATCACCACCACCACCACCACCATTTTATGAGCAGACAGAATAACTAAACTGATTGAGACTATCTCCATAACATAATGCATTGCATATCTGTTAGCTTGAGTCTATTAATCCTAGAGCCTCTTGGCACAGCTGCCCGATCATTTGCCATTCCCATGGCTTATCAAGTGAGAACACCCCATTGGTAATAAACATTTCTACCTCAAAAGTTTAAAAAATTCTTTTCCTTTTAAAATCAATGAATTAAGCGCACATTTAAACCTAAAATACCATTACAGAAATTCTGAAAAAAAACTTTAGGCACCGAGTGTTGGTCAAGAATAGACTTTGTGTGTCAGCTCTAGCCAAATGAATCATCTTTTACTCAAGAAAGTTTGATTAGTTGAGGAGACATACATCACCTTGGTTTCCAAGTGCTAGAGGCCATCAAAGGAATCTCGAGGTTAAAGATATCACTATTTTAATGATCCCTGCTGAAAAGTATTAAAAAAAAAAAATCTGTGCTTTCAGGCCTTAAGACTTATTGCTTGTATTTTCATAGCTTTCTTAAAGTAAAAAGGGGTGTTGTAGAAAATGATAAAATTTATCATTTATAGCGAAATATTAATGTAGCAGCAGGAGATTCGATGAGGCCATCTATCTATGAGCATTCAGACTTCAAAGGATGCATAAACACGAAATTAATGGTTTGTCTAGTGTAAGAGACAAATAAATGCAAATGTGGACTCATTAATATCAAGTGGATGACTTCTTGGTTTATGGGGCTTGGATTGATTTTGTCAAAGGCCAATAGATTTATTTTAAAAAGTCTTTGAAATTTAGAATCCATACACCCATTATTGAGAGAAATAAAACTCACAGCACTCCCAGACGGCCCTTCCTCCTCCACTTCCTTCCCCCCTCCCGAGATGTTGCTTTACTGAGATAAAGTTCTCACATTAGGACTTACTTTCACACTGAAATATGTCCCTTGTAGGAACTGCTATAAACGTCAGCATTTTCCGTAGCATTAGTTTATGGGTAGAGTGAATTTTAATGGCATCATAATCTTGTGGCAATCAATTGTGGTACTTGAAAAAAAAGCTCTGGGGGTGTCCATTAAATGGGCTTTGCATCACTTTTAATGCTCCAAAACCTTCAAGTCTTCCCTGTCTTTCCTGTTTATCTATAAACAAAATTGTTGCTCTTCCTTTCCCCCTATGTTTTAGACTGAAGTAGAGTTAAACACTTTTATTTACCATTTAACTATCTCACAATGGGGTAAAAACAACTTTTCTCTTTCACTTGAACAAGGAGAGGAATCTGTTGGCTCTGACGCATTATGGGAAACCAAGGCAGGAGATTTTGTAAGTGTTTAGCTTTTTCTAGATTTGGCAAAAGCCTCTGCCATGGTGGAAAACTAGCTGTTGTGGTTGTCAGGTTATTCTGGGTGGATGGTCCAGCTACTATAGAGGGAAGCCATGCACAGCTTTCTGAAATTTTATTCTATGTCTACATCTATCTCTCCCTGCAACTCAAACGTAATTTCCATATCTATTCCTGTACTTCACATACACGAATGTTGACCATAGATAGTACATGGGTTATAATTATTTAAAGTGCGTTTTCCATTTCTATTATTCTCTTTTTGCTTAGTTTTTGCCTTCAAGAGATGACATGGATTACATGTCTAACATCTATTCTGAAATTTTCAGGTCAACTGTACTCATGATCCTTAACAATTTCATGATATTTTCTTGCATCAATCTCTCTGACCCCATTTGAGGATTCATGTGCACAACAAATTACCTTGGGAAAAGAAAGTTGTTCAGCCCACTTGGTTGCTCTAGTTGGTTCACCACAAGACTTGAATGTAAGGGAAATTATATTATCCTCTGAGAGTCAAATTGTAGAGTCAACACACAATGAATGACAACAAGTATATGTGAAGGAACCATGAAGAGGAGAAGGTTCTAAGGCTAGGAAAACTAACTATAACCTGATTTAGTGTGCTCACCAATTAATGATGAAAAAATGTGTCAATTTGGTGGTCAGCTTCAGAAGTGGTGAAAAAGGAAAAACCACAGAAATAAATATTGGTATTTACAGTCCAGCCCCATGAGAGAGAATCACAGTCAAAGGATGGAAGAGACTATTGCTACTGTGAAATGGCTGCATTGGGATATATTAGCTAGGGCCATTTGTGAAGCCAGCTTTAAAAATAGCTGCCCATCCCCAAATTATCTTCTCTGAGAATATCTTTCACCCACCCACAAAGGTGAGCTTGTCCAGAATGCATTGAGTCAGGGTAGGGCCTCTGGCCTAAGCTCAACATTTTGGAGTTTGTTTCTTGCAGATTTGGATTGTGATTCTAGATCTCTACTGACCCCTTGAATTGAGGATATAAAATTTGTTAGCCTTCAAGTGATCATTTTTGGTCATAAACATGTGTGAGCAATAAAAAAACAAGTGAGTAGAGAGAAAGAGAAAAGAGATGAGGAAAGGATACAGAAGGAGAAGTGGAGGCACTGGAGAGAGAGAGGCAAGTTGAGGCATGGCTTGGGATCCTGAGACTTTCAGGTCTCTGGCTTTGTCCCTAATGAAGCCAAGTTGTCCTCCTTTCCTTAGGGGTACCTTGATTCTTTACGATTAATCTCTCTCTTTAGTTTAACTAGCTCAAGGGGTCTTTGGTACCTGATGAGCAAGAGATAATTTGGTATGTCCACATGCTGCCTTGTTCTGATTCTTCGTTACTCAAGCAGCTTCTGCTTATGACCTGGTCTCCCATTCGGGCCTGCCTCCAGGGAGAGGATACACTCTTCATACCAACATAAGCCTTCCGTTTTGGGCAAGGGGTATTTCTTGCAAAGACAATAAATTGGTACTCTGACTTTATAGATTAGCTTCATAAAATTGGTTAAGGCATCTTCCATTGAAAGACTGAGATGTCTAACAAATGCAAACAGAATCAAGCTTCTGGGGTGTAAAGGAGTGAGGAGCAGACCTCAGAATTTGATCAAATTGGTGCAAGAAGCCCCTTGAGTATACTTTAGTCAGACACTCTCAGCCTTATTGCCTGCTGGTTTTGAACTACCACAAAACCTCATTGCTGTCTTCAGATTAAAAACCTTAAAGTTTTGGATTAATTTTTTCTGAACTCTATTTTGTTAAAAAACAAGCCAGGCTTTAAAAAATATCCTTCTCTTTTAGAGATGCCTATTGTAGTATTTATGGGTGAAATGTTAGAATAGCTAGGGTTTACTTTAAAATTCCAGGAAATTATGCATGGTGGGGGTAGAGGAAGCAAAACTGACAAAATGTTGACAATTGTTGAAGCTGGGTGACAGGTACACTGCTCTGCTTTCATGATGTTTGGAAATTTTTATAGTACAAAGTTAAAAACACACAGCAGAACTGTTCATCTTGTATTTGTGCATTCGTGGAACTAGACTGAATCAGCCCTTCCTCTCCTTTCCATATTTTTTATAAAGGGCTATGGGGTTTAATCTGGTTTAATTATTTTTTGTTTCCAAAGGGTCACTAAAGAACTTGCTCTATGCTATGTCTAGAGACACAGGATCTAAGGACCTGGAGATAAATAAAGCACGTTCTGGCTTTGAGGAGCTTGGACCCTGCAGAAGCAGCAGACATGTATGTATTTATGCCTAACATGTCTGTAGATCAGCTTAGGGATTTATGAACTTTGATTTTTATTTTACCTAAAAGAAAATTTCTGGGTTTCTACATGCTTGTATTCGGTGTGTGTGAAACAGGAGAACACGGCCATGTTATGACAGTAAAAGCTTATCCAAAATGAACTGACCTGGAGTTTCCATAAAACACCCACTCTAGACAAAAAGCCATTTTAATGCACCAGTACATGAGAGCCATAGGGCTTTTATCCTCCTAAGAAGGAAATTTTGTATCCTTCTGGTAAATACCTTCCAATAAAGCCATGCCAGTGTTCTGAGCTTTTTAGTAATCATGGCTTACTGCTGTTTTGGGGCTTTCTTAAAGCCCAGAATCTCACACGATGATTCCATTAAGCAATAGCCTCATGATGTCGCCACCCCGCTTTGAGTCGGGCTGCAACCCTGCTTCCGACCTCCACCGGCCTCTCCAGACCTGTGGCCTCCTAGAGATGGGCACACAACAGAAGGGTCGTCTGTTGGATCGACCCTGATGCCTTCCCTTGATCAACGTCCTGTCATGTGTCTTTTGCAAAGTGGCTAGAGGGAAGAAAGTAGGAATTAGAGACTGAACTCTCATTACTTCACTTTCAGGCTGTTGCAAAATGCTGCAGTGTCTGAGTGCTCAGTTATGTAAACGTAAGGATAATATTATTTGATTTTAATAAAAGAAGAGATGTTGGTTGAAGATATTGCTAGGAATAGAAGCATAAGTGAACAAGAAGAAAATGGCTAAGCTGACCTTTTCCTGATTCCTTGAATGAGTGCTTCATCAGTTACCATATGAGGTAAAAAGAATGAAGATCTAATCAAGTCTGAAAGGAAGAGAGGCAAATACAAGTTCCAAATTATCAAGACTATTAGAAATATAAATTATATCCACTATCACTAACAAAAAACCTTTAACCATGTTATACATTGACACTGAGATATTAACCAGAAATAAAATTTAGTAAGACATAAAATCTAGATATTTAGACTATAAGGACAAACCTCTATAATTTTTTTTCAAAAATATTTAAAGAGTTTTACAACACAGAAACAAATATGGTTTGTTAATTTCTGGGGGGTATGGTAGGAACAAGTTTGCAGAAACATAGTTATTTTAGGTTATTTGTTGTGCTTATTCCTTTGTTGGGTTATAGGCTGTTTATTTTCTTGGGGTAGGGGAGGAACGTGTTGGAAGCAATGTACTTGTTAGAGGTTATTTGTTTTTTTCTTATTCCTTTGTTTTGGTTTTGTTTAAAACATTTGTTATTTTCTGATAAAGTTTAAAAAAACAACTAATGAGTGTGGAAAAAAAGATAAATGAACAATGAGGGGAAGAGGGGAATGGAATGTTTTGGATGTTCTTTTTTATCCTAATTTTTACTTTATTTTTTGGAGTAATAAAAATGTTCAAAGATTGATTGTGGTGATCCATGCATAACTATGAACAACTGATTGTACACTTTGAAGGATTGTATGTTATGTGAATATATCTCAATAAAATTGCAAAAAAAAAGAGTTTTACAACAATATTTACTGTTTTGCAATATTCTATTCCTACCAAAAAGTAATTATTAAATTTAACAATACAAATTGTTAGAAGCCTGCATAAATTTCTTATAAGGAGTGAAAACAAAAAGCTAACTCCTATAGAGAAAACACTTAATCCCCCTGCCATGGTAAAAAAAATAACATAATATGATATGGTGACAGACTAAAACATGTTCCCTTCCCTTGTCAACAAATACTATTAGAGACACAGAAAACAGTTGTTTCACATATGACTCAGCTGATGATATCATGAGAGGGAGAAAATATCCCAACCATGGAAAAAATCTTGCTGAAGATTTAACTATACAGGTATTGGAAAAATGACTGTGTAGGATATTTTCTATGTAGTTGGATGAAAGTACAGTTGTTTCATATATGACTCAGCTGATGGTATTTGTGACAGGAGACACAAATAACTGAAGTGGATAAATAAATTGTTGCATTTCATACGCAGGAATACCATAGAGCAGTAAAAATGAATGAACCACTCACACATACATTGGCAATTGATTTTTGGCAATAGTGTGGAGGTAATTCAATGAAGGAGGGATAGGTTTTTCAACAAATGGTGCTGGAACAATTGGATGTCCATATGCAAAAACATAAACCTCACCCTTACCTTGCATCACATACAAAAGTTAATTCAGTTAAATTATAGACCTAAATGTAAAACCCAAAACTTGTACCTCTCTATAGGAAAATAAAGGAGAAACTCTTTGTGATCTTTGGTTAAGCAAATAATTTTTAAATAGGACACAAAAAACAGGAACCATAAGAGAAAAAATTGATTTTGGATTTTGTGCCAGTTTGGATATATTACATCCCCCAAAAGCCATATTCTTTAACGTAATCTTGTGGAGGCAGAGTTATTTTTCTTTTTTGATTAGAGTACGACCTCTTGATTGAATGTTTCTATGGATATTTGACTCCACCCATTCAGGGTAGGTCTTGGTTAGTTTACTGGAGTCCTTTAAAGGGAGCACACAGAGAGCAGAGAGAGGAAAATGCCCTGGGATATGCTAAGCCAGGAGACCCCAGATGCTTGAGACTTGGAGACTCTTGGAGATGCAGATGGGAGGACATCTGGGGATGTGAAGCTAAGGATGCACAGGAGCTGAGAGAGGACCTGAAACACAACCCAGGATGAGCAGACGCCAGTCAAGTGCCTGCCCAGCTGACAGAGGTGTTCTCGACGCCATTGGCCATTCTTCAGTGAAGGTGTCATCGGTTGATGCCTTAGTTTGGACGCTTTTATGACCTTAGAACTTTAAATTTGTACCCAAATAAACCCCCTTTATAAAAGCCAATCCATTTCTGGTATTTTGCATAATGGCAGCATTAGCAAACTGGAACAGATTTCATCAAAATTAAAAATCTATGCTCTTCAAAAGACACTGTGAAGAAAATAAAAAGACAAGCTACTGACCGAGAGAAAATATTTTGAAAACACATATCTGATGAAGGACTTAGATCTGGAATATCCAAACACTTTTATAATTCAACAGTAAGGAAACAATCTAATTTTAAAAGAATGGGCAAAAGATTTGAATATCATCTCACAAGACGATACACAGATGGAAAATTAAGCACTAGAACAAAAGCTCAATAGTATTATTCATTAGTTGTATGTTATTTAAATCCACAATGAAATTATGGAAAAAGGCAAAATTATAGGAACAGAAAACAGATCAGGGGCTGTGGGAAGGAGGAAGGGTTGACTACAAAGGGGCAGCATCAGGATTTTTTGGGGAGATGGAACTGTTCTGTATCTTGATTGTTGTGGTTACACAACTGTATAGATTCTTCAAATCTCAAAGAACTGTAGAGCAAAGAGTGAATTTTACTGTATATAAATGAAAGGATAATACCTTTAAAAACATATAATGAGATACCTCTAGACACTTGTTAGAAAGGCTAAACTGAAATGAAAAAAAAAAATAACTGATAATAGCTAGTACTGGGGAGGATGTCAGGCAGCTGTAATTCTCATACACTGCTGGTGGGAATGCACAATGGCACATCTGCTTTGGGAAACAGTTTGGTGATTTCTTATAAAGCTAAATATACGCTTAGCATATGACCCAGCTATCCTACTCCTGGACATTTACCCAAGGAGTGAAAATGTCTATTTACACAAAGACCTATGTGCAAATATTTATTGCAGCTTCATTCATAATCACTGAAACTTGGAAACAACCCCAATGTGCATCAGTTGGTGAATGGATAAACATTCTGGGGTGTATCCATACAGTGGAATACTACTAGCAATAAAAATTAGACTAGTGATAGCTGCAACAACATGGATGCATTTCAAAAGCATTATGTTAAGTGAAAGAAATCAAACACAAAATCCTATGTATGGTATGATTCTATTTATATGACATTTTAGAAAAGGCAAAACAATAAGAGCAGAGAAAAAGTCAGTGGTTACCAGGGTCTGAGGGTGGGAGAAATGATTTGCTACAAATGGGTAAGAGAAAACTTTTTGGGGTAATGGAAATAGTCTGTATTTTGATTGTGGTGATAACTACATGACTGTATACTTTTGTCAAAATTCATAGAGTTGTCTATCTTTAAAATGTACGTCTTACTTTACTCCTTAAGCAGACAGCTCATGTGAGAGAGTGACTGTTTACGTGTGTATGGAGGGTTGAGTAGACAAAGAAGACCAAAACAATAAAAGGTGAATTTTACTGTATGTAAATTAAACCTCAACAAACCTGACAAAAATATGAATGAACCAGAGTTCCACACAACATCATGGATTAATCTCACAAACATAATTTTAAGTGAAAGAAGCAAAAGAATACATAGAGTATGATTTCATTTATTTAAATTTCAAAACACAGTAAGACTTCAACTTCAACTTCTATGTGAGACCAAGGGAAGAGATGTTTATTTGGTGCAGGATTTATATTTTCTGCAGCACACTAAATAATTTAACTTATAAGGTCAGTTTATTTAAACACCACAATTACATGGAATTTTGAATAGGAAATGAGATCTGGTAGGTTTGTACAGGTTAGTGTGAAATCCCAATATATTCCAAAGCAATTTGGACAAAGAATAAAAATATATTTGCAGGGCACCCTGAGGAACTGGGGGAAAATGTGGAAATATTAAACTTCCCCACCCGGGCAACTAAAATTCTCACAAGCATTGATGACTACCAATTTAGAAGGCCAAACCCTCGATCTTGGGGCTTGCCCTTATGAAGCTTATTACTGCAAAGGAGATGCTAAGTCTACTTATAAATGTGCCTAAAAGTCACCCCCCGAGAGCCTCTTTTGTTGCTCAGATGTGGCCTCTCTCTTTCTAAGCCCACACAGCAGGTAAACTCACTGCCCTCCCACCCTACATGGGACACGACTCCCAGGAGTGTATATCTCCCTGGCAACATGGGACATGACTCCTGGGGATGAGCGTGGACCCAGCATCATGGGATCAAGAAAGTCTTCTTGACCAAAGGGGGAAGAGAAATGAAAGAAAATAAAGTTTCAGTGACTGAGAGATCTAAATGGGGTCAAGAGGTCATTCTGGAGGATATTATTATGTGCTATACAGATATCCCTTTGTAGTTTTAGTGTATTAGAATAGCTAGAAGGAAATACCTGAAACTGTTGAACTGCAACCCAGTAGCCTTGATTCTTGAAGACGATTGTTTAACTATGTAGCTTACATGGTGTGACTGTGTGATTGTGAAAACCTTGTGGCTCACACTCCCTTTATCCAGTGTATGGACAGATGAGTAGAAAAATGGGGACAAAAATTAAATGAAAAGTAGGGTGGGATGGGGGGATGGGATGTTTTAGGTGTTCTTTTTTACTTTTATTTTTATTTTTATTTTTGGAGTAATGAAAATGTTCGAAAATTGGGTTGATGAACGCACAACTATATGATGGTACTGTCAACAGCTGATTGTACACTGTGGATGACGGTAGGGCATGTGACTATATCTCAATAAAACTGAATTAAAAAAACACAGTCCAACCCATGCTCCATAACCTTTAGGGATGTATATGTATGTGGCAAAATTACAAGGAAAAGCAAAGCATTGATTATAGTATCAGTCAGGCTAATGGTTACCTCTCAGGGAGTTGGAGAGGACAGTGATCCAAGAAAGGCATAGAGGGGAGTGTGGAAAGAAGGGCAATGTTCAGTTTCTTGACGTGGGTGTTCATTGCATATGTGTTCATGCTTTAATTATTTCTTAATCTGTATATACATGCTTGATGCACTGTTCTGTGTACATATTTCACAATAAGAAACATTAAATGGAAAGCTGATTATGTCAACAGCATCTATTAAACCATCTTTTCCCCACTTAATGCCACCTGTATGAAATATAAGATCTCATATACAATCAGATCATTTAACTACATTTTCTATTCTATTCCACTGACCTATTTATCTAATCCCATGATAATCCCATACTATTATAACTTCAGTAACTTTGTAGTCATTTTTGATATCTAATAGGGCAAGTCACTTCTCATCCTCTAAAAAATATACATTGTTAGCAATTTTCAAACATTTATTCCTTTTTTTACATTCAGTCTTTAAAATCACTTTAAAAATCATTTTGCTTAATAAAAAACATGAGGATTAAATAGGGTTGTAATTTTTATATTAATTGGGAACAACTAATATTTTTATGATACAAAGCTTCCTATCTAGGAGCATGTATGAATCTTCATCTATTCAGTCTTGGGTTACGTCTGTCAATAAAATTTCTGTAGTTTTATTTCCATCAAGACTCATATTCAATGGTGCGCTGAATATGCTCTTACTAATGAGCAGAAGCTGATTGTGCACATCGCTTCAAACTCTGTGTTCAGCTGCAGGGTAAACGTACCACTGTATGGGCACTGGGATTGTTTCCAAGATTTTACAGCAACAAGCAGGGTCTCAATAAATAACCTTGTTCATATGTCGTTCCATCCATGTCCAGGTGTATCTGTTGGATGGAATCCCACAATTGGCATTGCTTGGTTAAATGTAAATGCATCTGTAAATTTTGATAGATTTGCCAGATTCTTCCCTGGTCCTGTCTCCACCCAAGACATTGGTCTGTTAGGACTCCCCTCAGTAAAGAATGAGAGGGCCTGTTTCCTCACAGCCTTGACAACTACTCGCATTCTCAAACTCTTTTTTTTTTTTCCCTTAATGTCACTCTGATAGTTGGGGATGGTAGCTCCATGATGTCTTTATTTTCATTTCTTTAATTTGCGTGAGCTTGAACTTCCTTTCATGTGCTTAGGGATCATTAATATATCTTTCCCAGTAAATCATCTGTTCAAGCTTTATGCCTACTTTTTTTATTGGGCTGTTGACCTTTTTCTTCTCATTTTTCTAGAACTTTTTTATGTATTTGGGAGATTAACTTTTTGTCTGCAATGTGAGTTATAAATTTTCCTTCCAGTGTGTCAAGGGTCTTTTCACTTTACTTATGAAAAATTGTTTTATTTTATGTAATCAAATCATTAAGCTTTTATTTTATTGCTTCTGGATTTTGAGTCATAGTTCTAAAGATCTTCCCTAGTCCAGGTTTTTAAAGGTTATGGTTTAAATTCCCACATAATTATTTTTCCTTCCTTCATCCAGTGCAAAGGGTAAGAAAAGCAAAATCCCCTACTGTCCCTTCTCGTGAGGTGGGTATATTTCTTATTTACTCCTGCTCTAGGGGCACAGACCTTTCATATCCCAGCTTTATGCTCCATCTTAGGCATTTTTTCTTTCTTAATGGTACATAAAGTAATGTTGTATGTGTTGGAAATCATGGAGCCCACTGAAGATGTAGACATGAGTGTGGGAAATTCCGTGAGAGTCAACCAACTGATTCTGTCTTTCTCACCAAAGGGTAATTTTAATGATTCATCCTCTAATGCAGAATCATTTGCCCATGGTACCCTAAATATGAACCTGGCATCTGAAATAAATAGTCATTGTACCTTCCACTCTCTTGATGAAATGTTAAAAAAAAGTCTTTGGAGATAATAGTGCTCTCAATTATTAAAGAAGTCTTGATATTTTTTTCTAGAATTGGCTATTTGCTGAATTTATTACTCTTTTTAATTACATTCAGAAAAGAAAAATCTCAATGACCCTTAATTTAGGAGTATGTTAGCTGGCTTCATTCTTTTGACTCAAACAGCCACCTGGTTTGGAGCTCTCAGCTCCTGACTGTGATGCGATCTAATTGGAATGGAAATGAATTCATTGGACTCAGTTGAAGGAGTAGAAGGTGAGAGAAGTGGTCACATTCAGGATGGAGGCAACAGGATTTGCTGGAGGATTTGATGGCAGGTGGGAAAGAAGGTGGGAAATAAAGATAACATTAAGGGTTTGGGGACGGGTAGCAATGGAGATGGATCAAGCCTTTGGGGGAAGGAATCAAGAATTGTGCCTGGGTGGATGTCACTTATTTCCATTACAATTTTGGAAAACTCAATCAAATCACACACACACACACACACACACACACACACACACACACAAAGAGATTCATGAACTATGATGCTGCCTCCAACATAGTAGTCAAGGTTTTCAGACAGAACATGCCCCCCAAGTCACTGGAAATAACTGAAGAGCTAAATAGAAGAGCAGACTCATTTGGGCTATCAATGGGACATTGGTCTTTTTGATCTCTGTCTGCATGCCGAGGAAAGGGTAAATGAGATTCCTTTTCATCTTTTCCATCACACTTTAAAGAGCTGTGGTAATATTCCCACCAATTGAATCATTTTCATTTCCAACTCTAATCAATTTGTGAATAAATATCCTTTGTAGATGTGAGCTGCTTTAAATGATGGCTGCCTTTCCACCTTTAATCTATGACACTACATTTCTCTTGAGAGAAAATAGCTCCTTGTGTCTTTATTCCTTCTCTGAGTTCATATATGCAGCACACCTCCTTCTTTATTATTACATAATAATGGCTTTAGTAGGTGCATAAAAGGTTACACAAGTTTTGCAAAAATGAGAGGCTATTCACCCCTGCTACCTTTAATCTCCCGCATTCTCTGGTAAATGAGTACAAATTATCAAAGCTATTTCTCAAACTCTTCATATAGTACAATACCAGTGACAGACCATTCTCAGGAAAGGCTCTTTTTAAATATTATAATTAATGGTATTATCTTTAATCTTTTATGGTGTGAAAATCAAGGACAACATGAAACTTTGTACAAAGTAGGAGATAACCTATTTTGGCAAGTTTTGGATGATGAAAAGGAAGATTTGAATCAAGTCTTCTTCTTTTGGAAGGTTCTTCAAGATTCCAAAAGTATGAGAAATATAGATAAACTTCTTCAAGTACACCTCTTCTAAGAATTGGTTAACTGCTTTGATCAGATGAGATCCAAATTGATCCTCTGCCTTAAGTTCAAAAGGACCAAGAGCCAAGCATTTTCTGGGAAGGTCTGAATACATCAAACAAATTGCTCCTAATAAACCATTTGTTTTGGGGGGTCCTCTTGGATTAGTTTTTGAAATATATTTATGTAAAGCTATCAGGTTCAAGTTGGTAAGTTGAATCACTATTGTTATCTCTCTTCCCTATCAAAATCCTGAGTATATTAAAATGCAAACACCAAAGCCCAAACCAAACAACAAAAATATAACCTATGAAAGTTTGTGTAGTGCTGCTGTAATGTTGCTTAAAATTAAATTTATGGCTTTAAATGCTTATATTACAAAGGAAAAAAAATCCAATATTAAGGATCCAAACTTCTACCTTAGGAAGCTAGGGAAAAAAAGAGCAAATTAAGCTCAATTAAGTAGAAGAAAAGAAAAATGAAGACAAGAGCAGAAATCAATGAAAGAGATAACAGAAAAATACTAGAGAAAGTCTATGAAAGCAACAACTGAGTTTTTGAAATTTTCAATAATATTGATAAATGTCTAGTCAGGTTGATCAAGAAATAAAGAGAAAAGATATAAATGTCTAATATCAGGAATGAAAAAGAGGATATCACTGAAAATCCTCTAGAAACTTAAAGGAAACCAGGGAATATTATGAAAAACATTGTGCCAATAAAATTTGACAATTTAGAAATGGATTCATTTCCTTGAAAGACAAGAATTATCAAAGCTGACTCAAGAAAAAATAAAATATCTGCATGTTTCTATATCTATTAAAGAAATCGAATTTATAATTGAAAACATTCCCACAAAAAACAAAACAGAACGGGAAAAAAGCAAAAACAAAAAAACAACATTCCAGGCTCAGAAGGCCTGAAGGATTCTATCGAAATTTAAGAAAGAAATAGAACAATTCCATACAAGCTCTTTCAAAAAAATAGAAAATACGGGAAGACTTTCTAGCTCATTTTATTAGGCTAGCATAAATTTGATACCAAAATTAGACATTACAAGAAGAAAACTGCAGATCAATATCCCTCATGAACACAGATTTTAAAAAAATCCTTAAGAAAATATCATTAAATCAAACATGGTCAAGGTAGAGGTTATTCCAGGAATGACAAGTGTGTTTAACATTAGAAAATCAATTGATTTGATTCACAATACAACCAGAAAAAATGAGAAAAACCTTATGATTGCCACAATAGGGTAGAAAATCATTTGACAAAATTCAACACCCATTCATGGTAAAAATTCTCAGCATACTAGGAGTAGAAGGTAACTTCCTCAATCTGATGAAAGGTATCTGCAAAAAATCTACAGTTAACATCGTACTTAACATTATGTAGAGTAGTGAATTATTCCTCCTAAGAACAGGAAAAAGATGAAAATGTCCACCCCTCACCTCTTCTATTTGACATTGTGCCAGAGGTACAAGGGAAATAGGACAGGAAAGAAGTAAAAGATATACATATTGGTAACAAAGAAGTAAAATTTTATTTGTAGATGACATACTCTAGTATAGAGAAAACCCTAAGAAACCAACAAAAAGCTACTAGACAGAAACAGTAACTTTAGCTAAGCCACAGGCAACAGAGTCAAGATGCACGATTTAATTGTATTTCTATATACTTACTGGGATGGATTGGAAATAGAAAATTTTATAATGTCATTCTTTAAAATGCTAAAAATACTTGAAATACTTTTGGAGTGTTTTCTAAAAATCTGGATAAGCCCTATATACTGAAAATGACAAAATGCTGTTGAAAGAAATTAAAGAACATGCAAATAAATGGGGAGATATGCCATGATCATTTATTAGAAGGCTCCATGTTACAAAATGTCACAAGTTGGTCTATGGATTTAATGCAATCCCAATCAAAATCCCAGCAGAATTTTTTTGTAGAAAATAAGTTGATTTAAAATTTTATATGAAAAGTGTAGAAGACCTCAAATAGTCAAACAATTTTGAAGAAGAACAAAGTTGGAGAAATTACACTGCAGATATCAAGACTTATACATCTGCAGCAATCGAAATTTTGTGATATTGGCATACAGATAGACTGACCATACCAAGTTTTGGCAAGGATGCTCTGCAACTAACTGGACTCACTCATGTATTGTTGGTGGGAATGTAAAATGGTACAGCCGCTTTGGAAACAGTTTGGCAGTTTCCTACAAAATAAAGCACACAGTTATACAATGCTGCAATTGAATTCCTAGATATTTACCCAAGAGAAATGAAAGCATTTTGTCACACAAAGACTTCTACATGAATGTTCATAGCAGCTCAAGTAAATTCAAAAGGATAAACTTTAGTCACAACAAAACTGAATGTAGATGGAAGATCTGTAAGAAGAAATCGAATTCTGGTTCTGGACCAAGATGGAGTATTCCTTCCATTAAATACAACTACCACCCCCAACCCCAGACATTATATATAAAATAAAAATAAGAATATTCTGAACAGCAGAGAGAAGAAGGTAAACCAAAGAAGAACCTTGGAAACCAAGGAAAGACATGTGGTGCATTTCCCGTGTTTTCCTTTTGCTGATATATTCCCACTGTGTGTTAGAGAAGCTGGCAATCTACAAACACCAACGGGAACAGACAAAAGGCCCAAGACAGCCTACTCTCCCTGGCTGAAGGACCAAGAGATGAGCAACCTAGCAAGGCAGAAAAGTTTTAGACAATAACTACCCTACCCCAGGCAAACACCTTGGGGAGAAAAACCTCAGCCCCGTTCTCATCCCAGTAAGCAAAGGCTGCACGGGGAATTTAGACTTCCACCAGTGCCTAACAGGTAGAACTTACCAGACAGGGTAGTAAGAGAAAAAATCCAATGGGGAGCTGGGACTTTCATCCCTGCCGGGTACTAATGAGCCTGAGCCTGGACTCCCACCTAGTACTACCCTGCAGTAATGAGACACTCCTCATTCTCCTCTCTGAAGTGGTATCAGAGGAGGCTGAGTGGGAAGCCAGGCCTTATGCCACCATCCAGCGATGCTGAGTCCTTCCCCGCTGCAGTGGTGTCAGGAGAGGGTGCATGGAGAGAAGTAATGAGGTGACCCCCATCCCAGCCAGGGTGATAGCAGTGGAGGTCTAGTGGGGCACCTGAAATTCCACCCTGACCTAGCAGCAATGAGAACCCCACCCCATACCCCTCTGCGGAAGCCTAGCTGGGAACCTGGACTTCCAGCCTCATCTGGCAATAAAAAAGGAGGTATCCTCCTTCCCTGACTGATGCGGGGTCAGAAGAGGCCTGCCAGAACAGAAGATATAGGTAAGACCTAGTGTCTCAGAACTTAATATTCAGAACATAGAGAATACAATAGAAGACCACTCATCATACCAAAAAAACACCATCCATAACCCCTAGCAACCACTGGTCTCCACCTCTACAATACTGGCATTTCTAGAGTATTATATTATATAAATAGCATCCTACAGTACATGACCTTTTGAGATTGGTTTTTTGCACTCAGCATAATGTCTGGAGTTTAGTCCATTTTGTTGGATGTTGCAAATATTCCTTTTTATTGCTCAGCAGTTCTCCATGGTATGGATGCACTACAGTTTGTTTAAACATTCACATACTGAAGGATATTTTGGTTGTTTCCAGTTTTTAGCTACCACAAATAAAGCTGCTATAAACATTTGCATACAGGTTTTTGTGTGGATATGAGTTTTCATTTCTCTGGGTTAAGTGCCTAAGAGTCTGATTACTAGACCATATGATAAGTATATGTTTAGTTTTATTTAAGAAATCGGTAAAACTATTTTCTAGAGTAATAGTCCATTTTACCATCCCAACAGCAATGGAAGAGGGATTCAGTTTCTCTGCATTCTCACCAGCCCTGGCATTGTTACTATTTTTTACTTTAGCTGTTTTAATAGATGTATAGTGATACCCCATTGTCACCTTAATTTGTATTTTACTAATGGCTAGTGATGCTGAACATTTTTTCACGTGCTTATTTGCCATCTGTATATCCTTTTCAGTAAAGTATCGTTCATGTCCTTTACTTATTTTCCAATTGGATTGTTTTTTATTTTACTGTTGTTTCTAATTAAATTGTTCCTATTTTACTGCTGAGTTTTGGGAGTTCCTTATGTAATCTTTGTCAAATATGTGATGTGCAAATTTTTATCCCAGTCTGTAGCTTGTCTTTTTATTTTTTTCATAGGGTCTTTCACTGAACGAAAGTTTTTAATTTTGATAAAGTCCAACTTATTGATTTTTCTTTTATGGACTGTGCTTTTGATGTCATGTCTAAGGACTTTTCACCAAACCCAAGATTGCAAAGACTTCCTCCCGTTTCCTTCTAGAGTTTTTGTAATTTTATGGTTTACATTTAAATCCATGATCCATTTTGAGGTAACATTTGTATAAGATGTGTCTTCGTTTGCCAGGCTGATGACAAATATCACACAAGGGGATTGGCTTAACAACAGGAATTTATTGTGCCATGGTTTTGGAAACCAGAAGTCCAAAATCAAGACATCAGCAAGGCCGTGCTTTCTCTCTGAAGTCTGTAGCATTCTGGTGTGCTGGCTTGTTACAATTCTTGTGGCTCCTTGGCTTGCATCTCTGCCTCCCGTCACACGATAATCTTTCTCTCTCTCTCTTGTGTCTGCTCTTCTGGTTTCCACTGACTTCCTGTAACATTCTCTACTGACTGCCTCCAAATTTCTTCTGCTTACAAAGGACTCCATTTTTACAGATTAAGGCCCATGGTGATTCAGTCGGGCCACACCTAATAGGATCTTAGAAGATCCTATTCATAAATGAATCTATACCTTAATTGATAATACATCTTCAAAGGGCCCTATTTACAAAGGGGTTCATACCCACAGGAATGTAGATTAAGATTAACATGTCTTTGTTGGTGTATGTAATTCAATCTACCACAGGGTGAGAGGTTTAGGTTGAGGTTCTCTCTCTTTCTCTCATTTTCTTTTTTTTTTTTTTTTTGCCTATGGAAATTCAGTTGTTCCCGTATCACTTGTTGAAAAAGATCTTCATTTCTCCAATGAATTGCTTTTGCATCTTTGTAAAAAAAAAATCAGTCGGCTGTGCTTGTGTGGGTCGGTTTCTGGGTTCTCTATTGTGTTCCTTCGATCTATGTGTCTAATCCTCCACCAATACTACACAGTCTTTATTACTGTAGCTACAGAGTAAGTTTTAAAGTTGGGTGGAGTGATTCCTCCTATATTCTTTTATTCTTCTTTTTCAAAATTTTTATAGCTATTCTAGTTCCTTTGCCTTTCCATATAAATGTTAGAATAATCTTGTCTTATCTGAAGAAATCTTGCTGGGATTTTGATAGGCATTGTTTTAAAACTGTAAATCAATTTGTAGATAATTGATATCTTTACTATATTGAATATTCCAGTTGATGAAGGCAGTATGTGTGGGAGGTTGAGAGCAGGACTAATTGGAGGTCAACCCACATCTAAATATAGCAGAATCCAGCAGCAGCAGCTGAACTTGACTCTTAGAAGAATCTGAATTAGACTCTTAACTTAATTGCCACACAGGAGGAAGCACTCACTTTCTCTTGGAAAACAAGGAAACAAAACATATACTTCATTCTCCACTGTTTTATACCACACAATTTCTAGAACATAATATGAATTGCAAAACATGCAAAGAAATAGGAAAACATGACCCATAATCAGGGGAAAATGTCAATAAAAAGAGGTACACAAGTGTCCCAGGTATTGGAAGTAGTCAAAATGGATATTTAAAATAACTATTATAAACATAGTGAAGAATATATAGGAAAAAACAAATATAGTATATTTAGATTTGGGGAATTTTAGGAGGGAAACAATTCTAAAAAAAGAGAACCAAATTAAAATTTTAGAAAGGGAAAGTACAATATCTTAAATAACAAATTCTTGGATGGACTTAATAACAGATTGTACACTGCAGAAGAAAGGAATAGTGAACTTGGAGATATACAATATAATTTATCCAGGTGAGCAGGTGTGACTATGATCCAATAAAACTTTATTTATGGTCACTGCATTTTTAATTTCATATAATTTCCACTTGTCATGAAATATTCTTCTTTTGATTTTTTTCCTTAACCATTTAAAAATGTAAAAACCATTCTTAGTTCATCGGCCATACAAAAATAGGTGCTGGGCCGGATTTGGCCTGTAGGACATAGTTTGCCACATCTGGGTCTAGCTCGTGGTTATCACGAGGGCCTGTGCCTTGGACCTCCCCATGTGGTCTGTTACATTTGATTTAGCCCAGACATATACCATGCATTAGGAAAAATCTATCACCAACTTTTAAATTTCATTTTTTAGTGATCTTCCTGCACTTTTTGAACTTTTCCAACCATATTCTCTCCACATGCATTGGAGATCCTGACTTAGCTGCCTTCAAGAAGGAGAGGGTTAAACCTGCCTTCTATGTGTGGGTCACTGTAAGATTGAGTCATGGTGCCAGAGACTGTGAAAGCTGGAAGAGATCAACCTCCCTCTAATGTCTGAATCCCCTCTGCAACAACCCCATCATGTAGCCTCTGCTTACACACTTCTAAATTCTCCAATCTGTAACTATAAAGAAAGCATTTGAGTTTCAAATATTCAAGCAAAATATTATCAAAGCACATAAAGTTAAATGAGACTACAAGTTTAATTATAAGATCACTCTGCTCTTCTACATGTAAACTGTCCTTTCTCTATAGTGTTGAATTGGAGAGGACATTTTTGAGAATCTCCTGTCATAAAATAGCCATAAACCATGAGTCTAATGTGACAATATACTTGAGAATGCCTACTTTTGAAGAACTTTTCTAGCCCATTTGCCTTGTTACACCTTAATGAGTAGTTTCTCAAAGAGATGTCTTGAATCTGGACAGGTTCTTTGACTGCTTCAACCAATAGAATGTGGCAGAAGTGATGCTTTGCCATTTTCTGGCCCAGGCCGTAAGAGACTTGGCAGCTTCCATTTCCTGCCTCTTGGAACACTGACTCTTGAGCCCTGAGCTGCACATAAGAAACCACATGGCGAGGCCCTGGTACTATATGGGGAGGGAATGGCACCCAGCTGAGCCTAGTCTTTAAGCCATGCCTGCCAGGACACCAGATATAAGGTAAAACTTCTTGAATACTCCAGACCAGATGAACTACCTGTTGAACACCACTAGTGACACCAGTGGATATCATGTGCAGGAGAAGAATTGCCAGCTGAGTCCTATCTGGATTCCTGACCCATAAAATGGTAAAGGTGGTGTTGTCTTATGCTAATGACTTTGGGAGTAGTTTGTTATACAGCAATAGATAACTGGAACAGCCAACATCTGTGTTTGCAAAGACGTGGCTGTAGATGTGATTACTGAGAGCAAACATCTACAAGATACCTGTATGTCTGAAAATCATCTGTAATAATGCTAGTGCCTCATCCACTAGATAACCCCTCAGATATTGGAAGATTAGAATTATAATCTTCCCTTCTAACTTGAATCCCTTCTTTTCAAAGAATACTCTATCGAATTTCACCTTGTTAGTTGTATCACTTTTTTGGTTTGCCAACATGGCTTTTAATCCTGTTTACCATATGTTTTCACCATCTCTCTGAATTTCGTATCACTCACACATCTGAATACTCAAACATGAGTCTTTTGCTGTTAGGCTGCTTTTTTTCTTTCTTTCTTTTTTTTTTTTGTTTAACCCACTAGGCAAAATGACCAATAAGATTTTTCAACAACAGCAACAAAATAAAAATAAAATATATTTAACATTTTCACCAAAAGTTCTAATGTCACTTCCTTAAAACTTGTGACCAATGGAGAAAGACAAACTCCATCACCTCCAACTCAGAAAAGAGAGATGAGAAATAGCTACATGGAGTCCTTTGCCTGGCAAACCCACCAGAACCTGTGGAAAGGGGCAGGAAGAGTTCTCCAAAAGGAGGTGAGGGTACCCACAGGAAGGATAGGGTACCTCAAAGGAGGGGAGGAAGGCTGACAGATAGAAATAATAAATCCACTATAGTTTCCCAAACTGTATTTGAATGGGTGCCTTCAAAATCAGCATTTTTTTCCTGATGTCACTTTACGTTTATTTTATTCTTACCATCAAAGCTCTACAATACTTCATGCTACATGTTCCCCCTGGTATCAGATGAAAACTTCTTTACTAATCAGGGAAAATATTACAATGTCTATGGAAGGAATGATAACAAGGTGTTTTTGTTTTAAAGAACAAACAACTCAACATCTTGTTGGTGTAACCAGATGTGTGCCTTGGCTTTTGTTCCTACATATTCATCAGATTTCATTGTTCAAAGTGATCTTGTAAGAATCTGGCCAAGCTTTGCAAGGGGTTGTCATACTGGCCTCATTTCAAGGAAATTAATAATCTTATTTCAAACTGCTCTCCCTTCTCTTTGCTGTAGGCTTCTAGGCAAGGCCACTGGTGCTCCCCTCTCTGTGAATTACAAGGTGGTTCAGGCTCCCAATATTTCTATTATAGAACATTCTGTCTTTCATTTAAAAATTGCCTCTTATGAGTATTATTCTCTGTTCTAAAAGGACATCATTGTTTCACTCCTATTCTACACTCTTTCTGTGTTCAAGGTCGCTAGTTACTCTATTATTCAGGCAGACAATCTTCTCATAGTTTTTTTTTCCAATCAGTCTCAGTTCAAGGATTTACATTCTCAATATCCTCTGTAAGTTTTGCCATTTCTTCTCATGAAAACATTCTCTGTAGCTTCCCTTTCTTCAGCAGCTTTCATGCATTCAATTCTTCCTAATGCATTGCTGTGTGGAACGTAGACAAGCCTTGTTTATGGTGGTTTTTGTTTGGGGAAAAGGATTTTTGCTTTTTCCTTAGAATCAGCAACAGTTAACTAAAATTTATTAACTGATTTTGGAAAATTGACAACTCTCATCTCATGGATCGAGCTCTCAGCTTCCAAGGGGCAAGGGATAAATTTCAAAGGTAGAAGAAATGGATCCCGGATCAAAATGCAAGATTACTGAAGATGGAGTTTTGTAAGAAAAATGCAAAAAGCAAAAGGATCTTTTAGATTGAAGTTCCAAATTAAAATCCTGGGTGGTCAGAAATCTTGCTCAGACTAAATGTTGTATGTGTTACATTGCTTTAGAGAGACCATCTCATTGATGTGTATAATAACTACTAATTAATGACAGTCTATTGTGTATTGCTTCGAACCATGAAAAACTGCAATTAAAATCCTCATTTTACAAAGCCCCAGATCAGACAGCTGGTAAGTGGTAGTCTGATTCTAAAGTTAGTTATCTTTCTATACAGTGCAGCCTGGTCTAAGACCAGAAAGTCATCCTCATAAGAGGCAATACGTTTAATGAAATGCACTGAATATTCTGTAAAATATTGGAGACCTGAAGTACCAGGTGACACCCATGAGAGCAATGTCTAATTTTTCTATGACTGATAATCCAGATAGATCTAATTGTTTACAATTAGGGAGTCCTCTGGAGCAAATAAATAAATAAGGACTTTTCTGTCATTATCAAGCCAATCCCAAGGGGGTATTCATTATCATCATGGTACACTGCAGCCCCACCACACTTACTAGCTGTGTGAGCCCAAAAAGTTACTTAACTTCTCTGAGCCTCATTTTCTGCATCGGTAATACAAAGAGACTGGATCAAGAAGATATGCTAAACACATGTTTTGGCCCTCCTTTCTCTCCTTAAAACCCTAGAAATGACAGAAAAAAATAGTTTTCAAACTCATAACAGTTCTGGAAAGCAAAAGGGGGTAAAGTTAATTGATCAGAAATTATAAGAAATAGCTAAAAGTCAGAAAGCAGTTGGAGCTTCATGCATTGAGAAATTACAGCTCAAAACACACACAGGAAAGGATGGTTGTAGTAGGTGGAAAGGGCCTCAAGGAGCTCAGCGGCTGCAGATACAGGTGGCAGGAGGGTGTCCTGGTAGAATGTCAGGTGATAGGCGGAAATCTCTATAGTAGGAGCAGCCCAAGTGTTTGGCGCCTCCTCTAAACACTCCCCTTTACCTGTGCTGTGCAATGAGTGGAACAGGGACCTGCTCACCTGGGCAGCGGCAGTGAGTTCCTGCATGAAGTTCAGGGAGGCACCCCATGTGACTAAGCCCACACAGAACAACCAGGGGCCTGCTGCCCAGAAGACCTTCCCATCATGAACACTTCTGGGATCTGCCCCTCACCCCACCCAAACTCCAAAAGACATTGCGGCTTTAAGCAAAATTCAGCATTACACAGACAGGCCATAGAGTCTCAAATACAAGGACAAATGTGTTTCCATATTCACCAAACTTTGACAAAAACTGACATCACAAAGAAAACTAAAAATCAACAGAAAATAGAATGAATGCTTGAGAATAGTTGGTAGGAGAAACAATAAAGGATGTTAAAAGGATATAATTATTATCTAAGGATACTAAAAGACACCTTAATTCATTCAATTTATTTGACAAGTACTTTTTGAGCACCTATTATGTGCCAGGCACAATGTTATGCACTGAGAATTCCACAATGAACAAAATAGTTCCTACTCTTTTAGAATTTAGGCTCTAGTGTGGGGAGAGAGAGATAATAAACAAATAAATAATCAAATACATCAACTGGTAAAAATTACTATGAAGAAGAATGAAACAAAAATAGGTTTTATACAAAAGAACCAGGTTCTGGTTTGCTAATGCTGCTGTTTTGCAAAACACCAGAAATGGACTGGCTTTTTTAAGGGGAGTTTATTTGGTTACAAAGTTACAGTCCTAAGGCCATAAAGTGTCCAAGGTAAGGCATCAATAATAGGGTGCCTTCACTGGAGAAAGGCCATTGGCGTCTGGAAAACCTCTGTTAGCTGAAAAGGCACGTGGCTGTGTCTGCCTGCCCCTGGGTTGCGTTTCAAAAATGGTGTTCTCCAAAATGTCAGTCAGCTTTCAACGGCTGTCTCCAAAATGTCTCTAAGTTGCTCTCCAAAATGTCACTCACAGCTGCTCTGCAGTCCTTCTGTTTGTGAGCTTTTATATAGGGCTCCAGTGATTCAATTAAGACACACCCTGAACGGATGGGGTAATACCTCTATGGAAATTACCCAATCAAAGGTCTCACCTATGGTTGATTCAGTCATATCTCCATGGAAACATTCAACAAAGGATCCCAACTGAATCACCACTAATACCTCTGCCCCCACAAGACTGAATTAAAGAACATGGCGTTTTGGGGGACATAATACATCCAAACCATCACAACCAGTTAGGTATTCTGGAAATGAAAAATATGATTGTTGAAATAAAATTCTCAACAAATGGGCTGAATAACAGTGTGACCAGAGCTGAAGGGTAAATTTGTGATTTGCAAATTGGAGCAATGCATAATGACATAGAGCTCGGAAACATGAAAAAAAAAAATAAGAAATATAGCACTGTCCAACATCTGTCCAATGGGCATTTCAGAAGCAGATAACAGAGAGAATGCAGGCCGATGGCGGTGGATGGGGTCGTTCAAATGAATAGGACTGGAACGTCTTTCCAGAGCTGAAGAAAGGCCAGAGTCCTCAGATACCAAGACCCTCTGTAATACTGAGCAGAATTCCTAAAAATCACCCATCTTGGTAGATTTTCAGGACACCAAAGATAAAAAGGCAATCCTAAAAGTTTCATTTATTCTTTCAACATTCATCCAATCACTATCTATCGAGCACCCACTATGTATGTTGCAGACGGTGTTTCAGGTACTGAGAACTGATGAGATGTTTGCTCTCGGTGGGGGTGGGGGGCAGGGCAGGGAGTCAGAGCAAGATCAGCTAATTAAATACATAAATAAGTTAACTGCCTTCAAGTGTGTAGATGGAAATAATCAGGGTGGAGAAACTGGAAGCAAGTGGGGGTGGGGGCTATTTTAGGTAAGCAGACTGGAAAGGGCTTCTTAAGGGTCCTGGGACCTGAATGAGGAGAAGTGGCAAGCAGTGGGAAGACCAGGGAATAGAGTAGTCTAGGCAGGGGGAACAGCAAGTGCAAAGGCCCCGAGGTAGGAAAGAAGGAGTGTTGCTCTAGGGCAGGAAAGAACATACTATAGGTAGAGCAGAATGGGCAGGGTGAAGCTGGTGGTAGTGGTTGGGATTGGGAACCCTTAGTTGGAAGCGTACTTATCTCTAGATGACATGATTGTGTTGAAAGGATCTCGGCAGGCACAGGAACTGACTCCTGAAGGTGCTAGTGACTTAATTGTCTCTGCTGATGTCTGTTCTGCTGTGGGTCATATCAGAGGAGCTAAGACCTTAGTCTTTGCCTTCTGTCCAGGTTCCACCATCTTCAGAGAACTAAGGAGAGTTTGGAGATTTGATGGATATAATGGGTGATTTGTCAAGCTCCTAACAAATTTTACCCAAGGTTTCCAGTTCAGAGGGAGGGTCTCCTGTTAGAGGGCAGATGGGCCGGGCAGCCTTGGGCACTGAAAGATAAGGACTGGGCCCAGGCCCTGAGCTGTTGAGAGAGAGGTGCTCAGCGTGCTAACGTGAATGTGCTGGCCATTCAAGCCCTGTCCTGCCTTCCTGCCCTCGGCTGACTCTAAGGCCCTTTCTTATCACACTCAAACTGGTTTGAAAGGCTGGTGGGTAGCTGTGGGTGGAAGGCTCTGCTGGGGAGAACTGCAGGGAGCAGAAACCTCTGGCATTCTTTCTGACAGTGAGGCTGGATACCCCATTCTTATCCACAGTTTGTAGAGCTGAAGTGGGCTATCAAGAATACATTTAAGAAGTAAGTATGGAGTAGCATTTTGAGTGTGGACTGATAACAGCTCCTCACTTATCAGCAGTAAATTGCAAGTTGCAGGGCAGCACTGGATGGGAGGTCTAGTGGACAATGATTTCAGCCTTCTTTATCAGTAGGCGCTTAGCTGCAGAGAAGGAGGGACTTTGGGAAAACTCAAGAGCCAAGGGATTGGCTAGGAAAGGGGGCTGGTCAACACCTTTCATTGCTTTCAGAGATTCTTCCGCAGCTGCCATAAAACAAATACCTCTAAATCTGTGGTCCCAATTCCAGAATGGGGTGGAGTCTTTTGAGAAAACTCAGTGGGAGGGTTTCAAGAGGCTGAGAGCTGTGGAAGGGAAAAATCATAACAACTCTGCTGCAAAATGGCCCAAATTATCATTAATTCATGAAACAGTGTATCAGCACTGCAGAGCTATAGGCTAGGAAAATTGTTACAGAAAAACCTACAGTAACTTGGCAAGTAAGGTCCACATTTTTCAATCCTGTAAAATGTGGGGTCACATGATTGTGAGCTTGATGAAAAACATATTTTTCCGTGGGTCTGGATTACCACAAAAATCACAAAAGAAGAGATAATGGATATCATTCTGTGCAAAAGTGGACATACATGGGAAAGATAAACTCCCAAATGATTATAAAGGAGTCAGTTCCTTTCTTCCTGTCCCTTTCATCTCCAATCCGTACTACTCCTGTTTAAGAAGGGGAGCTAATTGCCCATCACTTTATATCCAAGTTTGCATTGTTATTGGGGGTAGATGTTTAGGTATTATTGTCCTGGAAAAACCACCCCGGGTGGTTTTTGGATTGGATTCAAGCACCTGGGGTATGTGAAATGCAATCAGAGACTGGGTTGGGTCTGTGTCAGTGCCGGATGGTAACACTCAGCCTATGAGAACTTGGTTGGGGTTGGGGTGGGGGGGAGTCCCACTTTGTTCTAGTACCCTGACATTCATACAGAGAACATGGGCCAATAGGCAGGTCTCCAAATGGGCCTTCAAAGGGGTCCCAACATCCCCCTGTCAAGAAGGTGATAAGGAGGAGTAGAAAGAGGTGATGGCTATCCTTGGGTAGACTAAGGGACAGTTGACTCTACATAGATGTGTAACACCTATCATTTCAGTATAGAGATGCAGCAAGCCCCTTTCGTGAGCTGGATTTTAGACACAGAAGCATTTGAGTCCAAGAGATCCAGAAGAAGCATCTATACCAGGATAGAAAAACCAGTGTCACTGAGGAAGGAGTGATGATACCTGTGGAAAATGAGGAGAACTGGATTTTTGGAACTGAGGAACAAGTGTCAATTCATTGCAATGGGTTCTGGCAAATTATTCAAATAGCTCAGTTAATTAAATGATGTTCTGGAATTTCATGTGTCAATCTAGCTAGGTTTTTGTGTCCAGTTGTTTGGTCAAGCAAGCACTAGCATGATTATTACTGTGTTATTATGAGGGTATTTCATAAATGGATTTGCATGTATAGTCAGTTAATTGCATCTATGGTAGATTGCGTCTACAATCAACAAAGGAGATTGCTCTCTGCTATGAGGGGAGACTCTTCATCCAATCAGTTGGACGTCTTAAAGCCAGAATTGGCCATTTCAGAAGGCAAAAGGAGCTTCAGCCATCCACCTGCTCCTGGGTAATTCAACTTCACTTTCAATGGAGTTTCCAACTTGCAGCCTGTACTACTGAATTTGGATTTGCCAATCCCCATAGATACATGAGCCAATTTCTGTAATAAACCTTTCTGTCTGCCTATCTATCTATCTATCTATCTATATCTATCTGTCTACCTACCTATATCTATCATCTATCTATCTATAGTAGGTTCGATTTGTCTGGAGAATTGTAACTACTGATACAGTGTGCCTGAGGAAGACATCTCTCAAGTGGCTAAGATGCTGGTATGTGGCACACAATGGTATTATCTAGCCCTTCTTTACCCCTTGGGAAGGAGAGAGATAGGAATTATATATATTTTTGACAGCGGGGTCAAGTTGTTCCAACTTTCCTAAAGTGTGAGGTAACAGAAAGGGGCCCTTTTGTAAAATGAGTAGAGGTGGGAATCAAGTCAGACTCTCCATTGGAAAAAAAGTTATCAGAGATTATGCTTACAGATTTTGCAGACTGTCTCTCAGTTGGTCCCAATCCAAGTTGGCCCTTGTCCTTGGTGTGGCATCTTTGTATCTTACCTGGTTTATACCATAACCCCAAAATGGAATGGAGTAGGAACCTTTGAACCTTTAGTCCTGCAGGAAGTGAATCATTGTCCAAGAATTTAACTTGCCATATTCAGCATGTTCTTGAACACTGTGTATCCAAACTGATTGGGTTGAATCCTGATCACCAACACTATACACTTAATCCTTTGTCATGTTTATACCACACTGTAAGATTCTGTGAACTTAGTAACACTTAGGTGTAGGTTTTCATATAGGATACAGCTTTGGTAGCTCATCTTTATAGTTTTTAACATATTAGAACAGGTTCCCAAGTCAGTTATAAAATATCCTTGCTAAAAGACTTTTAAAGCAGCCCAGGCTCTATTGGTGTAACATAGGATGATGGAGACAGTAGAGTGGTTCAGTTCAGGTCCAAAGGCCCCTTTCTACCTGAGAAGTCTTTTCCAACCACAATTAAAATGTACACAATTACAGGATATGTGCATATCAGCGTGGTGGTGGTAGTGGTTATGCTATGATTCTTTGCCTTTACACATTAGGTTCTCCCAGCCTGCCACTCAGTCTTCTTATTTTTTAAGACCCAAATCAAATAGCAACTCCTCTTCTTGATTTCTGTTGTTGATATCTACAGAAAACTTAAGGCTTTTGCTACTTTCTCTGTACTCCAGAGGAAGAGAAGGAGCACTGGGAGAGGTTAGGGCCAAAGACGTTGCTGGACCTTGATGTTCAGGACTGGGAATTTAAAAAAGGCTAAAGCCCCCGAGTGATTATGTGTTGTGTTTGCTTGGTTTGTCTCTTTGTGAAACTCTGCAGTGAATAGGCTTTGGTGTGTGTATCAGGATTCTCCAGAGACACAGAACCAACAGTGTATGTGTGTGTATGTGTTTTTATATGTATATGCATGTGTGTGTGTGTGTATAATGTATAAGAGATTTATTAAAAGAAATTGGCTTACGTGATTGTGGGGGCTGGTAAGTTCAAATTCTATAGGGCATGCTGGAGGCTGGAAATTCTGGTAAGAGTGATGTTCAAGTCTTAAGTCTGAATTCCCTAGGCTGGAAACTCAGGAAGGAGTGGAGGGTAGTCTTCAGGCAGAATTCCTTCTGATCCCCGAAACCCTCAGTTATTACTCTTAAGAGCTCCATCTGATTAGATGAGGCCCAACCACATCATCAAGGATAATATCCTGTACTTAAAGTCAACTGATTGCAGATGCTAAGCTCATCTACGAAATACCTCCACATGACAACTAAGCCAGTGTTTTACCAAACAACTGAGCACCATAACCTAGTCAAGTTGACACATAAAATTAACTATCACAGTGAGAAACCCTCATTTTCCTTTGCCTTTTCTCTGCTTTGCTTCTTCTCACTATGGAGGGGTCAGCCATGGCATCTAAGTCTCGTGCATGCATGGAGGAGAGAGAAGGTGGGGAGGCCAGAGGCACAGAAACATCATGGTGGGTCACCCATAGTCTGGCCCAGCATGCATGCTTGGCAATCCTAAAAACTAAGATAATAATCATGTCTCCTACATCCCTCCCTTAAGATCTGTAGGGGTGGTGGGCAGCTGGTTGTTTTCAGGATCCCAGATTCTGGCCATCTCTCTCTCTCTCTTTCTTATTTAGGGTCCCATCAATGTCCAAACCAACTTCAAGAACTGATGTCTCACTTATTTGTGCCCCTCTTTGTGTCTTGAACAGATTTTCCTTACATTACATATTGCTCCAGGCTGCAACTACTTTTTTCTCACGTTTCTTCCCCCTTAGGCTGTGAGTTCCAAAAGGGCAGTAGCTGTGTTCTGGTCACTGTTCTAGGTACCTCAAAGAGGGTCTGGAATAGAGAAGATCATATATTAATGTTGCCCAAAGAGGAACTGTCTGTAGAGAGAGAAGATAAGAGAAATGTGATGGAGGAGAAAGCAGACACAAAAAGGGGAAAAGTTTGCCTCTCTAATTCACAGGCTAGTAGCTAGAAGGCCTGTAAATTGATGTTTGCAATATATGCCCAGGAAGCACTCATTCAATGAGAGAGTGAATAAATGAATAAACTATTTGTGATATTGGGTTTCTCTCATTTCCCCATTGCCTCTAAAAGAACAGTCAATTGACAAACCTAGTGGCAGGAGAAGTTTGACACTCTCTGTGCACAGGGTTGAACCATGTCAAGAAGCATATATGCAAATGTGGATGTGTCCCTTGTAGAAAGTATGACAGTTGAGTCTGCCCCAAATACCAGGGAGCACAGCCCAAGGATGAGACATGGAGACAGGTAGTGATGCCCTGTTTTGTGCTGTTCTTACCAGACTCAGTGCAGTGACCTGGTTCCCCACTAAACTTAAACCTAAGTTGAAAGTCTTCCTTCTTCATTTTAGCTCTGCCGCATGATTCCTCCAGTCCCCATTCATGTACCACAGGAGTCGCTCTGGGAAAGGAAGCTGGTTTTTCTTGCAGCTGCTCCCCTTCTCCCCCCTCTGCTTTTCCCTTCCCTCTCTCATTGTCCTTCATTGGCCAGCCTTGTTTGCAGCACAAGGACATGAAGAAGACATTCTTCCCCTTCCCCAGTCATTGTCACTAATTGAAATGGGAAGCAAGACAAGGCTCCAGAAGAAAAGCTTATTATGGGCTGCCTTGTTGGAAGAAAATGAATCACCTAAGCAGATAGGTTTCTGTGATCTCAGGCAAACCTCACTCTTTATTCTACACAACCCCATCTAATTGTTCAAGAAAATGTTCATCTGCTTCATAAATGGAACATCCATAATGGAAGTGTTGTGAAATCACTGAAAAGTTTATTCAAGGCTCGCTCCTGAAAGCCCAGTCACAATGCACGGGCTTCAGGGGAGTTAATAGAATTGACTCTCATTGAAATTGCATGGATAACAAATTTCCCTAACATGTATCCTTTTAAACATGCCTGTTGATGGAAGTCTGAATCGACATTTGATAGATGCAAGGCACCAACAAAAGGGGCGGATTTTCCAGCTCTCCTGTCAGTCCCTCTCCTTGTGGCTGCATCCTCAGAGCCCCTGCCCAGCCTCCCACAGCTGAAGAGTGCCTGGAAACCCCTAAGGGTCCACTGAAAACACGTCTTGTAAACAGGGGATACTGAACTCTTCTCTCAAATTGCAAAACAGAGAAAGAAAAGAAAACCACCCCACAAAGTGGAAGGAAAACATTCAGTATGGGCAAAATGAGGCCACAAAATAAATAAATAAAATAAAAATTAAAAATCTACTTTGTAGTGAACTTTCCTCCCCATAAATTGTGTCAGGATGGAGGAGTCAGAGTCAAGGGGTGAGGAAGAAACATAAAAAGAATACACGTCTTTTCTTCGTGTACTACACAGCTCTTAAGGAATACAAAAAAGTTTTAGATGAATTTCAGCCCTCAAGCCATCTAGTTAGATTCTTTCACCAAAGGAATAAATACTTTTGAGCCTGTACCCACTGAACAATGACAACCATTTAGGTGCAAAAGCTAGAGGAAGCTAGCCATGAATTTAAGGTAAATTCAGAAAAGGGAAAAATCCTTTCCAGTTGGGGAATTGGAGAGCCAATTTAAACCCCTCCTCCCGCCCCACACACATCTGCATCTCCTCTGAGCTTCATTAAGGCTGCCCTTCTAGAAACTTGTGACTTGGGTTGTTGGGTAGTGAATGTAAGAGTGATTCTGTTTGCTTCTTTCTGCATTCCCAAATGCCACATCTGTAACCTAATGCTTCTCTTTCTGCTCCCCACAATGAAGGCATGTGTGGCTGATTAAAGATGACTCATATTCTTTGACATGCCTCCCAGTGAGTGGTGAGGGTCTCCGTCCCCTCCTCTTGAAGGCTCCATGACTGTTTTGGCCAGTGAAATATGTTGGAAGTGATGCTATGCCGGTTTCCAGACCGAGGCCTTAAGGAAGTGGTAACATCCACATCTTGTCTCCCAGAAGATTCTCTCTGAGACACCTGAGCCGCCTTGCTGGAGAGGCTACATGTAGGTACGCAGGCCCCAGCTAAACCCAGCCTTCCAGTCACTCCTTCCTCGATACGAGGAAATTGGGTAAAGCCATCTTGGATCCTCCAGAAGAGTCTAAACGCAGCTGAGTCCCACCAGATGACCTCAACTATACATATGTGATACCGAGTTGTCCAACCGAGTTGAATTCCTGAATTAAACTTTGAAATATAATAAAATGGATGTTGTCTGAAGTGACTAAGTTTTAGGGTAGTTTATTACACAACAAGAGAGAATCAGAAGAAAAGGTTAAAAGCACCATTGACAGTGGTGCTTCTTTTCCTCTCTCTGTGGTGAATTATCTTTTGTTTCCTTCTTCGGTTGGTGTCTGGCATTAATATCAACTTACCTATATCATGAATCCTTTACTGTGACCCATACCATAGCTAGAAGACCATGTAGCGAAGGCTCTTTTTTTTTTTTTTTTTTTTGAAGCAATTGAATTTTTTCCTCAGAGGCACATCCTTGAGTCAGAAGGAACTTGTCCATACGATGTACAATACATGTGTAGGAGTGTGTGTGTGTGTGTTTCTTGCTGTGTGAGAAATATACGTTTCGTTACCAGATTTATTTTCTCTCTTCAATGGAACCTTTTTTTAACCTTCTTTTTTCTTTTGGTGGCGACTATACAGACCATTTCAACCCTGTCTATGGCTTTTGTTTTCCCCTCCCTGTTTCGTTGGAGCCTTCGCCCCAGCATTCGGCGCCGCTGCTGTTTCTTGAGGTGGTCAGCATTGTTCCTTCCTCCTGGGCCTGGCAGGACGCATGGAGGGTCAGTTGGAAATTAAGCTTCTATTATCTGCGATCTGCCTCCCCCTCTAAGCCGGTCCGTCCCTACACTAAGGCTCGGCCAAGCATGAAGAAAACTAATTGTCCCCACTCCCTGCTCTACTGCACACCAAACCCCTGCTTGTGCCTGCCGCGGTTCCCCACCACGCGGAGGAAACCTCGCCGCGGCGGACGCACAGGAGCACACGCGTCCCCAGGTGCCGCCCTGCCCCGGGTGCGCGGCTCAGACGGCGCCATCGCCAGGGCTTCTCCCCGAGCGGCCGGTGCCAGGGAAGCGGCAGAGGGAGGGCAAGAAAGCTGATGACTCTGCGTGTTCGCTGTAATTGCAATGGGCATAGGAAGGGGGACTTGATTAATTTGCCTGATGAATTATGCATCACTTCCGTGTGCCGCCCTTCCCGCTTCAAAGCTTTGTTATTCACGTTGCTTGAATCCGACCACCTCTCCCCTCCTTGCCATGAAAGCTGTTGTCCAACATGTCTCAGTGAAGCCTTTGGTGCTTGATTGCTATGACCCACCTAAAAGAGTGCTTCCAGAAAGTTGGCAGAATTACTGAAATGTGAGCTACCTTGAAAAAAAAATGTGCACGGACACACAAATACACACACACACACAGCTGGAGTAATTCATCAATAACAAGCTCGAGATTTATGATGTGCTGGGAAACTCAGCTGTCTTTTGTAGTCTAGGACAAGAAAAAATTGAATACAGAAGTGGCAATTACTTTGTTAGTCGCGTTTTAAGTTAACACCACATGAAAGAAAGTCACCTTTAATAAAGAAAGAAGCAACAGGGAATGCCACAGCAGTGAGATTAACTTTAACTGGGTGTTTTCAAGGCCGGTGGATTGCAGATTTGATCTCCCAATTTTTCATCTTAAGCTCAGGCTTAACCAGGGCCCTTTTCCAATCCTCCCTGAGGGGTTAGTGTCCATCTGGCCTTTCATTAAGTGTCTTAGCACACCCGAAACGGTGCAGTTCTCCTTGCTACGCATCCCTCCAGGTAAAGACAGAAAACTTTGTGTCACTTAGAGAAAAATAAAGGCAATACTTCCTGTGTGAAGATGGGCTTGAAGAACTATACAGGGCCCCAGCCCAGCACTGTGCTTTTTCTGTCAAGGCTCAGCCTGAGGGGCAAAGCTGACCAGGGAAACACATCCAGTTAGTGAAGCAAGATAAGAATTTAAAAGAATTTTCTTGGTAACAAATTTATTGAGATATAATTCATATACCATATAATTCACTCATTTAATGTGTAAAGTTTTACGGGTTTTAGTATGTTTAGTAGAGTTGTATAACCATTATACCACAATCAATTTTACAACATTTTCATCTCCCTCAAAAGAAACCTGGTACCCTTTTAACTCTTGCCTCCCAAACCCTCCAGCGCCCCAAGCCATAGCCACTAATTTGCTTTCTGTCTTTGTACATTTGTCTATTCTGGAGATTTCATATAAATGAAATCATACAATAGTTGGCCTTTTTGTCTATCTTCTATTTAGCCTGTTTTCAGGGCTCATATATGTTGTACTGTGAATCAGTAGTTCATTCCTTTTTATGGCTAAATAAGACTCCATTCCATTGAATGGATATGCCACATTTTGTTTATCCATTCATCAGTTGATGGAGAAATATAATGATTTTGCAATCATTTTATTTTAATTTTTAGGTAAGAATGTCATATCAAGTTGACTGGAAAGCCTTTGAGTAATGCACTAGACTACAAGAAGACCAAAGTTAAACTCCAAGTAAGAAAATAGATTTCAGGTTCTTCCATGCTGGTGCTATACTGAGGTCTCAGTACATGTTTTATAGTGTTCAGAGGAAGCTTTGCAAAGTAATTCAAAGTACTAAATAAACAGGCATCTTTCATTTCTATCAATCTTTTCAAAACAATAAGAATCCTATCCAACAGACATAAACTGATTGTTACTCTGTGCCCTGTAGAGTCTAACAAAAAAAACAACTAACAGTCACAGATGACTGGTGAACACAATGACAAATGTGGTAGAAACAACACAGTCAGTGGGATAAAATAATCAGTTCTGATAGGCAGGTTGAGAGCCCATTAAACCAGAATCTGGCTGGAGGACTCCAGCTATAGATGGAGTTTTGAGTCAACATCTCAACAACAGCTCTTTTCCTCGGAGGAGGTGGCCACAGGGCCAACATCAGACTCCTGCCTTTGGGACCCTGTGGACTGAGAACCCTTTTGAATCAGCCAGTCTGGGGATCCATTGTTTCTCTGGCTGTAGGTAAAATGAGAGGTTAGACTCAATATTCTGTAACATCTCCCAAGAGGCAGAGAGTAGAATGGGGAGACCTCAGTGTCTGGCTTTGAATCCCATGTCCACCATTTCTAGCCACATGATCTTGGCTAGGTCACCTTATCCTTCCCAATGGATAGTCTCCTCATCTGTAAAGTGGGAATACAACAACCTACCTGTATTAGTCTCCTAGGGCTGCCGTAACTGTGTACCACCAACTAGGTGGCTTACAACAAGAGAAATGTATTCTCTCACAGTTCTGGAGGCCAGAAGTCAGAAATCAAGATATTGGCAAGGGCATATTCCTCCCAAAACCTCTAAGGGAGGATCCACCGTTGAGAAAGGATCCTCCCTGTTTCTGGTAGCCCCAGACTTTCTTTGGCTTGTGGCAACTTAACAATAATCTCCCCCTCTGTCTTCACGTGGCTGTCCCCTCTGTGTTGGTGTCTGTGTCCTAATTTCCCTCTTTATATAAGGACACCAGTCATGTTGAATTTAGTGCCTACCCTAATCCAGTATGACCTCATGTTAACTAATTACTATCTGTATAGACCCTATTTCCAAATAAGGTAGCATTCTGAGGTTCCAGGTGGACATGAATTTTGGGGGGACACTATTTAACACAGTATACTGCCCCACAGAAATACTGTAAGGATGGAATGAGGTAATATCCCTGTATTGCCTTGCAATTAGTAGGCAATAAATAAATGGCAGTTACTTAAGGTTCCACCAATGCTAATAATCTCCAATGTAATAAGTTTAGCTGTTCAGCCAATAGCAGTTTTACCAAGCATTTACTATGTGCCCAAAAGCATGAGAGAATTAAGTAGGTAAGGACCTTTCCTGTTTTTATAATGTGATGAGGAGTCTGGACTAGTCTATATGAAACAAATGTGACCAGGACAAAACGTTATCTATCCCCAAGTCCCCAGCTGGAAGTGGCTGCTCTCACCTGCCATTCCCAGCATCCAGTGGCTTGTTCCTCTCCCAGGGCTCTCAGCGCTTTCTCCTTTGGATTTGAATTATTAGGTTAAGTGTTTTATCTTCTCCACCAGATTGTGATGTCTTTGAGGGTGGGGACCATATTCTTCCATATTTAAAATCTGGGTTTATCAGGGAGTTCCCTCTGAAACCATATTGCTACTCTAGATATCTTCTCTTTTTCTCCCTCTTTGGAGTTATTTGTGATTTTACAGCTAGAATTTCAGTTTATATAGCCTCTGGAGCCGTATTTCCTTGCCAGGTATGGCTTTACAGTCATGACTTTCTTTCCTCAGAATGTTCAGGTATTTGATTTCCTAAAGTCTAAGAGGTCACCCCCTTGCATTTGTATGATTGACATGATGAGTCCCTTCCTGCCAACTGCTGTTTTTTTTTTTCTCTCTTATGTTGATTAGCAAATTCAAAACAGCAAATCCATTCATTGTTTCTTCTACTTTCAGAGCCAAATAGTTGTTAGAAAGGCAAGTCAGATGTTCTTTCTTTGTTAGAAGCCTTTACACTGAGCTAGACAGCTGAGGCCACTATTGCTTTCAGAGCTTGCCCAGGTGACAAGAAATCTTGTATGACAGAGGGCCCCAGGTGCGTCCAACTGAAATCCACCCTGCGTCTCTAGGCCAGGCTGGGGCTCAGCTTCATAAAGGGCCTCCTTTTGAACAATGACATCCTAACTTTAGCCTAGAATAGGTAGATGAGTTTATGGATATATTAGTTTATCCAAAAAAAATGATGGATTGGAATAAAACTGGGATGGCTAACAGGATCAAGGAATGAATGAATTCAGATCTCTGGAATGGCAAGAACACAATGCAGCAGCATCTGTGAACCATCTCTCTAAGGGCCTCCGTTATGTTACCACCACTCCAATATCCCAGCCTCCATTGTGAAGCTGTTCAAATTTCAAATTCCAGAAGAGAGAGCACTTGGCCCTACTTGGGCCAGGGGTCTATCTTTCAACCAATCCCTCTCACATAGCACAGATGTGGCCCCTGATTGTCCGCTCCTTTACTGAGGACGTTCCTAGAGAAGGGGGATTTCTTGTGAGCTAGGCAGTCACCCTATCATTTCTACCACAGTGGGCATTTGCTTCCTTGTCCTATACTGATTGGGCACAAGCAATGCAGGGAAAAACTCTACCCAAGGCACTCTCTGAAGCAACTGCTCTTTCATCTGGGAAAAAGTTATAAGATCAAAGGGAAAAAAAATCACCCACCTGTAATTTTCTGGTATTTATGATGCTATCTTCTTTTACATGCTTACCTAGCATTTTAAGTTCTGTTATTTAACAGGCTAGAAATTCACGAGGCCAAGTATTTACTGCAATATGCAAATTTTATGTACCTAAACTATGCAGCTGGGAATAGACATTTTCTTAAAACATAGTGCAGTCCTCAAGGAAAAGACTCTAAATCAGAACCTCTAGAGATTCTTTTCCAACAAGAATTCAGGAAGCGCTGGGCCCTGGAGGCACTATTGGAACAGGGTCATAGAGAAGGAGAGGGCACTCTTTCATTTATTTCTTCATTAACTGTTTAGTGAGCACTTACTCCGTGTCAGGCACTGTGCCAGGCACAGAGGATCCTAAAGTGACCAGACAGATAAGGCCTCTGCTCTCAGAGATCTCATGACACGCTATTAAACTAGCAATAACACTTGCTGGGGACACCATGGGGATGTGTAGGGGATATAGAATCATATAGCAAGATGACCTCACCTAGATGGGGGATAATGGTTCAAGGAAGCCTGAGACCTGAAGTCATGTGAGGAGTCGGGGAAGAGTGTTCCAAACAGAAGGGATTACATGCACCAAGGCTCTGAGGCAAGAGAGAACATGATGTATCCAAGGAGTTTTGTGGCAGTGTGGTCTGATGAGACAGGAACCAGCTCAGGGAATGCTTGAGTTAGAACTTTATCTTAGGGAAAATGGGGAGTCTCTGAAGGTTTTAAACAGGGTTATAACTCTCTGGGTGCAGTGAAGAGAAGGGCTGGTGCTGAACAGTCCTGGAGACATTTATATAAGGATCCTGGTAGAAGAAGGCTCCAAAAGATTTCACCGACCCTTTTCAGGAAGCTCTTCTAAGACAGCCTCCTTAGGATTCAGAATTTTTCTGGAGAGCCAGGGTACTGGAGATCCTGGAGCAGGATGTGGTGGCTAAAGCCAAGGCAATACTGAGAGAAGGGTTTAGGAGCTCCTCACAGCCACCATGAGGCTCCACGGCAGGACAGAGGCCACCAGAGCCCCACTAGGCACTACCTCCCTTAGTGTCTCTGTAAGTCGTACTACTAGCCTTAGATCCTGGTTCCACTCAGGGGAAGGTTCCCAATGCTGAAAGGTGTGTAAGATCCTGGGGCTGATTTGGAGCCCGGGAAAGGCACAGCCCCTCGGCAGCATCCATTCGTCACCACTGGGCAGGTGTAACATCTGCTCTTGCTCCTGTCTCCTCACCCTGCAATTCCTCTTTGTGCCTGGTTGGACCACACAGTGACTAACTTTCCAGTTCACCTCTGTTTCTTTCTCTGAGGGGAGTACTTCTTTGTCTGACATGGCCAGACTGACCGGTTGTGTTGTTACTCATTTAATATTTATTTAGCGCATATGGATAAAACACTATGCAAGAACTTTGAGGTGGTGGCAAATGAATCAGACACAAATCTTGACTTCAAGGAACTTGCAATTATGTTGAATTAGCATATAATCATTGAGGACCTCCCATGTGCCAGATACTGTGCTGGGTTCTGGAGACCCAGCAATGTGGGGCAATCCTGGAGAAACAGAACTGGGAGGGTGAGATGAGGGGGAGGGTCAGAGAGATCACTGAAGACCATGAGTTCTGTCCTGTGTTTCCTTTCTCAAAACTCCTCACACCTATATGACAACACTGTGAACAACTGATTGTACACTTTGAATGATTGTATGTTATGTGAATATACCTCAATAAAATTGCATTAAAAAAAAGATGGGGGGGGGCAGGGAAGAATAGCCCAGACACTCTTGAAAGTGAACACGGTGAGGAGAGGGTGGCTATCAAGACTTAATAAAAGGTTACAGTCTTTAAGGCAGTGTGGTATTGACATGAAGAAAAGACTGATGGAACACAGTGGAGAGTCCAGAAACAGAAACAGGCTCGTGGAAACTTAATTTGTAACAGAGGGGCTTTGCAAAGAGTAGGAAGGGATGGACTGGCCAGAAAATGGTCTTGTGACCCCATAATCGACCTTGTGCTCCATGTTTTCACTCCTACCCATCTATCAGTCCAGATGATCATTGTCTGGTTTTCTTTCTCTCCCACAAAGCTTATCAGTACTGAGAGTGTCTTATTCTTACTCATTTCTGCATCATCTAACATGGTGTCCAGTAATAGTAGAGCCTCCCCCAACACTCAGTTCCTTCTTATGAAAATGTGTCATCTACTCCATGAGGCCATTGTGAGAATTAAAAGAGATAATTTATATAAATGTGCTAGAGATGGTCTTACTATAGAATAAGCACTCAAAAATGGTCACCACAATAGTCAGCACTTACTGAGGGCCTAATAGGTGCCAGGCACTGCTAAGATCTTTAAAGTAAAGATCCCATTTTAATCCTTGAAGCAAACCCATGAGGCATGGGGAAACTGAGGCACTGGTAGCTTAGGTGCTTAGTCCAAGGCCATGTGCTAGAAGGTAGAAATCGAGGCTTTAAACCTAAAAAGTATATCTTCCATTATCTTAACCATTCCATTGTACTCTACTTCATACTAGCGCCTTAGTTTTTTTAAATGCAATTTTAGTGAGATAGATTCACACACCAAATAATCCATCCAACATACAGTGCCTTGGTTTTGTATAAAAGATCACAACAAATAGTTGTGGCTTGGATGAAGAAGTGAGTGATCCTGACTCTCAATAAAATGTTGAGAAACAGGAAAAACAAACGAACAAACAAAAAACTCACACCACCTCAGAGTACTTGGTCTGAGCAAGTTTCATGGAAACTGGGAAGTGGTTCATATGTTAATCCAGACTGAGGATATTGTGAAACAAAATAAAGGAGTGGAAGCAGAGAGGACTAGTGGAATTTCCAGGCTTAGAACCCCCCCAGATGAAGGAACTGGGGCTCCGAGTCTATTAAACCCACTTCTCTGCAGCAAGGGGGGCCAGCTGACCTGACTATCATACTCCAGATACTATGAACTGAGTCAGTCTATTGGTATCTGATAGGTTTGCAGATAGAAGCTAAGCCTCCAGGCTTAGGTCATCAGATGCCAGTGCTTTCAAGGAAGGGACAGCCACTTGGCATGAATTTGAGTGCTAGTCTTCCAGGTGCTAGGACCTGAGAGGACAGTGACAGAGGAGGGCAGGGGTTCTCAGTCCAGTGCTGAGGTCAGAAAAGACTTTTAGTGGAGGCAAAACCTGAATATTAGCTGGGCCAGCCAGCAGGAAAATGTTGCTGGCAGGAAAATATTCCAGGAAGAGGGAACAGAATATCCATAGATAGAGGACAAGTTAAAGCAAACTCTAAATCTGTGTGTATCAGCATGGATGGGGCACAAAAAATATAACGTTGAGTTAAAGAGTCAAGTTACAGAAACATATGTGTGTTTATATGTAAAAATACACACAAATATATACATACACACACATTTATGATTCTGTGACTTAATATATATATGTGTGTATATATATATATGTATCACCTAGAAGGAAACACACCAAACTTATATGAGTGGTACCTCTGGGGAATGGAGAAAGGATTGAGGATGGAGGTGAAGAGGTGTCAAGCTTTATATGAAGTGGTCCCATTTCTTTAAAGTAGAATATCTTCATGTATCATTTAGGGAATTAGAAATATAATACAAGGTGAAAATTGTTAAGTGCTATGAGACAGATGGAGATAAAGTCCTATGGAAGATAAGGGTTGGGAGAGCACACTTCCAACTTTTTGAAGAAGGCTGCCTCTGGGTTGAAGAGCAGGTCAGGTTTGTCCTTGCAGAGACTGAATGGGCAGACAGAATGGTAGAGGAAAAGGCACAGCAAAGTACGAGATGGAAAAGGGAAAGATCAAAAGTTTATCTGGAATGAGTGCTTGAAGGGAAAGGTTGGGGGTCAGAGAGAAAAGCTGGTTTAGGACTCTGTCACTGAGGGCTGGGTTGAGAACTTGGGGGCTCTTAAGCTTTGGGGACTCAGTAGAGCTGGAAGCAAAGGGCAAAGTTGGAGGGAGTCAAGTCAGAAGGCTAGTACAGTGGCCCAGGGGCAGTGACAACCCCAGAACAGGGCAGAGGCCATGGGCAGAAGGGACCAGAATGAAAAGGCACTGTGGGTGCAGAATGCCAGGGATAGATGTATTGGATTCTATAATTCAAACCTACAATTCCTGCCCGGCTTCTTAGGAAGGTTCTTATCTACATTGTGGCCGCTATTCAAGTTCTGAAGAATGGTATGCTCTTTAAACTGACATTCTCAAGGAAAAGCTTTAGTTTTCTTGAAAATTCTTTATTAATTTGAATATCACCACTTTCTGCTAACACTAAGAAGAGATTATAATATTCCAGTGGGACTTCCTTTGCTTGACATGAAAATAAACCTGACAGAAGGATTACAAAACTAAACAGGGAACACTACAAGAAACACTAATTACCTCCCATTCTTTCTTCTCACTCAATAAAACAACTATTTAGGCAAACAAAGAAGCAGAGAGAAAGAGGGAGCAGAACTGAAGGGTGTACACTTCTGCTAATCCCTGCTGTTTGATAAATCTGAGATAGGATCCTTTGACATCTGAGAAGTGGGAGGTAGCTTTCAAGGAGGCCTTTGCATTGGGTTACTCAGGTAACTCTGCTTTACTTTCTGAATCAAAGAGCTTTGGACTGAAAATATAATTTCTCCTCTGTGAAGCTGCCTTGGAACCCTCCCCTCTCCGTCTCTGACAGAGGTAATTACCCCACCGCTGGACCAGGAGCTCCCTCTCCTTGCTCTGTTAGAGCAGAGACGGATGTCTGCAGACAGCAGCTCAGTGAGCCCAGGGCCCAGAGGGGATTCACATTTGATGCCCACCCTGAGTAGCCCAGTGACTGCTTATAAGAATGTGATGCCTGGGAAGTAGATTTGGGGAAGAAGATGGGGTGGGGGTAGGAGGAGACGAGGCAGAGGGAGGAAAAGGGAAAGGATGGGCTGGGAGGAAGACTTTTGAAACCCGGTCCTCTGGGTTCTGTACGAAGCTGTCCACCCCAAAAAGAACTAGCCTTGTTCGGTTTGTTTATGTGAAGAGGTTCCTTATTAAAAAATGTGTTCTGGGCCCCGGAATGTAATGCAATAGTCAATTGCCACACTTCACCCCACTTACTATCAGATGCTTTTTTTCAGCAACCCTTAGAAGGGCCCTTATGATGCAAGAATTTTTACAGAAAACTCAAGAAAGCCAGAAAGTACAGCATAAAATGAATGAGATGCAGTTTCCTAAACAGTCAACCTACATATGCACAAGCTCGCATTGGCAGTACACATAAATTATGCCAGATTACTGGGTGTTCCTGTGTGTTCCAGTTTGCTAATGCTGCCATTATGCAAAATGCCAGAAATGGATTGGCTTTTATAAAGGGAGTTTATTTGGTTACAAATTTACAGTTTGAAGACCATGAAAATGTCCAAATTAAGGTATCAACATACGTATACCTTCAGTGAAGGTATGATGTCCGGAAAACCTCTGTTAGCTGGGAAGGCACGTGGCTGGCATCTGCTGATCCTGTGTTCCAGCTCCTCTCTCAGCTCCTGTGAGTTCTTCAAAATGTTGCTCTTGGGGCATTTTGTCCTCTCTTAGATTCTCCGGAGCAAACTCTGGGCTAGTATCTCCAAAGCATCAGCAAAAGTCTGCTTTCAATGGCCATCTCCAAAATGTCTCTCTTAGCTGCAGCAGCAAGCTCCTTCTGTCTGAGCTCTTATACTGCTCCAGTGATTTAATTAAGACCCACATCGAGTGGGTGGGGCCACACCTCCATGGAAATAATCTAATCAAAGATACTACTCACAGTTGGGTGGGTCACATCTCCTTGGAAACAATTAGGAAGATTCCAACCTAATCAACACTAATTCAGCTGCCTCCACAAGATTTCATTAAAGAACATGGCATTTTGGGGGACATAACACATCCACACCGGCACACCGTGTTACTAACCCACCCTCCCTAGCAAGGAAACCAATCTCGATCTCTCTCTCCCGATCTCGCTAACAGATTTGGAGCATCCAGTTCCCATTTGTCTTGGTTGTGACTCAACTGCTGTCTTGCTTCTGCATCCTGTGGTGTCTGTGTCATCATGATCAGTGCTTGAACTATGGGTTGGTGTGACTGCAGGAAATTCTCAATCCCTCTGAGCATTTTCTTACACTATTTGTTGTTGTTGCCAAAATCCAACAAACCCTGGGAGCTTCGCTCTTCTGCATTTCAGCACCTACCTGTGTGCACCTGAGGTGCCTTCTCCTTGGAGCTATTTGTTGGACAACTAGAACTTTTTGGTGGAAAGAGAACAGCTTCCAGTCCAAGTTTTACCGAAACAGTTTCCCTCATTTCTGCAAAGCCCTTTATTTGATTTTGATTCTTGACAGCATTATCATTTGTTCACCTCATGTATAGTGAATTGCTGTTTTGTTTGAGCATTTTATGTCTACCCACTTACTTCTTACAAAGTTTTCTTGAGTATATAGTGCTATAGTTAGGCAAACAAGTAAAATAATCTTAAAAAATAAAACAAAATGTGTGTGTGTTTAAGCTTTTCACTACCACCCAAAACAAAACAAAAAACATAATAGTTTCTGGAAGAATTATATCTAAGTTCACCAAGAATAATTATTGATTCACAAAGTGCTCATTTTCAGGAACCCAGTTCAGCAAAAAAAAAAAAAAAAAAAAACAAAACACAAGTTTGAAGGGGATATTGGAGTAAGTTTCCATTTAGGAATTAAGGACCTGTGTGAGATAAGACCCTATAGTAATTATAGTAATTTCTTATCCTGTTTGTTCAAAGTGAAGGTGGGCTTCCATGAGAACCTTGGGTACATTATAAGCCCATTTTGGGGTGAGTATAATGAGATTTATAAGCAGCAAAGTAGAATGTCCATTTCCTTTTGTGCTCCATCTTCTCTGCAAGGAGAGAGCAGCTCCAAACCCTCCCGGAACCCTGAGGCCAGGAAGAAGTGGGAGGACTGTGAGTTACCCTAAGTGAAGGCAGGTCTCCTGTCCCACATGTGCATATCCCCAGCACTCAGAGAACTAATGGAAGGAAGTGCCAAACCCCTTACTCCATCTTATAGGCAACAAGAGAATGGCAGAGGGGCTGGAAGACTGAATGTGGCCCAGAGTGCCTCCCACTGTCTTAGGGGAAGAAAAATTAGATCTTGCAGTTTTCTGTTATCCAGAGCTGTTCAAAGATGTAGTGGCCAGCCTACAGAAATAGTGAATTTGCAGTACCTAAAAGTAGGTGTCTGCTTGGTAGAGATTTTGTAGCTGGACTCTAAGCATCAGCCAGAGGTTTCTCAATGAGGGTAGTACTTTCTCTGCTAGGGATCATTTGGAAATGTATGTGGGTGCTTTGGTCATTACAGTGATCAGGATGATGAAACCAGACACTTTTAAGGTCTACTTTAATTTGGCAAGTTCAAAACTCTATGACTTTTCTTTTTAAAAGGCCCACGTGAATGAAAGCCCAGTACTATAAATAGAGCCACTCAGAGGCTGTGGCCACGGCTTCATATCTGGTCCTTTAAAGCAATGTTCCCAAACTTTTTGAATGGAAAAAATAACATCTGATGTCCTTATTAAAGAGACAGATTCCCAGGTCCCATCCCAGACTGCCTGAATCAGAATCTTCAAGGGAAGGGCTTGAGAAGCCCTGTCTCAATGGTTCTAAACCCTGGCTGCACTCTGCACTCACCTAGGAAGCTTAGAAAAGTACTGATACCTGGGTCCCATCCCCAGAGACTGATGTGATTGGTTTGGAGTCCGGGCTGGATTGTTCAAGCTCCCCAGGGATTCTGCTGTGCAGCTAGGGCTGAGAACCATAGCTCTGTGTAAGAGCCCCATGTGAATCTTATCATAAAGGAAGTTTGGGCAATGTGCATTGTGCTGGTTTGGATATACTATGTCCCCCACAAAGCCATGATCTTTTAATCCAATCTTGTTGGATGGAACATTTTGATTGAGTGTTTCCATGAAGATGTGACACACCCAACTGTGGGTGAGAACTTTGATTAAATTATTTCCATGGAGGTATTACCTTGTCCATTCAGTGTGGGTCTAAATTAGATCACTGGAGTCCTAAAAGAGAGTTCACAGACAGAAGGAGCCAAGAGCAGCTGAGAGGGACTTTTGGAGAAACCGAAATGCAGACAGAAGGATGTTTGGAGATGCTAAGCTAAGGGAAACCCAGAGACATTTTTGGGAATGTCATTTCTGAAACACAACCTGGGAGCAAAGGAACAGCAGAGGCCAGCCACGTGCCTTCCCAGCTGACAGAGGTGTTCTGGACACCATTGGCCATTCTTCGGTGAAACTATCTTCTTGTTGATGCCTAAGTTTGGACACTTTTATGGCCTTAGGACTGTAAATTTGTAACCAAATAAACCCCCTTTATAAAGGCCAATCCATTTCTGCTATTTTATATAATGGCAGCATTAGCAAACCAGGACATGCATTAAGGGATTAAGTGTTCATTGATGTCCCATTGCTTGCTGGCACTTCAGATGTGAGCTGTGTGTGGGACAAAGGAATGAGATCTGTTGGAGAATCGAATATTTGGGCCTAACTTTGATTGGTAATAGGAACCTGAAATTGTTTCCACTGCATTACTAGCATTGATTAGAGTGATCAATGGTATACCAAGGTCGGGGGTGGGGTGGTCAGGGATGGAGAGAAATTGGGGAGAATTTTATCACTGACATTGCTAAGAATTGCTGGAGCACAGCGATAATAAAAAGCAAACCAATGCTTAATCAGCCTTATTATTGCTTTTTAAAATAAAATGTTAATTTTAGAATAGTTTTAGACTTACAGAAAAGTTGCAAAGGTAGTACAGAGGGGTCCTGTATACCCTGCAGCTTTTTTCCCCATTGTTAACATCTTATAGGAGTATGATACATTTGTCACATCTAATAAACTAATACTTTTTCATTACTATATGGAGTCCATTCTTTATGCAGATTTTCTTAGTTTTTACCTTAATGCCTTTTTTCTGTTTCCAGATGCCATCGAGAAAATCATATTACAGTTAGTTGCCATGTCTCCTGAGCCTCCTCTAGACTGTGACAGTTTCTCAGACTTTTCTTGTTTTTGTTGACCTTGACAGCTTTAAAAAAGTACTGATAAGATATTTTGTAAAATTCCCCCCACTGTGGGCCATGATCCCTGAGAGAGGTGAAGCAAATGAGGTAAGCCTTGCAATTGCCCCAGCTTACTGCTTGGGTTTTCTAGCATGGGAAGGGAAAACCCAAACAGGGTTCAGTGGTCTCCTGGAGATGAAGGAACAGAGTTCCGAGTTCAGCAAGGCCAAAGTTGCTAAAATTCACCAGAGCACCGGAGGAGAGCTGTACAAGGAGAGAGCACACCAGAGATCTGCAGAGGATTCCTCTTGAGTTTTCAACAGAGTACTGACTAGTGTATGTGTGTGAAGAAACTAAGACCAGGGGAAGACACACTGGAAAAAAGCAGGGGGAATAATCCCGGGAGCTTGCAACAGGGCTGAGAATCATCTGTTCCCACCAGCCACATTGGAAAAACCTCCTAACACATTGGACATTGAGTAGAGTTCTCTGAAGAGTATTGCCTAAATAGCATAATCAAGTTATCCCTAGATTGAGAGTGTACTGGGCCTATTGAAGGGAGCTTAAAAGCAAACCTTGGCTAGATCAAATGATTTACAAGTAATTTAACTGCATCCCAAAATAAAGACCAAAAATATGCAAAGGAATACAAAAAACTCCTGCACCTGACAGCATAAAAATCACAATGTCTGACATCCAATAAAACTTTATCAGGTTTTATTAAAGCAAGAACTATAAGCCATAATAAGGAGAAAGTTCAAGCAACAAAAACAGATGCAGAAATGATATAGATGATAGAGTTAGTAGACAAAGACATTAAAACAGTAATTATAAATTGCATATATTCTAGAAGGTAGAAGAAAATGTGAGCATAAGAAAAGACATGAAAGATTTTCTGAAGACCAAAATTGAACTTCTAGATATCAGAAATACAAGGTCTGGAATGAAAAATACATCGGATGATGGTAATAGCAGAATAGACAATGCAGAAGAAATCTATTAGTGAACTTGAAGGCAGCAATTAAAACTATCCAAAATGAAAAACAGAGAAAGAAAAGATTGAATTAAAAAAAGAACTGAGTACTAAGCTTGGGACAACATCCAGCAGCCTCATATATGTATAATCGGAGCCCTAGAAATAAAAGTGGGGGATGTAGGAAAATATTTGAAGAAATAACAGCTGAAAAAAATTTTCTAAATATGATGAAAACTATGAAGCCTCAGTCCAGGGTATTTACATATGGGAGGTAGTATTGTGCAAAAGCAAAGATTGTGGGCTTAGGAATAGTCAGATCTAGATTTCAAACCCCTATTGCAAGATCCTCTCTATGTGACTTGGATGACTGACTTAAACTCTCTAAGTCTCAGTTTCCTCATTGGCAAGATAGAGATATACATTGCAAAACAAAATCATTGTTTCATCATTTTTAATAGGAAAACATTGGCAATGACCTAAATGTCTACGTAAAGTCATGATCAAATTAACTGTGGTATAGCTGTGGTGTGGACTACTATGCAGTTGACAAAAAGAGGAAGGTCATTTAGAATTGTCATGGAAAGGTCTCCAAGAGTACTTTAATGTGAAAAAGCAGGCCACAATGGTAAGATTTCGTTTAGATATTTTTTCAGTGAATTTTTCTATTTGTTTAATAACAACACCATAAAAAAATAATACCTTGAAATTTTATTTCTTTCTTCCATGAACACATTTAGACTCACAACAGAAAAAGAGAGAAATAGAAGTAATATTATTGTAGGAGCATGTGCCAGCCCACCTATGCTGACAGAGGATGAGTGAAATGCTTAAAATCATGTGAACTGCTGACAATGTAAACCTGAACAAATCACTCCCCTGTTTCAAACCTTTCATGGCTTTCTATTATGAGAGAATTAAAATCTATGCTCTGAGCAGGGATCCTAAGAGTCTTTATAAGCTAGCCCTGCCTGATTTTCTACTATACACCCTTGAGATGCACTTCCCCATCTTACCCGCTGGCAAACTCTCAGTTATTCCTTTGGACTTGGATTAATTATTATGGATTCTTTGGTACATTACCTGTCTGTGCTCTTCCTCCCCTTCCCTAAAGAGTTAATCACTTGCCCCTCTGCTACCTCTTATCTACACATACCTCCATTATGGCATTTATTAGAATTTAGTGCAACTGTATATTCAGTAGAGAAAGGGAGCTGGCAATATTCATTTTTGAGGTCTCAGTGTCTAGCGCAGGGCCTATTCTATAGCAGGTGCTGAGTAAGTATTTGTTGAACAAATGAATGAATGAATAATACAGAGAGTTCAACTCTATGTACACCTATTAGAAATCTCATTCATAATGGAAGTCATCATATTGGAAGTATGGATCAATAAATTCTTAATTATTTTAATAATGAGTTCATCCTGAAGATAAAGAAAGCAACAAGAACTTTAAGTCTGGATTAAATTCTGATGTGGAAGTGCTGAAAACCTCAGGAAAAAACAATGATGTTGGAAATATTAATAGACAATATCATAGGTGTTAAATGGCTAAAACTGTAAGAAGACACATTTAAAACAAAGAAAATTCAAATAAAAGCACGCAGCTAGAAACTCTACAGAAGATGCTGGTCAACAATTTCATAGCTGGAAAAATAATGTAGTGAGATTATCATCATTATATGTTTTCAAGAAGAAAAGTCGATGACTTCTCAAGTCCCTTCCAATTCTCAGGTTTCATGATTCTACATTATCCAGTTCCCAGACTGCAAGACAAGGAGATAAAATAGAATTCAAATCCAATCTCCCCTAAGTGAAATATGAAGTGAAAAAGAAGCCGTCTGAAAACTGGATGGAAAGTAGGAGACACAGAAGGGGACCATCCATGCAGGAGGTGAAAATACAAACATTAATTGGCAAGAGTGGTCTGCCTTGATTCTTGGAACACTCCTGGAAATATTTTTTAGCTTCTGTGGTCGTGAGAAAGGAAGCTGGGCACAGATTTTTGATGTCTTTGTTCTTAGGCTATTTAGGATTGACGCCTCACTGAGATCTTTTCCCATTGCTTCTACATTGCCTGGTAAACGTGGTTCCTTAGCGGCCTGTGCCTTCTGACTATCTGAAGAGGTACACTCTTGCTTGTTCCTATTCAGAGACATAACGTGAAATGGAATGGAATATCAGTTGCCCATTGCACTTAATCTATCTGTTAAGAATCTCTTCTTTGAAAGGAATATTGAAACTGGGTTACAGTCTGCAATGACCAGGCCTGCTTTATTATATAAACCACACTGGTTTCCCACCCCACCTTTTTTTATTGAGCCGGTTACTCAGTCATACTAAACACTGAATAAAGTGAAATAAATAAATATATAAAACTCAGAGTGCACTGAGTCTTTTTACTGTCAAGCTGGCTCGAATGTTCTCAAAGTTTATCAGAGAGCTTGGTTGCCCTGGTGAAAATAGCATTGTGCAGTGAAACAGAAAATAAGATGTCATGGCAAACTAAACATCTTCACTTTCTGGACAAATATCTAAGTTGACTGGAGCATAGAGAGGGACCTGGAGAATGACTGGAGGGAGGAAGCCTGGCTTCCGGCCCCATGCTTTGGGCCTCCCTGGGGTTCAGGTGAACAGGTGGGTGAGATTCACTGACACCTGGCTCCTGCCATAGGCTCTGGTCACTTCAGACCAGCTTAAGTCTACACTTAGATTGTGAAAGTGAAGATGTTTAGTTTGCCGTGACATCTTATTTTCTGTTCTCCTGCACAGTGTTATTTTAACCAAGGCAGCTTACTTCCTCCTTGATAAACTCTCTGAGACTTGATAACTGCAACTGACTCCCCTTAAAATGAATGGGTATTAAAATCACTGATTGTGTGTGTGTGTAGGCAAGAAGAGGGATGAGAAGTGGCAGAGGAGGAAAAGTCAAATAGATCCACATTCACTTATTAGTTTGTTATTTAACCTATTTAACCCCCAGTTAAAAATGGGGGATAATAATTCTAATCTCAGGGTGCTGTTATGAGGATTAAATAAAATGCCTGGACCATATCAAGCATCCTGTAAACAAAATTAAGTGTGTACCTGGCCGCACTAAGCACTCCATAAATGTTAACTATTATTTTATTGTCTACATAAGGCGGTAAGGAAGGAAAACAGAAGAGAAAGAAACTCAAAAATTGAAGAACACATTGGTGACAAAAGAAAAGAGATAATTTTATTTCTTTACAAAGATTTTATCTATGAAGCCAAAATCATTCATTCATTCATTCATTCATTCAATTAACAAGGGCAGTTGCTGCCCTTAAAAAATTTGTAGTTTAGCTGAGGAGATGAAGCGAACACCTACGAAACACAGAATAACAGTAGTGGGTGACGCAGGATGGTACCATGTTGTTGTTCCACTAACATTCCCTCAAATCCCTTTACCACTTTCCTGAATACTGGTTTCTGGGATGCTTGCTTTCCCAATAGCGAGAAACAGTGCCTCTTTGCCTGCTGCCTGGGGATTTTTCATCTCTTTGGGAGTAGCCCTTAACCAATGACTGATGAGTGACTATCTTGCTTGGCCTCCTTCCCTTCCTGGTCACCCTTCCTCACTCCCTTACTGGTATTCCAAACACATCTAATAAATCACTTTATTAGTAATTCTCATGTCAGACTGTTTCTGGAGAATCTAATCTTAAGACTAACCCCAAGTTATAACTAGCTGTTCTCAAAAAAGTGTTTGTAAATCACTTTGGATATTAAAAAAAAAAAAAAAAAAAAAAAGTAGGATTTTCTTTACCTTAAATCTCAGTAATGATTGATTATTATTATTGATTATTATTAATAATGAGGGAATATCTAGGAACTTCCAAGAATGTGAAAAGGTGAGGAAAGAGGTTCTTTTGGTTTAGTTTTTTCTTCCCTTCCCTTCATGCAAATGTATCACAGTTAAGTACAACTCTTTCCTTTCAAAGCAACTAAGGGGCCTGCTGTTCAAAGCAACAAATAGTGTAGGGAGCAGGAAGCACGAAAGAGAACCCTGGGGAGAAGGAGAGAGGTTGCTTAAAAAGGGAAGATATTTTCCTAAAGGCCAGAGCGGGGAAAAGAAAAGAGAGAAAGGAGAAAAGGGATTAAAGAGAATGAATGACTGCAAATATGGGAAAATGAGATGTAGAGCGAGGAAGACAGCAAGTGGTACTCACAGGAAGACAAAAAAAAAAAAAAAAAAAAAAATGGTGTGCATTCCCAAAGTGGCCATGGTAAGAGGTTAATAATTAGATGGTGTTTTAGTTTCCCAGCTACTAAAGACCATACAATGGATTGGCTTAACAACAGGAATTTATTGGCTCCCTGGTTCAGTGGCTAGAAGGCTCACTTCCTCCCTGGGTTGGCATCTTCTGGATGGCCACGAATCTCTGGCGTTCCTCAGCTTTTCAGTCGTGTGGCAATGCACATGGCAGCATCTTCTCCTTTCTCTTCCAGGTTCTGTTGCCTGCTCCCCGTGGCTTCTCTCTCTGTGGCCATCTCTATAAAGCCTCCAGTAATAGGATTAAGACCCTCCCTGATTCAGTTGGGCCACACCTTCACTGAAGTAATCTCATCACGAGGTCCTATTTACAATGGGCTCACACTCACAGAATGGAATAAGATTAAGAACATGTTTTTCTGGGATTCATAACTCCAAGCCACCACAGAAACTCAGAAACAAGGAATTGGAGGTGAAGAGAGAAGTGTTACAGAAAGGCTTTAGGAGAGGCAGAGCAAAAGAATATTCCTGAATATTCCTGAATATCTTCATGCCTTCCCTTCCCTTCTCTTTTGCCATCTTCTTTCTGGTCCAGTGTCCATCCGTCTTTGACTAAAGGATTGAATATCTTGTTTGTCTGTTTGGAGGCCTACAACTAATGTAAAGGAGTTCTGAGTCTCTTTCCCTCATGAATTCTTGAATTCTTTTCTTATTATTTGACATTTATACCAGCAAGAAATGTGTCCTTGATCATTAGCTGTGATTGAGGGTGACTGAGGTTTCACCTTTTATTTTGAGTTTAACTCAAAGGATTGTATTAAGCAAACTTTCTGCCACTTAGACAATCACAGGAGTGGGAAGGGGTGAATTAGGTAGGTCAGTGTGTGAATTTGCTATTAGAATTCAAAGCAGAATGATGGTGTCCAACTGGGCTGTGATCCACTATGATGGTTAGGTTCATGTGTCAACTTGGCCAGGTGTTCAGGTGTCTGGTCAAGCAAGCACTGGCCTAACCATTACTGCAAGGACATTTGTGGTTGGTTAAGAAACCAAGGCTGGTTTATTAAATCATCAGTGAATTGACTGCAGCTGTGACTGGTTACATACATGAAGGGCATGTCTTCCACAAGGAGAGAATTCAATCAGCTGGATTTAATCCAGTTAGTTGAAGACTTTTAAGTGAGACAGATAGAAGATCTTCATTTCTTCAGCTAGCCAATGAAGTGTTTCCTGAGTTCATCAAACACCTTCATTGGAGTTGCCAGTTTGCTGCCTGCCCTACGGAATTTGGACTTGTGCATCCCCACAGTTGTGTGAGACACTTTTATAAAATCTTATATTTAGATATCTCTTGTTGATTCTGTTTCCCTAGAGAACCCTAACTAATACATCCACCCACAGGAATTCACATTGTGAATTTAAGAGGAAACCTGAATTGTCCAAACAAAACGTGATTGAGCACGGGGTTCAGTAGGATAGCTGGCAAGTTTGACATTTGCTCTGAAATGGGTACACACAAGAGCAAACACTTGTGTTATACAACTTTTGTTTGTTGAGTACAAATGTGTTCTTTCCTCTCTTGTCAATGAGGATGTGAAGTTACAGAGAGACACGTTGCTATAATTAAAATCAGTCAATGAGATAAAGCAACTTCTTCTTTCAATTAAATACCACACTAGCTTAATGTCCTGGATGCCTTTGAATTTTGACTTCCAGGGATTTGATGGCTCTTACTCTAATTTCTGCTGTGGGAACTTTGATAGCCTTCTCAAGAATCTTAAATAACTAACCTATCTGTGGAACCATAGCCCAAAATCTCCCTGTCCCTTTATATGCCTTCTAGAGTTGCAAATCAGAGCATCTGATTTCTCAGGAGAAAGCATCTCTGCTTATTATTGCTTAATTTGATCTGGCCACTGGTGGTGTCCTTGGATTTCTAACAGCATAAGAATACTCCTCCAAAAAACAATTTTAGCAAAAGCCTTTTCACATAGTGCTGATTTCTGGGTTGCTGGATATTTGGGTATAGAAGAAAACGCATTTAAAAAAAATTCTTTCAAAATATGTTAAAATTATGAGTTGAAGACTATTTGTAATAAATTGTATAAAACCATGTCAAACTTACAACAAAGTTAATCTGAAGTATACTTGATGAAATAAGTAAGTACCTGCAGTAGATTGCAAAAATGGCCACTATTCTCTGCCCCTACCTGCATATCCGTTGCAACATGATTTTGCAGTTCCTCTCATTAAGAGGTAGAGTCTATTTCTCCACACCTTGACTCTTGCTGGTTTTGTGACTTGCTTTAGTCCATGGAATGCAGCAAAGTAATGTTGTGGATTCTGAGCCTATGGCCTTGCAGCTCTCTTTTCCCTCTTGGAACTCTGCCATGCTGTCATGTGAACAAGGCTAAGCTAGTCTGGGGGATGATGAGAGACATATGTTCCAGTAGCCCCTATTGCCCCAGCTGACAGTGAGCAAATCAACAGAAGCAGAGATTCCTGGCTACCCAACACAAGCATGAGTGAGCCCAGCTGAGCAGAACCATGTAGCTGAGCCCAGCACAGATTGCCAACCACAGAATTATGAATTAAATAAATAGTTGCTGTTTTAAGCCCTGTGTTTTTGGGTGGTTTGATACAGGATTGCTCATGATAATTAGGAATGTATAATAAGTAGTTTATGCAAAAATTTGCATTAGTATTACTTGAAAATCACATGATCATAGTTGAAATGATGCTTTTAGATTTCTCACATTGTTAGTTAGCTTGTACCTGTAATCAACATAATGTCTCCCATTTAATCCAATGAAAACACACATACAAATGCATAACACAGACATTTAAAGACAAAAAGCTTAGGCTTGACTTTTCCAACACCTGGATTTCCCAGATCCTGCTTATTGGCACTCCACAGTCCAGGGTCACTATTAACTCCTCAACCATCCACCTAAATGGACCTCATACCAGGTCTCTTGTCTCAATAAGGGTCTGAGCAGAAAAAAAGAAATCGTATTAGTTATTTTAACAGAGAGAATTTAGTGTAGGGAATTGGTTAAACAAGTATTGGAGGACTTAAAGTGTAAAAAAGGGAACACTGTAGGAAGCAGCCACATATTCCAAGGGCTGTTGAAACAACAGTGGAGATACTTGAAGTTACTGTAACCTAGAAGCTTAGAGGATTTGCTCCATGAACATTGGGACCCACACCTCTGAGGAGAAGCTACTGTCTGGGTATTGCTGGGTCTTCTGAAGGGATGCAATAAGGCTACTTCCAGGAGTGCTAGAAGAAGCTGGAAACTGGAACCTACTGCTCCTGGAATCAACTGCTACTGATGGAGTAAGAGCCATTGCTGGAGTATAATGACAGCAACAGTAAGCAAACAGGACGGAACAAGTGTCTTCTCCCCCCTCCTATCTCTTACTGGCAGAACCTCACAGGAATCATTCAGTTAGTAAAGAAAAGCCATGGTCACAAAGCCCCAGCACCAGCATCACAGAACAGATGATAGAAGTGGGTTTGGTGGGCTCTAAAAGAAGTCAAGTAATAAGAGAGTTTGTGAAATGTAGTTTTCAAGCTTCTAGCCATGGTGGTATAGAGAATAATATGGCAGAACAAATGTGGAGCTGAGTCAAAGATAAGTATCTGGTACAGTCCACCCCTTTGGTTACTCACTCTGTATATATCCTTCTACCCTTTTAAATTTTCACATGACATCAACAAATTTATACTTACACTTAATATGATGCAATTATCCCTGTAGAAACAAAGATACTTACATCCTTTTCCTAAAAGAGGAAATACAGAGTCTAATTGGTTATCCATCTCTGGTATGAAACTCAATTGGCCCCATCCAGGATTTTGTTCATCTTCCTTGGTCTGATAGTTCTATAATCCATTTCCATCTATATTACTTAGAATTTTGCCAATATAAATTAAAAAATCTTACAATTATTTTGTAGAGCAAAGCTGGATTTTAAATATCTTCCCTTGTAGCTACTAGAATCTAATTCTTGTTACAGGTCTGGAGACCATGAGAGGTAGAGAGAGTGAATCTTGAGAAGAATCAGCATCCCCTTGTAAGGTAACTGTCTTAGGTAAGGTTATTAACAGAGTCTTCTTGCAAGAGAAGACTATTATTCTCAGATGGCAACTGTTTCTACTGGCAAGGGAGCTGAGGGGATCAGAAATTTCTCAGATCTAAGTGAATCCATCCCAATATCTACATTCTTCCGTTTGGAGTACGCTGCGCTTCTTGGATCTGTAATTTTATGTCTTCCATAAGAGATGGGAAATTTTCATTAAGTATTTCCTCTATTATTGCTTCTTCCCCTTTTCCCTTCTCTTCTCCTTCTGGGACACCAATGATACATACATTATTGTACTTTGTTTCATCCTTGAGTTCCCGGAGACGTTGCTCATATTTTTTCAATCTTTTCTCCATCTGCTCCTTTGCGTGTAGGCTTTCAGGTGTTTTGTTCTCCAGTTCCTGAGTGTTTTCTTCTGCTTCTTGAGATCTGCTGTTGTATGTTTCCATTGTGTCTTTCATGTCTTGTGTTGTGCCTTTCATTTCCATAGATTCTACTAGTTGTTTTTTTGAACTTTCGATTTCTGCCTTATATATATGCCCAGTGTTTCCTTTATAGCCTCTATCACTTTTGCAATATCGGCTCTAAACTTTTTGAATTAATTTAGCATTAGTTGTTTAAATTCCTGTATCTCAGTTGAAGTGTACGTTTGTTCCTGTGACTGGGCCATAACTTTGTTTTTCTTAGTGTAGGTTGTAATTTTCTGTTGTCTAGGCATGGTTTCCTTGGTTATCCAAATCAGGTTTTCCCAGACCAGAACAGGCTCAGGTCCCAGAGGGAAGAAATATTCAGTATCTGGTTTCCCTGTGGGTGTGTCTTAGAAAATTGCTCCACCCTGTGATGCCTCTGGTCACTGTGCTTTTCTGCCCAGCAGGTGATGCCTGTTAGCCTACAATTCCTGACTAGTGTGAGGAGGTATGGCCATGTTCCCCCAGGCTCTGGGGTCTGGTTCTGAATGGAAAGGGCCCCACCCCTTTCCTCTTAGAGAAGATAGACCCCCTAGGGGGAGGTCATTAGCATTTCAATAGTCTCTCTCTCTGCTTGTGGTGTCTCCACCCTTCTCTGAGTCACAGCCCTGGAAACTGAAAATGACTGGGGCTTTCTCCACTGAGCCAAAAAAGAAACAGGTAGTCCCCTTCAGACCTAGTCCAAGGCGACCCTCCTGCTCTCCCAGGTCAGTCGTCACCCAAAGCCTCTGTCTGTTTTTTGGGGATTCGTACCTGTAGTGAGCAGTTCACACTCGCTACTTAAAACCCCAGTTGGAGCTCAGCTGAGCTGTATTCGCTTGCTGGAGAGAGCTTCTCTCTGGCACCACGAGGCTTTGCAGCTCGGGGTATGGGGGAGGGGGTCTCACGACTTGGATGCACAGGTTTTACTTACAGATTTTATGCTGTGTTCTCAGGCATTCCTCCCAATTCAGGTTGGTGTATGATGAGTGGATGGTCTCGTTTGTCCCCCCACAGTTATTCTGGATTATTTACTAGTTGTTTCTGGTTTTTTGTAGTTGTTCCAGGGGGACTACTTAGCTTCCACTCCTCTCTATGCTGCCATCTTGCCCAACTCCCCAATATCTACATTCTAATTCTCAGGTTCCCACTTGTTCCAAATCAATTCCCAAACTCCCACATAAAGGACCTGATGAGTTCAAGAATTCAAATTACATTGCAATTCTTCAAACTGCAAGATAAAATTTTGAACATATATCAGTCCTGTAACTAATAACAGGTTCCTTGAGTGCCATAAAAAGAGCTCTCTGGTTTTTTGACCATGCCTTGAGCTGAGAGATGAAATCCCTGGGCTTCTCATTTTCTTTCTGTAAGTTCTCCAGAAAGGTCAGAAATAGTCATCCCACCCCACATTCTTGTAGTCATCATTCCCAACTCCACCTCTACCCCACTGTTCCAGTGATCATTGCCATTACTGAAGCCACCCAGAGTTACCTTCTGGGGCCTCCATATCATCACTGCTATCCTGCTGCTCCTAATTCCAGCATCAGAAGCAGAAAGAAGACCTTTCCTTTTTTTTAAAATCTCCCTCCCTTGTCTCCCATTGGCAATATCCAGCTGGCATCAAATACTAAAAAATGTAGTTTTAGGCTACAGCTTTCGCAATACAGAGTAGACTACAGAAGACAAAGTGTTAGACTGAGAGTCAATGGGTTATTATCATAATCCCCATTTTGAAGTGGGGAAACTGAGTTTACAGAAATTAAATAACCTGCCCCAGGACATTCAGTTCATAACATACAGAAACAAGATTTGAACCCAGATCTCTCTGAATCCAAAGTCAGATCTTCCATTATGTGATATGTCAGAGGAACCAATTGTTTCAGGAACCAAGAGTTTGAAAAATAACAAGGTACTGGAATTTGAGCAGTTCCAGCCTCCTCAAGCACTACTTTCAACTGATTCGGGTATATTGATGGGCCTCCTGGTCATCATTAAAAGTTCAAAATATGCAGGGATTGGTGTGATGAAGAAAGTGCACCGTCACTTTAATAGGCAACCATAGTGTAATGGCTAAAGCCACAAATTGCCTGGAGTTGTATCTCGGCTCTATACCTTATCAGTTGTCTAAACTTGGGCAAGTTATGTAACATCTCAGCACCCTGGTTCCTTCACCCATAAAATGGTGATAATGCTACTCCTTGCCTTACAGAGTTGCTTTGAGGAATAAATGAGTTAATCCATGTGAAGCTTGTAGAACAGTGCCTGGTACAGGAAAAAATGCTCAATAAATTAGTTGCTAAAATTATTATTATTATTATCATCACCATCATTATATTTCATTGCATTTGACTACTAAGAGGCTCCCAAAGGTAGAACATTATCTTCACTGCTTTTCTCAAAACCAACTGTATCTGCCAAGAGCTCTCAGAAGATATGGATGCAAAAACTTTTCCAAAAGTAAAGGGCAAGGGAGGATCCAAGTGTTCTAAAGAGAAAGCAGCAGCTTGAGGGAGAAGTTCTGCAGTGAGGGTGAGTATCTGCCATGGAGTGAGGAAGCTCAAGGGGTCAAGTAGAGCTACAGTCTGAGGCCATATGTTAAACTCAGCCTGGGGTAAGAAAACCAAGAAAGTTGCCTGCTTCTGAGACAACAAGGTGGGCTCTGACATTAGGTGCTGTAAGAAACAGGGGAGAACTATGAAGAGAAGCCATACCTTCAGTCATTCTGGTCAAGGTGTGTTCTGGAATAAAGGGCCAGGGGGACTGGTGGACATTAAGACTTACTCTCAGGTTGTGCAAGATGGAGCCCCATGACTCTGGGCTATAGCTGGCATTTGTTATAGCTCTTCCCTGATTCTTTCAATTGGCAGCTATTTATTGAGCAACAACTTACATGGCAAACTGAGCTGGGCTGTAAGGGCTAAAGAGAGCACTCTTTGTTGTTTGCATTCTGCAAGGTCCATGCCTCCTGGTGGTACTAGTGACCTAAAAAACCCAAATCACTGAACCTTTAGACTGACCAAATCCAGGATTAATATTGAAAGGGTTTAAAAAGAATAACACCTTTCATTCATCAAGCACCTAATCTGTGTCCAGCCAACTCCACCAACACCTACTCAAGCTACACGATGATCCCAGGAGATAGGTTCTAATATTATCCCCATTTTTCAGATGTACAAACTGATATGCAGAGCAGTTATAACAATTTGCCTCATCACACAGGAATATTCTAAATAGGGATTCCTATTTCCACTAATACATGTAAGGGAAAAGCCTAGTTTTCTCAAGTCATAACTCCCTAAGGAATCCCTAAGTCTTCAGGGGTAGTAGAAAAAGCAGGAGTGAAGACAGGCTGGTGAAAATTTTGCCATAGTTCTCAGTCAACTGATGGATGGGAAAAGAACTGGGCAACCCTCTTAATTATTCTGAGGAGGTTTTGCTCTCTTTGAAGGCTTTTGTCTGAATACTATTTTTGGTGAAGGACAAATAGACATCTGATAATGATGCTATAACTGACTTTCTCTAGAAAGTCTGGTGATCCCTGCTTTTAAGCTTACTAGGAAGAGACAAGCCACAGCAAAGTTTGGCCTAAACCCTAGTCCCAGCTGAAGGGGTGCTACTCTCCGCTGGTCCTAAGTCTGTTTTATTATTCATGGTACCTGGCTGATCACACAGATAGGGTTAGGAAGGTCAGCGCAACATTAATTTGTCCAAATGGGAGATGGCATGGACTGAAGACAGAACTTGTCACACCAGAGTGATTCTTATTGAGGGAGTTTGATTTGATATTAATATTAATTTGGTGTTTCTTCCCATCTTCAGGAAATTTATCCTCCCCAGATGGGAGAATGCCTGAGTGCTAGCCTCATGCAAAACAGTCATCTCTGTTGGATTTTACAGTAGGGGTGGGGGAGTTGAGGGCAAGGGAGGACCAAGGTTATCCACAATGTTTAGTGTGAGGCTCTACCACTGATATCTGGAAGGATGTGGTTAGAACCTTTAGCGGAAAGTAAACAGATTCACATTTCTGCCCAAATTCATAGTTTCTTTAGTATGTCTAGCTACTCAAAACATAGGAACCAATCCTCAGGGATATGCCGGCAAAGTTACCACCCCCACCTCCCAACCTTCACTCCAGTTTAAAACAATGATCCTTAACCTGGCTGCACATTAGGATCACCTGGTAAGTTTTAAAAACTGGACTGCCTGGGCCCTCATCCAGCTGATTGAATCAGAATCTCTGAGGTTGGCCTGGGCACAGGTGTGTTAAAAATCTCCCCGTGGGATTCTAATCTGCCACCGGGATTGTGAGCCACCGTCTGTGAAATCTCTTCAAATGAAGCAAAGGGGATGAAACCTCAAGTACTAAGCACCTAACATCCTCCCCTCTCCTCTTCCAAGGCTACAATTATGGGCTCTTCTGAGCAGGTATGAAAAGCTGACTTCCAGCTTTAAGCCTGGTTCTGGGTGGCTTTTCTACCTCATATACCACAGGCTCTCTTAATTGAGTATACATCAGACTTACCTAGAGGGCTTGTTAAAACACAGACATCTGAGCCTCACTCCAGAGTTCCTAAATTCAGTGGGTTGGGAGTGGGGTCTGAGAATCTGCGTTTTTAACCAGTTCCAGGGACCACTGTTTGAGAACTACCATCCAACACAAATGAGTTTCAGCCGGTTCAGTTATGAGATCAGTATGATCTGTGTGATGGCTGCTCTCACTGACTTTCCCCATTGATGAAATTTTGCTCTCACCTGGCTGCTCATGGAGCTAGCTGGGCTTAGGGCAGCACCACTGGCCTGCAGTGAATGGCCTTGTGCTTTTGAGCCTGGTTCAGCAGTTGATGCCAGTATCTGCCATGGAAAGCCAGCCCAGTGTCCAGGTTTGAAGGAAATTTCCTCAGATCACACTAGGAAATGGCAACTGCAGGAACCAGGGGGCCTGATGAGAAAGAAACTTTACTGCCGAAAGGATAAACCAAGACTTTGTGCTCCCCGTCTGGCTGTGTTCATTCACATCTATATGCCCAGCCTGGAGCCTGGGACAAAGTGAGCACTCAGTAAAGGCTTGCTGAAGGATGTTGCCCCTGTGTGCATCCCTCAGGCCAAAGCCCAGCCCTGTCCTCACTCCTAAGCTCTGCTGAAATGAGACAGTGCCAGCCCCTTGCTGTAATTAGAAAGTCAACAACTCCCTCTTGGGTGCCACCAATGTCTGGTTTCAGCTCCTCTGGGAACCCCTCCCTCACTCTGCTCCCAGCAATTACACAAGAACTTGTTTCTTGTTCTGGCCAATGATCACTTCCTGGCTGAGACAGCAAAGAGCCCTTTCCAGCCTCCCCAGTCTCTTTCCTCTGCCTTGGAGGTGACTGAACCTCAGGATAGAGATAGGCTGGATTGCCAGGTCATTACATGTAGGACAACTGCCCTGGGGAGCTGACTCAGCTTACGTGAGTAACAAATAAAATTTGTTGCATTCTTGATCCTGACTTAACTTTGCGCCAGGATGAGCTTTTTAGCTCCAGGTGCCTTCTCTGTGAAAGGCCCAAAATGTTGCCTTCTGGGTTTTAGATTCAACCTGAGGTCCTCACACTTTGCCTATTCCATCAAAAGAGGAAACAATGTGAAGTTATCATTTGTCCAGTTATGTAATGATTGCTTGCTCTGGAGGATGAATGAGGCTTAATGTGTTGTTTCTCCCCTCAGGCGTTTTCATATTATACTGGGAGGGAGAGAAGGTGGGAGGTGGGGGGGGTACTTTCTCTGGATTAAGGAAGTTTTAGGCATCAGTGATCACGTGGACATGTGAAGAAAAATTTGTAGGGATGTGGAGACTTCTTGACACACCTATAATTTCATAAAACTATTTGTAAGAGTTGCCTTGATGGCCAACTTCTCTTGGCAGGATTGTCATGCAAATAAAAGAGGATGCCATGTTTGAAGCAAACCTAATCCACATTTTTTTCTTTTCTCTAATCTGGCAAGATAGCTACTAACCTGGTTTTACAGATGAGGTCACTTTGCTTGGAGAGGTGAAGCCACCTACCCAAGGTCACACAGCTGGCAAGTGGCAAAGCCAGGAGTCCCACCTTGGTCTGCCCATCTCCAAGGCCAGTGCTTTTCCAGTGCACCATGCTGGGGAGGTTGCTCATGTTTAGACAAAACCTAAACACCCCCATGAGTATCAATCTGTTTGCAGTTTCTGGAACAGGATATTGCTGGCATCCCTTCCTGTGGTCTAGAACCTGCACAGCCTGAATGAAAGCCCTCAAATCCCACTCTTCAGCAACTCCCCTGGCTGCTGCCCTGTCTTTCCCCAGACCTAGAAAGTGCCAGAACAGGATCCCTTCTCCTTCCTCCCAAGTAGAGCCCCCTACTCTGCAACCCAAGTCTCCAGCTCCTATGACTCCCGAGGACAGTCTCCCACATGATGTGCCAGCACACTGGGCATGGCAGGGGCTAAAGGTATGCAGAGATACTGATCATTGCTGCCAACCCCCAGGCCTCAGCCAGCCAGGTGGGGCCCTGGAGCACGTCACCACTAGGTGTCCTCTGGCCATGAGCAACCTCAATGAAGTACCTAGGTGCACGACAAAAACCCTATCATTTCTCCCTGTGCTGTGCCTTGAAAAAGACTAGGAGCACTGCTCTGGAACAGTTATACCTTCTGGGAAGACAAAACTGGTAGAGAAAGAGGCGGTAATCTGGAGAGAAAGTGGTTAGAACTGATGGATAATGGATATAATTATTTTGTAAATTACAAAGTACTACAAATACTCATGTTGTAATGAGTATATGTAGTGATCCTATTTGTGATTTGCATCTTGCTTCATTTCAATTAATAACATTTTGGGGAGGCGGGGCAAGATGGCAGACTGGTGAGCTGTGGGTTTTAGTTGCTCCTCCAGGAAAGTAGGTAAAAAGCCGGGAACTGCGTGGACTGGACACCACAGAGCGGTCTGTCTTTGGGCATACTTCATACAACACTCATGGAAATGTCGAACTGCTGAGATCAGCAAAGTCTGTGGGTTTTTGCGGCCAGGGGACCCGCGCCCCTCCCTGCCAGGCTCAGTCCCGTGGGAGGAGGGGCTGCCAGCTCCGGGAAGGAGAAGGGAGAACTGCAGTGGTAGCCCTTCTCGGAAACTCATTCTACTGATTCAAACTCCAACCATAGATAGACTGAGACCAGACACCAGAGAATCTGAGAGCTGCCAGCCCAGCAGAGAGGAGACAGGCATAGAAAAAAAAAATAACACGAAAAACTCCAAAATAAAAGCAGAGGATTTTTGGAGTTCTGGTGAACACAGAAAGGAGAAGGGCGGAGCTCAGGCCTTGAGGCGCATATGCAAATCCCGAAGAAAAGCTGATCTCTCTGCCCTGTGGACCTTTCCTTAATGGACCTGGTTGCTTTGTCTATTAGCATTTCAATAACCCATTAGATATCTGAGGAGGGCCCTTTTTTTTTTTTTTTTTTTTAATCCTTTTTTCTTTTTCTAAAACAATTACTCTAAGAAGCCCAATACAGAAAGCTTCAAAGAATTGCAATTTGGGCACGTCAAGTCAAGAGCACAACTAAGAGAGCTCTGAGACAAAAGGCAATAATCCAGTGGCTGAGAAAATTCACTAAACACCACAACTTCCCAAGAAAAGGGGGGTGTCCACTCACAGCCACCATCCTGGTGGACAGGAAACACTCCTGCCCATTGCCAGCCCCATAGCCCAGAGCTGCCCCAGACAACCCAGTGTGACGGAAGTGCTTCAAATAACAGGCACACACCACAAAACTGGGCGTGGACATTAGCCTTCCCTGCAACCTCAGCTGATTGTTCCAGAGCTGGGAAGGTGGAGCAGTGTGAATTAACAAAGCCCCATTCAGCCATCATTTCAGCAGACTGGGAGCCTCCCTACACAGCCCAGCAGCCCAGAACTGCCCTGGGGGGACGGCACTCACCTGTGACATAGCACAGTCATCCCTCAACAGAGGACCCGGGGTGCACGGCCTGGAAGAGGGGCCCACTTGCAAGTCTCAGGAGCCATACGCCAATACCAAAGACTTGTGGGTCAGTGGCAGAGACAAACTGTGGCAGGACTGAACTGAAGGATTAGACTATTGCAGCAGCTTTAAAACTCTAGGATCATCAGGGAGATTTGATTGTTAGGGCCACCCCCCCTCCCCGACTGCCCAGAAACACGCCCCATATACAGGGCAGGCAACACCAACTACACACGCAAGCTTGGTACACCAATTGGGCCCCACAAGACTCACTCCCCCACTCACCAAAAAAAAGGCTAAGCAGGGGAGAACTGGCTTGTGGAGAACAGGTGGCTCGTGGACGCCACCTGCTGGTTAGTTAGAGAAAGTGTACTCCACGAAGCTGTAGATCTGATAAATTAGAGATAAGGACTTCAATAGGTCTACAAACCCTAAAAGAACCCTATCAAGTTCAGCAAATGCCACGAGGCCAAAAACAACAGAAAATTATAAAGCATATGAAAAAACCAGACGATATGGATAACCCAAGCCCAAGCACCCAAATCAAAAGACCAGAAGAGACACAGCACCTAGAGCAGCTACTCAAAGAACTAAAGATAAACAATGAGACCATAGTACGGGATACGAAGGAAATCAAGAAAACTCTAGAAGAGCATAAAGAAGACATTGCAAGACTAAATAAAAAAATGGATGATCTTATGGAAATTAAAGAAACTGTTGACCAAATTAAAAAGATTCTGGACACTCATAGTACAAGACTAGAGGAAGTTGAACAACGAATCAGTGACCTGGAAGATGACAGAATGGAAAATGAAAGCATAAAAGAAAGAATGGGGAAAAAAATTGAAAAAATCGAAATGTACCTCAGGGATATGATAAATAATATGAAACGTCTGAATATAAGACTCATTGGTGTCCCAGAAGGGGAAGAAAAGGGTAAAGGTCTAGGAAGAGTATTCAAAGAAATTGTTGGGGAAAACTTTCCAAATCTTCAAAACAACATAAATACACAAATCATAAATGCTCAGCGAACCCCAAATGGAATAAATCCAAATAAACCCAGTCCGAGACATATACTGATCACACTGTCAAACACAGAAGAGAAGGAGCAAGTTCTGAAAGCAGCAAGAGAAAAGCAATTCACCACATACAAAGGAAACAGCATAAGACTAAGTAGTGACTACTCAGCAGCCACCATGGAGGCGAGAAGGCAGTGGCACGATATATTTAAAATTCTGAGTGAGAAAAATTTCCAGCCAAGAATACTTTATCCAGCAAAGCTCTCCTTCAAATTTGAGGGAGAGCTTAAATTTTTCACAGACAAACAAATGCTGAGAGAATTTGCTAACAAGAGACCTGCCCTACTGGAGATACTAAAGGGAGCCCTACAGACAGAGAAACAAAGACAGGACAGAGAGACTTGGAGAAAGGTTCAGTACTAAAGAGATTCGGTATGGGTACAATAAAGGATATTAATAGAGAGAGGGAAAAATATGGCAAACATAAACCAAAGGATAAGATGGCCGATTCAAGAAATGCCTTCACGGTTTTAACGTTGAATGTAAATGGATTAAACTCCCCAATTAAAAGATATAGATTCGCAGAATGGATCAAAAAAAATGAACCATCAATATGTTGCATACAAGAGACTCATCTTAGACACAGGGACACAAAGAAACGGAAAGTGAAAGGATGGAAAAAAATATTTCATGCAAGCCACAGCCAAAAGAAAGCAGGTGTAGCAATATTAATCTCAGATAAAATAGACTTCAAATGCAGGGATGTTTTGAGAGACAAAGAAGGCCACTACATACTAATAAAAGGGGCAATTCAGCAAGAAGAAATAACAATTGTAAATGTCTATGCACCCAATCAAGGTGCCGCAAAATACATGAGAGAAACACTGGCAAAACTAAAGGGAGCAATTGATGTTTCCACAATAATTGTGGGAGACTTCAACACATCACTCTCTCCTACAGATAGATCAACCAGACAGAAGACCAATAAGGAAATTGAAAACCTAAACAATCTGATAAATGAATTAGATTTAACAGACATATACAGGACATTACATCCCAAATCACCAGGATACACATACTTTTCTAGTGCTCATGGAACTTTCTCCAGAATAGATCATATGCTGGGACATAAAACAAGCCTCAATAAATTTAAAAAGATTGAAATTATTCAAAGCACATTCTATGACCACAATGGAATACAATTAGAAGTCAATAACCATCAGAGACTTAGAAAATTCACAAATACCTGGGGGTTAAACAACACACTCCTAAACAATCAGTGGGTTAAAGAAGAAATAGCAAGAGAAATTGCTAAATATATAGAGACGAATGAAAATGAGAACACAACATACCAAAACCTATGGGATGCAGCAAAAGCAGTGCTAAGGGGGAAATTTATAGCACTAAACGCATATATTAAAAAGGAAGAAAGAGCCAAAATCAAAGAACTAATGGATCAACTGAAGAAGCTAGAAAATGAACAGCAAACCAATCCTAAACCAAGTAGAAGAAAAGAAATAACAAGGATTAAAGCAGAAATAAATGACATAGAGAACAAAAAAACAATAGAGAGGATAAATATCACCAAAAGTTGGTTCTTTGAGAAGATCAACAAGATTGACAAGCCCCTAGCTAGACTGACAAAATCAAAAAGAGAGAAGACCCATATAAACAAAATAATGAATGGAAAAGGTGACATAACTGCAGATCCTGAAGAAATTAAAAAATTATAAGAGGATATTATGAACAACTGTATGGCAACAAACTGGATAATGTAGAAGAAATGGACAATTTCCTGGAAACATATGAACAACCTAGACTGACCAGAGAAGAAATAGAAGACCTCAACCAACCCATCACAAGCAAAGAGATCCAATCAGTCATCAAAAATCTTCCCACAAATAAATGCCCAGGGCCAGATGGCTTCACAGGGGAATTCTACCAAACTTTCCAGAAAGAACTGACACCAATCTTACTCAAACTCTTTCAAAACATTGAAGAAAATGGAACACTACCTAACTCATTTTATGAAGCTAACATCAATCTAATACCAAAACCAGGCAAAGATGCTACAAAAAAGGAAAACTACCGGCCAATCTCCCTAATGAATATAGATGCAAAAATCCTCAACAAAATACTTGCAAATCGAATCCAAAGACACATTAAAAAAATCATACACCATGACCAAGTGGGGTTCATTCCAGGCATGCAAGGATGGTTCAACATAAGAAAAACAATCAATGTATTACAACACATTAAAAACTCGAAAGGGAAAAATCAATTGATCATCTCAATAGATGCTGAAAAAGCATTTGACAAAATCCAACATCCCTTTTTGATAAAAACACTTCAAAAGGTAGGAATTGAAGGAAACTTCCTCAACATCATAAAGAGCATATATGAAAAACCCACAGCCAGCATAGTACTCAATGGTGAGAGACTGAAAGCCTTCCCTCTAAGATCAGGAACAAGACAAGGATGCCCGCTATCACCACTGTTATTCAACATTGTGCTGGAAGTGCTAGCCAGGGCAATCCGGCAAGACAAAGAAATAAAAGGCATCCAAATTGGAAAAGAAGAAGTAAAACTGTCATTGTTTGCAGATGATATGATCTTATATCTAGAAAACCCTGAGAAATCAACGATACACCTACTAGAGCTAATAAACAAATTTAGCAAAGTAGCGGGATACAAGATTAATGCACATAAGTCAGTAATGTTTCTATATGCTAGAAATGAACAAACTGAAGAGACACTCAAGAAAAAGATACCATTTTCAATAGCAACTAAAAAAATCAAGTACCTAGGAATAAACTTAACCAAAGATGTAAAAGACCTATACAAAGAAAACTACATAACTCTACTAAAAGAAATAGAAGGGGACCTTAAAAGATGGAAAACTATTCCATGTTCATGGATAGGAAGACTAAATGTCATTAAGATGTCAATTCTACCCAAACTCATCTACAGATTCAATGCAATCCCAATCAAAATTCCAACAACCTACTTTGCAGACTTGGAAAAGCTAGTTATCAAATTTATTTGGAAAGGGAAGATGCCTCGAATTGCTAAAGACACTCTAAAAAAGAAAAACGAAGTGGGAAGACTTACACTCCCTGACTTTGAAGCTTATTATAAAGCCACAGTTGCCAAAACAGCATGGTACTGGCACAAAGATAGACATATAGATCAATGGAATCGAATTGAGAATTCAGAGATAGACCCTCAGATCTATGGCCGACTGATCTTTGATAAGGCCCCCAAAGTCACTGAACTGAGCCATAATGGTCTTTTCAACAAATGGGGCTGGGAGAGTTGGATATCCATATCCAAAAGAATGAAAGAGGACCCCTACCTCACCCCCCTACACAAAAATTAACTCAAAATGGACCAAAGATCTCAATATAAAAGAAAGTACCATAAAACTCCTAGAAGATAATGTAGGAAAACATCTTCAAGACCTTGTATTAGGCGGCCACTTCCTAGACTTTACACCCAAAGCACAAGCAACAAAAGAGAAAATAGATAAATGGGAACTCCTCAAGCTTAGAAGTTTCTGCACCTCAAAGGAATTTCTCAAAAAGGTAAAGAGGCAGCCAACTCAATGGGAAAAAATTTTTGGAAACAATGTATCTGACAAAAGACTGATGTCTTGCATATACAAAGAAATCCTACAACTCAATGACAATAGTACAGACAGCCCAATTATAAAATGGGCAAAAGATATGAAAAGACAGTTCTCTGAGGAAATACAAATGGCCAAGAAACACATGAAAAAATGTTCAGCTTCACTAGCTATTAGAGAGATGCAAATTAAGACCACAATGAGATACCATCTAACACCGGTTAGAATGGCTGCCATTAAACAAACAGGAAACTACAAATGCTGGAGGGGATGTGGAGAAATTGGAACTCTTATTCATTGTTGGTGGGACTGTATAATGGTTCAGCCACTCTGGAAGTCAGTCTGGCAGTTCCTTAGAAAACTAGATATAGAGCTACCATTCGATCCAGCGATTGCACTTCTCGGTATATACCCAGAAGATCGGATAGCAGTGACACGAACAGATATGTGCACGCCAATGTTCATAGCAGCATTATTCACAATTGCCAAGAGATGGAAACAACCCAAATGTCCTTCAACAGATGAGTGGATAAATAAAATGTGGTATATACACACGATGGAATACTACGCGGCAGTAAGAAGGAACAATCTCGTGAAACATATGACAACATGGATGAACCTTGAAGACATAATGCTGAGCGAAATAAGCCAGGCACAAAAAGAGAAATATTATATGCTACCACTAATGTGAACTTTGAAAAATGTAAAACAAATGGTTTATAATGTAGAATGTAGGGGAACTAGCAGTAGAGAGCAATTAAGGAAGGAGGAACAATAATCCAAGAAGAACAGGTAAGCTATTTAACGTTCTGGGGATGCCCAGAAATGACTATGGTCTGTTAATTTCTGATGGATATAGTAGGAACAAGTTCACAGAAATGTTGCTATATTATGTAACTTTCTTGGGGTAAAGTAGGAACATGTTGGAAGTTAAGCAGTTATCTCAGGTTAGTTGTCTTTTTCTTACCCCCTTGTTATGGTCTCTTTGAAATGTTCTTTTATTGTATGTTTGTTTTCTTTTTAACTTTTTTTTTCATACAGTTGATTTAAAAAAGAAGGGAAAGTTAAAAAAAAAAAAAGAAAAGAAAAACAAGGAAAAAAAAAAAAGATGTAGTGCCCCCTTGAGGAGCCTGTGGAGAATGCAGGGGTATTCGCCTACCCCACCTCCATGGTTGCTAACATGACCACAGACATAGGGGACTGGTGGTTTGACGGGTTGAGCCCTCTACCATAAGTTTTACCCTTGGGAAGACGGTTGCTGCAAAGGAGAGGCTAGGCCTCCCTATATTTGTGCCTAAGAGTCTCCTCCTGAATGCCTCTTTGTTGCTCCGATGTGGCCCTCTCTCTCTGGCTAAGCCAACTTGAAAGGTGAAATCACTGCCCTCCCCCCTACGTGGGATCAGACACCCAGGGGAGTGAATCTCCCTGGCAACGTGGAATATGACTCCCGGGGAGGAATGTAGACCCGGCATCGTGGGACGGAGAACATCTTCTTGACCAAAAGGGGTATGTGAAAGGAAATGAAATAAGCTTCAGTGGCAGAGACATTCCTAAACGAGCCGAGAGATCACTCTGGTGGGCACTCTTATGTACACTTTAGACAACCCTTTTTAGGTTCTAAAGAATTGGGGTAGCTGGTGGTGGATACCTGAAACTATCAAACTACAACCCAGAACCCATGAATCTCGAAGACAGTTGTATAAAAATGTAGCTTATGAGGGGTGACAATTGGATTGGGAAAGCCCTAAGGACCACACTCCACTTTGTCTAGTTTATGGATGGATGAGTAGAAAAATAGGGGAAGGAAACAAACAGACAAAGGTACCCAGTGTTCTTTTTTACTTCAATTGCTCTTTTTCACTCTAATTATTATTCTTGTTATTTTTGTGTGTGTGCTAATGAAGGTGTCAGGGATTGATTTAGGTGATGAATGTGCAACTATGTAATGGTACTGTAAACAATCGAAAGTACGATTTGTTTTGTATGACTGCGTGGTATGTGAATATATCTCAATAAAATGATGATTAAAAAAAAAATAACATTTTGGATTGCTTTCCATTGCAGCACTTAAAGATGTACTGTTTTCTTTTTAATGGCTGCATTGTTTCATCCTAAATTTGTACTATATTTTGCTTAACTAGTCCTTTATTGATGGATATTTAGATTGTTGCAGGTTTTTTTTTTTTACTATTGTAAATAATCTTGCAATGAACATCCTTATGCATATGGTTCTTTTTTTGCACGCTTTTGAGTATAACTAGAAGATGAATCCTAAAAGCATAATTTCTAGGTGTTTGTTTATTTTCAGTTTTAATTAGCTATTGCTAAATTTAGGGGCTTTAAAATATACTTATCAACTTTATTAATTTTTTCCATTAGGGCTCATGGGTGTTTACCATGCTTAGAAAGACCTTCTAGCTACAAAAAATTTCCTTCTAGTGTTTTACGGCTTTGTATTTTTAGTATTTAAATCTTTGGTTCATCTAGAATTCAAGTTAATGTAAGGAATGGCTAGTCAGTTTTACCAACAGCATTAATTCAATAATTCATCTTTTTTTCTAACTAAATTGAAATGCTACTTTTATCATGTACAGAACTCCCATATATCTTGGGCCTTTTTTCCAGTTCTCTCTTCTGTTCCATTAACCCTCTAGTCTAATCATATGCCAGTCTGAATTATTGTATCTAGATTATATATTTTAATATGTGGCTGAATTCGTCCCTCTCATCACTCTTCCTTTTTTGTAGACTTTCTGGCTACTCTCACTTATTTAATTTTATAGATAAACTTAAATAGTATTTTATTGAATAAAGAAATGCAGATTTCCAGTTTCCTGTCTGACATGTAAAGAGTTTGGAAGTCATCATTCCATCACCACAACAAGAAAAAAAAAAAAGCTGAAAAAATTGAAAATCAACAATTCCTCTTAGATGCATCAAAGAATTGATGTCACAGGACAAACTGCACCCTCCCCCCAAAACTGTAGAGATAGACAAATACAGAGAATCACAGTTTACACAGATTTGAAACCACCTCTGAAGCCAGCAACTGATAGGAAAACTTAAAGGACTCCAATTACTGGAGTCTGAGAGTGGACTAGCTTGAGAGGTAAAAACACCTGTGGACCTAGCCTTAGGAGACCACCACCCTTTTGTGAGTTTTACCTCCAAGAGCCCCACCAGGTTCTCAGGGTGAAGACTGGAGAAAAATCCCCTCATCATTCTGGCAGGGGGAGGGGAAAAGTAAACACTTTAAAATATGCCCCAAACATCCTGTTCTCCTTAACAGGATGGTCAGTATTCAAGGGAAACAATTTAACCAGTGCCTACCCAACTGTGGAGGAGGGGAGACACCCAGTTCCAGCCCCCTCTAGCTTTCCTACCTCACTTTAGTGTGTAAAGAAAGCTGAGAAGCACTTGTGAAGGTCACACCTCGGGGGCATAGGCCCACTAGAGAACTGAGCCCAAATCATAGGATTATAGAATGCTTCCACTTTCCAATACCTTACGACCACATCAGTAGAGTTCCTGTGTAATAATAGGGGTTACAATCACAAGAACTGCAATACTCAGATTCTATTTAAAAAGGAATCTCTAGAGAAACCAAAAGAAAACTGGGGAGACAAAAACAAGCACCCTAGAGGAAATTTTAGCCTCTGAAACAGCTGCAGCAAACAGTAAACACAGACCAACTCCTAGCCAGATAAACAAAACCTCACTCTAAAGGCCTCTTTACCTCAGTTCATTTTACTAGACACATCACGTCTGGCTTTCAACAAAAAATTATAAGACATGCCAAAAGGCAAAAAACATAGTCTGAAGAGACAAAGTAAGCAAGAGACAGACTCAGATATGGGAGAGATTTTAGGATTATCAAACTGAGGTATAAAATAACTGTGATTAATGTGTTAAGGGCTCTAATGGAAAAAATGGACAACATGCAAGAACAGATGGGTAATGTAAGCAAAGAGATGGAAACTCTAAGAAAGAATGAAAAGGACATGCTAGAAATAAAAATCATGGTAATTGAAATGAAGACTCCCTTTGACAGGTTCATTGGTAGACTGGGCATGGCTGAGGAAAGAACCAGTGAGCTTGATAAGCCAAGGAAAACTTCTCAACTGAAAAGGAGAGAGAGAGAGAGAGAGAGAGAGAGAGAGAGAGAGAGAGAGAGAGAGAGAGAGAGAGAGAGGCTGAAGAAAACAAACAACCAGAATATCCAAGAACTGTGGGGACAATTATAAAAGGTGAAATGTGCATAATGGGAATACCAGGAGGAAAAATAGAGAGAAAGGAACAGAAGAAATATTTGAAGTAATAATGGTTTATAGTTTTCTAAAATTAATGACAGACAGCAAACCACATATCTAGGGAGCTCAGAGAACACCAAACAGGATAAATTTTTTAAAAAAATTGACACATAGGCATATCACGTTCAAACTGCAGAAAATAAAAGACAAAGAGAAAATCCTGAAAGAAACATAGGAATAAAACATCTTACCTACTGATGAACAAGCATAAGAATTACACCAGGCTCCTCTTCAGAAACCATGCAGGCAGGAAAAGAGTGGAATGAAATATTTAAAGTGTTGAAAGTGCTCAGACTCTTCCAAAAAAATTGAAGAGGAGGGAATGCTATCTAACTCACTCTATGAAGCCAATATCACCCTGATACCAAAGCTGGATAAAGATGCTGCAAGAAAAGAAAATTTCATACCAATTTCTCTTATGAATATAGATGCAAAAATCCTCAACAAAATACTTGCAAATCAAATCCCATAGCCACATTAAAAGACTTATACACCATGATCAAGTGGATTTTATCCCAGGTATGCAAGAATGGTTCAATATAAGAACCATGTATTACACCACATTAACAAAACAAAGGGGGGGGGAACCACCTGATCATCTCAATTGTTGCAGAAAAGACATTTGACAAAACCCAGTATCCTTTCTTGATAAAAACACTTAGAAACTTCCTCAACATGATAAAGGACATATATGAAAAACCCACAGTTAATATTGTACTCAATGGTGAAAGAATGAAAGCTTTCCCCTTGAGACTGAGAGCAAGACAAGGATGCCCACTGTCACCACTCTTTTTCAAAATCATACTAGAAGTCCTAGCTAGAACAATTAGGCAAGAAAAAGAAAGAAAAGGCATCCAAATAGGAAAGGAAGAAGTAAAACTTTCACTATTTGCAGAAGATATGATCTTATATTTAGCCTGAAAAATCTACAAGAAAGCTACTAGAGCTAATAAATGAGTTCAGCAAAGTGGTGGGATACAAGATCAACATGCAATGATGAGGAGTGTTCTTATACACTAGTAATAAGAACTCTCAGGAGGAAATCAGGAAAAAAATTCCATATACAATGGAAATCAAAGAATCAAATATCTAAGAATAAACTTAACCAAAGGTGTAAAGGACCTATATTCAGAAAACTACAAAACATTGCTAAAAGAAATCAAAGAAGAACTAAATAAATGGAAGGACATTCTATGCTCAGGGACTGAAAGATTAAATACAGTTAAGATGTCAATCCTACCCAAATTGATTTACAGATTCAATGCAATCTCAATCAAAATTCCAACAGCCTACTTTGATGAAATGGAAAAGCCAATCATCAAATTTATTTGGAAGGGCAAGGGGCCCTAAATAGCCAAAAACATCTTGAAAAAGAAGAGCAAAGTTGGAGGACTCACAATGTCTGACTTTAAAGCATATTGGAAAGTTAGTGGTAAAAACAGCACGGTACTGGCATAAAGGTAGGCATATTGATCAATGGAACTGAATTGATAGTTCAGAAACTGCACATTTATGGTCAATTGATTTTCAACAAGGCAGCCAAGACCACTCAACTGGGACAGAACAGTCTTTTCAACAAGTGGCGCTGGGAAAACTGGATATCCATATTCAAAAGAATGAAAGAAGACCCTGATCTCATACCTTATACAAAAATTAACTCAAAATGGATCAAATACCTAACTTTAAGAATGAGGACCATAAAACTCCTAGAAGAAAATGTAGGGAAGCATCTTTAAGATCTTGTGGTAGGCAGAGATTTCTTAGACTTGACACCCAAAGCACAAGAAATAAAAGAAACAATAGATACATGAGACCTCCTCAAAACTGAATACTTTTGTGCTCCAAAGGATTTTGTCAAAAAGGTGAAAAGGCAGCCTACTCAATGGGAGAAACTATTTGGAATTACATATCCAGAATATATAAAGAAATCCTACAACTCAACAATAAAAAGACAACCAATCTGAAGAAAAAATGGGCAAAAGACTTGAATAGACATTTTTCCAAAGAGGAAATACATATGGCTAATAAGTACATGAAAAGATGCTCAACATCATTAGCTACCAGAGAAATCCGAATTAAAACCACAATGAGATGTCATTTCACACCTACTAGAATGGCCATTATCAAAAAACAAAAACAAAAAACAAAAAACAAAAAACAAAACCCTGAAAACTATAAGTGTTGGAGAAGATGTGGAGATAAAGAACACTTATTCAGTTCTGGTGGGAATGTGGAATGGTGCAGCTGCTTTGAAAGGCAGTTTGGCAATTCCTTAGGAAGCTAGATATAGAAGGGCCATATGATCCGGCAATTCTGCTACAAGGTATATACTCAGAAGAACTGAAAGCAGGTAGGCAAACAGACATTTGTACACCAATGTTCATAGCCATGTTATTCACAATTGCCAAAAGATGGAAATAACCCAAGTGTCCATCAACTGACGAATGGATAAACAAAATGGGTATATACGTATGATGGAATATTATTCAGCAGTAAGAAGGAATGAAGTCCTGATGTATGCAACAACATGGATGAACCTTGTGGACATTATGTTGAGTGAAATAAGCCAGATGCAAAAGGACAAATATTGTATGACCTCACTGATATGAACTAATTATAATAAGCAAACTCACAGAGTTAGAATCTAAAACATAGGTTACCAGAAGATAGAGTGGGGTTCGAGAATGGGAAATTGATGCTTAATTTGTGCAGAATTTCTATTTGGGTTGATGCAAAAGGTTTGACGATGGATAGTGGTGATGGTAGCACATTATTGTGAGTGTAATCAATGGCACTGAACTATAGAGATGAATGTGACTGAAAGGGGAAACTTTAGGATATATATTACTAGAATAAAAATTAAAAGATAAAACATAGCACTGTACAACACAGTGGACCCTATTGTAGATGATGGACTTTAGCTAATAGTACAAGAATGTTCTTTCATGAATTACAACAAATGTAGGATACTAATAAATGGTGTTACTAATAGGGTGGTATATGGGAAAAATGCATCTAATATAAATTATGGATGATAGATAATAGTATGATTTTTTTTAATCTTCATTTTATTGAGATATATTCACATACCACGCAGTCATACAAAACAAATCGTACTTTCGATTGTTTACAGTACCATTACATAGTTGCACATTCATCACCTAAATCAATCCCTGACACCTCCATTAGCACACACACAAAAATAACAAGAATAATAATTAGAGTGAAAAAGAGCAATTGAAGTAAAAAAGAACACTGGGTACCTTTGTCTGTTTGTTTCCTTCCCCTATTTTTCTACTCATCCATCCATAAACTAGACAAAGTGGAGTGTGGTCCTTAGGGCTTTCCCAATCCCATTGTCACCCCTCATAAGCTACATTTTTATACAACTGTCTTCGAGATTCATGGGTTCTGGGTTGTAGTTTGATAGTTTCAGGTATCCACCACCAGCTACCCCAATTCTTTAGAACCTAAAAAGGGTTGTCTAAAGTGTGCGTAAGAGTGCCCACCAGAGTGACCTCTCGGCTCCTTTTGGAATCTCTCTGCCACTGAAGCTTATTTCATTTCCTTTCACATACCCCTTTTGGTCAAGAAGATGTTCTCCGTCCCACGATGCCGGGTCTACATTCCTCCCCGGGAGTCATATTCCACGTTGCCAGGGAGATTCACTCCCCTGGGTGTCTGATCCCACGTAGGGGGGAGGGCAGTGATTTCACCTTTCAAGTTGGCTTAGCCAGAGAGAGAGGGCCACATCTGAGCAACAAAGAGGCATTCAGGAGGAGGCTCTTAGGCACAACCATAGGGAGGCCTAGCCTCTCCTTTGCAGCAACCGTCTTCCCAAGGGTAAAACCTATGGTAGAGGGCTCAACCCATCAAACCACCAGTCCCCTATATCTGTGGTCATGTTAGCAACCATTGAGGTGGGGTAGGCAAGTACCCCTGCATTCTCCACAGGCTCCTCAAGGGGGCTCTACATATTTTTTTTTCCTTGTTTTTCTTTTTTTTTTTTTTTTTAACTTTCCCTTCTTTTTTAAATCAACTGTATGAAAAAAAAGTTAAAAAGAAAACAAACATACAATAAAAGAACGTTTCAAAGAGACCATAGCAAGGGAGTAAGAAAAAGACAACTAACCTAAGATAACTGCTTAACTTCCAACATGTCCCTACTTTACCCCAAGAAAGTTACCTAATATAGCAACATTTCTGTGAACTTGTTCCTACTATATCCATCAGAAACATGATTGTTTTTTTTTGTTTTTTTTTTTTTTTTTTTAATCATCATTTTATTGAGATATATTCACATACCACGCAGTCATACAAAACAAATTGTACTTTCGATTGTTTACAGTACCATTACATAGTTGTACATTCATCACCTAAATCAATCCCTGACACCTTCATTAGCACACACACAAAAATAACAAGAATAATAATTAGAGTGAAAAAGAGCAATTGTAGTAAAAAAGAACACTGGGTACCTTTGTCTGTTTGTTTCCTTCCCCTACTTTTCTACACATCCATCCATAAACTAGACAAAGTGGTGTTTGGTCCTTATGGCTTTCCCAATCCCATTGTCACCCCTCATAAGCTACATTTTTATACAACTGTCTTCGAGATTCATGGGTTCTGGGTTGTAGTTTGATAGTTTCAGGTATCCACCACCAGCTACCCCAATTCTTTAGAACCTAAAAAGGGTTGTCTAAAGTGTGCATAAGAGTGCCCACCAGAGTGACCTCTCGGCTCCTTTTGGAATCTCTCTGCCACTGAAGCTTATTTCATTTCCTTTCACATCCCCCTTTTGGTCAAGAAGATGTTCTCCGTCCCACGGTGCCAGGTCTACATTCCTCCCTGGGAGTCATATTCCACGTTGCCAGGGAGATTCACTTCCCTGGGTGTCTGATCCCACGTAGGGGGGAGGGCAGTGATTTCACCTTTCAAGTTGGCTTAGCCAGAGAGAGAGGGCCACATCTGAGCAACAAAGAGGCATTCAGGAGGAGGCTCTTAGGCACAACCATAGGGAGGCCTAGCCTCTCCTTTGCAGCAACCGTCTTCCCAAGGGTAAAACCTATGGTAGAGGGCTCAACCCATCAAACCACCAGTCCCCTATATCTGTGGTCATGTTAGCAACCATTGAGGTGGGGTAGGCAAGTACCCCTGCATTCTCCACAGGCTCCTCAAGGGGGCTCTACATATTTTTTTTTCCTTGTTTTTCTTTTTTTTTTTTTTTTAACTTTCCCTTCTTTTTTAAATCAACTGTATGAAAAAAAAGTTAAAAAGAAAACAAACATACAATAAAAGAACGTTTCAAAGAGACCATAGCAAGGGAGTAAGAAAAAGACAACTAACCTAAGATAACTGCTTAACTTCCAACATGTCCCTACTTTACCCCAAGAAAGTTACCTAATATAGCAACATTTCTGTGAACTTGTTCCTACTATATCCATCAGAAACATGATTGTTTTTTAAACTCACAACTTCTCTAATAAAAAAATAAAAATTAAATAATAATAATATAGTTTCACACAGGAATTCTCAATCAGAAAAGTAAAATCAGTGTTTCATTTTGTAAATTATTCAAATACTTCCCTTTTGATGAAGAAAACGTTACCATGTCTTATCAGCAGTTTTAGTCAAGGTGGTCAGATAATGGACTAATACTGATATCACTTTTTGAGAAATAATTAAAATTCTGCCACCAAGATTCTTTCAAACCTTGGCTTTCACTTCATCTATCTGTAATCTATAATCACTGAATTGTCAAATTTTGCATAATAATCAGTGAAATAAGTATTCTACTGTGGTAATGTTATAATCTGTGTTCATCTCTTTATCCTTGTCATAATTTTCTCCAATTGTCTCTCTTTTTTGTTTGAAAGTATATTTTCTAAAATTTAACCTTCATAAGATATATATATATTTACTATGTCCCTGTTTAAAGTTCTGCAGCTTTTTAATTAGTAGCCTCCTAGAAACTAGGGAACAGGCAAGGCAATTTTTTATTGTAATTTTATTAATCACTGCCTATCATTGTTCATGAAACTTCTGATTTAGAGATATGTAACATTTGTGGTAATGAATGGAAAAGTTTTGGTAATGGATAGTGGTGATGATAGCACAACATTGTGAACATAATTAACAGCACTGAATCACATACTTGAATGTGGTTAAAAGGGGAAATTTTAGGTGTATATATGTTAGTAAAATAAAAATTATGAAAATAAAGCCATAGGACTCACAACATAGTAAGCCCTAATATAAACTATGGACTAGAAATAATAGTACAATTATAATAACATTCTTTCATCAATTATAACAAATGTACTACACTAATACAAAGTGTTAATTATGGTGAAGGGAATTAAATAAATAAACAAATAAATAAATAGGTATATGGGAACTCGATTTTGTGCATGATTTTTCTGTAAACCTACATCTTCTCTAATTTAAAAAAATAAGATAATGGAAAAGATTTTTTTAAGTTGTAAAAAAAAGTAAAGGGATGGAGAAAGATATACCATGCTAACACTAATCAAAGAAAGTTGGATGGCTAGATTAATTTCAGACAAAACAGATTTTAACACAAGGAAAATCATCAGGGATAAAGAGGCTCATTACATAATGATAAATAAACATGTGGAAAGATGTTCGACATCATATGACATCAGGGAATAGCAAATTAAAACCACAATGAGATACCACCTCACACCTATTAGAATGGCTACAATCCAAAACATAACATCAAATGCTAGCAAGGATGTGGAGCAACAGGATCTCTCATTTAAGGTGGGAATGCAAAATGGTAGTCACTTTGGAAAACAGTTTGGCAGTTTCCTACAAAGCTAAACACAGGCTTACTATACAATTCTGCAATTGTACTCCTAGGTATTTATCCAAATGAGTTGAAAATTTATAATCTGTACAAAAACCTGCACACAAATGTTTCTAGAAGCTTTATTCATAATTGCCCGTAATTGGAATTAACCTAGATGTTCTTCAATAGGTGAATGGATTAAGAAACTGTGGTACATCCATACAATGGAATTTTATTTAGTGATTTTTAAAAAAATGAGCTATTGAGCCACAAAAAGACAAGGAGAAAGCTTAAGCTTAAATGCATATTGCTAAGTGAAAGAAGCCAGTGTGAAAAGGGTACTTACTGTATGATTCCAACAATATGATACTACAGAAAAGGCAAAACTATATAGACGGAAAAAATTAACGGTTGCCAGGAGTTCAGGAGGAGAGAGACAGGGTCAAATAAGTGGAGCAGAGGGCATTCTTAGGGCAGTGAAACTATTCTGTATGACAGTGTAATACATTGTACAGAATGTTTACTATAATGAATGTATGACATTATTCATTTGTCAAAACCCATAGAACTGTACAAAACAAACCCTCATGTAAACTTTGGGCTTTAGTTCCTTATGATGTATCAATACTGGTTCTTCAATTGTAACAAGAGGACCACACTAATGCACAAGGTTAATAATAGAAACTCTGTGTGGGGGTGGTAGTGGAGGATGAGGGGCATCTGGGAACCCTCTGTACTTTTTGTGCAATTTTTCTGTAAACCTATAAAAGCTCTAAAAAATTAAAGTACATTAAAATTTTTTTTTAATTGCTACAGGTGTTTTGGGATGTGCATATACATTTGGAATGTAAACTTACCCTGAACATAGAGATCCATTTAGGAAGAACTGACTTCATTAATTAATCTCATTCAATAATAAGACATGCCTTTCCAGTTATTAAATATTTTTGTTGTTTTTCTTCAGAAATAAGTTAAATTTTTCTTCATCTTTGTCTTTCATATTTATTTTAAAGTTCATTCCTTTTTGGGGGGGTGTAGGGATTGGAAGATGATTTTGGTCACAATATTAAATGGAATATTTTCATTTTAATGTATTTTCTAACTGGCTGTTATTTGGAAAACTATTAGTACGTAAAATATTAGCATTGTAACAATTCATCTTACTAAATTCTCCCACAATTTCTAACAGTTTTCAGCTGATTCTCTTGACTACCATATATACAACCATAGAATTTAAAAATAGTGATACTGTTGCCTATTCCCATGGGAAGTATTCCAGTGTTTCAATGTTAAGCATGACTTTGGCTTTTGAAGTGTGTAGGTGTGTATGCACATATGCATCAATGTATATGTGTACGTACACATTTGTGTATATACACACATACTTGCGTGTTAAGAAAGTTAAAGAAGTTTCCATCTATTTATATTTTATTAAGAATTTTTATTGTAATGAATATTGGATTTTTATCAAATGCCTTTTTATATCTATAGAGATGATCATTGTTTTCCTCATTTGATCTATTAATATAATGAATTATGTGAAAAGAGGTTCTAATATTGAAACCTCCTTGCTTTCCTGAATGAATCCTACATTTGCATGGGTTGTTCATTTAAAGAATTACTAAATTCCACTTGCTAATATTTTACTTAGGATTTGTGTATCACCATTCATAGAAAGATCAGTCTGTATTTTGTGTGTATGTTTGTGATATCTTAGGCAGGTTTTGATAAATATTTTTCTAGCTCCTTAATTAAAAGAATTTGGAAGCATAGCTGGTCATGAAATAAGAGTACATGTCAGGAGTGAAGAAAGAAGGTGGATGTGCAGGGTTAGGGGGCAACATGTTTAGAGAACTAGAGCCACATAGCAGCATGGTGGACATTTGTGTGACACTGCGTGTGTGTGTGTGCGCATGTGGTGTGAAACTCAGGAGCAACGGGACTACTAGAGCTAAAGGGGTAGGCCAGGATTGCCATAAGAGAGAAGGCACTGGATTTCTTGTTAAGAAAGTAAACCTAATTCAGCTGAGCTGAGAGCTGGCTACTTCCTTTATTTCATCTGCCTATCAGTAAGAAAAATTTGTGCCTGAACCCCCCAGATGTTTGTTCATTATTTATAAATGATAATCTCTAATTATATATTAAAAACCTCAATAAACATATTTCAAGTTCAATGAAATTTTATGAAATACTATATTAAGTCTATGCACTGCTATTAACTATGGTCTTGTCCATGCTTCTATGTAACTGGGCACATGCACACTCCTAACACACCAGGCTGAAGTGTCCAGTAACTGAGGGCACCTCCATCGACCCCCACAGGGCACTCAATCCCTTTCATCACGGAGCCATGGGAACCTATACGACAAGTGGACCCAGTGTCAATACAGACATTAAATACAGTAAAGGCTAATTTATTTCCCATATTTCTTATTAAAATTAAATATAGATTTTTAATCACTAACCTATATTGAATTTTACCTATCAAGATATCTAAATAAAGGCTCTAATATATTCTCCCGTTACCTAACTAGATTATCCTGCCTTCATCAGTTTGGAGAAAGCCCCAGTGAGCCAGTGAGGGTTATAAAAGAAATGGACACCTGAGATGGAGTGGCCTGGAGTGGGACTGAGGCCAGGCCAGAGGGAGGAAGGCCAGTGGGGAGGCTGGGGGTCCAGGAAAGAAGCAAACAGCCAGGGGTGACAAAGAAGAGGGGGCAGAGACAAGTGAAAACACTCGGTGACTGCATGGGTTCTGATGAGTCCTAGGCTTGTGTAGAGGGGGTGTCTATTACTGAGGACACAGAGGAGGAGGAGTTTGTGCAGGGCTTGTGGGACGTCTAGGCTGCAGTGTCCCTTGGGCATGTAGACGTAGAGTTCTGTAACTCAGGAGAGAGGTCTGGGCTGGAGAGAGAGCTTTGGGGGTCTTTTGTGTATGGTTGGTAGTTGAATCCCTGGGATGGAGGAGACCACCCAGAGAGGAATGTGGGGTGAAATTAAAAGCAGTCAGTGCCCTAGGGGCAAACACATTTAATGGCAGAGAAAAAGGCACCTGAGAAGGAGCCTGGAGAGTGACTGGCTTTCTCTCCAGACTCTGTGAAAAGACTTTTCTGCCCTTCACACCAGCCCTGGGAGAGTGAGCCTCTGTCTGGCCCCACAGATCCTATCACAGGAGTATGACTCAGACAGACCTGATGGGTAGCCCCAGGAAGCTCCATCCTCTTAGGGCCCGGGAGGACTGTCCCGTGAAGATCACCATGAAGATCTGCTTGGCTGCATCTGGGCTCCCTCCCCTCAGCAATTCTGTTTTGTTAACACCAGATACTAATGTGACACTACAAGGAAAATTGGGGTCTTGTGACAATTGCTTCTCCAGCGGTTTTTTGGTTTTGTTTCTGTTTTCATTTTTAACATCTGTTAATGGTACAGAGGCCAGGGGGCCTGAAATGAAAGAATTCTAAATTGCAAAAGGGGGAGATATAACCTAAAGGTTTCAAGACTAGGTTTTAGAACCAGGCTGCCTGGGTTTGCCTTTTGGCCCTGCCATTTACTGCCTGTGTGGCTTTGGGCAAATAACTTAACAACCCCAAGCCTCAGTTTTCTCATCTGTAAAATGGGAACAGTGGTGGTAGTGTGAAGATTCAAAAAGACGATCCATATCAATAGCTGGTTTTAAGCCAGAGTGAGGATGACCTGAAAACAGCAGGGTCAAACTGATCAGAGGGGAGGCCAGGAAGAGGGTCTGTCCTCCAGTCAAGGCTCAGGATGCCTGGCAGGATGTGGACAGGAAAATCAGGCCACCTTTGTTCAGTGGTCAGACTCTCACTTCCCAGCTCCATGAGCCTGCTTCTTCCAAACACCCAGCGCTTCTCAATAGCTGAGATGTTATTTGCATTTTCTGATCAAGTCAATAAAGTAGTTCATAGTTTTACAATAACTCTTCAAACAAGCCTGCTATTTTATTTACTCATTTGACTAACAACTGAGTATTACATTTTTCAAGCAAATGAAAGAGAGGAAATTTGGGGACATCCTGGCTTTTGTAGAACAACAAGAGGGATGGATATTTTCAACTTGAAATAATTCTATTTATCTATTCTTCCAGTAAATAAGAGACTGTCTTTTGGATTTCGGGATATGTAAGTGGCAGTAGGTGTCAGGCGTTGAAGAAAAATAGGTGGGAGGAAAATTCAAAATTGAGAATATTCCACTCATGAGTTGCTTTTTAAAATCTACAAATGGAGAAGGCTGAGGTCATTCAGTTTTCATGGAAAGACACATCAGCACTGACTGTAGAATACCAGGATTCTATGGGAACATAGTTTGAATACAGTTTGTGCAAATCTTTTGTAGGTTCTTCATAATTGCTGCACATATTTTTTTTACTGTGTTCTTTTAAAACACTAATAACTCAAGCTGACTTTTGATTAAAGATGAACAAGTAAAGGTAAAGAATTACATACTCTCCCTAAGATGCCATGAAAGGAATAAATATATGTAAGTCCACATGTACAAAGATTGGTAGAGAAGACTTCAGCGACATGAGGTTTGAATACATTTTAGATGCAGGAAGGGAAATAGTGAAGCAGGCTGAGAAGTACAGCCTGATGTGATAGAGAGCCAATTTGCCCTCGGAACCACAGAGAGGAACTTGGAGGTAGCTCATTTGGGGTGAGGCATGGGCCAAAGACAGAGAATTAACCCAGAGGATAAGCATGTAACAGTCAACCCCAGTCACCCAACATCTACCACCTCACTTGCAGAAAATCAGCAACCAGGCACTACCCCATTGCACAGATCAGAGCTTTCTCTCAGGATGGTCCCACATAGTGAAAGTGCCTCTTAGTGACCCTGCCTGCTCAGCCTAAAGCACGGCCCACCAAGTAGCAAGCCCTCAGCCTCCAATCAACTCTTACTGCCTCTTAAATATGAAGAAAGCTTCCAAGAGGGAAAAAATGAACTAATGTAATCTGGAGCAATTGAGGATAACTTAGGGAATTGGAAAAGAAAACCAAAATTTTAAAAAAGCAAAAAATAAATGGGTGCCCAAATTGGTATTTTCATTGACATTCTGAAATAATTAAGAGAAGAGAACAATAAATAAAAAGGACTCTAGAAAACCAGGACTGAGCTCTTGGAAATTAAAATCATTATTGTCAAAATAAAAAATTCGACAGTTGTGTTAGAAAATGAAGTGGAGAAATATCCTAGAAAGGAGAGCAGAAAGACAATGAGATTAAAAATAAGAGAGAAATAATCCAGTAGGCCCAACATCTGATCAATATGAAATGGAACTCAGGCAGAATAGAGGGGAGAAAATTATTCCAAAACTACAAGAAAATATTTCAGAGCTGAAGGATAAAAGTAGAGGCATTTATATAAAATCCCACTAAGTAGTCAAAATAACGAATTTTAAACAGCTTATTACATCAAGGCTTATTATCATAAAATTTCAGAACCCAAGGATCAAAGTCCTAAAATCTTCTAGAGCAGAAAGAAAAAAGACGATCTACAAAGGAATGAGGATCAGAAGGGCATCAAACTTCTCAAAAGTAAAAGTGTATACTAGATGACAATGGTGCAGTGTCTTCAGAATTGTGAGGGAAAATGATTTCGACCTAAAATTCTACATTCAACCAAACTATTAATCAAATGTGAGGAGAAAATGAAGACATTCTCATACTTGGAAAGATACTGATAGCTTCTCTTCTTAGGATATCTTGAGTAGAACCTAGAGTGAGAGTCAAAACTGAAGAAGTAAGAGGATGCTGGAAAAAGTAGACTCAGCCCAGCAGAACAGTGGAGGAAAGTTCCTCGAGAGCCCCAGGCAGCAGGGCCAGAGAGCAACTGGTGAACATTGGTGAGAAGGGTATCTTCAGGAAAAAGGAGGACTCAATCCAATGCTGGATGTGCTGAAACATTTGGGAATTATTAAGGGTAGGCTGTTGACCAAAAGGCAGCAGGAAATTAAAAAGGCAATTAAAGACTCCAGACAAAACAACAAAAATGTACAAAAGAGTAAATGTAGTTATGGTGCACTCCTTTGCTTTGCAGAGAGCACATTTATGTGTCATAATGATGTAAACAACCGATTATTGATTTGACAAAAATAGTGAGATAACTACATTAGGAGGATGTGGACAGGTGGGAGGCAGCAGTTTAAGAGAGTTAAATATCCATTCATCTTTACACCATAATCAATAGACAAGGTCAACAGTGGATAAATCAAGAAATAGTAGCAGAATCACATTATCCGGAAAAGTAGAAGTAACCAGCAAAAGGAAATGCTTAAAGCAGTTAAAACTGCTGCATATGTGGAATAAGAATGGGGTGGGAAGGGCTAGGATAAAGGGCCATTTTTCCTCCTTTTTGATAAAATATATATTTTTAACAGTGTGCATGCATTATATTGTTAAAATAAAGCAACTAATTAAAAAAAAAAACTTAAGCTGAGATATGAGAAAAACTAGCTGTAAATAGCATTTTGAAGTTAATTTGTGATTAAGACAGCCATGCTATACAACTATAGACACTTTTTAAAATTTTCATATCCTATAACAAATGAAAAATGGCTTCCTTAGGAAAAAAAAGATGAATCTGTACTCAGAAGAAATAAGCTTCTATCCATTTCCAGAAGAAAATTCATTGTTCATTATGAGAATACATATAGGGTGACTCTATCAACCTACAACTGGGTTGTTGAACTTAAAATTTAACACTTTTTAAAACTTCACGGTTGCGGCTGTTGCTGGGTCTGAACCCACCGCTGGCTCCCGGGGCGCAGAGAGGGGCTACCGCCAGCGCCGCCGCCGCCGCTGCCGATTAGCGTTCCCCTGCTGCTCCCCTCCATGTGCCCGGGCGCCGCCACTCCCCTTCCTCAGGCCGCCGCTTGCCCCGGGGTCTATGGAAGTAATGGAAGGACCTCTCAACTTGGCTCATCAACAGAGCAGAAGAGCAGACCGTTTATTAGCTACAGGGAAATACGAAGAGGCTATTTCTTGTCACAAGAAAGCTGCAGCATATCTTTCTGAAGCCATGAAGCTGACCCAGTCTGAGCAGGCTCATTTATCACTGGAATTGCAAAGGGATAGCCACATGAAACAGCTCCTCCTCATCCAGGAGAGGTGGAAAAGGGCAAAGCGTGAGGAAAGATTGAAAGCCCAGCAGAACACAGACAAGGATGTAGCTACCCATCTTCAGGCATCTCACAAACCCTCTGCTGAGGATGCAGAGGGTCAGAGTCCCCTTCTTACTCAGAAGTACAGCCCTTCCACAGAGAAGCATCTGCCTGAAATTCAGGGAGTCTTTGACAGGGATCCAGACACACTACTATTTTTACTTCAGCAAAAGAGTGAGCCAACAGAGGCATGCATTGGAAGCAAAGCCCCAAAAGATGATAAAACGATTATAGAGGAGCAGGCAACCAAAATTGCAGATTTGAAGAGGCATGTGGAATTCCTTGTGGCTGAGAATGAAAGATTAAGGAAAGAAAATAAACAGTTAAAAGTTGAAAGGGCCAGACTTCTAAAAGGTCCAGTAGACAAGGAGCTTGATGTAGATACTGATTTTGTAGAAAAATCAGAGCTTTGGAGCTTGCCACCACATTCAGAAACTGCTACAGCCTCTTCAACCTGGCAGAAATTTGCAGCAAATACTGGGAAAGCCAAGGACATTCCAATACCCAATCTTCCTCCCTTGGATTTTCCATCTCCAGAACTTCCCCTTATGGAGCTCTCTGAGGACATGCTCAAAGGACTTATGAATAATTAAAATGGAAGGCCATAGAAGAGGTGAGAAGAGGAAATAATACCATTAATCCAGCAAAACAAACAAACAAAAAAGGGAAAACCACATGCCAGGGTGATCTCAGAGATGCACCATCATCTGGCATACTGTAGGAGAAGAGGCGTTGCCAGGACTTGGAAAACAGTCACTGTGAAACATGTTGCATATCTGAATTACAGCTAATGATTCTGGACTGGGGAGACACTAACTCTTGGAGGCTCACTTTCTCCTGATACAAACCAAATGGCTACCTGGAATAATTTTTTCAAGCAACAAGTACTTTTCTTATCTTCAGGGTTAAAATGTATAAAAGTATGTTATGTGTAGTTAATCTATAATGCCATAAATGATAATGCCCTAAATAATATGATAGCCTGAGGGGCTGCCTTGTATTTGAAACATGCTTTTTGTCATGCATTGACTGTATGCATTTTGTTATGCACATTTTCTTTGTTTAAAAAAGGTGTGTGAGGTACATACCTTTCTAGATGAAACTATATGTGCCACACTTTGCACTACTCATAACATAATGATAACCTCAAGACTATCAGGAGAAATATTTAAATTTCCATTTTATGAAAAAAGGAACCAAATTCTTAGTTATGCTTTTTTAAAAAATTATCAGTTTACATAATTAATCAGGGTGCATTTTAAGTTCTAACTTTTTTTTATTTTATAACGCATCATTTGAAAATACCAAGGAAATATCCTTCTGTTTTTAATGATGCATGAGTGAAAGTAATGCTAGTTGGCACTATTTGATTGTAAGAAATCAATAAAGTAATTGTGTTTTATACCCTTGTTGAATGTGATTGGTATTAAAAAGCAAGTTTTGTATAGCTTCAAAAAAAAAAAAAAAAAAAAAAAAAACTTCACAACGACCATGAAAAGCCTTTATAACACTGTAAATTCCAACCTGGGTGGAGGCATGAAGTCCATACAAATTCTGGCTTTCTTCAGCTTCAAGTAGCTCAGCATGTAAATCCTGAGGAATCAAGATGAATCTTAAAAGTAAAAATGCTTCCACCTTTGTAGAAGCAAGCAGTTTAGCAGCATGTAGATCAACAAGAAAGGGATTTTAAATTCCTCCCAGTATGTGTGTACATCCAGTATGGCCCCCCAAAGGGTTTGAGGTCATCCAAGAATTTGCCATGGTTGGGCAGACTGGGAAGGATTAGATGTTCCTCTCTGCTTGAGCTCTTCTTGGTTTTAAGGCACCACTGACATTCCAAGGGATGAGCAAGAGCTGTTCTAGAGTAATTTCTTCTTAAGAAAGTATCTACCCCAGAGACTCCTACTAAAGAACATGCATCAGCTTAACCTAGGACCATCCACAAATCTGTGCAGGGAAGCTCTATTTCTGGGTTTCCAATTGTCAATGTCTGCTACAAGCGCAGGTTACCACAGAGAAGAGACCCCAAGAGAGGGATGATGTTTGGTGATATCATAGTTTGGATACATGGGACAGCCAATCGGATGCGCTTCCAAAAGAACACACCCAATTTCCCAAGTTTCAGTGATTTGGATGAGCCAACAAATTAAGGTACAGAAAACTGATTTGAGAAGAATTCTCAGTTTCTGTTTACCAAAGAAGGATCCTCTGAGCTGGATTATGGTTCTGAAGTGGGAAGCTGACTCTTCAGTTTTCTGGTAAAGATCCCCATGGAGACAAATGCATCTTAGACAGGAAAATCTGGGTGCAGACTTGGCGACAAAAGGTTGTGCAGGAAAGGAAAAATATTCATATTTTACTATATGGCTTTGTTGTGACAGTGTTTAAATGGTTATAATAATGTAAACATAGCTATTAATCTAACCAAAATTAAGATTAACTCTAGTGAGAGGTTCAGGGTGGGAAGGGTACATGTGTATGGTTGGGCAGGGAGTAGGAAAGAGACTGAAATCCCCATTTCTTCTAAAAAGAGGTCAATAAATCCTCATCTTTGTTAGGGGGAAGTCAACAAGTAATGCCTAAAACTGAAAAATCATTAATTAGTGTGGTGATTTGCAGCTAAGTACCTCAGAAAAACATGTTCTTAAATCCAATCCATTCCTATGGATGAGGACCCATTGTAAGTAGGACCTTTTGATGAGGTTACTTCAGTTAAGGTGTGGCCCAACTGAATCAGGACGGGTCTTAATCCTATTAATTGTGTCCTTTATAAGCAGAATGAAATTCAGACAGATAGAAAGCCATGGGAAGCAAGAAGCAGAAAGTCAACAAAATCTGGAAGAGAAGGGCGAAGCCAGGAGAGACCACCATGTGCACTGCATGTGACATAGGAGCCTGGGACCAAGAATCACCAGCAGCCAACCCCAGAATGCCAGTCTTTGAGAAGAAAGCATCACCTTGATGATGCATTGATTTGGACTTCTCCTAGCCTCAAAACTGTGAGTTAATAGATTCTTGTAGTTTAAGCCAACTCATTGCATGGTATTAGCTGCAGTAACAAGGAAACTAAAACAACTAACAATACAGACATATTATTTAGAAGCAGAGAGTCAAATCCTAAAATAATCAGCTAAAACAGGAGAAAGTGGTTGCCTGTAGAAGGCAGTTTAAACTTTGGGCATGTATAAATTTGATTAAAAATAAACAAATAAAATTATAAAGAGAAAAACTAAATCATGCTGGCCCAATTTCATTTGTCCTAAAGTGACATGTAGAAAAAGGGAGCAGCCTTTTTCTTTACAACAGTATTAATTATAATAGCAGTAATAATAAAACAACTTCCATTAGTTAATATTTTAGCAAGAAAGTGTATTAATTCAATAAGCATTTACTGAATACCTAGTGTGTGCCAGGCAGTGGTAATCATAGCAGTCAAGATACCAACCCTCATAGATTTTATATTCTAGTAGGAGAGACAGAAAACACCTTAACAATCAAATAAATAAGATTATTTCCTACAATATTGAGTACTTGAAGAAAATAAAATACAATGAGCTAGAGATTAAGGGACGATTGTTTGGACTAGGTGATTAGGGAAGCTCTCTAGAGAAGTGAGGTATGAACTCAGACCTGACCAATGAAAAGGTAGAAGGGAAAGGCAGATATGGCAGAATGTGCAAAGGCCCTGAGGTAGGAACAGCCTGGAGTGTTTGAGGAATAGTCAGGAGGCCAGTGTGACTGGATTGCAGTGAGCAAGGAGAAGACAGCAGGTGGTAAAGTATATGAGGTAGGCATAAGTTTGATGGGGAGGCCATGGATGGTTTTAGGTAGAGCAGAGCAGTAATAGGATCTGATATACACTTAAAAATAATCTGTCTGGTTGCTGGATAGATGCTAGATTGGGGCAGGGGACAGATAGGGGAGGCAAAAGTGGGACAAGAAATTCAGGGAATTCTTGCAGGATTTGGGAAAGGGCAGAGGCTGTGGAGATGGAGAGTAGCAGACAGATTTGGATTGGGAATCAATTTAAGTGGAGCTCTCAAGGGCAGCTGACAAGAGTTCAGTGAGGGAATCTTGGGGAGAGAGGGACGGAAGGAAGGAATTCTGCTTCTGCAGCTGGTCTCCCCAAATTCCCAGACTCCCTTTGAAATATGTGAACAGGAAGCTCTGGTCCCGCAGCCGAGGGAACTGAGTGATTATGCAGGGAATAAAGACTTGCCAAATTACTTTAAACTCAGCCCATCTCCATCCTGGCTTTCACCACACTTGACGTGAACATGTACCTGAGCTTGTAAATGACTGTGCTTGGAGGCAGAGCTGGGAATTACGCCCCTCTAGACAGCTATTCAGAGGCTGAGAGAATAGGGCCCACTTGCTGTAATGCTATGCATTAAAAAGCACTTATGTTGCTAAAACCAGCATTAGAATTGCACATAAACATTGCTGTCATGCCCTCGATGGGACTCTGGAGTCCAAGTGGGACTCTTGGAGTCTGCAGAGGGGGAAAAATGCCATCTTAGGCAGCGAGATGATCTCTCCCTTATGACCCACCGTGCACTGCCACCTCCCTCCTGTGGAAAGCCCGTACGTAAGTGGGGAGAAAAACAAGCTTATTTCCAAGCCAAGATTAAACTGGGCCCATGGTGCATGGGATGATGGGCCTCTGGGAAAAGAGAAATGAACCCAAGCCAAGAAAGCCAATCCATCCAGAGGCAGCAGGAGGGGAGTGTTCAGTTGTTCTTGGGAGTTACACACAGCCCCAGCCCAGAGCCCGGCACATAGCAAACTGTCAGTGAATGCATGTTGAATGAATGAGTGAGTGAATGAGTGAGTGTGAGATCCATATGCTCCCAAAGGTCTAATCTCAATAAGCCTTTATTCATTCAGACTCTATTCAAGAATAAAATGAACCTGCTGGGCCAAGTCTCCACGAATGGCCTTGGGGGTACAGGTGGACAGTTGCACCCACCCCTGAATTAGCACTGCATTCAAACTGCCTCCAACCCCAATAATTCATTCCCTAATGTGATCTGAAGTCTAGAATTACCCATGAACAAAACAGAAGGAAGTGAATCAAGATCAAGGAGTCACCTGGAGAATCTCTACTGGACCAAAGTCCACTCTAGGGAAATAATTGCTGGGATTAGCTGGCTGTCGCACAATAATTGCCAACTCTCAAATTTACTTGGTTCCTGCAGTAGTGAAATGAGAGTTCTGAAACCTCAAGTTCCCAGCTGGGGGGAGAAAGACCTTGGACTAAGAATGCTGCCTTGCTGTGAAGCCAGCCTTTACACATTGTGTCTCATTCCCCGTCTATGACAAGGAATCAAATTACTACCAGTCTTGCAAGGATGCTACAAGGATAAGTAAATCAGTATATAAGGGCACTCTGTTTGGGTCCAAAGTCTGTGAAACTCACAGAAAAGAAAAAAAAATTAGTTAAAAACAAAAAGTACCACTGAACCCGTGATACAGCTGTCCCAGGGTCTTGGCACTAAAAAATCCTTCTTTGGGCTTATTGGCCTTTAGCACCATGCTGATTCTTATTTAACATATAGTTTATTGGTTCCTTCCATATGACTTCATAACAAACTAAAAACAACATGCATGAAGAAAGTTTGGACCTTTAAGAAAAAGGCCTGATGTTAGCCAGAAAAGAAACAGAAAGCTCTACCAAAAATCAGACACAAACTTAATCAAATTTGTACAGTGAGAACAGGGTCATGTTATGCTTCTGTATCTAAAAGAGATACAGAAGGTGAAAGAATAAGAAGGAGGAGGAGGAGGAGGAGAAGAAGAAAGAAAGACGGTAAATTATATCACCCGTTGGCCATGGCCATTATTTAAATTACAACTCTAGTCTTCCCTTCCTGAAGACAGAAAAGCATGTCAAAGTTTTCAGAAACATAGCCATAAAAATGTTTAAACCCAAAAAGTTTGAGGCATTTCTGTGGGGTGCTAGAAACATTCTATATCTTGATCTAGGTGATGATTATAGGGGTATATACCACTATAAAAAATAGTCGAGCCGTTTGTTTAGTATTTGTGCACTTACTAAACATATGTTTTTCTTCAGTTTAAAAACATCTCAGACAATGAGGGATTAAGTTCTGGAAAAATTCATCTGCATGGACCATCTTATTTCTCAGTGTTACTAGATACATGAAGAATCATTTTATTTCTCATACACATTAATAATAAAAGTAGCCACCATTGACAGAGCATTTCCCAAGTATCAGGCTCTATGCAAATCACTTCATAATTAAATAATTTAAGCTTCACAAAATCCATGTTCCTAATGAAGAATTGAGGTTTAGAGAGGCCAGTGTTTAAGATCCATAACAAAAGGAAACCGATTGTGCTTGTCTCTGAACCAATGTACCCCCAATATATCGATTGGTGTCGGGAATATGGTAGGTACTAAACAGATATCTGTGAAATGAAATTACTTTGTCCAATGTCACATAACTAATATTGGAGATTCAGGTTTGGATCTTGAGTCAGAAACCAAAGCCCATATTCTTAACCATTCCATGATATTCCTTCTCAAGTAAAACACTTGGATCTCTATAAAAGCCTAAAACCATTGTTTAAATCAACTTTAGGAATTGAGGTATATCAAACTGACCCAGAAGTGTATAAAACATACTTGCACAGCTTAAAGAAGAATGATAAAATGAACACCCAGTTCCCACCACAGTTAAGAAACAGAACAGCATCATTTCGTTAGGAGCCTTGTGTGTACCCTTCTCGACAGCCTCTCCCTCTCCACAGCACCAGAGGTGACCACGCATGGGTTTTGTGTCTATCAATCCCTTACCTTTCAACATTTTTTGAACACATGTTGGTGTCTTTAAACCATAGAATACTTTGTTTTGCCTGTTTTTGAATGATATAAATGCAGATGACTTTTTCACTATGCCCACTACACCTCATTGAGTTTCTCTACACTCTTCTAATTCATCAGCCCACTTATATTTCATGTTTTTAAAAATTTTCTAAAAATATATTAGTTACTCTCTTCCCAATATCATCATTTGTTTTTCTCTTTCTCTTTTTATTGAACCTATTCAGCAGAGTGCTTTTGGGGTTGGAAGAGATGCACACAGTTAGCTCTTGGGAGCCTGTAAAAGCCAGCTCCAGCATATCACTGAACCTATTATACAAAAACTCAACCCTGAATAAACTTCACTAAATATGTTCTCCCAATCGTACATGAGTATTCTTATGCCCTGTTAACATCAGAGTAATCCATTGGTCAAACTCAACCCAAAATCAGAGAGCAGAGAAAACTTTGATATATTCCATACAAGTCAGCATGTCTAGGGCAGAGAACAGGGTGGAGGAGGGTAGAGAGTAGATCTGGAAGGACAAATGGAAGATATCCAGCCCAAGTCACACCTTTGCTCCACAGTCTCCATTCTTGTTCTTCCTTCAGGTGAAACTTCATGTCCCTGACACTCAAAATCCTTTCAGGTAAACTGTAATCCAGTAGTCTTGATTCTTGTTGGTGACTGTATAAGTATGTAGCTTTTATGGGGTGACCATTTGATTTTGAAAACCTTGTGACTGACACTCCCTTTATCCAGTGTATAGGCAGATGGGAAATAAAATAAAGACAAATAAATAAATAAATAAATAGGGGGATAAGAGGTATGGGATATTTTAGGTGTTCTTTTTTATTTTTATTTTTGGGGGGATTAATTCAAATCTTCTAAAAGTGATTGTGGTGATGAATGCACAACTATATGATGATACTGTGAGCCACTGATTGTAGATTTTGGATGGATTATATGCTGTGTGACTATGTCTCAATAAAATTGCATTTAAAAAAAAAGAAAGATAATTCCATTAGGTACTGCATTGTCATGGAGAGATGTCAGTTTGGTAATACTCCCTCCTGAAACCTAAAATAACAGTCACCACCAAGTTCTTCATATACGGTATCAAGGAGGGCTGGGGTGGACAAACGATAGAATTAAAGTAGAACCTAGCTTCCACCATCCCTATTTCTGCAGCTGGTCCTGAGGCCCATGTTGGTAATCAAAGATGTCCTTTTCAACCATCCATTCCGTGTTTCACACCTCTGCCAGTACCTTGGATGATGGAGTTCTTCACTTGTTTGGGAGACCCAAACCTATAGAATATGAGTCCTTGGGAGTTGCCATGGTTTTCCCCGACCAGTACTAATGGTCAAGGGAGAATTAAGAGGAGCTCCCAGACAATCCCTTGGGTTCCAAATACAGTCCTTTTTGCCTTCTTTGTGTAGCAGCAACCCAATCCTCCCTCCCCCCAGTAATTGGGAGAAATCATACTAGTTAGTACAGCGAACTTTTCCTTTATGATTACTATATCAGTGGTGTGGGGATCCCAAAATATCCAGGGAGAAGTCTCTGCTTTCAATTAATCATATAACCTTGACTGTGTTCCATAATGGAAAGTTTCCTCTCATAGGCACTAGGATCTTCAAAGCCACCAAGATTATGGAGGCAGGAAGTGAAAATTCTTTGGGTGGGTTATTATATGTATTAAGGAAAAGGGTCATTCACACCTCTACCTCTCACTTTCCAGAAACCTGCATTCTAGCTGTGGAGGAGACCACACCATATATTTGCTGCTCTTCTAAGGCATCTACTGCATCTTACCAGTCAACAACCCAACCTTACAGGAAATGGTCTCCCAGCTAGCACTGCAACTGAACATTCATCAGGTCATTCCACATTTTCTTCAATCCAGACACATATGGATGATGGGGCATGTGAACATTATGGGCCTGAGCCCATGGTCAAGCTTCCCATTACTATTTCCTGGTTGGAGCCAATGTTGAACAGGTTCCTAAAGCATTTGGTCCATGCATGGTGATGCTGTCAGGGGATGAAAAGCAGTGTGCATACATGTGTCTATCCTTTGAAGACAAAGTTCTGCCCACTCTGTGACGGAAAAATTTCAATATTATTAACCTGCTTTCAGGTGGTCTCTGCCATTGGGAAGTGGGACACTTAGCAGTTGTGGGAGCCAGATCAGCTGTATGTAAGGGAAATCCATGTGCTGCTCTCATGCATAGCTTCCATCCTTCATGTCACATTGTTCATGGCCCACTAGACAACCACCAAGCGAGATGGGAATACAGGCTGACTGACATCCACAAGACACATCTTTTGTTCACCTGATGATGAAGAGCATCCTCACATTTTGTCTCCATTCTGAGACTTCCATCTGCAGGCCTCTCTCCCAGAAATCCTTGTCACTGATTTTATCATCTTGTTTTCTCATGTCCTGGCAGACTATCTAACCCATTAGCCATAATCTATGAATGTGTAGATCCAGATGTGCTTCTTGAAGTTCTGCCAAATAGAAGGATTTCCTTTCACCACTGTCTGTGGGACAGCAACTTCCACTGCTGAATGTGCAGATCGTCTGTAAACCAGGCTTGAATTCCCTCCTCTGTTATCTGGTCACAGGCAACTCTCCATGAGGCCCTGGGTGTTGGCTGAGGGAGAAGTGGTGAAGCAGTAGGAGCAGGTACCATGGGGGTCTGAGTCACCTGCTCATGCAATTTACTTGGGCCTTTCAGGCCTGCTTGGGCTCAAACTCTTGTACCATTCCTGTTTTGTAATACAACTGCTGCACATGTCCTATTTTATAGTTTGGTGGATCATAAAGGACCCAGTTCATGATGGCAGTTCAGGTCACAGTCAATTGGTGTTCCACTTGCTGTTCTCTACCAAGTCTAAGTAGTAAGCTGTATTAGACAGGGTTCTCCAGAGAAATAGAACCAACAGCATATATATATATATATATATACATATACATATATATATAAGTAAATATTAAGAGATTTGTTATAGGAATTGGCTTACATGACCAGAGGATCGGCAAGTTCAAATTCTGTAGGACAAGTTGCAAGTTGGGGACTGTGCCAGTTTGAAACTGTTATATGCCCCAGGAAAGACTATGTTCTTTAATGCAATCTTGTGGGGGAAGATTAGATTTTGATTAGGTTGTTTCCATGGAGATGTGAGCCACCCAACTGTGGGTGAGACCTTTTGATTAGACTATATCCATGGAGATTTGACCCCACCTATTCAGGGTGGGTCTTAAATAGATCACTGGAGTCCTAAATAGAGCTGATAGCCCACACAGTCCCAGACACTTCGAGACACTGGGAGATGCGAAAGAACTTTTGGAGATGCTAATCTAAGGGATGAAGCCCAGAGTTTGCCCCAGAGAAGCTAAGAGAGGACCCCCCAGACGATTAGAGAGAAATACTCTGGAAAACAAAGAATACACAGGAGCTGCAAGAGAGAAGCTAAGAGAGACAGAAGCCAAGAGACATTTTGGAGAAAGCCATTTTGAAACCAGAACCCGGGAACAAAGGACCAGCAGAAGAAAACCGTGTGCCTTTCCAGCTGAGAGAGGTGTTCCAGATGCCATCGGCCTTTTATCCTCTTGTTGATGCTTAGTCTGGTCACTTTTATGGCCTTAGAACTATAAATTTGTAATCTAATAAATCTCCTTTATAAAAGCCAATCTTTTTCTGTTATTTTGCATAACAGCAGCTTTAGCAAACCGAAACAAGGACTCAGATGAAGATTTCACTAAATTGCCCAGGAGAAGCTGGCTGGCTAAAGCAGAAATAGAAATTCTTCTTTCTGAATGCTGAAATAATCAGTTCTCCCTTTAAGGCCTTCAACTGATTGGACAAGGAGACTTCTCTCCTTGCTGAAGGCGGTCTCCTTTGTTGATTGTAGATGTAATCAGCCACAGATGCAATCAACTGACTGATGACTTAAGTCCATGAAATACCCTCACAATGACAATCAGACCAGTGCTTGCTTGGCCAAACAAACAACTGGACACCATAACCTAGCCAAGTTGACATGAGAACTTCACCACCACATAAGCCAAGAGCGGTATTTCAAGTAGAGAAAAATTCTTGGTGGAAGAGGGCACAGCCTTACTTTAAAATCCTCAGGGTCTGTACTAGGATTCTTCTATTGGGGTTTGCCAGAGGCTTCATATAGCATCTGTGCCATGGGTAATTCCAATAGACACTTTTGATGCCGTTATATCTGTTAAATGTTTCCCAAACAACAGGAAAGTTTGCATTGCAACCTGATGCTACCGCAGAGCCTTTTTGCCTCTGAGTCACACTCAAAACTGGCCTTAGGAATACTCAGTAAATAGGTGAGGACAATGTGCCCAAATGGGTTACACATTAATTACAAATACAAAGAGTAGGCTTTGGTTCTCCTTCTTGGTGGTCACTAGCAACCTGCTACTCATTTTAGAGGTGGGGAGTGGTTATACCAAGATGCCTGAATCTTGGACCCCTATAAACTTCACTGATGTGGCAAGCCCTTGAACTTCTATAGAGTTTTTCTTTTATGGGGTTTTTGGCATATATGTGTCATGCCAAGGAATCTAGGGTTCTTGTTACCTAGCAGAGGTGCAGTTAGCAGTCTGGTTAGCATACTGTCATTAATGTAATGAACCAGAGTGATGCTCTGTGGAACACCAATATGATCAGACTCCCCACACTGCACAGCTACTGAGCCAGTTGGCACAGGGACTGGTCTAAGAGGCATGCCAACTCCCTGGGCTTCACCTTAGCACAAGCATGAGTCCTCTCTATTCTTTTCTCTCCAATCTTAAAGAAGGGTCTGTCACACTCAGCCCAAAGCAGGAGGGGTGAGTGTGAGTAAAGCAGCTCAGAGGGCCTTTTAATCTTAGCTATGGGCATAGAAAAAACTGGTTCTGTGAGTGCACAACTCAGTCTTTCTGCCTTAAACCCAGACAAGTTGTTTTTCAACTTACGAGCCATAATTTGCGGCCATTGTTTATCTGATTTCGTAATGACTCCCTTGTCCCAAAGTAGTATACGGTTTGTGTCTAACTGCACTGGCTAAGATAAGGGAAAGTCCCTCAGGGTACAAGAGAAGAAATTCAATGAGTGCAGAGCAGGGTAGGAGTGGCAGGGAGCACACCAATTAACTCTTTGAAATATTATCCATGCCATTGCTCGCATTTCCACCTCACACTCTTTTCCCCATCCACAGTCAATCTTTGTGAAATCTCTTCATTTCCTCACCTGCCACTCATACTTCAACACACTCCAGTCTGACTTCCACACCATCACTCCACCCAGGACCTCTGTGTCTTCCAGGGGACATTTTCCCATCTTTATATTACTTGCCCTTTTAGTGTCATTCATTCACTGCTTACCTGTGTTGGATGGCCTCTGTTTGACCCACCACAACTGTTCTTCACCTTTTCCACCCTTCTCTGTGCACAGATGCTGACTTCCAAGGATTACATCAACCAGGCTCCCAGGCCTTCTGATCAAAGGGAGGGAGGAGAAAAAGTTCGGAGTATTTATTCCCCTGGCTTTTTCTCCACCAGTCTGTAGTTTGGCAATTGCTGGGCAGCCTACTCCCAAAGCTACCAGTCTCCTCAATTGGGGAGCCACTCTGTCCCCATTCTCCTTCCAGCCTAGAGGTAGTAAGACCAACATCCTAGCTAACCTGGGGTGCCTCACCATTCCTTGTTGGTTTCCTTAACATTCCTCATTCCTTTGCAAGTAATTCCTCTTTAATCATCTATTTTTAACTTGCCAATACATATATTGATGACCTCTTTATGAAACACATTTTTTCACATGGCTTCCGTGACACCTCACTCTACTGCTTTCTTCCCACCTTTCTAGCCACTCCTCTGCCTCTTTGGAAGCTTCCTCCTACGTCATCAAACCCTAAACTTCAGAATTCCCTAAGACTCAGTCCTCAGCCCTCTTTTCTTCCTACTATTTTCCCTTCCAAGGCACTTTCCTCAGCACCCACATCTTCAATACCTACCTGTAGGTCAGTGAATCATAAATATACATCTTCAGCCAGACCTGGCCTTTGAGAAACTACTCATATATATATCTCATATATCATAGTTTCATTCACTAAATCAATGAAATTTTTTGAGAGTCTGTTATGTTCCAGGCCCTGTTCTAGATATTTTGTTAGATGTTTAAAATGGCCTCAAACTCTATTTGTCCAAATTTAACCTATGATCTCTCACCCACCCACCCCCGATCCTCTTCCTCTTCCAGTTTTTCCACTCTGGTGAATGGTGCCAACACCACCCATCCAATCCCACAGTGAGTAACCTGGGAGGCATCTATGACAGTTCCCTTTTTCTCATTCCTCTCATGTAACTTATCATCGAGCCCTATTAAATTACCTCTTAAATATTCCCTGAACTTTACCCGTTGTCTCCTTCTCCACCACCACCACCTTAGCCCAGGCTGCCATCATTTCTCACCTGTACAGTGATCACTGCAGTAGCCTCCTTTCTTGTTCCCCTACTCCAATAAATAGTGACCTTTCTACAGTACAAATCCAATCATGCAATATCCAGCCCCTGCTTAAAATGCTCAAATGCCTTCTGCTTTCTCTTAAAAAAAGATTAAAATCTTGACCTGGCTTACAAAGCCTTCCATGGCTTGCTTGTCTCCTGCTATCTCTCCAGCCTTATCTCAAGCCACACCATTTCTGGCACCCTTTTCTCTGGCTCCACTGGCCTTTCTTCATTTCCTAGTATTGACATGCTTCCTTCTGCCTTGCTTGACTCTTGCTATTTTTTTTGCTTAGTTTTCTCTCCCCACATACCCTACCCCACTCAATAGTAAACTCTTACGTGTCATTAATCCTTCAGATAAAATGCCAGTTCCACAGAGGTGTTTTCCCCGCCCCTCTTTCACAATTAGATCACCCTCTTATCAACCCTCTGGGCACCAGTTACCTCTTCATAGCACTTATCCCAGTTCTAATTTTACATTTATATGTGTGTTGTTTTGGATGATAGACTATGACTGTCCATGTGGAGGGGACCACATGTGTGTTGCTCAAGATCACATTCACCAGGGCCTGGCACAGAGCAGGCACTCAGCAAATATTTGTGACGTGAAAGGGTAATGGAAGAAGGTTGTTGAAAGTGAGGCGGGGTAAGAATAGAATCCAGGCTTACATCAGAGTTGTTTCCCCTTAAGGAAGCTCCTGAGCGGCTTTCGAGGAAGTCAGGTGGTTCTTCAATATATGTTCACCACTTCAAGGCTGAGAGATGATCCACACAGCTAGCCCAATAGCCAGTCCCCAAAGCATCAGAAAGAAAACATTCTGTCACCCAATCTCCCAAAGATATACTATATGGGCAAGAAATGTGTATTATTTAATGATTTAATCACCTTCCTTAACAACTCTATTTTGTTAAAACAATAAAATGTGGTTTTACTCACTACAGTATAAATTTGAATTCATTTAGAGCAAGATTTGAAGAAATGGAAATATCAATTTATGATCAGGCACGATTTCACTCATCCTTGAGCACTCCCTATCTAGCACAACTCGGCCTCATTTATTTGCCTGTAGGACTCAAACAGGAATTCCCTAAACATCTTAACTTCATGTCCGTGTTTGCCTGTGCATGAAGGGCTGCAGAATTCTGGCCAACTCCTTCTCAGAGGCCTTGGAAGGCAACCTCGTGATAATCTCTCCCCTCTTATTTGATTTCCTTCTAACTTAATCAGAAAAATCAAGGTTTCCTACCTAGGAATCCCAATTACGAGTGAAAACCAGCATTTAAATTGAGTACTTACTATGTGCCCGGCACCGGGCAATGTTTGGGGCCCATTACACAGATTTTTCTCCTTTAACCCTTCAAATAACTTTTAAGGTAGCTAGGATTATAATCTCCATTTTCCAGGTGGAGAAATTGAGGCTTGGGACCTTACTGCTGTAACTGGCCTAAACCTTTATTATAGCTGGTCCATAAGGGGCCCAAGGTCAATCCCAGAAACACCCTGGAGCTCTTGCTCTTAACCATTAACACTGAGTTCTTACATTCTCCATGATGGAAGGATGGAGTTTTCCACTCTCTTTTACTTTATTACTTTTTTGAGGCATTCATGAGCCTTGCAGAAAATAATAAAATCCAGCCAACTAAGGGATGAATAAAAATAAAGTACTTAAAATTAGAGAAGCAGCTGTTGGACATTTAATCCATTAAATAGAAATGGAGACTAAATGACTGTGGGAACTAAGGTTATACTCCTTGATCAAGTGAAAATAAATAAGGGTAGATTTAAGAGGTGGAGAAATAGTAGGAGAAAAAATAAGAAAGCTAATTTCCTTAACTTTTAGAGCAATGAATCAAGCAAGGATGTCTAAAAATTTAAGCTTCTAATTTACTTAAAAAAGTAATGAGTCCAGCCTCTAAAAGTACTTCTTAATCTTTGTTCTCAAACTTAGTGCTTTATTTTAGGAGATTTCTTTAACAGTGAAGAAGCATTTATCTCAAGCTTAGGCATTTCTTCTGTTTCATTTTTGTTTCTCCTCTAGAAATTGAATTAAATGTTACTGTATTATGTATTTTCTTAAAATTAGTATATAGTATTATTTTATTTTCATAGAAAATTTCTCATGCTCATTCATATTCTCCCTCTCTTTCTCTCTTTCCCTCCCTCTCTCTTATATGTCTGAAATGAGGTATTAACATGGTTGTTCTGAGTGGGAGGGTTTGGGAAGATTTTTCTACAAAACCAGTCTCGTTATCACAGCTAACAAAATTAACAATACCTTAACATCATTTAATACCCAGTCCATGTCAAAATTTCTCCTACTGTTCCCCAAATGGTTTATCCAAACCCGGATCCAATCAAGGTCCACATATTGCATTTCTTTGTTGGGTCTGCTAAGTCTCTTTCAATGTGGAACAATCCCTCTCCCCTCCCTTTTGTTTTCCTTAATAATAATTTGTTTGAAGAGGCCAGGCCAGTGTTGCCTTTAGAATGTACCATCTTCTGGATTTTTGGGACCCTGTGATGTCATTTCACTTGTCCCCCTATTCCCTGTATTTCGTGTGCACTGAATTATAACTTAAGGCTTGGTTAGATTCAGTCTCAGTCATTTTGGGGGAAGAACATGACATAGCTGATGCTGTAGTTCATCTTGCCTCATTGCAGAAAGCACGCACTGTCTGGGTGTCCCACGATTGGTGATGCTGAGAGAGAGCACTGAGTTAAGATGGAAAGAGCCAGACCCTTCCATTGTAAAGTTAGGCTTTCCCCCTTGTGATGGGGAAGTGATCTGTAGGGTTTTTAGCAACAAACAATGATCTCTTAATGGTTTTATTATCCATCAATGATCCATGCCTGAATCATTTATTTTAGTAGGGCTGCAAATAGTGATTTTCTAATTCTGTAAGTTCATCTATTATTTATTAGCTTGTGTTTTACTGTAAAGAAGAATGTTTTTCCATCATCTGGGACTGATTGGTTATCCTGGAATACAGCTCCTATTGGAAAGGCAGGATAAGGCTTAATTCTTTCCCATTAATTACAAATTTTACAAGTAAGCAACCGGTATAATAACCTTCTCCATAGTGACAAATGATTTTTTGGGGCTTTCTCTCTTTTGAATATCATTATAATCTCATGGATTTTTATATATTCAACTTATAGTTATAACTTATTTGATGCTTAAATTGCCCCAGCTTTGACTAGAGAAGGGAAACCCTTCAAGCTGACATACCCCCATTTTTCCTGGAAAGTTTCCTTGCTTTCTGGCTCAAGAGACTTAGTTTGTAGGAGAGTAAAGCTCCTTCATTCCCCCAGAAGTTGAAAACAGAAATTTACTCAAACAGGTGTATTGGGTAAACATCCAACCCCAAGCTTTAACTTGAAAGAATTAAAAGAAAAATGTGTGGATTCCAATGTTGGCAGTCAGGAAGCTTATACTCTTACTGCAGAGATGACTGCACCAGGCAGTTAGAGGAAAGTAGAGACAGCACTTGTTCTAGGTAGACTGTCAGTTCAGAGCATGGGTGCACACATAGCCAGGAGGCGGGGCAGCTCTGACAAGGGAGGGACGGCCTGTCTCCTGCCTCAGGAGACCCAGGCAATGTCCAGTGCTAACCTGGTTCCTGGAGAGCTCACTGCAGACCCACCACCAAAATAGCACCCTTGGCAGGTTCTGGGGTTTACTTGAGGGTTTGGATTGGGAGAGCAGTGAAAGATTTCCAGGATATGGGAATCTGGTGGGGGAGGGAGGGAGTGAGGAAGAGTATGTCTGGCCACTTAACTGGAAATCTCACAGACTGGCAGAGCGAATGTTCTCAGTGGGCCACTGATTGGCTCAGGTTAATAATGGTTTGTACCAATTGATCTTACTCTCTTCCCACTACAGGGTCACTCCAAGTGGACAATATCTGGCCCTGCTCACCTTCATGCACCTAGATCTGGGCACTTCAACAGCTATTTAATGCAAGTCAAAACCAAATTTTACATGAGGATGTATGCACAGCTATGTGAACATACCATGAGCCAGAAATTGTATATTTCAGATGGTTTGTATGGTGTGTGAATATATCTCAATAAAACTGCATTTAAAAAAACTAAATTAAAAAAACTAGTATGTATGTAACTAGTATGAGGAGAGAGCTTCGTTGCAAGTGATGAGTGAGAACAAGATGCATTGGGTCATGACAGTGAAAGAAAAATGGAAATGGGGCAATTGGAACACTCATCTGGTAAATTTAGCTGGAAATAAAAGAGAGTTAGGCTGGTTAGTAGAAGAAGAAGAATAAGAAGTTTTCATGTTGTTGTTTTTTTTTTTTTTAATCATCATTTTATTGAGATATATTCACATACCATGCAGTCATACAAAACAAATTGTACTTTCGATTGTTTACACTACCATTACATAGTTGTACATTCATCACCTAAATCAATCCCTGACACCTTCATTAGCACACACACAAAAATAACAAGAATAATAATTAGAGTGAAAAAGAGCAATTGAAGTAAAAAAGAACACTGGGTACCTTTGTCTGTTTGTTTCCTTCCCCTACTTTTCTACACATCCATCCATAAACTAGACAAAGTGGAGTTTGGTCCTTATGGCTTTCCCAATCCCATTGTCACCCCTCATAAGCTACATTTTTATACAACTGTCTTCGAGATTCATGGGTTCTGGGTTGTAGTTTGATAGTTTCAGGTATCCACCACCAGCTACCCCAATTCTTTAGAACCTAAAAAGGGTTGTCTAAAGTGTGCGTAAGAGTGCCCACCAGAGTGATCTCTCGGCTCGTTTTGGAATCTCTCTGCCACTGAAGCTTATTTCATTTCCTTTCACATCCCCCCTTTGGTCAAGAAGATGTTCTCCGTCCCACGATGCCAGGTCTACATTCCTCCCCGGGAGTCATATTCCACGTTGCCAGGGAGATTCACTCCCCTGGGTGTCTGATCCCACGTAGGGGGGAGGGCAGTGATTTCACCTTTCAAGTTGGCTTAGCCAGAGAGAGAGGGCCACATCTGAGCAACAAAGAGGCATTCAGGAGGAGACTCTTAGGCACAAATACAGGGAGGCCTAGCCTCTCCTTTGCAGCAACCGTCTTCCCAAGGGTAAAACTTATGGTAGAGGGCTCAACCCATCAAACCACCAGTCCCCTATGTCTGTGGTCATGTTAGCAACCATGGAGGTGGGGTAGGCGAATACCCCTGCATTCTCCACAGGCTCCTCAAGGGGGCACTACATCTTTTTTTTTTTTCCTTGTTTTTCTTTTCTTTTTTTTTCTTAACTTTCCCTTCTTTTTTAAATCAACTGTATGAAAAAAAAGTTAAAAAGAAAACAAACATACAATAAAAGAACATTTCAAAGAGACCATAACAAGGTAAGAAAAAGACAACTAACCTAAGATAACTGCTTAACTTCCAACATGTTCCTACTTTACCCCAAGAAAGTTACCTAATATAGCAACATTTCTGTGAACTTGTTCCTACTATATCCATCAGAAATTAACAGACCATAGTCATTCCTGGGCATCCCCAGAACGTTAAATAGCTTATCTGTTCTTCTTGGATTATTGTTCCCCCTTCCTTAATTGCTCTCTACTGCTAGTTCCCCTACATTCTACATTATAAACCATTTGTTTTACATTTTTCAAAGTTCACATTAGTGGTAGCATATAATATTTCTCTTTTTGTGCCTGGCTTATTTCGCTCAGCATTATGTCTTCAAGGTTCATCCATGTTGTCATATGTTTCACCAGATCGTTCCTTCTTACTGCCACGTAGTATTCCATCGTGTGTATATACCACATTTTATTTATCCACTCATCTGTTGAAGGACATTTGGGTTGTTTCCATCTCTTGGCAATTGTGAATAATGCTGCTATGAACATTGGCTTGCAGATATCTGTTCGTGTCACTGCTTTCCGATCTTCCGGGTATATACCGAGAAGTGCAATCGCCGGATCGAATGGTAGCTCTATATCTAGTTTTCTAAGGAACTGCCAGACTGACTTCCAGAGTGGCTGAACCATTATACAGTCCCACCAACAATGAATAAGAGTTCCAATTTCTCCACATCCCCTCCAGCATTTGTAGTTTCCTGTTTGTTTAATGGCAGCCATTCTAACCGGTGTTAGATGGTATCTCATTGTGGTCTTAATTTGCATCTCTCTAATAGCTAGTGAAGCTGAACATTTTTTCATGTGTTTCTTGGCCATTTGTATTTCCTCTTCAGAGAACTGTCTTTTCATATCTTTTGCCCATTTCATAATTGGGCTGTCTGTACTGTTGTCATTGAGTTGTAGGATTTCTTTGTATATGCAAGATATCAGTCTTTTGTCAGATACATGGTTTCCAAAAATTTTTTCCCATTGAGTTGGCTGCCTCTTTACCTTTTTGAGAAATTCCTTTGAGGTGCAGAAACTTCTAAGCTTGAGGAGTTCCCATTTATATATTTTCTCTTTTGTTGCTTGTGCTTTGGGTGTAAAGTCTAGGAAGTGGCCGCCTAATACAAGATCTTGAAGATGTTTTCCTACATTATCTTCTAGGAGTTTTATGGTACTTTCTTTTATATTGAGATCTTTGGTCCATTTTGAGTTAATTTTTGTGTAGGGGGTGAGGTAGGGGTCCTCTTTCATTCTTTTGGATATGGATATCCAACTCTCCCAGCCCCATTTGTTGAAAAGACCATTATGACTCAGTTCAGTGACTTTGGGGGCCTTATCAAAGATCAGTCGGCCATAGATCTGAGGGTCTATCTCTGAATTCTCAATTCGATTCCATTGATCTATATGTCTATCTTTGTGCCAGTACCATGCTGTTTTGGCAACTGTGGCTTTATAATAAGCTTCAAAGTCAGGGAGTGTAAGTCCTCCCACTTCGTTTTTCTTTTTTAGAGTGTCTTTAGCAATTCGAGGCATCTTCCCTTTCCAAATAAATTTGATAACTAGCTTTTCCAAGTCTGCAAAGTAGGTTGTTGGAATTTTGATTGGGATTGCATTGAATCTGTAGATGAGTTTGGGTAGAATTGACATCTTAATGACATTTAGCCTTCCTATCCATGAACATGGAATAGTTTTCCATCTTTTAAGGTCCCCTTCTATTTCTTTTAGTAGAGTTATGTAGTTTTCTTTGTATAGGTCTTTTACATCTTTGGTTAAGTTGATTCCTAGGTACTTGATTTTTTTAGTTGCTATTGAAAATGGTATCTTTTTCTTGAGTGTCTCTTCAGTTTGTTCATTTCTAGCATATAGAAACATTACTGACTTATGTGCATTAATCTTGTATCCTGCTACTTTGCTAAATTTGTTTATTAGCTCTAGTAGCTGTATCGTCGATTTCTCAGGGTTTTCTAGATATAAGATCATATCATCTGCAAACAATGACAGTTTTACTTCTTCTTTTCCAATTTGGATGCCTTTTATTTCTTTGTCTTGCCAGATTGCCCTGGCTAGCACTTCCAGCACAATGTTGAATAACACTGGTGACAGCGGGCATCCTTGTCTTGTTCCTGATCTTAGAGGGAAGGCTTTCAGTCTCTCACCATTGAGTACTATGCTGGCTGTGGGTTTTTCATATATGCTCTTTATCATGTTGAGGAAGTTTCCTTCAATTCCTACCTTTTGAAGTGTTTTTATCAAAAAGGGATGTTGGATTTTGTCAAATGCTTTTTCAGCATCTATTGAGATGATCAATTGATTTTTCCCTTTCGAGTTTTTAATGTGTTGTAATACATTGATTGTTTTTCTTATGTTGAACCATCCTTGCATGCCTGGAATGAACCCCACTTGGTCATGGTGTATGATTTTTTTAATGTGTCTTTGGATTCGATTTGCAAGTATTTTGTTGAGGATTTTTGCATCTATATTCATTAGGGAGATTGGCCGGTAGTTTTCCTTTTTTGTAGCATCTTTGCCTGGTTTTGGTATTAGATTGATGTTAGCTTCATAAAATGAGTTAGGTAGTTTTCCATTTTCTTCAATGTTTTGAAAGAGTTTGAGTAAGATTGGTGTCAGTTCTTTCTGGAAAGTTTGGTAGAATTCCCCTGTGAAGCCTCTGGCCCTGGGCATTTATTTGTGGGAAGATTTTTGATGACTGATTGGATCTCTTTGCTTGTGATGGGTTGGTTGAGGTCTTCTATTTCTTCTCTGGTCAGTCTAGGTTGTTCATATGTTTCCAGGAAATTGTCCATTTCTTCTACATTATCCAGTTTGTTGCCATACAGTTGTTCATAATATCCTGTTATAATTTTTTTACTTTCTTCAGGATCTGCAGTTATGTCACCTTTTTCATTCATTATTTTGTTTATATGGGTCTTCTCTCTTTTTGATTTTGTCATTCTAGCTAGGGGCTTGTCAATCTTGTTGATCTTCTCAAAGAACCAACTTTTGGTGATATTTATCCTCTCTATTGTTTTTTTGTTCTCTATGTCATTTATTTCTGCTTTAATCCTTGTTATTTCTTTTCTTCTACTTGGTTTAGGATTGGTTTGCTGTTCATTTTCTAGCTTCTTCAGTTGATCCATTAGTTCTTTGATTTTGGCTCTTTCTTCCTTTTTAATATATGCGTTTAGTGCTATAAATTTCCCCCTTAGCACTGCTTTTGCTGCATCCCATAGGTTTTGGTATGTTGTGTTCTCATTTTCATTCGTCTCTATATATTTACCAATTTCTCTTGCTATTTCTTCTTTAACCCACTGATTGTTTAGGAGTGTGTTGTTTAACCTCCAGGTATTTGTGAATTTTCTAAGTCTCTGATGGTTATTGACTTCTAATTGTATTCCATTGTGGTCAGAGAATGTGCTTTGAATAATTTCAATCTTTTTAAATTTATTGAGGCTTGTTTTATGTCCCAGCATATGATCTATTCTGGAGAAAGTTCCATGAGCACTAGAAAAGTATGTGTATCCTGGTGATTTGGGATGTAATGTCCTGTATATGTCTGTTAAATCTAATTCATTTATCAGATTGTTTAGGTTTTCAATTTCCTTATTGGTCTTCTGTCTGGTTGATCTATCTATAGGAGAGAGTGATGTGTTGAAGTCTCCCACAATTATTGTGGAAACATCAATTGCTTCCTTTAGTTTTTCCAGTGTTTCTCTCATGTATTTTGTGGCACCTTGATTGGGTGCATAGACATTTACGATTGTTATTTCTTCTTGCTGAATTGCCCCTTTTATTAGTATGTAGTGGCCTTCTTTGTCTCTCAAAACATCCCTGCATTTGAAGTCTATTTTATCTGAGATTAATATTGCTACACCTGCTTTCTTTTGGCTGTAGCTTGCATGAAATATTTTTTTCCATCCTTTCACTTTCAGTTTCTTTGTGTCCCTGTGTCTAAGATGAGTCTCTTGTATGGAACATATTGATGGTTCATTTTTTTTGATCCATTCTGCGAATCTATATCTTTTAATTGGGGAGTTTAATCCATTTACATTCAACGTTAAAACCGTGAAGGCATTTCTTGAATCGGCCATCTTATCCTTTGGTTTATGTTTGCCATATTTTTCCTTCTCTCTATTAATATCCTTTATTGTACCCATACCGAATCTCTTTAGTACTGAACCTTTCTCCAAGTTTCTCTGTCCTGTCTTTGTTTCTCCGTCTGTAGGGCTCCCTTTAGTATCTCCAGTAGGGCAGGTCTCTTGTTAGCAAATTCTCTCAGCATTTGTTTGTCTGTGAAAAATTTAAGCTCTCCCTCAAATTTGAAGGAGAGCTTTGCTGGATAAAGTATTCTTGGTTGGAAATTTTTCTCACTCAGAATTTTAAATATATCGTGCCACTGCCTTCTCGCCTCCATGGTGGCTGCTGAGTAGTCACTACTTAGTCTTATGCTGTTTCCTTTGTATGTGGTGAATTGCTTTTCTCTTGCTGCTTTCAGAACTTGCTCCTTCTCTTCTGTGTTTGACAGTGTGATCAGTATATGTCTCGGAGTGGGTTTATTTGGATTTATTCTATTTGGAGTTCGCTGAGCATTTATGATTTGTGTATTTATGTTGTTTTGAAGATTTGGGAAGTTTTCCCCAACAATTTCTTTGAATACTCTTCCTAGACCTTTACCCTTTTCTTCCCCTTCTGGGACACCAATGAGTCTTATATTTGGACGTTTCATATTATCCGTCATATCCCTGAGGTCCATTTCGATTTTTTCAATTTTTTTCCCCATTCTTTCTTTTATGCTTTCATTTTCCATTCTGTCATCTTCCAGGTCACTGATTCGTTGTTCAGCTTCCTCTAGTCTTGTACTATGAGTGTCCAGAATCTTTTTAATTTGGTCAACAGTTTCTTTAATTTCCATAAGATCATCCATTTTTTTATTTAGTCTTGCAATGTCTTCTTTGTGCTCTTCTAGAGTCTTCTTGATTTCCTTCATATCCCGTACTATGGTCTCATTGTTCATCTTTAGTTCTTTGAGTAGCTGCTCTAGGTGCTGTGTCTCTTCTGGTCTTTTGATTTGGGTGCTTGGGCTTGGGTTATCCATATCGTCTGGTTTTTTCATATGCTTTATAATTTTCTGTTGTTTTTGGCCTCGTGGCATTTGCTGAACTCGATAGGGTTCTTTTAGGGTTTGTAGACCTATTGAAGTCCTTATCTCTAATTTATCAGATCTACAGCTTCGTGGAGTACACTTTCTCTGACTAACCAGCAGGTGGCGTCCATGAGCCACCTGTTCTCCACAAGCCAGCTCTCCCCTGCTTAGCCTTTTTTTTGGTGAGTGGGGGAGTGAGTCTTGTGGGGCCCAATTGGTGTACCAAGCTTGCGTGTGTAGTTGGTGTTGTCTGCCCTGTATGTGGGGCGTGTTTCTGGGCAGTCGGGGAGGGGGGGGTGGCCCTAACAATCAAATCTCCCTGGTGATCCTAGAGTTTTAAAGCTGCTGCAATAGTCTAATCCTTCAGTTCAGTCCTGCCACAGTTTGTCTCTGCCACTGACCCACAAGTCCTTGGTATTGGCGTATGGCTCCTGAGACTTGCAAGTGGGCCCCTCTTCCAGGCCGTGCACCCCGGGTCCTCTGTTGAGGGATGACTGTGCTATGTCACAGGTGAGTGCCGTCCCCCCAGGGCAGTTCTGGGCTGCTGGGCTGTGTAGGGAGGCTCCCAGTCTGCTGAAATGATGGCTGAATGGGGCTTTGTTAATTCACACTGCTCTACCTTCCCAACTGTGGGACAATCAGCTGAGGTTGCAGGGAAGGCTAATGTCCACGCCCAGTTTTGTGGTGTGTGCCTGTTATTTGAAGCACTTCTGTCACATTGGGTTGTCTGGGGCAGCTCTGGGCTATGGGGCTGGCGATGGGCAGGAGTGTTTCCTGTCCACCAGGATGGTGGCTGTGAGTGGACACCCCCCTTTTCTTGGGAAGTTGTGGTGTTTAGTGAATTTTCTCAGCCACTGGATTATTGCCTTTTGTCTCAGAGCTCTCTTAGATGTGCTCTTGACTTGATGTGCCCAAATTGCAATTCTTTGAAGCTTTCTGTATTGGGCTTCTTAGAGCAATTGTTTTAGAAAAAGAAAAAAGGATTAAAAAAAAAAAAAAAAAAAAAAAGGGCCCTCCTCAGAGATCTAATGGGTTATTGAAATGCTAATAGACAAAGCAACCAGGGCCATTAAGGAAAGGTCCACAGGGCAGAGAGATCAGCTTTTCTTCGGGATTTGCATATGCGCCTCAAGGCCTGAGCTCCACCCTTCCCCTTTCTGTGTTCACCAGAACTCCAAAAATCCTCTGCTTTTATTTTGGAGTTTTTTGTGTTATTTTTTTTTTTCTATGCCTGTCTCCTCTCTGCTGGGCTGGCTGCTCTCAGATTCTCTGGTGTCTGGTCTCAGTCTATCTATGGTTGGAATTTGAATCAGTAGAATGAGTTTCCGAGAAGGGCTACCACTGCAGTTCTCCCTTCTCCTTCCCGGAGCTGGCAGCCCCTCCTCCCACGGGACTGAGCCTGGCAGGCAGGGGCGCGGGTCCCCTGGCCGCAAAAACTTACAGATTTCGCTGATCTCAGCAGTACGACATTTTCATGAGTGTTGTATGAAGTATGCCCAAAGACAGATTGCTCTGTGGTGTCCAGTCCACGCAGTTCCTGGCTTTTTACCTACTTTCCTGTAGGAGTAACTAAAACTTACAGCTCACCAGTCTGCCATCTTGCCCCGCCTCCCTCATGTTGTTTTAAATAGAGGTATGGGGTATATCCATCTGAAGGATGAGAGGAAGAATCCAGTCCAGAAGGACAAAACAAAAATGTGGAGAGACAGGCAACAAATGGAGGTTCAATTAGAGTCCAACACAGACCCATCTGTCCTGCCTGTGGTTTATCATTGGGCTAAGAAAAAGAGAGAGTAGAATTTTCTACTGAAACACATTCATGGTTCTTCCATAAAAACCTAGCAAGGCATCCAATAAAGCCTCAAGTTCCACCGCTGCCCTTAGTGGCCCTGTGAACTTACTCTAGTTACTTAGCCTCCCTGAAAATGGTCCCCTTCTCCACCCACCCCACCCCCAGTGAAGATAATATGCCCACCCTTGCAAGATTGCCTTAAAAATTAGAGATAATGTTTATAAAACACTGGGTACTGAATAGGTGATCAGCAAAGAGAAGTTACTATATTATTAGTAAATCGAACTGCCCATTTTATAAGGACTATTCTTGAAAATAACATACTTGTCAATAAACATGTATTTGAGAAGTTATTTAAAAGGTTTTTATAAGGGATAACTTTTTATGCAAATACAATATACTCCATGTCTGAATCAAGGGGCCTTAATCATAAGATTAGACTAGCAGCATTACCAAGTAACTTTGGTACTCAGTTTTCCTGCCATGATACAGGTAGGTTAAAAATAAAGGTGGCTTGAGAAGGAGGAGAGAATGCTTCATAATAATAATAGTAGAATATCATGAGAACAGGGGTTCTACTTAACTGAAGTATCTGATTAACAGATTAGATTAGAATTTCCTAATTCAACAGATTCAATACCCCTTGTCATTTCTACCTTTTTCAAACATTGTTCTTTTACACATGAACCCGACATATTGCCCAATAAATAAGTCATCTGTGGAACACAATTTGATCTTTCATGATTTAGGCTCCTACAGTGCTACAAGGTAGTAATTACAAACATTAACAAAAAGTTCTGTAGGAGGAAATTAAGAAGGTTGAAGGCATTAGCCTGACAGTGTTGACCCCAGGACATATCTTCTGTATAAAGACTCATTCTCACATATTTCTTCTAGAAACCAGGAGGGAAACTCTGGCTTTCAATTGCTTGGTTCTGGATAATCTAATTTTCAGAGTAGAGCGAGTTCGCTGAGCAGCGTTTGTTTTTCTTGGTCCGATTTTCTTATTTTTCTTGTTTTGATGATTCTCTGGAAGCCCGTTCTGTTCTCTGCCAGGATCTGAGCTTGGGACAGCCCCATTTGGTGCTATTAGCTACTTTCTTTCCCAAATCTTCATCTCGTCGTATCATGCCTTATTATTGAATGCACATTATTGCAATGAAGCAAAATTAAAATATCAGCACATTCTTTTTTTCATATCTAATTATGCTGCAATTTTATTTTGTGTCAGATGTTTTGCCATTTTTACAAACCTGTATTGAGAAGAACTTATTTGCATTTCAAAATAGAATTTCACCAGGGTAGAATCTACACCAACAAGGCAGAATCAAGGATTATATTCTGATAGTGCCAGCTCTACAGTGACGGCACATCTTATTTGAACAGTTTTTTTTTTTTTATGAGTAACAGTAAATCTGAATGTATGTAAGTTTCTTCTTCCTGAGGTACATTAATTGACATTAGTCTTTGGCTGAACCATACAGGAAGAAGGCTCATCAAAGAGCAAGTTTGTAAACTGCTTGTAGGAAAATAACTGCATCACAAGAAAATTAACTTTTATGATTAGCTTATATTTGCTAAACTACATAATTTTTGTGCTGATTCAAACATTTCCCCAAATACAGACAGGGTCCTTATGTTGTACCTTTGGGTTTTTAGCATCACTAAAGCCCTGTCTTCTATCCCAAAACTCTAAATCCATATTTCAACTGGAAACCTTTATTTCCACAAAGTTCAAAAGGATGTTGATCAGTTTCTGCAGTGGAAATAGTTCTTTTATTTAAGAAGTAGAATCACAGAGCCCATTATGTCTGGAGAACACATGTCCAGTAGAGAGTCGTTTACAGGGGGAAACCAAATCACAAAGCATATCAGGCAACCCATGATATGGTGCTGCCACTCTTTTCCACTATCGTCCTATTGGCAAAATTCTTCTATTAAGCATAATACATTAATGATACATCTTGTACACTTAGTTTTCCAACAATTCTCACTCAGTAAGTTCCCACAGTTTATTGAAGTTCTCAGATACATGACCAACAGGCACTGAAAATTGTCTACCCAAAATCCTCTTGACATCTTCAATCATCCGGGAGCTCCATCAGCCTAGAAGTAAAAGAGTAGTAAGAAGACAAAGAATCATTTGTGCCTGTAGTTGGAAAAATGCAACTCTCCTTTGGAGTGAACAAGCGTTTTTCAAAGTGGCCACAAGATGGCAGTATTTCCCTGGAATACCGGAGAGTATTGGCGAGTGTTGGGCAGGTTCACGCAGAATCTGAACTAAAAGCGCATTTTGAATACTAGTGAAAAGTCAACCCACACTGAGCACAGGAGTGCAGAAGATTGCAGAGGGAATGTAGAAAATTTGGGAAATAGAAATTTGAATCAGCTGCCAACTCAAAGATCATGTTTGCAGAAATATCATAGTTGTACACTTTCTGTTGCTCTTCACTTCTGGAGAAAGAAGCAAGTGAAATTTGGGGGCCATTTCGATTTTGAAATAAGTTTTCTTATGGCTTATCCTCTTATCATTTGCCAAGAAAGCAAACTGGAATCAAGGATTTATTTTAGGAAGAATATTGTATGTAAACCCATACATAATGCATCCTCTCTGATCTAAAAGATTTAATCATTGGGTGACAATAATTTTTCAAAAAGAGCATAAATTAAAAATATGTATGCATATTGTTTATCAATACAGATTTATTTTTCTTTTTTTCTTAAGTTTTTAATGTTTCGGTGTACTAATGGATGTGAATATCAAGTATCTACACCATTCCATTAGCACATTTCTTACTCCTTTGGGTGATTACAGCATGGCTGCATCCTAGTTTCTTTTCAAATGTTTTTCAGACTAAATGTATCTCTGGCTGTTTTTAGGGATCTGGATGTAGTGTTTTAATACTTGGGAGGCTTGGCGGTATCTATGTAGGTGTGTGCTTGTGTTTCTGTGTTATAGTGGGAAAAGTATTAAAAAGGCAAAGGCTGTCATTAGTGCCTTTTAATTCCCCTTCTCCCTCTTCCTCCAGCCCTCCCACCCCTGGGCACCCCCAAAGCAGAAGGATTCATCAAAAGGAGGATATGTTTCAGCAACTCTAAGTCAGACCGCACTGATTCTATTCTCCATGAGAAGAACACTACTATTACAGCAGGAAGTACAAATTTTAGGCTCTTTTGATTAAGTGGGATCGGTTGCTGGGGAAAATCAGAAACCACATTCCTTTAACAGGGGCTCTATTTTATCACATGAACAGATAAGCAGAGTAATAATGTAGACCCTCGGTCCAGGATTGCAACTCTGAGAAGATTGAAAGAAAAAATAGAAAGGTACTTTAAATATATATATTTATATTTTATATAATATTTTATAATTTTATATAATATATAATATAAAATTAGGGTAAACTAAATTTAATATAACAGCACTCATTACTGACATAAATTGGAATAATATTTTCAAAAAACAAAATGAAAAGGGCCTTAAAATGTTTCTAGACTTTGACCTGGTAATGACACTAATGGGAATTATTCTAACGGAAGAATTCAACAGAAACAAGAGTCAGATGTAAAAATATCCTTTGTGGCATTATCTGTAATTCTCAGAAATTTTTAAACTTAAATGTCAAATACCATGATGTAATAATGATTTGCTAAATTAAGGTAGAGTTAGCTACTCTGTGGAGCATAACACTGCCATTAAAAGAAGTGTAAATACCATGTAAAACATTTTTTTTAATGCCAATTTCGTGAGCTATAGTGAGAAATAATGATTTGCAATGGGGAAAGGAGCACAGTCCCTGTGCTGCTAGGCCAGGGCTATTTTGACTGTAGCACTGGGTCCTCACTCCAAGCGGTATTCAGTGCTCGGCTGCAGATTCAGGGTGATTGTGTCTCTAGAGTGAGTCCTCCAGTCGGCTTCTCTCTGCCCAGTTGGTATACTTTTCCTTTGCTGCAGAAGTGGCACCTGGTGTTAGGATGTCCCAAGTGGTGGATTTTGCTTCCACTTGATGAGGACCTGGTCTCAGTCATGCCCATGTACCCTCCTGTACCACTGAGTGCAATCTGCAAAATGGAAACAAGGACATGGCAACTGTCTCATCCCACCCTACTAGCTGCTACTTGGAACTGTCCTGAGTTATTGGAACAAAAGATGCTATAAAAGAGCAGAGGAACATCAACTCCTTCCCTTCCTACAAAGCATAATCCACTTTGCAAATTACCAACTTTGGGCATTAAGTAGGGTAAAAATTTAATTTCCCTGAGACTGACTACCCACTTCCCAGCACCTAACAGCATTCTTACTTTTCGCCCTTTGCTATAGACAGACTGCAATTGAGCTTTCATGTTAGTCTAAGCCATACACAGTTATTGAGGCAAATTGGTTGCAGTGTAAGTCACATCACACAATCCAAAGACAAATATTAATGATATATGGTTAGGATTATAGGCTCTTTGGGAGTGTTTTTTGGGGTCAGTTTTTCTCTGCAAGAGTCCTAATGATTGATGGTTAATTGTATATTGATTTTTGTGCAGATACAGTATAATATAAGCTGACAAAGTTCCAGGTGCCTACCCACACAGCCATCAGAGTCAGAACAATTGGACAGGGGGAGGTTCCCCTGACTCAGCAAGCTCTTTCAATATCAGTTTTTCACCTTGAGACACAAAATGGCTCCTACCCCTGTGCTCACAAATGATCCAACTATTTCTATGACCACTCCATTGGGTGAACACTTAATATGAAGAAAATTCAAGTCAATTGAATTGTCTATAAACATCAGTGAGAGAATCCTTAATTATTTTGTGAATTATTTCCTATGTAAGTTAGAATAAATATGATAAATTATCTGGAGAAGATTAATTCTGTCTTTGTAACCAATTTGGATGAAAAGGGGGCTGCTGATGAGTTATTAAAAATAATTTTAAATGCCATCTAACATTTTTTGTAGAGGCTGGTTTTTTCTATCTACTTCCAAAATGAGGGCTTCTTAAATTTTGAATTGTCCTTTAGATGCCAGCCATGCTTAATACTTGTCAGGTTTTGAGGCTTGAGTAGTGCAATGTTAGAGGTGCGGAATGCGGATTAAGTGCTATTTTAATTAAGTGACATGAAGGCCCCTGTGCTACTTACTTATGCATGATTCACTCACTAGGAGGTGGGACAGGGGTCAGGGATAGGGGTCAGAAATCACCAGACCTGAAGATGGATGGATATTGTGCTGAGCTTGAGAGCTGCTGTAGCTCGGGCAGCAGCCAAATTCCTAGTGATGGGGCCAGTATCTAGAAGGGGAAGAGCATTAAATACCAAAACAAAAACAAGCAGACATCCTTTCCCAGATTAACTTTCTTTTCCTTTTATTGCAATGGTTTTTTCACATGAATGGGCTACCTCATGCCTCTGCAGCCAAAATAATTTCCATCTTATATTGCGCTTATGGTGAATGAATTGGAACTCAAGCCCTCAAGAGTTTAAAGAGCCATCACAGCTCTGTGTGTGAGCCAAGACTGAGACGCTGCACGCATCAGTCAATCACCACCGTGCTCTTGTCTGCTGGTCCCAGACCAAGAACGTAACCATTCTTCAGAAGGCAGCCCTGGATTCTAAAGTTCTGACTTCTTATTAGCAAATACAGGATATGAAAGTTGCATACATTAAAAAAAAAAAAAAAGTTAATTCCACACAGTCAAAAAACAGCATCACTCTGGAAGTCAGAAGTGTGAGGTGTCTTCCTGTGCCAGCCAGATGATTAGCTCCCAGTCCCTGCATAACCTGCACTCCAAACTCCGAGGACATCGCCTCAAGGCCTCTCTGCCAGCTCTCCCTTGGAGATCGATAGGCAGAATCATGTTTTCACATCTTGTTCAAAGAGACAAATACATGCAGGGCTCCATTCTGCATCATCACCAAATTTTCTCTTTCCTTTTTGGATATTGCTTTTGGAGTGGGTGGAGAGTGAGAGACATAGCTGATCCACTTTATATTTAAATTAGGAGGATGCTTTGAGTTAAAAAAAAAAAATAGAGGGATCACTGAGAACAACATACCAAACTCATGTATTCATCACCCAATTTCATGAACCTAACATTTTGTTGTATTTCTTTTAAGAAATAAAGGATTTCAAATAAACATAAAATCCTACATTCTCCTCTCCCTGGTCCCCATTCTCTCTCTCCCTCCCTAAATAAAATCACTGTTAGGAACTTGGTGTGGGCCTGGTACTTGTTTCTACACTTTACCACATAAATAAATGTATCCAAAAATAATGAATTTTGTGGATGTTTTATAAAAGCATCTGGATGCATGCTCCCAAACCTTATATAATTTTCTCCAGCTTGAATGTTTTCTCAGTGCTGTTTTTGAGCTCCATCCACGTAACTATGGATCTGGTAAATTTATTTAATACACTGAATACTGCTGTTTAATATCCTTCCTATGGAATATGGCATAATCTATCTAGTTCCCTCTTCCTAAACATTGGATTCTTCTCTTCCTTGCTTCCTTCCTTCCTCCCTCCCTCCCTTCCTCCCTCCTTCCTTCCTTCCTTCCTTTCTTCTTTTTTTAACCTTTACAACAATGCTAAATTGCTCATCCTTGTTCATATTTCCATTGCAGCCACACAGTGCTGGTTATACAATGTGCAGGCCAAGAGAATAGGGAAAAAGGGCTGGGTAAAGTACCAGATATAAAATTTTTTCCTATCTTCCACAGTGTCTCTCTTGACTTGTGGCATTTTAAATTTGCCATCCTAATTTTGCTCTAAGAAAAATTAAAATTTTAATTTATCATGAATTTTACTTTTCATCTCTATATTAAGCAATACCAGTTTAAACGCAAATATAAGCACATTTAACTCATGTGCAGAATCACTGAAATCATACAATTTATATCTCTTAGCTTCTATATACATGTGTATTTCAGTCTTACCAGAACTGTGGAAACACTGCACAGAACTAACTCAACAGTTTTTATTTCACTTTTCGATTCATGCACATACTGCCAACATTCTCACATTCTTTACCTTCAGCTTACTGATGTAAGGAAAGACTGAAAGGAAGTTGCCCTATCTTTTCCTTTCCTTCTCTGTCATCATTTTTAGGGTTAGTGGTTGGCAAATACAGGCAAGCAAGAAAGGATATGATAGGATTCCTAGGAGTTTGTGTTTATTAGGCCACCACTGCCTTCTTTCTGCCGTTGAAGCAAGTTCTAGTTCAAACGGCAAGTGTGGCCTCTTGGGCTGTCAGTTCCATGCGTGCTCGGGTAACACACTCACCTGGGACTTGTTCTGAGCCTTGCTGAACCCCCACACATTGTGGGTGCACCAGAATTCTGTGCTCATGGGGCATCCCAAATGCTATATGCAAGTAGGGCAGCAAGATAGAGGACATGCATACTGCACATATCTCTTCTGTTCGCAGGTGTGCTCCATTGTCCATCAAACTTCATTTCCAAAGCACATGCTCAAAGATAAAATTACTAAGAATTTCAAGATGACAAGGGCAGAGCATCAAATCAAGCCCTGTGAGCCCACTGACCCCCTGTAAGCTGGCCCTGGACCTCCCTGCATGACGTTTTCTCTGGGGTGTACGTCTGGAAGTGAGACTCCTGAGTGGTCACCCACGTCGTCAATTTGAATCTGATATTACCAAAGTGGTTTCCATAATGGCTGTACAAATTTATGCTGATATAGGTAATGTGTAAAAGTTTCCATCAGCTTATATTCTCACTCACTACTTAAGATTTATATGCTATATTACTTGATATTTGCTAATTGTATTTCTCGTTATTTCTCAGATTACCAGCAGGATTGAATATCTTTTCATTGTTTTTTTGTTTTTATTCTGGGGATGTGGGTTTCTCTTCCATGAATTTCTTTACCTATAACTTTTGGCTATGAATCTACTAGATTGGTTTTGGGGTATTGATTTGTAGTGGTTTTCTGTTTTATTGTATTTTATTTTATTTTATTTTTAATGTTCCCAGTACCAATCTTGACTGTTGTGTATCTTTTCAATGTTCTTGCCAGGTTACTTCTCATCTTTTAACTTTGTAAGTAGGACCTTTTGTTTTACAAAAAATATTTTAATTTAAATTTGTGGTAGTCAAACTTACCAATCTTTCCTACTATGATTTCTATTTTTGTGTGTGTGTTCCCTGCTCTTAGATCACAAAGATATTTCCATATTTTTTCCAATGGTTTTAATGATTTTTTTAAAAAAATAGTTTTGTTTTAAGCTTTAGATACTTAAGCCATCTTGAATTTATTTTAAGTATGGGGTGAGGGAGGAATCTAACTTCATATTTATTTTAATTTGAAATGCCAGCTGTCTCAACAACAGTTATTAAATAGTCCATAATCACTCCCACTGATTTCCATTGGCTGCTTCTCAGATCCTTTCATTGTTCCACTGATCTTTTTTATATTTCCCACTTAATTAGCTTTTATGAGTCTTGATATCTGATTGGGTGAGAACCTCTTACTTTTAAATAGCACATTATCTATTCATTACAAAACCAGAAACAACAAAACAAAAATAAACATGTGTTCTTACTTTTCAGAATGCATTAAGAAATTCTTAAACCCACGTAGTGTGAAAACACAATGCCTTTGAAATCAGGCGACTTGAGTTCTTATCCCAGGCTTGTCATTTTCTGGCTGTTTGAACTTAGGGCATGATTCTTAAACTCTGAGGCTAGACACCATAATCTGTAAAATGGGGATAATAAGATCTATGACCTAAAGCTATTGAGAGGATTAAGTGAGTTAAGTGCCTGGCACAACCCAAACACTCAGGAAATATTAGTTTTTTACTCCTTTTCCTGTCTTGAAAAGGACAGTATTTTGTTGTTGTTGTTGTTGTTGTTATTTTATTCACTTGTTGACTTTACAAAGGATGACTGCAGCTTACTTAAAGGCAAAACAAAACCCATCCCAGGCTAATGATCTGATTCAGTCATTTTTCTAAAACCCAAATAACTGCCTGGGCTTTTGGAAAAGCAGAAGCTGCAAAGATATTCTTAAGTGGTTCAGCAGCTGGCTGCTGGTTTCCCTATTAATTAAATGACACAAACAGGTCAAAATAAAACCAGAGCCAATCCATACCCGCTCCACCCCATCTCCACACACACACACACCAAATTACACAAATTCAGCTCTCCTGACAAGTGCTAAAAAGATCAAAAGGATGGGGAATCAATAGGATTAAGGGTTTGAAATTTTAACATCTTACCCACATTGAGTTTGGGACATCCGACTCTCTGGCACTGCCCAGACCAATATCGTTTCCTCAGATGGAGAGGAATTCTTTAAACTAATACACCTTGAAACCTGGGATGGAGGTGAGAACATGCTTGGAATTTCATCACATCCAGGTAGAAACCTAAATTGAAGTGACTGTTCTGGAAGATCAAAGGGAAAAAAAGTGCATCACAAATAAATACATGACTAACCCCACCCCATGCAGCCAAAAGGAGAAAGCTAATGAGTCTGATGAAGCCGATGATCAGGTCCTCTCCAGCAGCAACCACTGTGCTGTGCAGGCTCCTCCAGGGAAACAAACCATCAGGTGAGTCACCGAGCAGGCTGGGGTGTGCAAGCGATTCTCGGAAGCATCGCCCAATGGGGTGGAGAGGCCCAGCTGGGGGTGTGTGGAAGGCAAATCCCAAGAAGAAAGGAATTGCTGCTGCAGTAGTGGAGGACAGTGGCGGTGTCTCTCCTGAACCACCACTGTCTTCCAGAACCTTCCATGAGGATGACAGTCAATGGTGTGAGGCATAATGCGGTGGGAAGAGGCTTTGGGAGCAGACTTGTGTTCAAATCCTGACTCTAGCACTTGCTGGCTGTCTGTCCTTAGGCGATTACTTATCCCTCTCTGACCCTTGGGTTCTTCGTCTACTAAATGGGGGAAAGAGTCTTAATCTCAAAGCGGTGGGAGAAGAAACAAACAAGATGTTATACAGAGAGTTCTGAAAACAGTAGGGGCTCAATAACTGTGTGTACTAGCACTTCTGGCATTCAAACATTGCATTGCTTGTGTTGGGTGGGGGGAGGTGGTATGAGCAGCACTGAGCTTCGCTCCTTCCCACAATCCCACAGCTGCACCAAGCTTCCTGTTTCCTGAGTTTCTACTTCCGCTTCCACAGGGGGTTCTCCATCCACTCAGCAAGCCTCTTTCCTCCTCTCAATCTCTCAGCAAAGCCCCCTATTCTTGACTCAATCCCACTATTATGTGTATAAATTTGCATGTATGTGTAAATCCCCAAGTTACAGAACTCCTACCACAGTTTGTAAATGAGGTGTTTGTGAGTCAGAATACATGGCTCTTTGGTGACAGTATTCTAAGCCAATGTCTCCCTTGGGCATTCTGATTCAGTAGGTCTGTATTTTAGCAAGTAGCTCTAGTTCCTTCTATCACAGCGTAGTTTGGCAGCTTGTTAGAAATGCAGTGTAGGGTATCACTTCAGACCTACAATTAGAAGCTGCATTTTGGGAAGATCCTCAGGTAGGGCTGTCAGATAAAATACAGAACACCCAATTAAATTTGAATTCCGGATAAACAATTAAAACATTTTTAGTATAAGTATATCTCACAAGTATGTCACTGTATTTTTATTTGCTAAATCTGGAAACTATCTTCAGGTGATTTTTAAGTACATTAAGAAGCAATAGTCTGAGTCAGTAGTTCTCAAACTTTTGCACACTTCAGAATCACCTAGAGGTCTTGTTAAAACCCAGATTGCTGGCCCCACCCCCAGCAGGTCTGATTCAGCAGGTCTGGGCTGGGCCTGAGAATTTGCATTTCTGGCTAGTTCCCAGGTAATGCTGATGCTGCCAGTGTGGGGCCACATTTTGAAGACCACAGCTCTACATGATGACTAAATTCCCGGGTCAGCCCAAAAAAATCTCTGCAGTCCCTAGGGCTTGAACAGGATGAGGCTGGGCTTCCCTCCAACAATATCTACAAGTAAAGACAGAGGGAATAGCAGTCTCTGATTCCAAGCCAACACACATAGAAGCTGATCACCGTTTATGACAGGGCCTGTAAGGACAGTGGAGAACCAGGAGCTCTTCTTCTTCTGACTTGGATTTCTTCCCTGATTCCAAACTACTGGCGATGTTTCCCAGAGCAAAAAGGTGAAGGATGGGAGGAAAAAGGATGGGAAGGATGGAAAAAATTCCTAAGGGGACAAGGTAAGGGTGGGGACAGATTTCAAAGTCAGAGTCACTCCCCCCACCTCCCGCCTCACACACACACACACCCCTTCCCTCAATTCCTCACAAGCTACTTCTTCTGGGAATCCCAGTGTGCAGAGTGGGCAGTGGGTTGCCAGTGGTGGAGAATGAGGAGGAGGAGAGTTGGGGTAGGGCCCACTCCTCAGTAGGTCTGGGTGGCCCCAGCCGAAGTGGACATTGGCGCTCACAGGAGGAGCACCAGCTCCTGGAATCACGGTCTTGGAGTCACATCCCAGCTTTGCCAGTGATCATCTGTGACCTTGTGCAAGTAGTCTCCCCACTCTGAGCTTTAATTTCCTCATGCGAGCAATGGGGGAAATGACATCTTCTTCATGGGATGATTGTAAGAAAGAAACAAGAAATGCATGCAGATAAAATGCCTGGCCCCTGGCAGGTACTCCGTGAAAGGTAGTGGTTGCTATTATACTTGCAAGAGGGCTTTAAATGCTGCTCTAGAGTAACATTGTGTGTTAGAGATTCTTTCTAACTCTAGTTTAAATTTCATAAGGTAATAGGTTTAGGGTAAGTGCCATCCATACTCAGTGGGGATAGAGGCCTCCTGCATAAAATATAAAAATATACACAGTTAGCCAAATGCAATTCATTCCCTCCCGAATGTGACTCCCCCCTCACCCCACCATATCCCATTGCTACTGGCTCCGATGGAACAAAAGGTCCGAGTAAGAGCTGGAGGCTGGGCTTATATGGCACAAGCCCCTGGCACCCCTGCAAGGTCAGAGTCAGCCAGCCACAGACCTGTTCTGTGAGAGGCCCCAGGACTGGCCAGCGTGGGCCAATTGAACTAGATACTTTTGTATCACTGTGAATGCAGCCCCGGTGTTCTTCAATGAATTTCTGTGCCTGGCTTTACAGCATTGTTTAAATTAGAGAAATTGTGGGTTTATACAGCATTTTATATTTTATTCTTTTAAATTGACATACAATACAATTGACTTTTTTTGTTGTACAGTTCTATGAATTTTAACACGTGTGTAGATTTGTGTAACCACCACTACAATCAGGATATGAAACAGTTCCATCACCTCAAGACTCTCCTCACACTGCCCTTTTGTAGCCATGCCTCCCCTCAACCCTTAACCCTGGCATTAGTGATCTGCTCTCTGTCACTATACTTTTGTCTTTTGGAGAATGTCATATTATGGAAGGAATTATGCTGAATGAAAGAAGCCAGTTGTTGCCTTGTTTTACATATATTCTTAAAACAAACTTTTAAAAATGAGAAACCTGAATGTGAGGCAATGAGAAAACCCATTTGTAAACTAGACTTTTTCTTATTGTCACTCCCCCCACCTCCCCATCACACACACACACACACACACACACACACACATACACACACACACACACCCTCCAGGCAGCCTTCTTGAATGGGTTTTTCAAATTCCCTTGTCCTCTCATTCTGGTTCTTTCCCTCCCATGCAGTCTGTACCTCTCTTCTTGGCACTTTCTCAAGAAGTCAGTTGTGAGCACTGACGAAGCAGCAGGACGCTGGGAAAAGCACATGTTATTTGGAAATACACAAGTCTCGGTCTCAACTTGGGTATGTCAGGTACTTAGTTAGCCTCTTTGAGCCTCAGCTTCCTCAGAGTAGAATGACCTCTACCCTGAAAGGCTGGAGTGAAGACTGAGGAAATGATGAGCACACAGCTCCTGGTACGGGGTAGGCAGTCAATATGGGGCAGTTATAATTCTGAGCTCTCAGAATTAATAGTGCTCATTAGCATAAGAGTATACATTTGCTTGTCTATCATGAAAGCCCATAGACTACTCCAATGATAGCCTCCTTATAGGTACAGGCATGAAAAGAAGTACTCTGTATCAAATGGGTTAGGCTCAAAGCCATGGATTGCATCTTTCATTTTCTCATCTGTTGCCTTGGCAGGACTGTGCAGTGGAGCTCAAATAAGGGGAGGAACCAAAGGACTTGCTCCTTCACAGCCCCCGTATGACCTGAACTGCAGCATTTTACCCTCCCTGGTCATTCGTTTTTCTATTGGAAAATGTGTGGCTGACTCAAAGCTCTGAAAGGATTCTCTCAGCTTTGAACTTCTAAAACCCCAGGTGAACACAGACCACATCTTAAGAATTTAGTAAGTTCTTGCCCATCCTCCCTCATTCTCTCTGGATTGAAACTCTGTTAGCTGACCCTGAAGATTTGGACCAACACTGCCCCCTTGGTTTATTTTTCTGACACTTGACTGGGTCTGTACAAAAATGGGAAATGAATCTAGGTTGCAACAACTAGGTAAAACTGACTTTTAAAAAAATGCAGGACTCTCCTGCTTCAATATCATGGAAAGGAAAAGGAGAGAAGAAAACATCTGAATTAAGACAACAATCTGCTCCATTGGTTTCTGCCATGTAGCTAGTTTAATAATGCTAAATGACAACTGTCACATTTCCTGGGTATTTAGTATGTACCAGGCACCAGGCTGGGCACCCTGCGATTGTCTCATTACTCTTCACAGCACATCTGTGGCAGGTGCTCACGTTGCCATTTTAAGCACCTTTTAACTGATGAATAAACCTATCCTGAGAGAGGTAAAGCAACTAGCCATAGTTCTACAGCTAGTAAGTGGCAGAAAACTGAATAAAGCTAAATATAGTACAGGTTATTTCAGAAGAGGAATTATACTTGTTCTCTTCACTAAAGGGAAGACAGTAGCCTCCAAGAAGACAGGGCCATGGTCAGCTCATGCCCCTCTCACCCCTTAGTGCCCAAAAGTGCCTGAATGTCACCAGCATACCCTGACTATGGATCAAATAAAGAGGTAATGGGAAAGGAAGAGGAGGAAGCTGGGGTGGATCTGAGGTAAGAAAGAGGGAGGGAGATGACAGCTGGGAAAGAAGGCAGAGATAAAGCATGGGAGGCAAGAGGTTCCCAGAAGGGGGAGGGTAACAGAGGCCGTTCCTGGCTCTGGGAAAGGAGACTCAGGGAGCACAGAAAGGAGGGTGGTGCTTTCCCTGATGTAACTACCAAGAACTGTGCTGTAGACAGGGCTGAGGGAGACACTGGATTTGGAAACAAAAGGAGATGAACAATGCTTCCTCTAGCCTCAGAGGTGAGAAACCCACTGAGCCCCCTCACCATTTCCAACTCCTAACTACCAAGGAGGCCAAATTTCCAAAAAACAAACAGGAGAGGTTGTTGTTGCTGTTGTTTTTCAGTATAACTTTGAGGAAACAAGATTTGTCCATTAAAAAATTCCTAAACTCTCCCCCTGACCCCAATTGTACTACGAAGAAAACAGACAGCCTGTAAAATGATGGGCAAACTTAGCCACATGGGAAGAGGAGAAAGACTAGGGGGTTCTCTTTATATCATTTTAATAAGAAAAAGTCTGACGACACTTTGAAGAGATGAACAGAACAGACCCTACGCTAACATTCTCATTCACCATAAAAAATATATAGGGAGGGGGATCCTGAATTCAAAAGGGGGGTGGGATGAAAGAAAATAAATAATATACCACAAATTATATCAAACACTTATTAAGCATGTGACATGGTAATAAGCACTTTACAAGCCTTATCCCTTTCAGTCCTCAAAGAGATCCTGTGAGGTTGGTACCATTTCTGTCTGCATTTTGCAGATGAGGAGGTGAGACGTGGGTTAAGCAACTTGTCCAAGGTCACACAGCAAGCATCAGGGCTAGGACTCAAGCCTAGAGGGTCTGACGTGAACACGCTCGTGATCCCCAAAATGCTAATCTGCTGCCCCAAAAAGTATGAAAGACAAAACAAAACCCAAGGAAGAAGTGTCCCAGAGAATCAGTTATTGACACAAAGTAAGACTCGTGAAGGATCAAAACACTCTGGAGAAGGCATGTGTTGACTTAAAGAAAGAAAGATAGAGACGAAGGGACACAGGTAAGAGGCATGAGAGGGCGAGAGCGAGAGCCCCAACCTGGGAGGGAGAAGACGGGGGTTCTGGGTCCCCTTCATATTGGCTTTGTGACAGTAGGCAAGTCATTTCACCTCTCAAAGCTCCAGCTTCCTTTAGAAAAGAGAGAAATAATACTACAAACCGGGGGTGTTGTGAAAACTGCTGCAAGAACAAGTCAATTGTACATGAAAGCAGTGTAAGCTGGGAAGTGTTACAAACAGATTCTTTACAGTGGTAAAGCACCCCAGGACTTTCAGAGCTACAACTTAAGTGGTTACCAATGAGAAATTTGTCTGAAGAAAAAACGTAGTTCATGAGTCTAGAGGATCAGACCTTCAAACCTGCTAACGAAACCAGAAACAGTCTATGGCAAATTAACTTGCTTTGTCGGTTGCTTCCCCCACCCCACCCCCACCACCCATGGGGCTACACTGTCCTACTGGGCTTTTTTACTTTTACAGAGGCTACTTTGGAATCTGTGTTGGGAGTGACAAATACAAGACCACGTGATTTTGGAGATCGCCGTAGACTCTGAAAGACCACAGGTAAAGCATTCAGCCCTCTGAGGCCACAACGCTTGCCAAGTTAAAACAATTATCCCGGGAAGGCAGGCGGGTGGGGCTGTGTGCATCCTAGTCAGACTCCACTGATGATGTCTGCTCCAGAAGCTGCACTCCTCGACAAGCTGCATCTTCATGCACAGAGCACTGAAGCCTCGCCCACAGCTTGTGGTTGGGTGGTTGGTGGGCTTCCCCTCCCTTCCTGCTATCACCTGCCCAGCTGACCCACTTAGAGAATGGGCAGCCTCTGGCTATCCAAACCAATTCAAGTGTTTTCCACTCCTAGAGCTCCTCTTCCCTCCAATCTCAAATTCCTGTGGAAACGAGTTTAGTGTTATACAACTAACAGATTGAAGACATTCTGCATAAGGAGATAAGACTTAGCACAACCAAGAAAGCATTTAAATTTTATGAGAGAACCTGGTGAATCTTCATGTCCTCCTCCCCCAAGAGAAAACGCTAATTTCTTCTGGGAAAGATGAAGACAATCAAGGAATGAGTCTGGGCCAGTGCTTGAAAGACCCGGAACTTAGACCAGTCTTTCCTGTTGTCAGGCTGTGTGGGCTCGAACAAATCACTTGACTCCTCTGGTCTACCTTCATTTTCCTCAGCGGTGAAGTGAGCACACTTTAAATCAGTAGTTCTGAAGGTGGGGGGCTTGAGATAATCGTGAAGGTCACAAGGAAAATATTAATTTCAATCAATATTACAAAATGTGTCTATCACAGCAAACTCATGATTCACATATAATATTGCTTAGGATAAGGTTACGGTGAAACAGAAATGAGTTAACTTAAAGAAAAATATTTAAAAATGTACAGGTAAAAGTGGCAAAAACTACCCCACAAAAAAATCATGATCTTCATCTTAATCCTCATTCCTGTGGTGTGAACCCTTTTGAAGACATTGCTAGTTAAGGTGTGGATGAATTGAATCAGGGTAGGTCTTAGTCTGTATCACTGAAGGCCTTCTACAGAGAGGAAATCTGGACACAATTGGAGAAAGTCACAACAAGAAACCAGGAGCAGACACAAGAGGAGAGAGACCTCCTGGTGGTGGAGAACTGCCATCACCAGAACACTACTGACTTGGGAGAAAACAAGCCCTGCCAATACCTTGAAGCTGTACTTCTAGTCTCCATAAATATGAGACAATATGTTCCTGTTGTTAAACCAACCAGTGTGTGGAATTTGTCATAGCAGTCCTGGCAAACTAAGATGGAGACACTCAAAAGAAGGAAATTTGGCCAGCCCTGGCCTTCTGTCTCTTGTCAAAGGGCAGCACCCAGCCATGCCTTTTATTGCCCTACCAGGCTGGCACCCGCTCTCCTCTGCCCTCCCAACAGCCATCAAGGCTTCCTGTCAATGCCCATGAGAAACCTCCCAACACATATATCCACTGCTCTGAGGTCCTTAGGCATAAAATTGTAATTCATATAAACAATCATGTCATCAACTTGCAGTTCACAAATAAAAGTTTGAATAAGGCCAATAGCATTCCAAATTCCCTTTTAAATTTTTTATAAAATGATCAAATCTTGCTCACAGATCCCTGGCCCTGAATTCTTCCTGGACTCCCTTCTCTGATTTCCCACGTTCATTTTTCATGGGGCTTGGTAGGAATTGTTTGTGTTCCAACTGCAGGTGTGATTCTAAAACCAGAAGAGGAAGGGGTAAACAGGCATGTTTTAGAGCAGTTCTGGAAAAGCTATGTCTAAAGAAGAGATTAAGCAACTGAGATGCTTTGGAATATCCAGATAATTGCCTCAAACATATTGTGACCTGTAACTTTTTATTTACGGCAAGCTTTGATCTTCCCAGAAAGGTATGACAAATGCAAGCTATTATTAGCAAGGAAATGCAAAAACCACTTGGTATGCATGATTGATACATAAGAGTTCAATGCAGGTGGAACAAGCAAGAAACATTGTTCCTATCTTAAAGAAAAGACATAGAGGCTGAACAGATTTAAGAAATTTGGCTGAGCAAATCAAGGGGATGACCAGGGTAACAGATTTACTAAATTTGATTAGGGAGAAGGAAAAGGAGACACAGGGACTTTGGATGCATTTCTTCTTTTCCTTCCCAACATACCACACCTTCCATTGCTAAGCTGTCTGGCAAAGGAGGTCCCTCTGGAGTGAGCATTGTGAAACAATCTGGAAGGGACTGGTAGGCTTGTCTGGTCAGATCTGCAGGATATCTGCCTCTGGGGATGTGCCCCTCCAAATCTGTGATGATTTGAGATCCTGTCCTGGTCCGTGGCTGTGTCTGCAAGACTTGGAAGCAGCCAGTAAGTCTTGGGCCTCTAAGGGCTAGAGTAGCACAGACCCAATGAGTAAGAGGGCCCCATTCACAGAGACAGGAGATGCTGATTATTTTTCAAATCAACCCTAACACCCCTACGTTCTCTCCTCTTCCTTGATCTCCTCCCAGCTGCAAATTTCATGGATCCTCTGCTTCCTCCTTTACTCCCCTCCAGTGAGCCACTGATTTTATTGGATATTATGGCTCCATTGTGAGGGTCGTGATTCCATGGGTAAGTCACTTAATGTCTTTGGGCCCCAGTTTCCTTATAGGTAAAATAGGGGTAATAGTAGTACCTACCTCATGATGCTTTGGAGAAAATTTAATAAGATGGAGTATCTAAGACACTCCACACACTCTTGGCACAGTGTGCTCAATTGATGTTCCTCTAATAATTGATCATGGCTCCCTGTTATTGCAAACAGAGTACCTCTCCCAAGGGAAAATGGAAACAAATTTTCAGAGTTCTGGAAAGAGATACAATCAGTTAAAACATATCTTTAGTAACACATTTTAATGAAAGAAAAAGTAATCTCATTTAATTCATAAACTGGGGTGGTACCTAAACCTGGTTGATGATGTTGGCTTCTCTCTCCATCACAGAATTTCAAACAAATAAAAATTTTACCCATTTGCATCCAATGGCCCATTTCAGCCACCAGTCCAGGCACAACCAATGTCTCTTGGAGTAAAATATGAATATCCTCACTTCTTTTTCTGCACCTGAAGCCAGGGACTTCATTGAATGAATGGCCTGATGCTCGGTGTTCAGCCTTTGACATCCACATCAGGTGGAGTCTCCACAGGGTCCTGGAGCCCTCCAGGCTGGTCTGGGCACACTACAGGTTTTGGGTCTTTCACTGTCATGGATTTCTTTTAGTCACACAGTCAGAGCTTTTGATGCTGCCCTTACTTATCAAGGGAAACAGTATATGAGTGAACTTGTTAAATCAGTATTGGACTAACTCTTAATAATTGGGATTTTCACAATGAATGGGCAGTGCTGTACCACTCCTTTCATCATTCCTGCCGCCCTCCCTGTTACTTGCAGCAGTTATGTGATACCTCCGCATAAGGGGTTCTGGGTTCCTTTGGGTCATGGTAGTTAGTTGCCCATTCAGGAAAGTAAGGAATTTCAACCATAAGGAGTTGGCAAAGGCATTCAGGAATCAAGGCCTTTTCAGTTTGGTTCCCCCTTACTAACTAAAGGAACACAGTCGTGAAGTCTAGTTGAAACTTGGAAGATGACTGAATGACAAAAATTAATTATTATGTGTAAGTATTGCTTATATCATATATTTATGTATTATGTATGTATACATATGTATCTATACACAGATAGTCTCAACTGAAAGTATGCTTTTTCCTTCTAAATTTATCCTACTTTTAAGCTGTCTCCAACTAAGAAGGATAAAATCACAATGATGATTTTCTTTTGGCCAATAGATTTTCACAGTTCAAATTTACCTCTTTTCCTCCAGGTTGTCTTGTAAGAGAACTGGGCCACTTCTCTCGGTGGGGTTGGCAATTCCTTCTGATGTCCATTATATTACACACTGGAGGATAGTGGAGAGAATCTAATGTCTATTTCCACACACACACACACACACACACACACACACACACACACACACACACAAATCTTGGGAGGGCAGGAAGAAAATGCCCCTGCAGAATGTCCTCTAAGAACTGACATGGAAGGAAAAGGAGCTGTCCTCAAAGAGGCAGACAGTCTTTGTCTGCCAAGAGGGCCCCAGAACAGGTCACCTGCAGAGGGATGGAGCTGCTGCAGTCAGAGACCAAATTGCAAGGCTTGGTTTCCGACTTGCCATGGAAATTTCTCCCCCTAAAGTAAAAAAACAATCCAAACACACCTTCATTAGCACTCCTTTTACCTGTTTATTATAAAATATGTTTTCAAGGAGGGTTAGAGCATCTTCAATCACAAAACTGCTCTGCAAAGGAGTGAAGGTTTACTTGTGACAGTAGATTGACCCCCCATCTGAATCCAATCCTTCCCACCTGACAAGTTAGCCAGGAACACTGCTATCATGTGTGATGTGCTTTGAGTTTCACCAATCCTGCAGTAACAGTCTGGACCCCAGGTGTCAGGTGGAACTGCCATGGTAGCAGAAGGGGAATCCTCTTTGTTTACATCTAGTTTGTGCTTACATTAGCTCAGGGGGTTACCTATTTATACAAATATGTGAGTGACTCATTGTAACCCAAAAATATGCAGAGAAAAATTCAGCTCACCTCTACCTCAGATGTCACACCTTCAGGCCTTCAGCTTTTTTTCTTGTCAATTCAGTTCTCAAAGATAACTCAGAGCAAAATGATCATTCTGATTAGGCATAATTATCACAAACATTCCAGATAGTCCAGAGGGGAAAAGACAACGGTAGGAAATGATTCTATAATATCTGAAAGGCGTCCTCTCATCCAGCTGATTTATACTGTAAGGACTCCCTCCAAAGGAATCTTTATAGTTTGAGACAAGAAATATACATGAGACATTTCAACATTTGGCCAAACCATTACTCCTTTTGCATCATATTTAGTTTGTTTTTGATTAAAAATTAGGTGAGTAAGAAAATGCATCAATAAGGGGAGCAAAGTGAGACCAGCAAGAAGCATAAATGAAGAACAATGATGATGATAATAATTTATGAAGAACTAGGAAGGAATTTGTGATCCACCAGTATTATTCACATTTAGAAAAAGAATAAGAAAGAGAGAAGTAGGGGAAGGGAAGAAAGAGGGAAAAAGAATAAGTTTGAATCAGTCTTCAATTTGGAGAAGCTTCATCCTGTGGGAAGGCATTGCTGCCTTAATTATTTTCACTACTTTACTTACTTATGAAAACCATTATCAGATGTTCATCATTTGTCTTGCCCTTTCCTTGGTTTGTAGGTCTCCAAACATCCATTTGGACATCATTGAAACTTGGGGTGACACTACATCACCCCTTTATTTGGGTGAATATGGAGAAAGTGTCTGTCACCTGGTCATAGTTTTTATTTCAAGAAAAAGAAAACCTTTTCTTCAGAAATCTCCACCACACAAAGCCCCCTAAATGGCAGCACCTTTCATTTCTTTCTCAATATATGCCATGTTTACTACACAATTACTTGGACCTGACAACTTTAAACACAAAAGATTTGATGCTGTTCATACCTTGACTAACCAGAAAATCCTCGGGGAATTGTGAACTTGTTCATACTCATAATAATAGCTATTATCGTGAAACAATGTGTTATTGACCCAACATGACTATACATAAGGATTCATCCTTTAGTACATTTTCTATTTTACATAAAGGTTTTCAACTGTTAAGTGTATTTTTATGCATATTTTATGGGAAAATAATTGCACATCCTCTGCATCTATCTTTACTATAGGCATGCTACATGTATTCAAATTGCAGCAAGAATGAGAGGTGAGCATGGTTAAATACTGCCCCAAAGTCATGTTAAATTATCAGGGATATTTTTAAACAACAGCAAAACCTTCTCTCTGTACCTACTTTATCTCAATATCGTATTATTTTAAGGAAAGAAAACTTCATTGCATATTCCAGCAAACTGTATTTGCAGGGGAAGGTTTAACAGAGCCAGAGAGAATGTGCAAGGAGTGAGAAAGTGAATTGATGGATGGATGGTTAAATGAATATAAATGAACTGACACCTTTACAGGAAAATAACATTTCTTTTCTTTTTTTATTCTAAAGATCAGTGGGTTTTGTATCTGTAATTCTTTCATATCAGCAAAGAGGAAATAAACTCTCATGTAAATCATTTCCCCCCCATCTGAAGCATATTAAAACCATGCTTTTTTTTTCTTTTAAGCAGACTCTTTTTTCCCTATTTGCTTATCAGTTCATCCACCATTACATTTTAAATGAAATTGCAAGACCCTTGTCCCTCCCCCAAATTTCAGCCTGATGTAGGAAAGTGGGAAGCAGACTTTTCTTGCTTTAGAATAGTGACCTAGATTCAATTACAGATAGAACCAGAAGAGAGAAGTGACACCTCACAATTTTCTTAGAGGTCTTGAGAAAAAAAAAATTTAGAATTCCCAAAACAATACTTAACGGAAAAGAATCTGTTTATTTTCTCATCCTTCCATCTTAGTTTTTCTATGGCTTAATTGCATTGCTTTGGTCCATTTGATTGTTCCTGGTATAACATCACAATAGGTTTCCCATGGGATATTTGGTATCACAAAAACTGGCTTTTCAAGGAAATTTCTGAGTTTGGCTTTGAGGATGGATGTGTAGTCCTACAAACTGAACCTAGTCAAAATAAAAAATAATTGCATAAAAGGCATATTTAAAAAAAAAAAGCAAATTACGTTACAAAAACACATCTATTATAATTGCATTGCAGACAAAGCATTGAACAAGGAAAAACGGAACACGGATATACATATTATATATATAATTATATATAATTATTATTATTATTTTCCCCGTTACTGTAGGAAAATGTGATCGGAGGAAATAGAAAGGGGAGAATACTGTGATTCTGCTTTTATCACTAAATTAAGCATATAAATGACTTGAACGCGTGGCTTGGTATATTAAATTAGAAAAAGAAGAACAATTATTCTCTCTTCTTTTCCCCTCCCTCTCTGATCTCAGGCTGAAAGGAGTCTTCGAGAGATAAGAAAGATGGGATTCGGTCCGCGCTGCTGGGGTCGGTCCTCCTCATCCCGGAGTGAGGAGGCAGCTGCCTTCCACGCAGGATTTCCGATCGGGGTTTACAATAAGCGATGTCAAGCCGGGACACACTCCCGCCCACCTTCATCGCCCCCCAAACAAAGAAGCCAAACTCGGCGCTCCCGAGAACCTTTGAGGTGTGTGAGGCAGGGGCAGGCTGTCGTAGGCAGGTGTGGACAACTCTACCCTCGCCGCGAGTTTGGAGCTGCCCAGCGTAGGAAGACAGCCGAAGTGGGCTGGCGTCTACGCGGTTAACCGAAAGGAAAAAGAACCGCAAACCCCTGCAGAAGTCCGGGGCTGGGGTGTAGGATGGCAGAGCAGGGCTGCAGCCTTGGTTCTTAACCATCACCTACGGCTGGGATTTCCCCGAGAAATTATCTTAGAACCTGCGAGAGAGGCCTCTGCTTGGGCGCTGGCCGCGGTATTGGGAATGTGGGTGCGCGCCCCGCCCTACCGTGAGGGTCCACCCGGCGCGCGAGGGAGAGCAGGAGGCGCCTGGCCCAGAGCAAGCCGGCGAAGGATTGTTTCATTTCAAAGTGAAAATCTGCAGGCTTTGGCAAACGATATTCAAAAAAGTATATAATCTCCATATGCCGCTCAATGGAGGATCCTCATAATTTACAGCGGCAGATAAGGCTAGAGGGTGTAATAAAAAATCTGAAGCCCTCCCCTCTCCCTCATCGCCTCTCTGGAATTGCACCTTGGGCAGCGGAGCAGAATCCGGAATGTGAACTTCTCCCGACATATGTTTCCCGCAGATAAGTAAACAATCTGGACGTGAAATAGAAATGGTAATTAATGCAGTAATGCTGTTACACCTCGAGTGTGCAAATCCCATTGACTCGCCGCGCCACGGGGGGTGCCGGGCGATTGGGGACAGGCGAAGTGCAACCCGGACGCCTGCTCTCTCCCTCCTCCCTTCCTCCTCCCTCGGTCCCCGGGCGGGGCGTGCGGCGGGCCCGCCTGGACGCCGCCCGCCTGCGGGAAGTCGCGAACACCTAGCGCACTCAGGACTCCAGCCTCCCTGGAGTCCCGCGAGCCAAGCAGGTGCCACGCGCTCGCCTCCCCAGCCTGCCCAGCGCGCACCTCTAGCTCTCCCACCCCCACCCGCCCATTCTCGTTGAGAGATTTGAGGCTGGCAGGACCTCCGGGACTCGGCCACGAGGCACGCTGCTGAGCCGGGAGCATCACGAGGTCCTTCCATCTGTACGTTCAGGGGCGTCCGGCGCCCTAATGTGGCCTGTCGCCTGGCACGCGGCTGTCAGGTCTTGCCTTGTGTCTACTTTCTGTTCCTGGCCAAGGCCAAGTGCTGCCGGGTTGCTGGGCGGGCAGTTTTTCTTAAGTCCTTTCTCATCCCTATCTAGGGGCAGTGATCTCGTACGAATTTCTTCTCTTCGTGACCGTAGAGCGAGAAAAGGTTGGAAATGGCCGCAGACTGTCAGAGTAGCACAAGTCCACTTGATATCAAGGAAACTTGCAGACTTCTCTCTATCTCGGTCGGGTCTGGGCACTTCATCCCCTCCCCATCCCCCTCCGCCATTTGGGGGAGGGGGACGGATAACCAGCTCTGGGATCCCAGGGAACGGGACTGAGAATATAAGGGGAGGCCTCCCAGGGGCGTCCCTGGCCCACGGCCTTTCTCGCTTCCCAAGAAAACTCCCTCACCCAGGCGCCCCAGGGGCTGAGAACGAATTCGCGGGTGACCGAATTCGCAGGACGCAGGGCAGGTGGTGGGGCCAGGGAGCGACGCCGAGGCTCCCTCTTTCCCACCTTCAGGCCCCTTCCCAGTGCTGGGGCGGACACTCCTAAGCCAGGAGTCCCCGGCGCTCACCAAGCCGGGATTACATTGGGCGACCATGAGTCTCCAATTGAGTGTCAACGCCCCAGGATTTCTAGGGCCCCCCAAACCCCATTATTTTCTTAATCACTCTGCGGTGACCCAGATTCAATCCTTCTGGTCCAAGGCCAGAGCCTAACCCCGCAGCGCCAGGAAAGACACCAGCCCAAGTAGCGCCCCCACCTCTGGGTCTGCTAGGGCCTCAGGCCAAGGCAGGGCTAGAGACTAAGAGACTGCAACCCTCGGCGGAGACGGGAAGCACCGGCCTGGGCATCGTCAGCATCCAAATCTAAGGGCTCCCTTCTGCTCCGTCTTCTTCCTCCCTCATACTCACACACGCACAATCCACTCTGCAAATAAAGAGATGAGGGTTCTTAACACGAATCTTGTGAATTATGTGATATTCAAATTCAAATGACTCGAAATGTATTGTCCCCTTGAATAATGTTGACAAGGCCAGAGCTGGAGAGGAGCCGAAGGAACAGGGAGTCCTCAAGGACAGTCCTAGAGCCACCGCTCGCCAAGTTTTTAGGGCCCTGGCAGTCTCGACGTCTCCAGAGAGGCGTCGGAGCGGGACGCTTCCCTATATGGTGCGATGTAATTAACGTCCCCTTGGCCCCACCCAGATTGAATACCACCCTGCTTTGGAACACTGGAAATTTCTGAAGGTTATCTCGCTCCCGTTTTAAAAAGCAAATGTTAAGGTGAGGGGCTCAGATATCAGTTACTCACACCTCAGTGTGATTTACTCTAAGCAGCTAGTCTTCCCCATCTTTAAAGTTAGCGGTGTGAAGGAAATTAACATTTTAATGGGAAAACTCGGAAAATAGGAGAGAATCAAGTTTTTGGAGTCGGACCGTAAGCTGGTTAGGTGTATGAAAGGCTGCGGAAGCCCTCCGTGGGAGACTGGAAGCAGAAACCCGCTAATCATCACGCATCTCCAGTGGATGTGGCCAATGAGCCCCCGAGTCAGAGTGTCGCCTTCCCCAAGGCTTAAAAAGAAAAGAAAACCTAGCTAAAACTCAAACAACTCTGTCCGGGCGCTGCCGGCTCTACCTGGAGCGGCGGGCTCTTAGGTCTCTGCGGTCCTAGGAAACCGCCAGCGGAGAAGCGTCGGGAGCGAACGCGGCATGTATTGGGGTCCATTTGGTGTGTGTGCATCCCCTGGAAAAAATCGCACCCCCAAACAAGAGACCCAGGTCCTCTTTAGCACACCTGCCGAAGGGAGGCCGTGACGACCGGCGGGAGAAGCTCAGGACTGGCGGGGTCTGCTCTTGCAGGGTCCTGGGCTCCCCCCTGCGCGGCTGGAGTTCGGGTTCTCCCCGCGATGCCGAGAGTCGGTCAGGGCAACTCTCGGCTGCTCTTGGCTACGCTGCACTAGCTCTGGAGAAGCGGCTCGACTCGACTGAGAGCGGGCGGGGCTCTCCTCTCCCTACAGGTTTGCTTTAATGATTTTCTTGAAAGAAAGAGACAGTTGTGAGCAAACAGGTTTGACTGAGGCTGCTTTCCCCCCAAGTCTCCCCCCTCCCCCTCCCCAGGGAATTTCTTTTTGTCTGCGTTTGACTTCAAAGTCAGTAATCGGCTGCTGTCAGCGGCGTGACGAGGAGAATTTCGGCTGTTAGGGCGAGTCGCGGCCGCGCACCGCTGCTAAGGCTCTGCGGCCGCGGGGCGAGCGAGGCGAGGCTGAGGCAGGCCCCTACGGGGGCTGAAGTCGGGGGCAGGCCTAGGGAACGGAGGTAGTAGAAGAAAGCCCTTCTGGGAAGGAAAGAATCTAGAAGAGTGATGGAAAGAAACGGCCAAGTACTCCTGCGGCTTCAGGTCCCGGGACCCACACAGTGCTTCTATCTGCAGACTGGAAAGGATCTCAATTACCCGGCCGCGGGCACCTCCCGAATGCAGCGCACCCTGGTTTCCTGGGTTCCTCTCGGGGTACCCAGGGGCCAGGAGCAACCCGGGACCTCGGCTGCAATTTTTCAGCTTCCCCTCTCGGACCGGCCTGGTGCCCCGTCCCAGCTTAATTTCTCTTCGAAGTCTGCTGGGCTTCCTGGTTGGGACGTGCGCGCGGGATTCCTCCTTGGGTCGGGGTGCTCTGTGCGCCCAGGACGCTCGCGCGCCGGGCTCTGCGGTGAGACACCCAGAACCCTGAAAGCTTCATCTTAGGAGACGTTAAAGGACACTGAGCTATGAGGAAGATCAGAGCAGCTGACAGGACTGTCAGTTGGGGTTATATCAGACAACGAAAACCGCTGCGCTTCCTCCCCGGACCTCCAGGGCTTCCCAGGGGGCAGGAGGAGGGGCCTTCCCTACGCGCCCTGAGCCCCCAGACCCCGCGGCCACCAGAGGCAAGTCACTTCCTAATTGTCTCGATTTGTAAGAGGGTTTTGTGATGCTAAGTAAGCGTGGGGCAGCCCGCTCCGACTCCCCCCAAACCTCCCCCAGCCCGCCTTTGTTTACCTTCGCCTGATCGCTCATTTATTTATCTATCTATTATTTATAGGCGTCCCCTCCTATTCAGCGCCCGTGTCTGTTAATTGTGTTATACCATTTAATTCTAACATCGGTCTCAAAAGAGCTCTTAATGAGAAAAGCATATACAACACGGATCACTTTTGCTATTCAGCTCAGCCAGATGGACAACTGCTAACTTAAAAAAAAAATAATAATAGTAATGAAAATCCCCCCTTGACAAAGGGGTTCGGATGAATAGGCTCCAAATAACACCTCAAACACTCCTAATTGTGTTGAGGACAATATACTAATCCGAGGGTTTCGGCTTTGGTATTTGTTGACAATGTTTTCTGTACACCTCGAGCTGCGGACTCCTTTGGAACTGGCAGAGGCAAGCGCACAAATCCCTCAATAGCAACAGAAAGCCGACAAGCCCCTAGGCTGCGCCCTCCTCCTCCGCGGACGTCGCACCACATCAAAGAAAACGGGGAAAGCACGCGACCTACCGGAAAACACGCGTGAGCGCGGCAGTGGGGGCGAGGCTGGGTGGGGAGAAAGATGCGGAGGAGCACTCTTCGATTTTGAGAACAAAGTCCAAAGAGTTGTGCTGGATGGGTCAGAGGGCCCCATCTCCCCGCGGAAAACAACCATCTGCAAGCAAACATTCACACCAGCGTGGAAAGAAAAGGGCCCTTTTCTTGTTTGTTCAACACCAAGGGCTGCGGGTTATTTCATTTTTAAGATACTTTTAAACTTTTTGCCTGAGACGTGACACTATAGCCTTTTTTTCTCCCTTTGCTCCCACAGGGTCTTAGTAAAAAGTCTCCTACAGTCTGAAGCGGAAACCCACGACACGATTTTCTCGTTTCTTAGACTTTTTGTTTTCCTTTTAAATTAGGAACCAGAGTCGAGCCCCCAAATCCCCAGAAGAGCCGGCAGCAAAGTTTCCAAACACCTGAAAAAAATCTGTTTCACCGTTCCCCTCTCCCGACACCCCTCATGCATTGAACTTAACACCCACTACAGGCTCGGTGCTTGGCGCGCAACTGGTTCCCGGGAGAGTCCCGGCTTCTTCCCATTTTTGGAGTTTGTTTAAAAAAAGTAAACGCAACCAAATCTCAGAGGTTTCGGTCGGCCTTTGCCTTAATTCATTCGCTCCTTGAAGTGGTCTGACCCCTTTGTGAAGAACGCGTAGGAGTGACACCCCAAGGACAGATACCTTTGTCCAGCCTCTAAAGGCAAAAAAAAAAAAAAAAAAAAAAAAAGGGTACTTAGGGCGTGGTCGGGGAAGAGCCCAGACACTGAACACCTCTGTACCCGGCCGGGCCGACGGTGCCAGGCGCCTGAAGCACTCAGCCTCCCCGCGAACCAACTCCCCGGCCCAGGCGACCTGGCCTCCGGGCTTCAGATTTTACGCACATCAAAGGTTACTTTTTACGATGACAGATTGTCTTTATTCAAAACGTCTTTGTTCAACAAATGAACAGAGTAACGAGGTAAAATCCTTCTAGGTACATTTCAAAGACACCGTCAAAACATTTATGTCCATTTAGGATGTTTTTATTCTTTTAATTTTTTGTCACTTTCTACTTCCTGACTTCATAACCCGACATTCTGTCTAAAAGTAAACTTAGGTCTCTAGGAGCACTGCTTTACACAAAGTAAATGACCATGTGGGTCCTTTTTGTTTTTCCTTTAAAGAAGTAAACACTATCATAGCATGGTTTTAAATAGAAATGTTTTCCTTTCTGTAGTTTTAAACTTTGAAGCCTTGTCCCCCCCATACACACACATATGAAGAGCAAATGGCGCCTAGTTGTGTCTGATGGCAAAACACAGAGACACAGCTAACTCTTTTCTTCAGGGTGCAAAAGAAAAAAATGTGCATATTCTAGATATAATATCAGGATCTGGGAGTTAGGAGTCCAAAGCCCATTTGAAGAGAGAAAAAGGGACATAAATAAAGCAAAACTGCCTACTTTTTTGTCCAAAGGGGGTACAGTTGGAGGTTTGTTTGGGGTAGGGGCAGCTGTGTAGCTGTCATAATGTTTGCAAGTTTCTGGCACCTGTCTGCGCCTCAGGTCCAGGAGGACGCCCCACCCTTCACCCTGGAAGAGAGAGGCAGAGTCCGGGGTCGGGTAGAGGGCAGTGGTAGGGCTGACCCCAGGCTTCTGCGGGCCGGGACTAGGCGCAGAGGACAGGGTGCAGACACCGCTTCCAGGCTGCCCTCCAGGTCTGGCGGGCCGGGCTGGGGGTTACATGGCCGTGGCGTGGGCTGACGAATAAGGGTCTATGCCAGTCTTGGTCATACCCGGGAAGAGGATGTAAGCGACGGGGGGCTGCAGGGTGGAGGCAGACCAGGCGGTACAGTTACAGGGCACCACGTAGCCCGGGTTGGTGGGGGACGGGTGCGTGTGCGTGTGCTGACTGGGGCAGCTGAGGCTGCCGAAGGCGCCGTTCTGGTAGCCCAGGGTGGACGCGTAGGGCAGCGTGCTGGTGGCCAAAGTGTGGGGCACTTCACCCATCTTCTGAATGGCGCTCGAACTAAATTGCGCGGGGTCCAGCAGGGAGTAGGGCGCCGAGGCAGGCGGCAAGAAGGCCCGGGCTTTCTCGGGCGCGCTCAGGAGGCCGTCGGAGGCCCCGACGGGCAGGCCGGCCGCCTTGAGCGGGTCCGTGTCGCCCAGGTAGGGCAGGGGGAAGACATACCTGTCCTTCTTGAGCAGGTTCTTGGGCTTGCGCCGCGGCCGGTACTTGTAGTCGGGATGCTCTTTCATGTGTTGCGCGCGCAGTCGCTTGGCCTCGTCAATATAGGGGCGCTTCTCCGCCTCGGACAGAAGCTTCCATTCCGCGCCTAGGCGTTTGCTGATCTCCGAGTTGTGCATCTTGGGGTTTTCCTGGGCCATCTTGCGCCGCTGGCCCCGGGACCATACCATGAAAGCATTCATGGGCCGCTTGATGTGGTCTGAAGGTTTGGACATGGTCCGGGCGGCTGGCGGGCGGGTGCGGGGGTTGCCGGGCTCCGCTGGCAAGCCTGGGTGCGGTTGGTAGTCTGTCTGTCCTCTCCGAGACCGAGTTCTGGGCTCCCCTGGCCTCGGCGCCGCTGGGGGGCGGGGGGAGCCGGGGAGAAGCGCTGACCCCACAAAGTTCAGCTGATCATGCCAGTCCCGGCCTCTAGGCAGCCCCCAGGGGGCGAATGGGGACAGGAGGGGCGGGGGAGGAGAGAGCGCCCGGTCGTGGTCTGCGGGCACCAGAGGCTGGGGCCCAAGTACCCGAGTCTGGGGATTAGGCGTCCAGGTAATTTGCTGGCGAGGGCAGGAAGCTCCTCCTTCTCCCCCTCTCTACCTTCACCTTCCCTCGTTCCCTTCTCTCCTGCGTCTCCGGCGGTGGCTTCCCCCCTCTTGTGGCTTTCCCGGAGCTGCCTCGTCTAGCACTGCACCTGGCTGAGATTGCGGGGAGGCTGGTGAACAAGAGCCAAAAGCGGCGAAGTTCAAAGGCGAGGTGGGCCGGGACCGCACGCACTCTGACATAAGCGCTGGGCGGTGACTCCCCAACCTGGGCGCCCAATCAGCAGCAGAGAAGGCGAGGGGGCGCACCTGCCTACGCGCCCGCGGAGGAAAGGAGAGCGATGGGTGGATGGGTGTGTGTGTGTGAGGGAGAGAGAGGAATAGAGAAAACAGCGGCCAGCTCGGTACTGGGAACTTGGGTTCCACAGTGTCTCTGGTACAATCAACAAATAAAACTCTTCGCTCCTCCAGCTTCCTTTCCCGATTGTGCCCGGGAGAATTAGAACTGCGAATACGAAGTCCCAGGGAAGGAACAGTAAAGGGAGCCAGCCAAGAGTGCGTGTTGATAAATAGGATAGCCTTGCCACAAAATGCTAGATCAGCACTCCCCCCCCCCAACACCAAAGATTCTTGGAGGAGAAAACAAATTCAGGGTAAACAGCGAAATAAACTTTTCGTGCCAGACCCTCTGCGGTCCTTTGGCTGCGCTCCCCGGGAAGCCCGGGAGGCTCAGCCTCCACTCCTACCCGAGAACGCAGCGTTTGGGCGAAGCTCTGAGTTCTCGGCCGGTGGAGCTGTGAGCTCCAAGTCCATGCCGCAAAACCTCCGGTCAGGTTGGTGATCCCTGAGGAGCACCACGGCCCTCTCTTCACTTTTGGGGGAGGGGGAGATTTCCATCATAATTCCTATACATGTTGTTATTATTTAGTGGTTTTATACCTCCAAGTTTTCCCTCACAACTATCCAAACCGGAAGGTGTGCGAGCGGCGGGTCCTGGGAGCCTTCACGGTGTCCCTCTGGCAGCGGCCGTCGCGCGGCGTCTCAAGCTGTTTCTTTGCTCAGAAGATTTGTCCCTGAGTGCCTCTTCCCACCCAGCTCGGCTGAGAGGCTTGCGTCTTGCGTCAGATGAGCATTCTTCGGGTAAAGAGGACGAAATAACCCGCAGAGCTAACCTCCGCGCCTGTTTCCTTTGAATAATTGCCTGCCCGATGTGAAATGCCCTTGAGGGAAATATTTATTAAATGGAAACCATTGTCCCGGGCCCAGCGGGACTTGCGTGTGTTCCAGGCTTATTGGCTTTTGCACCAGCTTCTCTTGGGAGGACCAGCCAGAAATGCGCGCGCTCTGCTGGCCCGGAGGGGCAGAGGATGGGGGAAAGGTAGACAGGGAGGGAGGGTCTTTCTTTAGCATGTAGTGTATCAAGTTTGAGGCGAAGACTTTGCTTCTCCTTCTTGCAATTAGAAAGACGAGTGGAATTTCTCAACCTTACTATGCTCTTCAGACAGGTAGGCACTATTCCCATTTTACAGATTAGGAAACTGAGTTTGAGAAAGGCTACGTGACTTGCAAAAGAGACTCAGGTGGAAGTGGTGACGCCGGATTCCAAGTCTGGTGTATAGGATTCGAAAACCTCTAATTTTTTTTTTTCCACCTCACGCGGCGACACGTCTGAGGATTTGATGGTGCGGCAGCGAAACGTGGAACTTCCGAGCAGATACGAGAGCTTTCGAAAATCACCATGCGGATAAACCGCACTGGGGGCCTAATCTTCATGCCTGGTCTTGATTCTCTCCGGCTTGGGTCAGAGACCAGGCTTCCCTGGGTTTACACCCTGCGCCAAGGGCTCCACTTCGGCTTGCGAGCTAGTGCACAGGTTTTACATTCCTTCTCAGCCCCAGCCCCGGCCTCCCGCAGGAGCCTTGATCCTGCCCTCTACCCTTGTTATTTTTCTGCAAGAAATTTCGTTTAGCTTCGGATCCCAGATAGTAACATGCTTTTCCGTTTAGTTCCGGGAGGCTTTCCGAGAGTCGCAGGTAATTCCTACTCAGATCCACCAGCACCGCGCTGCGCTCAGAGCGTGCCATTGTCCAGGGGCCACGGGAGTTCCACGGGGCGATCCCGGCGGCTTTGGGCAGGAACAATCTCTCACATCTGCAGAGAGATCCAGTGTCCGGCGGAGACCTGCCAACCTCTCACTCTGGAACTCTCAGAGAACACAAAATTCACAACCAGAAATTTGGGTTAATACAAACCAACCACTTGGAATCTCGGGATAGGAGCGCGCCCTCCTTCAATTCCTATTTTCTCCCGCTCCTACCACCCGCGTTCCTCTCCAAGCCTCTGGAGCTCAGCTCCTAGTCGCCATACTAGAGTCTGAAGCAAGATGAAACAGTACTGAAGAGGGAGAGGCGGCAGGGTGGCAGTTTGTGGGCAGAGTACCACCCCACTTCCCAGGGTTCGGGAGCCTCGGACTACTTGGAGAACGCACAGGCCCAGGCGGGCGCCAGCGTCCTCGCTGCGCGTCTTGGCTTCGAGGCATGAACTACATGCTGGGAGGGGACTCCGAGTCGAGGGGAGCGCCTTTCTGGCCTCACATCCTGGAGTCTCTTTGGCAAGTAGCGCAGTCGCGCGCACCTCCTACGCAGTGCTTGGTGGCTGCGGGTTTATCTAAGACTCTCCTTAGAGCTGGAGTAAGCGCAGGCTTCTCGGCTCCAAGGGCCTAGCCCGGTGCTCCCTCCAACCCGTCTCCTCGACAGAGTGCGCTGACCCTCGGAGCCCTGCCTCCGTCCAGAGCTAGACCACGAGGACAGCACATCCCAGCGAGATGGCCCTGGGGAGGACCAGCAGCTTCGGTCACCCCTGCCACAGGAGAGAGGTCGCCTAGACGCGACGTCTGCTTTGGCCGCAGCCTGAAGCTCAGGCCTGAGGCCACTAGGACACTCGCCAGGGCTTGTCGTCAGGACCGGAGACGTCCCTGGGACAAGATCTTTCCGCTTCCAAGTTTGCTTGGAGAATACGAGCACACTACTCAGTACCCGCTGCTTTAAGCAGCTCAGTTACGCAAAGCACACCGCGTGAGGGCCGTAGTCAGGTGTCTCCGCCTCTGAGTAACAGGGATTCTACCAGCGAACTGTTACAGTTTGGGTAGAAGGGAAGAAAGAAGCCCCGGAGGTCAAGACCTATTCATTTTTCTCCAGTGCCCTAGCAGGATTCAGGATACACCTTCCTCTCTCTTAGCTCTGGGGCTTTTTGCATGGGGCATTTCCCCTCTCCTTTTGCTTAACTCCCGTTTGTCGCTCATGTCTCCAGTTTATCGCGTCACCTCTTCTGGGGAGCCTTCTTTGATACTTGGGCGGGACGAATAACCTTTCTAGGCCCTCATCCTCACGCCCTCTCCTTCATGTGCGCTGTCCCCCAGCCTCACGCAAAGCCCTGTCTCAGCCTGTGCAGCCCACCAGACTTCGAGTTCCTGAAGCTTGTTGACTGTGTTATTCATCTTTGGGTACCCGCTATTAGCACAGCTCTGGACGCAGAGAAGACGCTCCATAAAGTTTCCTTTATCTCAGGCCTATGTAAATTTTTCTGTAGGTGTTCCCCCAGCTGCCACCACTTGCAGCTGTCGGGACAGGACCCCAGTTGCTAGCCTGATAGAGGAAAGTGAGACTGTTCGCCCCTCACCCCTCCTCAGGCCGGCACCCACCTGTCTGACCTCAGTTCTCCTCCTCTTTCTCCAGCCATCATCCCTTCCTCTCTGGTGGGCAGAGGCCTCCACTCCGCGGTCTCCGGGACAAAACGATCAGCGGAGCGCGGGGAAGGAAGGTGCGCAGACCCTGGCACAGACTTGCCATGCATCTTGCGCCTCGCGGGTTTTCGGAAGAAGCTAGGAGAGTCGCCTGCGTCCAGAGGGGTCGGTCGCGGGGCGCTAGTCCTGCCCGCAGTCCCTCGGGAATCCCGGAAAGGAACTGAGCGAAGTTCCAGGCACCGGTTCTCGGCAGCCTTCTGGCAGCCCTGGCTGCAGCTCGCTGCCGGGAGAGTGAGCGCGCGGCGCATTCTGTTGTTTAGCTAAACCAACGTTAATCAGGCCCATCCTTGGAACCAGCATTGGAGGTGATAAATTCATATCTGGAAATAATGCTCTTGGATCAACTCATAACTTTTAATTTTTATTACCAAATTGATGTTTTTAAGTTTTGGCATCTCCTCTGCTTTTTTTCCTGTTCTCTATTTTTATATTGAGACCGCATACCTCCTATCACTTAAGAATGCTGAAAGGACCCAGAACTCTAGTCATTTTAAGACATTTCTTGGTAATGATTCTGGGGTCTTCCCTCCAGAAGTCAACTCAGCCCACTTTCTGAAATTTGCTAAAACTCCACATGTCCCTTGCAGCCTGGCTGGCAGAGAAGGGCCCAATTCCATCAAGAAACAAAGAGAAACTGATTAAAACTCACTCACAGGACAGACCCCTGGAACTCTGGGGACAGCTTGCTTTCGCTGACACCATAGATGGCAAAGCCTGCTTGGCAAAGCTGAAGGACACTACTGTCTCAACACCCTGAGTGTGCCCAAGTAAGGGTACTTTCTAATACTTCAAACTGCCTTTACTTGAGTGGCTGGCATCTGTTTGCAGCAGAGATCATGAAAAGTTTAATAGAGGAGGGCATAACATCTGCATACATTCCCTGGAAAATGGGGGAGGGGACAGGAACAGAAGAATAGCGCTTTGAAAGCTTATTCATTCATTAGTGCAGCAATTTATTGAGCGCCTACTATGCACCAGGCACTGTGCTGGGTGCTGGGATACAGCAGTGAACCAGAAATGCAAAGGTCTTTCTCCCTTGATGCTACAGCCTGACATGGGCACTGACCATAAACAAGGAAACAAATGCCTGGGGTGATTCTTGGCTCCACCACCAACTAGTTGGGTCACTCTAGGCAAGATACTTGACCTCTGTGTTTGTTTTCCTGGTCTGTGATATGGGTATAATGTTTGTTATCAGTACTAAAGGAATTAATACCTGGAAAGCCCTTAGAACAGGGCCTGGCAAGTAGAAACTGCTCAATAAATGGTCAGATGATATTAGTCCATCATGAAATAAATGAAAGAGGTAATTTCTAATAGTGATGAGTGCTAATAAGTGAATCAAGATGATGAGTTAGTGGGTGAGGGAAAGAGAGATGGTATAATTTAGACCTGGTAGTCAGGGACCTGATCACAGGAAAAAAAAGTCATCCCCAGGAAGGAAGGTGGGGGAGCAGGGGCATTCCAGGCAGAAGGAGCAGGAAATGGCATTTCCTGGAGAAGAGACCAGCTAAGAGCACCTGAAGGGTTTAAAGAGCCAGCTTGGCTGAGGCTTGGCCATGACCCCGGGGAGAATATAGGGAAAAGGCTGGGTGAGGCAGGGCTCACATTATCCAGGACCTTGTGAATGCTGTGAAGAGTTGGGTTTTATTCTAAGTGTTCTGGCAAGTTATTGGAGTATGAGAAACACCAGAATCATTTAGCAATAATCCCAACTACCACACACATACAAAATGTTGGTTATCAGACAGCTGTCCTTATGGAAGAATCTGCCCCCCAACCATGAGCCAGAAACCTTATGAATTGCCAAATTTGTAAACACTTAGTGTCAGCCGCTTGACCATCTTTTAAAGAAGGGCACTCCTGATAAATGCTTTGGACTTCTTTTATCTCTTCTTTCCCTTCAGAAAGCCAAGGAATAAAACTAGCGATGGTCATAGCTGTTCCCGATTCTGAAATCATGTCCATTTATTTTGAGTAGTGTTAGCAGCCTGATGTGTCCCGAGTCTCTCTTCAGTGTTATTCCAACTTCCCCTCAAACGCAGCTCTACTTTCCTGTAGAGAGCCTCTGGCCCTTTCTGAAGACTTGAATATCTTAGCCTGAGAAATATAGGATTCACATACCAGCAAATGAGATTTCTTAGGATTAAAAAAATTCCCAGTGGTTATAAGAATAGGAAAGACACATTTTGTTTATAAGAATAAAAGCCGAAAGAATGTCGGCATTGAGTGTATCTGCCTTGGGTTTGATTGTCTTCAGGAGTTTCACATGGAATTAGGGATCCCCTGTCTCCCATTCTTCTAATGTAAGAATTGTCCTCATTTGCAAACTATTCTATCTTGATTCTTTGACTTCTTAAAACAAAATCTGTGACAGTCAGTGCTGACTGCCCAGACAACATTCATTTCCTGTCTTCTTCCCTGTTGATAGAACTTTGATTTGGTTCAGTATCCAGGGCCCCAGGGGTTGCTTGTTTAAATCAATAATAGACTCTATTTGCTTGTTAGTGATTGGTTTAAAGTTGGGTATATGACCCAGTTTGGCCAATGAGGGGAAGTCTGCTCTGAGATGGGGTTCTGGGAAGAGTTTTCCTTGCCCTTCAGAAGAATTACACTGGAAGAAATGATCCCCAGTTTTCCTGTTTGGGGGTGTTGTTTGTCTAGATGCCACCACAAGAACTAGGGTGGTCCCATGGAGGCCTAGGAGAACAGGTCAAGAAGATGAGGATGGGATAGTAGAAAAAGAAGGAGAATCTAGTTCTGTCATGACTTTGTAGAATTGCTGAATTAACCAACTTTGGAACTGGACTTTAAAGCTTCTTGATATGTGAGAAAATTCATTTTCCTATTGTTTAAGTCCTTTCTGATTAGACTTTCTGTTGGTGAATCCAAATCTCCCTATGTGATAGCAAAGCTTCTCATCTTTACCACCTCAGGTTTTGTCTAGAATTGGACTTAGCTGAATTTACACAACCATGGCTAAGCTTTTACCTGTAAAAGCTGAAGCTCTTTTGGTATGCACATCTGAATCTTCTTTTTATGGATTTTCTGTTCAGTTATACTCTATTTTCACATGCTTTAATATAGTAAAATTGTGATTATTTTTACTGACCAGTTTATTAGGTTTGGCATCTGCTTGCTGTATAAATAACCTCTCAGTTTTGCAATCCAGGGGGAATAGGAATGAGCTGTGCTGAGTTTCTCCCTGTAATGGTCTTAGAACAGTAGATGCTGCCTTCCCTTTATAGCTGCTGAGGAAACATGATGTTGGCCCTAGTAAGATTAGGGGTTGGGATCCGCCCCCCCCCCCCCCATTATACCTCCTCCACTCCTTTTCTGGGGCCAAAGACTGAATCATGATTGTGCTGACTTTGCCAGTCCTCTTCCAGCTGCCTGTGGCTGCTTGGCAGTCCCTTTGTTCATCTGCTGTTCTGCCTTCCCTTCAGAGGGGCTGTACTAGAGAGCCATCAGACTAGCATTTCACCTGTGAAGTCTCTCTTCCCATGTCTTGAGGTCCAAAACTTTTCCCTATCTTTTCCTTCCCATCCCACTCTTAGAGGAAGAGGTATCCTTCCTTTTCTCCAAGGTTCCCTCTACTGCTGCATTGTTTCCACCATTTTCCCCTGCTCTAGAGCATAGACATTTAGATTAATATGTCTTCTGCAAAGACTTCTTCCTTTATGCTTAAGCATGGACTTTTATCCTGCTGCAGAGGACAAGCTTACCATGCTGCCTCTCTCTCGATACACGATCTTCCTTCTTCCCTTTACAAAATCTTCTTCAGTTTTGCAATGCAGGAGGGATAATAATGTGCTGTGCTGAGTTTCTTCCATTAAGAGTCTTGGAACCATAGGTACTGCTCTAGATGTCTACAATGGAAAGTCCGTGCCTTTTGGCTCCTTGTCTTCCTTGCACACCCAAATTCTTAGTGCCCTCCTTTCTGTTCCCTATTTCCCACAAATTACCAAAAGTGAACTGGTAAAGGAAGCCAGGCAAATTCATGACTTTTGCTCAGCCATGCTTTCCTTGGACCTTTCTGCAGCTCTTGGCGCTGCTGTCTACCCTCCAAATGCTTTCCTCCCAAAGGCCCTACCCTCTGCCCTCTGACCCCTCCCTTTTCACTTTCATCCTGGGAGAGCCCAGTTTATTGAAAACCTATCAGCTGAGTTCAGATGAACTTCTAGCCAAGAGTAGTCTTGTTAATCTTGTATATTCAGGGTCTTGTATCTATTAGAGCTCAACTGATGTCTGTTGAATGGACTCAAACCTGTCTTCTGCTCTGACCTCTTTCCTAAGTTCCAGTCCTACTTCTGTACTTAACGGGCAGTTCCATGTGGGTGTCCTGATGTTGCTTCTAATCCCCTCTGTCCAAAGCAGAAGTTATCTTTCCTTCCACACTGACTCCTCACTCTTTTTCCTTCTTTATTTCAGCTGATAGTGGCATCATTCTCCTGGGATGAGAATATTGGGGCTCTCAGGGATCCTTCTTCTTCTTTCACATGCCACCAATGAACAAGCTTTGTCTGGTCTCTTTATAATGACTCCGCATTCATCACTCCTCTTCCTTTCCTTTAGCCTTTGTCACTTCATGCCTGATCTGGTGGCAGTAGCCTCTCTTTGCTTCCAACTAATCCTGCCATGTAATTACCAGATTTCTAATTTAACACAAAATGGAACATACCACATGTCACTCCTGTGCTAAAGATGCCTTTTATAACATGGGTGAGACTGTGGCTGCCTTGGTTCATAAGGAGCTCTCCAGCAGGTTTTCTCAGTCCCCTTTTGGTCAGGGAAGAGCCTTTCCCTTCTGTCCATGTGCTACCCCCAGGTGTTTGGACTGTTAGATGGTGGTTTTATGCAGATGGTGGGCCCATTGGGATGTACAGGACATGAGTCAGGTTGCTCCTAGCTACCTGGTGCTTGATATGCAAAGAACTCCTCCAATCTCCTTCAAGTAGAACTGATTTTTTTCTTCCTCCCCATGTGTGTCAGGTGTGCTACTTACTCTTCCTCCTCCTCCCCTTTCTCCAGCTGAGACTTCCCTTGTTTATGGCAGTAGAAAAACCTTGCTCAGCAAGCTAGCATCCCGATTCTTTGTCTTTTGCTTTGAGGCACAAGGTCTTTGCAATTGTCCCTTTCCCCCACCAGGGAGTGACTCTTCCAACTAAGGGAATGACTAGGGCAAAGGAAAAGACCCTCAGGGCACCAGGGAGAGGGGAGAAGTGGGGGGAGGGAAATAGGCTGAAAACGTAGGGACAGTTACTAAGGGAAATAATCTTGCCACTCTTAATTGACCCCCTCTTCTTAAAAATAAGTGTCTATTTGAGCTTCAGTTTTCTCAACAAAAAGTAGGGCTAATAATAACTTCCCTACAGGTTGATATGAGAATCAGAAGTGAAATACCATAAAGTACCAGACCTGGCTCAGGGCAAAATGGGAACAGAATAAAGTGATATTATTCCCCTATTTTCATTATGACTCCAGACTGATTTTGACTCTCATCCTGAGGTTATGCACATAACTTCAGCTCAAATCTCATTGTCCAGGCCTGAGCCACATGACACACTTGGTTGCAGAGGAGGCTGGGAATTGCAGGCTTTGTGTTGGGCAAACATGTGCTGTACTAAATATTTTGTTATTATGGAAAAAGAGAAGAGAAGATACTGGGACACAACCAATGGTCTCTGCTATGTTACCTTTGTGACTTTTGCTTTTTCATTACCCTCTTTCCTTTTCCTTGGGCAAAGAATTTTAACAAGGAGTTGATAAGAATATCTTACCCAGGTAAAGAAGTCCATATCCCACTTCTTTCTTTCTTGCTGGCAAAGTTCATCTCTTACTCTAGAGGCTAAACATGGCACATACACACATTCACAGTCTTCTTTGCATTTACAGGAGAAGTTGAGACCCATTTGTGGGCAATGAGACCATAAGACACCACATAAGGGACATCTGTTGTGGTCTTCCTAGGATGATTTTCTTTCCTAATACAAGTAGAAACTGTATGGGACAACTCGGGTGCACCACTTCAAAATCCTTTCAAAGTCTCTGCTGAGGTGACCAGCTCTGTGCAAGCCAGTACCTGTCTTTGCACAGGTACTGTCCAACAGGGCCTCACCTGGACCTGTGCAGTGTATTTCTCACATCTTGTCCTGGGGCTCCTCTGACACTGCAGTCTAGAGGTCCACAGGAATCCTGCTCTCTGCCCACATGCAAAGATAACCTGAGGTGTGGGGGAACTTTATGCCTGCTATGCAAACCTTGATCACTGGAGGATTGGAGATGATAAATCTTTCCTCTTTTGTCTCTTGAGTGGACAAATTATGAGCTGCATTTCATAGGGCTCCCTAGAAAGTTCCAGTAGGTTTGGACACCTGTCTCCCTCAGCAGTGGCCACATCAATAACACATCTTTATTGCCTGTCCTTCCATCCCTGTCTCATTGCCCATATCATAAACTCCTGTTGCTTGAATCACTTTCCTTAATAATCTACCTGCATAGAAGCCTTTGTCTCAGGTTCTGCATTCAGAAAAACTCAGAGAATCCTTTGAGGAGAAATCATCTCCCTCCTTAAACCCTCTCCCACCCCCCTTTCTTCCTCTTCTCTTTCCTTCCTCTTATCCTGTTGGGATGAAATGTTTGGAGTGAAAAGCCACCAGCTTGTGACCATGAGGAGAAAGTCAGGAGAATCTCTGAGAAGCTGATCGATTGTCCTCGCATTGCTGAGCCACTGAACCACCCTGGAACTATCTTCCTCAGGTCATTCTGCTATGTGAGAAAGGTAAACTTCAGTTGTTTACTCCCCTTTTAGTTTGAATATTATGGAACTCACAGCCAAAAAGTATTTTAACAACACAGATCCCATAAAACCTTCTGTTTGTAGAGGAATACATAACACTACCACATATATTTATTCATTCTTGTTTGTCAAGTGCATGTTACATGAAATACACATTCATTTAAAAGAAGGGAAGGTGATGGCTACTGTTGGTTGCTGACCCAGTGTGTATCCTGTCTTCTTCCTAACAGAACCCTGATTTTTCTCTCAGTTATCCACCACTTTTCCCCTACTGCCGAATGCTTTGGAAATGGAGCCACCCTACTCCTAGATCCAAGGGTAAACCTGATCTGTCTCAGTCTAATCCTAATCTATGCCTGTGATTGGTCCAGGAATGGCCATGTATACATATTCAGGCTAATTAAATTTGAGGGAAAGTTTTCCAGGAGGTTTCTGGGGGACAATTTCTTTTCCACTGTGGGAAGAGGTGGACTTTCTTACTCTTCCAATGTGTCTGGATGTGAGAGCTGGAGAACTTCAGCTGTTGTGTTGCCAGTTTGAGGATGAAGCCCACAGTGAGGATTAGAGTAGTGTGGTGTGAAGACCCTGGGTCCGTGATGATGACACTGAGCCAGTGAATCAGCCCTCTCTGAAGTCTTTCCTCTGGATTTTCTGATGTAGGAGATAAAAAATATCTATATCCCTACTATTAAAGCCAGGTTGAGTCTGGATTTTTCTGCCTTGTCATTGAAATCATCCTAAATGCTTCAAATTGTTATTGAATTTACAGTAACTTTTTGCTCCATATTCCCTCACCCAAAATCACTCAAAGGACATCCCAATCATGCTGACATCTGTGAAATATTTGGATGATAAATAGAGGTCTGCATTATCCAAAGGCTGGGAATGGCTGCTCTGGAAGATCTCCTCAGACTGATTGCATTCTTCCTCTTTGGGTGCTCTCTCTCTCTCTCTCTCTCTCTCTCTCTTCCTCTCTCTCTCTCTCTCTTATATGTACTGCCAAAAGTGAGTATTCTCTTCTGGTTCTTATTGGTCTCTTCTGTCTTTTTGCTCCTCCAAGGACTGGAGAGTATTCAGAGAGGAGAGATAAGACGGGATTAGCAAGGACACTGCCAAGCTACCTTTGCCAATGGGAGAGAGAAGCTCTACCTGAGGTGGGCAGTGTGGCAGTGCCTGGAGCAGAGCATGGCTCTTTATGGCCATTCAGTAAATAGCTGTTGAATTTACAGGAAGGACAAGAGAGAACTTTTGCAATTGCGTGGTGGAGAGCTAGCTCCAAAGGTGAGAGAGTGACTAGTTCATGGTGGAAAATTCAAGTCAATTAGACCTAATGCAATATATTTGTTCCAAGTTCCTAATATGTGTAAAGCCTCACAGTCAGTGCTGCATGGGGCGCCACTTTTGTAGTTCACAACCTCTGCCTCCAAAATCAGAGTGCTTATATTGAGTAAAAATAACTGTAAAACATGCCACATGATGTTACATGCTACCAGTCCCATGAGCTGACCCTCCGTGAGTGAAATTGCAGCAACTGGAAAGCAAAAAGCTACTGGCTCTGCAGATTATATTGAGAATTTACACTACCTGGAGGACATTTTCCTCTATTGCCATCATGTGGACTGACCTACAGGACTAAGAACATCTCCAGATAGGGTGAAAATGGAAGGAATGGCACATCTGGTCCTTAGCCCAGGTTTCCCAGAGTGTGCAGACATCAGCTCCATCAGATGTTAATAGGTGCTGTACAAAGCAAGCATTCTGAAATCACATTCTTTGGGGAAACCCTAGGTTAAAAAAAGTTATAAAGTTTCTTTACTGCAGGTTTTCCCAGGGCCCTTAATGTGCTAATGGGCATTGTGAATCTCTAAGAAAAGAACTCTGTATGATTTTTTTTTCCAAATTTTTTGGCCAAGGGATTCTTTCTTCAGTGGTCCAGGCTAGCGGAATATAAGTCTTTGGAGGGCACTGCCCCAGTCTAAAGGAATCTAATGATGGGATCCAGTAAAAAACGAAGTATTTGGAAAGCAAATGGTGGTTGTGCAGTTACTGATGACCAAACATGACTGGCTTCCCCATGTTTCATGGGTGACTGGAGTAAGCAGTACATTTCGCAGGGAGTGAGGTAAAGCTCTGCCACCAGTTACTGTAGGTATGTACAGTAGATCCACTCACCAGAAAGTCGACATACAGAAGGGTGGATTATGAAGAGTAAAAGGGACAGTAATGTGCCAGCTGATATCCAGTCACAGCTGGTGGATGAGTTCACACTGGAACAAGCCAACAGGAGACACAAAATTTTCCCAACACAAGCTGGTTTTCTCTTATAGGGAAATGAGAGAATTTAAGGAAAAAAAAAAAGAATTATGTGTTGAATTTTTCATGTTGAAAATATAAAGTATGAGATTATATTTTTCTTTAAATGTGTATATGGCCTTGGTTAGGAAATGATAGTAAGTAGTAGCTTTTTTTTAAGTTTTAATATACTTGACAAAATAAAAATTTATAACTACCATTAATCCCATAGTTTAATTTTTATTTGCATGATTTTTCTTGGTTTTTGTTTATAATTTTATTGTTCTGCATGTAGGAATCACTGCACTGGAGCACAAGAGTCTCAGGTTGCAAGATTTTGAGAATGGGAGAAAAAGAAGAATAAATGTAATTTGGAGGAATGAAAGTAAAGAAGGATCCAATGAGGATTCTCAGTGCAAATTTGAAATTCACCTTGTATTAAAACAGAATGTCTTAGGTTAAGTTAGTCAGCCAATAACAATAATAACAATAATAGTAATGACAATAATAATAACATGAAGGGAAAAAAGAAGGAGGAAGAGGAGGAGAAAAGAAGAAGAAAGTTGTGATGCCTATTTCAGGGTAGCTATGATGGTCCAGTTCCCTGAGGGATGGTTCTGGTCTGTTCTCCTGAGCAGACCAGTGCTCACCACCTTGAAGGAGTGCCTGGACTCTTCTGAAAAATTTTCCAACACCTTTATGAGAGTGAGGGTTACAAAATTAATTGCTCCTGATTTAATCACACAATTTTAGGTTTATTGTAAAATACTCTTTTGAAAGTTATCTATGATTCTACCACCTAATAAGCGCCAGTTACAGTTTGTAAAATCATGTTTTTCACCTGGTAAAGAATTTGCTACCTTAAAAGGTGTCATATATCTTTTGAAATTATAGGATTAGAAGCTGCTGGATTCAATCTATCAAAAATTCATAAGCCAAATCAATTGATGATACTAAAATACTTCGTATATGAGGTTTGATTACAAGGGAATAGGATTGATTTTTATGTACGGTTGATGAAATCTGTCTCATTTATTTGTAGTAATAATTGAACACGAACAAGAACTTTTAAGAGAGAGGGAGTACAGCATAGTGACTGTGGCATCAGACTGGATTCAATCACTCAAGCTTAGTCAAGTTTAACTTTTCTAAGCCTCAGATTCTTTAACTATAAAATGTGGACAATAAAAGTTCAAGCCTGAGGAGATTAGGTTCAATATGATGGGTTGATAAAATGCTGAAATCTTCCACTAATAAACCAAATCACCACAGTGAGCATAAAAAGAAACAAACAGCCAAGCTTCAAAACAACAAAGGGGAGGATCTGTATACTAGAAATGGGGAGACCTTCTTAATGGGGGGGGGCGGGAAGCAGAACAGAAATCGGATCAGGAAGCAGAAGTCACAATACTGCTGTCACAAACCCAGGTGTCCAATGTAACATCTTCCCTGTGAGTCTAGAGCTGCTATTTCATGAGACCATTCTACCAGGTGGTTGTCACTTCCCAGGACAGATGAGTGACCCACAACAAAAATTACCAGGTATCTTGGGAAAGGCCCCATAAAAAAAAAAACAACAATGTGACAGATTACATTCCCCAAAGTGGCCCTAACAATAGCTCCCATTGCACATTCTCTTCTTGTAATTTGGCTTTGATGCTCTTCCTATTGAGAGTTGCCATCTATATTCCCATCCCTTAAATTTGGGGGTCATGGCTATGGCAGAAATGGTGTTATGGGACTTCCAAGGCTACGTCATAAAAGGTAATAGCTTCCACCTGGGTTTCTTGGGATACTTGTTCTTGGAACTAAGCCACCCCATGAGGAAGCCCCAGCACCCCGTTGGAGAGGCTTCATGGAGAGGAACTGAGGTCCCTGATTCTCAGCCCAGGCTGAGCTTCCAGCCAATAGTATTGCAAATTTTCCAGTCATATGAATAAGCCAGTTTGGAAGTTCATCCTCCAGCCACTAGTTGAGATGCCTCAGCAGATGCCACAGGGAGCAGAGAGGACTATTCCTCATGACCCCTGTTCAAATTTTGTGAGCTGAACAAATGATTGCTGTTCTTTTAAACAGCTATGTAGCAATTTATAGATAACTGGAACAGACAACAAATTCAAAATCTGAAAGACTTTACTATCAAGGAAATAGAGACTATACAGCAATGTGGGAAGAACTTGAAACATGTTTGCTTATGAAACAAGTTTCTCTTGAAGGCCTTGAAATATGTGTATGTGGGTATCTATCTGTCTGTCTATTGTTATAGCTGTTGAAAAAAACCTGATTATGTATAACCAGAATGTTATACAAAGAGATCAAGAGATGGAAAATGAGGAATTATCATGAAGGAAATAGTACATCTCTAGGTTAACTGATGTAGAAAAATCAACAGAAGAACAGCAGCAGCCATTACCCATAGATGGTAATCCCACAAGCATTTCTTGGGTGAAATCACAAGATTTTGTGGAAAGCCCATAGGTAACCACAGCTGTCTTCTTGACAGCTCTGTCAATCTGCTTCAGGGCATGCAGTTTTCAGCTCAGATCTACTAAGGATGAAAAAACAAGTCTTACTATTCCACGAATTGTGTTTATTTTTAATTTTATAAATCCTGCCTTATGTTTGTTCTTTGGAATTCTATATATGTCTGATCTCCCTCTTATTCAAGTAAATTTCAGCTGTGCTTTTAACTAAACTGAATGTGACTGTTTATTCTTTGACAAGAATCTGGAAAAAAGAAAAGAAAAATAGAAATAGATATAAAATTTGAACATTCTAATAAGAATTTGAGGAAACAAAAAAGAAGAGATTGAAGGAGAGGCAATATTTGAAAAAGAAATTGAAACTTCCCAACACTGGGGATGGTTACAAGTTTTCAGATTATAGAGCTCATCAGGTGCACAGCAGGGTAAATAAAAATAAACCCATACTTAGAGACAGTGTAATGAAACTTCAGAACATTAAGGAAAAAAAGAACATTTTAAAGATAAGTAAAAAATACATACTATTTACAATGGGGTAAAAACCCAAATAACTCCAGACTTCTATTTGACAACATTGGATTCAAGAAGTCAATGGAGAAATACCTACAAAGCCCTAAAAGAAAATAATGTTGAACTTAATTTTATACCCGGCCCAACTATAAGTCAAGTGTGAATAAATTTTCAGACACTTAAGGGCTCAGAAATTTTACTATCATAGACTGTGCCGGTTTGAGTGTATTGTGTCCCCCAAATGCCATTATCTTTGTAGTCTTGTGTGGGGCAGAAGTTTTGGTGCTGGTTGGATTTGCTTGGAATGTGCCCCACCCAGCTGTGGGAGATGATTCTGATGAGATGTTCCCATGGAGGCGTGGCCCTGCCCATTTGGGGTGGGCCTTGATCGGTGGAGCTATATAAATGAGCTGACTCAAAGAGAGAAAAGAGAGTGCAGCTGGGAGTGATGTTTTGAAGAGAAGCAAGCTTGCTAGACAGGAACGTCCTGGGAGAAAGCCGTTTTGAGGCCGGAGCTTTGGAGCAGATGCCAGCTGCCTTCCAAGCTAGCAGAGGTTTTCCGGACGCCATTGGCCATCCTCCGGTGAAGGTACCCGATTGCTGAGGTGTTACCTTGGACGCTTTGTGGCCTTAAGACTGTAACTGTGTAGTGAAATAAACCCTCATTTTATAAAAGCCTGTCCATCTCTGGTGTTTTGCATTCTGCAGCATTAGCAAACTAGGACATAGACCAAACCAAAAAACTTCTAAAAGATGTACTCCAAAAAGAAGATGACAATTAAATGAGATAATGCATATGAAGCATTTAGTATGAAGTTAAATCTGCTTTTTCTCTACTAATAGCACCAGTCTTCTCCTTTTCACCTTATCCCTGTGTTGAATGTGGATATGATATCTGGAGCTGCAGCAGCCATCTTGTGACCGTAAGGCTACGAGCAGGAAAGAAAGAACAAAAGGGTCACAGGAATGTAGGCCCTGATATTGTAGGCTCACTGAATTGTCTCCAGGAATTCACCTATCTGCTTGTTATGTGATAAAAAATAAATTCTTATTTATTTAGGCTATTGTTGATTAGGTTTACTGCTGTCACCCAACACATTCCTTAGTGATTCATTTCTCCACTTTTCTTATCTTTAAAATATGAGCTGCTAGGATAATGAGAGAATGGGTTAAAAATTTCAGTGCCTAATAGATTCTCCAGTAAATATTAAGCCCCTTCTTATCCTCCACCCCAGATTATAAGCTTAGGAGACCTTTCTTTCTTAATTATCTTTGTGTTCCCATTGTTTAAGAAATTTAGTCCAGTTCAATGGATATTTATTGAATGTAGATTTTTTGACTAGGTACTTTGATAATGGCTAACTCATGTTAGGATATCAATAAATATATGTTGAATGGGTAGATGAATAAAAGCTTCAGATAGGTCAGCAGGAATTAATAATGTCAGTTGTCTTAAAGTTATCAAATCTACCACCTACCTTCTCCATTTTTTCCTTCTGTGTTAACACTGCTTCTGCAGTGTTGAAAAGAGTGCTTCTTACCACCTTTTGCCATCTTTCTAGCTTCTTTGACTCCTAACATTCAATATAATTTTTAATTTATTATAAAGAAAGCTAAAAGTGGAGGTGAAAAGTGACTTTATTATCCTCTCTCCACTGACCCAGATTTTGTCAATTTAAACTTATCTCAGGAGTTGTGAGCCCCTTGGATTCTTAAACAAGAACCAAAATACAGCATATTCCAAGTGCTTTTTTTTTATGAAATAATACACACACAGGGACAAAAAATGTTTCAAGTGTTAGTCTTTGAAAAGGAAGTGCCAAGGAAAATGGAAAAGGAAGAGACAAAGTCTGAAGACCTAAAAAAGAAAAAACAAACAAACAAACAAAGAACTCAAGAACATTATGTACAAATAAATATCAAAGGAGAGCCATAGCCATGAAATAGAAACTGATGATGAGTAAATGAGGTTATTAAAAGGGGTTTTCAGAGGCTGCAATAAATAGAATAATTTGGTCAAGAAGAGAAGTCATCTAGAATATTTTGTATTTAAATCATCTGGAAATAAAAAATGGAATTAACATCAGGTTTCATGTAAGAGAAACACCATGTGTCAAAAGCAAGGATCTGGGTAGAGGAAACATGTCAATACTTGGCTGTGATTGGGATATTGCAGAAGATTTGGAAAGGTGATTATAGTTTGGAAACCAAACCAGAGTTTACCAGAAGAAAAGCAGTAAGAGCAGAAGTTTATGACACTGCTGACAGACGGAATGCCTGGGTGGGCAGAAAAGTCAAAATACATGCAAAATCCAGAGAGAGCTGGTGTGTGGGCACTGTACTGAACCTTTAGTCAGACATAGGCTTGAACCTTAGTGCTATTTTCTACTAGCTGTGTGACCCTGGGGCAGGTCACTTACTTTTTCATCATGATCTATAAACTGGGAGTAAAATTGGGTTATTATGAGTATCTAGGGAGAATAGATGTAAAAAACATTATAGTAGACTACAAAAAATAGAGGATGAAATGAGAAAATAAAAATAAGAATTTAATAATGGGGGATATATGGGAACACTGTATTTACTGTGTGATTTTTCTGTAAACCCACAACTTCTCTATTAAGAAATCAATTTGAAAAATGAGAATTTATTTTATTCATAAGATGCTGATAATACTCAGGGTTGGTACCAGGAAAAAGTTGTATATACCAAAAACATTTTAAGAAACTTCACAGAGAGTGCATTATATAACAGGAATTATATTGAATGATCCCATTGTAAAAGACAGTTCCTTGGAATTTCTTGTTTTTCATGGAAATTGCCATGTATATGGAAAAGTAGAGAAGTAAATAGATAATTTTAAAAAGTATTTTTAAATACTTTTTATGTATATCAAATACACACATGTATATAATACATATATAACACGTATTATGTGTATGTATATATATATAATACGTAATCATATAAGAACTGTAAGTAGTTTGAATTGGGGATTGGGAAAAGAGTTAGATACACTAGCTATTACTGTAACAATATAGCATAACAAACTATTCACGAAAGTCAGTGATTTACAATTAGCAAAAACATTTTCACTCTCAGGTTTACAGTTGTCTGGGCCTTTGCTGAGCTCAATTGAGGTTGACTGGGCCTACCTTCGGGTTCATGGATCAGGTTCACATCTGTTCCATAGGAACCAGAAGTTACCCAGAACTCATGACACACAGAAGCTCAAGAAGGGTAAGTGGAAACTTAGTCACTTAACTCCTTATTTTGGAACTGACACACCGTCATTTGTACTGATATTCCATTGGTCAAAACAAGTCTGTGGCGGAGCCCAACATTAATATGGCAGGGAAGTATATATTCTGCTTATAGTGGGGAGCACTGAAAGATTATAAGGCAAAGAGTGTAGAAGCATTAATTCTCTTAATACAGTGGGGTGAAGAATTGGGAGCGATAATCCAATCTATTATATGTCCACACAAAGACATATATGCAGCATTATTCATAATAGCCCCAAACTGGAGACAACCCAAATGTCCATCAACCAGAGAATAAAAAAACTGTGGTATATCCGTACCATGGGATGGTATTTGGCAATGATAAGGAATGGATATCTGATACTTTCTATAATATGGGTGAACTTCAAAAACATTATGCTATGTGAAAGAAACCAGACACAAAAGAGCCCATTTTGGATGAATCCATTTATATTAAATGACCGGAAAAGGCAAATAAATAGAGACAGAAAGTAGATTAGTGGTTACCTGGGACTGGGGTTGGGAATGGGGAATGTCTACAAATGGATGTGAGGGATCTTTTCCTGGGATAATGAAAAATTTCTAAAATTGGATTGTAGCAATGGTACTAAAAGCCATTGAACTGTACACTTAAAATGAAAGAATTTTACGAAATGTAAACTATCTCAAAAATCTGTTGGAAAGAAGGAAGGGAGGGAGGGAGGGAGGTAGGAAGAAAGGAACAAAGGGAAGAGATCTAGGGGTGTCGAAAAATAGTTCACTATTCTATTTCGAAGGTTTTTCTGAGGAACAACGGAGACAGTGCATATGAAGTGGCTGACATAGGGAGTGGCACAAAGCAGGTGCACAGGAAATGTTAGTCATCATTGTTAGCATTTCAGATAGACGGACCAGCAATGCATAAAGACTTAGGGGCTAAAGGAAGCATGGCATGTTCAGGAAGGCAGTGGTCTGGGGAAGGTGGAGAATAGATCTTACGTGGGTGTGATGGTTAGGTTCATGTGTCAACTTGGCCGGGTGATGGCTGTCTGGTCAAGCAAACACTGGCCTAATAATTGCTGTGAGGACATTTGTGGCTGATTAATAAACCAACAGGCTGGTTTATTAAATCATCAGTCAATTGACTGCAGCTGTGACTGATGACTCACCAAAGGGCATGTCTTCCACAATGAGAGATTGCAATTGGCTGGATTTAATCTTATAAGTTGAAGACTTATAAGCGAGACAGAGAGAGGACCTTCACTTCTTTGGCTGCCTAGCGAAGCGTTTCCTGAGGAGTTCATCGAAGTTGCCGGTTTGTTTCCTAAGGAGTTCATCGGACATCTTCCTTGGAGTTGACAGTTTGCTGACTGCTCTACAGAATTTGGACTTGTGCATACCCACAGTTGCGTGAGTCACTTTTATAAATTTTATAGTCATAGATATCTCATTGTTTCTATTTCCCTAGAGAACCCTAACTAATACAGTGGGTGAGTGATCCTAGAGTGACCTGCTCCAGGTCACTGAGCTGGGAGATGATGGAGCCTTAACAGGACCTGGCCCAATCTGACTGAAAAGCAAGGTTTGCCTTCTGGTGTATACACCATCTGAAACTTAATCTGGGGAGGGTCCTAATTATTGATCATTTAAGGAAGACAAAAGAAAATTATTTGTGGGAGTTTGAATTAGTTCACAGACAACAAGGAAACACCTTTTAATTCGGTAAAGAAATTGGATTGTCCATATGGTGTATCCAGAAAAAGGTAGTCAGACTAGCTGCCATCCCCCACCCCCCCACCCCCGCCCAATTCCCTGGATGGAAATATGAGTGTGGACTTGCTTGGATGTGGCTAAAAGATATTCTAAGGTATTATGGTCCTCCAGGTAGTGTCTGATTGCTGTGGGTGAAGGATCATGCACTGCCTGCTGCAAAGTACATTCTCTCAGGCGCAAACAAAGGCTGGATCAGCAGACAGATGAAGATGTGCTCTAGAAGTGACTCAAGGTGTCACCTGGGTTCAAAGTGGAGTGAAGAAACAGTGTGCAGTCTGGAAGCCAGAGCCTGAGCCTCTGCCAGAAAAGGGTATGGTAGAAGGACATAGGGCTGCCTCCACAGGCTGCTCAAGGTGCTCTTGGAGGTTAAAAAGGATCACATAAATCAATATGTATTGACAAGGAGAGACACCTTTAATATAGAGCAGAGTGAAAGAAAAACAAGTTACAGAATCATATATGTGGTGTGATATCATTCATGTAAAAATGTGCATAGATATGTGTAAATATGCATCACCCCCGGAATATATATTTATTTGTTTGCTTAATGTGTGCTCTCCAATAGAAAGTATATTCTAAGAGAGCTGGGGCTGTGATGTACCTGGAACAAGGGCTAGTACATGGCATCCACACAATACATATTTGCTGGTTGAATTAACAGCATCTAGAAGAACATACAGCACACTATTTCTCTCTGGGGAGTGTGAAGATGCATGCATTTTTGTTGGGAAGAGACTTTTGGGGTCAGTTGGAAAAGATTATGGGGAAGAGGGAGCCAGAAATCTAGGTCAACCTTTAAGACTCAGGGTTAAAGAGAATGAGGGCAGCAGAGGCAATCCAGGGGCCAAGAGCTGGGATTGGAGACAGTGGTTGCATAAGGAATCAGGAGCTAAGAACTTTCTTGTGGGTTCAACACATTGGAAAGGCAGAGAGAAGAATGGGGTGAAGGAAAGAAATTAAATCTTACGATATGAGAAAATCTGACTTTGAATTCCAAGTTCTGTTGGATGTGCCCTGCTCACACCTGCCTCTGGTACCCGGCACGTGCTGTTTTCTTTGCCAGGATCCTCTTCACCTTCATCTTCACTTAGCCAACAACTATTCTTCCTTTGACTTTCAGCTTAGATGCTATTTTCTCCAGGAGGTTTCTTCTGATTTCTTCTCAGGACTAAGACTAGGCCAGTTGCCCCTCTGGGGTTCCTATAGCATCTCCACTTCCTCTATTACAGTTTGCATCACAACGGATTGTAACTGCCAGTCTTATCTGTCTGTCTTGCTCACTGGGAGGGGAGCTCCTTGAGAGGAGGAACATGCCTTTTGAATCTTGGTACTCCAGGACCTGCACATTGGCTGGCTCCCGGTAGGCACTGAACAAATGTTGGTGAATGAATGGATGAATGAATGAATGGTATGAATTTGTGACAGATTAAAGTGTGATTTGGATTTGAAATGAGAAAATCTTTGCTTAAATCTTGGTTCCTCCTACTTCTAGCTCTGTGACTATGGATAAGTCACTTAACCTCTCTGGGGCTGTGTTGTCTCTGTTGTGAAATGGTGTAATACTAACTATTCTGCAGGCCATATCACCCTCTGCACCTAATCTTGTCTGTCCATAGGTTCTTGTGAGTATAGAATAATATTATGGATGAGAAAGCTCTTTGTGGAATAAAAAGTGATTTTCACATGTTATTAAAGTTTAGAGAGAGAGAGTTTGTGTGTTTGCATGCCCACATGCATGCATGTATGTCTGTATGTGTATACAGTTGGTGGAGAAAGGAATTTTAATGTATAAAAACATTTATCATAAACATTTATAATTAAAAATCATATATAATAAACAATGGTAGCACCTCCACTTCTGAAGATTTTTAAACACATTTTTGATGGTTTAGAACAATTTTGTCCAACAGAACTTTCTGCATTGGTGAAAATATTCTCTATCTGTGTTGTCTAATACTGTAGCTACTAGCCACTGGATATGTGGACATTTCACTGAGGAAGTGATTTTTAATTTTGTTTAATGTGCCTAGTGGCTATCTTATTGGATAGCAAAATAGGGAACATTTCCATCATGGCAAAAAGTTGTATTTAGATAGAGCTGGTTCAGAGTTTAAATTGGGGGGGAAAAATTAAATTGACTTCATAGGCCTGGTAGGTAATGTAAACATCAGCAGGGGTTGGATGTCAGGCTGAAGGGAATGGGATGCCCCCCACCTAAAAGGCAAGCCCGTTCATTTGACAAACTTTGGTTTTTTACTACAGGTTGCCAGTTTTAATTTCTGGGTTAATGCCTTGGGGATATTTGCCAGTATGGAAGAAGTTGCTCTGCCTCAAAGCTTCAAATCCACTTTGATACTAGAGGGGTAACTATTATTTACCTGCCTATCCACTTATCTATCTACTCTTCTACCCAAGTAAATTAAACCTGTCTACTTCAATAATAAAAGGGAGGAGTTGAGCTATCTTGGTTATCCCCCTCAGATCCATGACTTAATCACTGTTTTCCAAAGGAAATTCATGAGACTCATGCTGAAGTTAAATGATTCAATAATTAACATATATGATGATGTAATAACTCAGGTAAGAGTAATATTTAAGGATTGATTTGCAGTGCTCACTTCAAATTTTGTAAAACAATATGAAAACCTCAGAAGATTTTTTTTCTCTTTGCAGTCTATTTTTTTCCCTAAAATCCATGTTAAATATTAGATGCCACTTTGAAACTGTTACTTATCATATGTCCTCAACAGCAAGAAAAGATGAGTTCCTTCTTCATTCTTTTTTAACACTTAAAGCTCACTCTCTGATAAGTCTGCCACTGGGTTCTGCAGAGGAAAAACAATAAGGTCAAAATGAAGAGATAATCTTGGAAGGAGGTGTTTTTTTTTTTTCCACAGCTCTTCCCGGTGCATTTGTGATACTCCTTTGTTGAGTTGAGGAGCAGACACACTGAGGGCAGGCTTATTCAAAGGAAAGTGGAGAGCTCGGAAGGGCCACCAAGTGTTGATTAATGAGAACACAGACATAGCCCACTTGAGTTGGAAAAATGAATCTTTCCCCCTCTAGATACAAATATTTTGCAAAGGTGGCAATTGACTGTGTGTTTCAATGTTACGCTAAGAAGATTGATGATGGCACATTTATCTTTAAAAGGTATTTTCTGGGGATTTTTTCCCTTTCTGATTTTTTTATAGTAAAGTATATAAATGTTTAATGATGCTTAAACAAACAGGTTTACAGAATTAACCATTATCAAGGTCCTAACACCCAGTTTTGCTTCAATATGCAAATATTCATTTGGATTAATTAGTCTTTTGTGTTCTAAGTTACCTGAATAACTGGCCCTGGGAAGTGGGCTTCCTGTACATCTTTCTCTGTCAAGTCAGGCATGCACAGAGATGGGCCAAGAGGAGTTGATTCTAGGTTTGCAAGTAAGTCACCCCTTCTAGCCTGTCTGCAGTTTTGACCTGGTCACTGCTCCATCAGGAAACTGTTAAGAGCAGGACCTCTGCTTTTATGTAGTGACTTAATATAGCCAAATATCACTGCTCAAATACAGAACTTCCTAAACTGCCCGCCATCACCTCCCTGAATCTTCCACACATCCTGTGTGGGAGGCACAATGTGCAATCTGACTAGGATGATGAGCAAGCTCTGGAAACACGGATTTCAGAGGCCACGGTTGGGAATCCAATCTCAGATTCATTTTACCCAGCCTCTAGAGTACAGCCTCCCATATTTAAGGATAAAGAGCAACTGAAAAACTCCAAAAAATGGCTAAACAGTTAATTATAACTCAAAAGGCCTTGATAACCATTTGAAGCCCATAGCATAAAAGAGTAGTATATTTGTAGTAATTTTACAAAATTTATTTTCCTATAATTTCTTTTCCCTCATTTTCCTGCTTTCTCTGTGTATATTTGAGTCTTTAGTGAAAATACTAGAATTGCAACAGTTTATGATTGGAAATGTGCCCTCAAAGAGATATCTTTGGCTCTTTGCTTTCTAATCTAATATGGAAATCTTAAGATTTCTTTTCAAAGGAAGATAGCACTGATCTTGATAATTTTTGAAATGTTTTAGACAAATGGGTTAAGCTACTCAAGGAGCCCAGGGTCATTGTAGTCCCACATAGTGAACCCCCCCCTCCCTCAGCCCCAGGTATTGTAGGAATGGAAAACCCATTTCTGTATTGGAAATCGGGAAAGGTTTTCTAAGGAAGCAGCAGAGAGAATGCACCTTGAAAAATGGGGCAGGTGGGATTAGAGAGCATCAAGAAAAGGCAAGAAGTTAGGGATGTGTGGGGCAGCAGTGGGAGGTTGGTCTGGAAAATCTAGTTGGAGATATTCTGGAGAACTGAGGAGACCAGGGTGAGAAGTCTGTACTTAATTCAAAAGGCAGAGCGGCTTCTGGTTATGCTGTGTCCCAAAAGTCCACCAAAATGATGTTAAGGGATAAAATGGGGCTTAAAAAGTAATAGGAAGAGAGGATAAAAGTAATAGGAAGAGAGATGATAGAGTAATGTTAGCCAAATATTGGAAGTAGAAAGCAATCCAGAGAAAGCTGAAAAGTAAAAGCCTGCCAAGGGTGAATGTGTGTGGGGGTAAGTAAATGAAGAAGTGATCCCATTCCTTCTACAGAACCCTGAAAATCTTCAGGAGTTAGAGATATCACACATCACTGAAGGTTGGTGCCACTGGGATTAAAACAGTTTGACTCCTTAAGAAGAGATTAAAAACCTAGATCCTCTACTTGCACCACATGGCAGAAAATGGAAGGTTTCAGGGCTTTGGACACTGGAACTTCAGGTATATGACAGAAGCAAGGAGAAGACATGAATGTCTGTGCCTTAGTCACTAAGGCCCCAAGTCTCTAACATTGACTCAAGAACACTGGAAGCCAGGCTTATTCTGCTCCCCGTCAGAGATTAGAGAACAACCTAACTAAGAGCAGAAAAGATCCACAGGCATTGACAACTGAGAGTGTTCCTATCCCTGGAAAACACAGCCCATGCACAACACAGCTTCTCATCAGCTCCTTAGCATCTTACTCCTGAATATGAAAGGCTAGCTAAGGATCACCAGACAGTTGAGGAAAACCTCTCACATGAAATGTGAAGATGAAAGTAAAGAAATAGAACAAAGGAAGTGTAGGGCACAGAGGCAGTGCAGAAAGAGCCAAATAAAACTGGAACCTTAACCATAAAACTCTATGGTTGACTATCTTACACAGGTAAAGAAGATACTGTGTGTGAGAAACAAGAACAGAGTGCTAACAAAAAGGAAACATTCAGGGAGCAAAAAAAAAAAAAAGAGATCTCAGAAATTAAAAATATGAAAGCAGAAATGACAAATTCAATAGAAGACTTGGAAGACAAAGTAGCATAAATTGTCAAAAAAAAAAAGGATGGAAAATATGGAAGAAAAGATAAGAAAATTGGAGGAAAAGATAAGAAAGTTAGAGAAGCAGGCCAAGAAATGCAATATCCATAGAGAAGTCTTTTCAGAAAGATGATGGCGAAATCAGAGATGAGGAAATGATCAGAGAAATAATTCAAAACAATTAAGACTGTAGGAAATAAATTTCTAGGTTGAAAGGGTTCTTTAAGTGTCCAGTTCAGTGTAGGAAAGAAAATATTAAAAGGCTTATAACAAGTTGAATTATCATGAAATTTCAAAACTATGGAACAAAGGTCTACAAACTTCAGGAGAGGAGAAGTGAGTCATATAGAAAGGATCACAAATCAGAATGGATTCAGCCTTATCAACATCAGCAATGTAAGCTAAGCGACAGTAGAGCAAAATGTTTTCTGATCTAAATTACTATACCCAGTCATACTTTCAATTAAGTATGATGACAGAATAAAGACACTTTTATTTATATATTTTTTTAGGTTTCAATTTATCTTTCATGAGCCATTTCATGGGAAGCTACTGGAAGATGCCTGCTTCCCAGAACAGAAGACATGATCAAGAAAGGTGAAGACATGAGATACAGGAAAGTGAAAATCTAACCTACAAGAGAAGTGAAATGAATTTTCAGGACAACAGTTCCACGATGATGGTCTTGTATTAGGCATAAAGAGCAAACAGTTCAGATTAGAATGGAAAAACAGAAGGACAGATTGGGGACATGTACTGCTGGAGTTTTGGGTGTGTCTGAGTCTACTGAGATGATTTAATAATAGGTTCACAGAAAACTAAGTGACAGAAGAATAAGACCCTTATAGACAAAGAAAATGAAATAATATATTTCTTCACTATGCATGATATTAATATAAGCAAAAGAATGTAAATGCCACCAAAATTTGTGACATGTCTACATAGGACTGTTGGGAGAGGGTGTATGGATTGTGTTTTGTATAGGGGTGTTTTGTGAATGGTTTAAAATTTAGTCTTCCATAGTAGCAAGTCAATAGATAATATATCATAAACTGAAATTCAAGCAATTTCAATAAAGGTATTCCTATAAGTATCATATCATATTATATCACTCAGGTAATACAAAGACAAATGTCAGCAAAGCAGTCAAAAGAGATGAAAGTAGTAGCATCGGGGCAGTAGGGCCTTAGAGTGTGGAGGGGGAAGTTAGAAGGTCTCTGATTTTCCCATTATAAGCCTAGTAAAATTATTTAACTTTTTAAACTAAGTACATTATTATTTTGATTTTAAAAAAGCAAACAAAAAAAGATGGTGGGAAATATTGTTGGGTATTGTCTAGGAGATCAGAATTTCACTTTGGGAGGGTTGTCAAGTTAGATGAGGGTGGACCAGGGAGAGTCAAATGATGAGCTCAGTTAGGAGGTCTTTGGGGTGGCCCAGGCAGCAGACACGGAGGGCCTACGTCAGGGTGAGCCATTAGGGAAGCTATAGAGATTCAGAAGACCCTCTGCAGAGGCCAAATGTGCAGGGCTTTGCAGGCCATTCTCACCTGGGATCGACAAATTTTTGATGCAAAATTTGTCCCTATCAAGATTTAATGTTCAAAGTTTCACTCCAATATTCCAGGTAGTTGAAAAGTTATATCATTTGCTAGAATTACTTAAAATACACACACAATGAAAATAAGAATAGTTTGAAAATATATAGAATAGAAAGGAAGTTTCCCTTCTAACTCGTACCCCAGATGCCCTAGCTCCACTCTCCAGAGATAATTACTCTTACCAGTTTCTTGACCTTCTTTTCAGTAATCTTCCTCACACAAACTAGCAGACTTGTAAATACACTCTTTTTTTAACACAAGTGTAAACACACCATGCATACCATTCATCATCTTGTGTCTTTGCTTTCCACAGTATATTTATCCATTCAACACATATTTACTGAGCATCCTGTATTTGTGAGGCACTGGTCCAGGCATTTGGAGATCTAAGCTATACCAGACATCTTGCCATATCCAACTATGTGGATCTAACTCAGTCTTCATATACAATTACATAGCATGTGATAGAGTTGCACTTTCATTTTATATTACAAGTTCCCTGTGGAAGAACATCTGAGGAATTAATAGAAGTTGAGAATATTTTGATTTTGAGTTGATATTTTCTATGTTAGTATTCCTAACAACTTTTTGTCACCTGAAAGTTCAATTTATATGTCTTCTAGGTCTTCGTGACACTAAAGGAAATACTGAACTTTATAGAGCTACTTGGCATTTTCCCAGATGGGTTCTAAATTCTCATTGTGGGGATTTACCAGCTTCCATTTAACTGGCTACCTGATAACTAATGCTCTCCATTCCTTCTCCAAACCCAGCAAGGAGCAACTTCATTTTGCAGAACCAGGCTGGTAGCCTGCTCTGGTATGTCTGGGGGCTACTGCTGCTTTTAGCAGCTGAGGTTTTTGTTTTTGAAGAGCCAGTAATGTTTGCCCAAATCTCTTTATACCAGTTGTATTTGCTTTTGTAATTATGTACATTAATTAAATATCACTTGAACCAATGAAATATTAATGTGAAAAGAGAAAGTTGTTTATATGAAAACTGAGCCAATTTGAAAAAAAATTGATGAGGCTCAGGTGCTAAAAAATTCTGCCCAATTAGATATGAGTGAGAGAACTGTAGAAAATTGGTGAAAATGGTAAAAAAAATTCTAGAAGGATTTTGCCTCCAGATTGCAAATATCTTTAAATTCTCAAGTTACTTTAAACAAAAAAAGAACTGGAAATCATAGAGAATGTATCAAAGGCAAACTCTTTGCAAGAAATAAAATATAGGCCTTGGTCTCAACCAGAGGGTTGCTAAATGATTGTACATTTGTAAGTTTTAGCATCAAATGAACATTTAAAAGTATAGATATATAATTTTGTATGATGCTTCACTCTAACCAATTTTGTTTTCAATTAATGGGTGAAATACCAGGCCCAGGAACACCTGGCTTCTACTGTAGTTGCTTAATGATTCAAATTCACTTGACAGCAGTATCAGTGAGTCCACAGTCATAATTTTATTCCAAATGGTACCATGGACAGCTGTTTCCAGTGCTTATTGATATTAAGATACAGATATGGGGTCTCTAGCATTCCCCATGATCTTAATAACTCTAGGAATGGGGATAGTGCAGCATGGTCTGGGAGGCTGGTGTTCCAATCTAGAAGGCTATTAGTTTCCATTCATTGTCGTGTCCTCTATCTATGGTAGAGTGGAAGCTTCCTGGTATCTGTGTGAAGAAGTTGTACAAACACATTTGGTCTAGTATAGCACCAAAACTGCAATTGCAGAAGAAAGTGGTTTCACTAAAATGCAAGCTCTACAGAGTTAATGACTTCCCTAGATTCCGGCTGTATATAATGTCAAGCTTATTGGTCTGTAGATATTTAAATGTGACTTTTTACTTTTATAAAAGTTGGTATAGTATTTATTTGTCTTCATTCTTCTGGCCCCCATTTCCAATGCTGAAAATGGCCCTGAGGTGTTGCCTCCCTGCCTGCCTGTAATTTAACAGGATTTAAAGAACTGAACTCAGATACATGAAGTGAGTCAGGGCTTAGTCGCTATTTCTAAACTCATACTAGACACAATTATATTGTAATGTTTCTTGTTCTCTGCTTTCCACTTGAAGAGCATTCTACTTGTTGATCCCTTTTAAAATAATGTAGTGCAGTACATTGGAAGGAGTCAGAGATCAAGACTTAGAAAATGTGAGTCCTATTCCCAGTTGCCTTTGACCATGAAAATTTCCCAGCAGGAGCCAGCAGTTAGTGGGCCAGGCAACACACTTCAGGAAGGCAGCAGGCATGGCCCTCCTTCAGATTTTCTGCTTTTGTTCTCCCGAAGGAGACCTCCTAATCTGTTGTAAGTTTTCATAAAAGCTTCAAGTCCCCTTAAAAGTCCATCTGGTTCCCACTTCTTTCCCCTGCACCTCCATCTCCAGCTGTTCCTTCCCGCTCCCGTCCTAACACGTCTATTGATCCTACTTCAAAATTTATTCTCCTGTCTCCACTTCAGATTTACTCAAATATTTACTTTAACCCTCCTTATTGTAAATCATGGCTGTGTCTTCTGGAATTTAAGAAAGATAATATGCCTCAATGTTCAATCTTTCATGTTTACCCAGTAATTCACTTTTCTTTTAGAAGTCATACCTCTTTTAAGGTACCAGGTGAAATGTAATTACTGCTGTAAGTGAATTCCATATCCCTAAGGAACATTTGTCTAAATCCATACCTTCTCTGTTCTTTAAATGCTTCTGTGTGTGTATGCATGCATGTGTTTGTTAGGGCAGGGACATCCTGCCATTTTATCATTCCTGAGAACTGCAGGGACTTCTGGTTGGTTAATCTTCCCCTGGATGTACTAGCTCTCTTACCTGGGCCCACCCCTGTGGGTCTCTGTGGTGCAGACAATTAAAGGAAGACCAAAGAGATTTACATTGAAGGATGGGCTGGCTAATGAGACTTAACCTGAAACTCTTAGGGTCTTTATCACCAGTGCCTTGTGGATGACATTTGATGGATGGGGTGAAGTTGCCAAGGGACTATTTTGCTAAGCTTAAAGAAGTGGAATTGATTTTCAACTGGACAGAAGTTGCTAGCAAGACAATAATGCTTCTGGGGATACTTCATCTATTAAAATTTTTCTAATTAATTAGTAAGGGCAGGGGTCTGACATACAGTTGGGATTTGGAGCAAAGGTTAGAGCCGCCAATGATAGAGATGGAAAGAGATGTAGCTGAGGCCAGCCCTTCTCAAGATTGCAGTGCAATGGGCATCTGCAGTGGGAGACTGTTGCTACTTCTATTACCTCTACATCTGCCACTCCTTCCTCTCTTATCAGTCCTTGTCAATCACCTGTATGGACTACTCTTCAAATGTTGGGGTCTTTGTTCTCAGACCACCTCTCTTCTCCAAAAACATTATCTCCAGGAGCTCTCACCCACATACTGCATTTCCAGAGCATGCTGGCAACTGTATGTTTAGCTGCAAGATTTCTCCACTGATTTGCCCCCGCACTTTGACCTTGGCACATCAAAAGCTGAATGCATCATCTGCTCTTCTTCCTACTTTAAATCTTCTGTTCCTCCTATATTTCCTGCTTTGGATAATAAATGACACTATCCTCTACCATGTTGCCTAAGTAAAAGTCTTTACTGTTATCCTTGACTCCTCCCTCTCTCTTAACCCAAGTTCTGTGTATTTTGCCTCCTGTTTTACCTTTCAACATATCCACTTATATCCACCTCATTCCCACCACACTAGACCATGCCACTATTGTCCCCTACTGGACTACACTATCACTCTCCATTCTAGTCCCCATAGCCACTCTTTATGCTGCTTAAAAAAACTCAGAAACTCAGCATCACCACCAAGATCAAGTGTGTCACCTAATCTTGCTTTCTTCCCCAGCTTTATTTTCCCTAATGTCTTATGCTCTGCCAATATCAAATGGCCTATAGTTCATAGAAAATGTTATGGTGTTTTATACTCCCTCTACCAGAAATGTCCTCTTTCTGCATCCACCTGGAAATGAATATTTATCTTCTTAAACCCACTCTAGATGTCAACTCTTCTATGAAGTCTTCCTGAACTACCAAATCCACCAGTTGCTACCAGATTTAATTGTTTCCTACTCTGCACTATTTGTATGCCTTGTACATATTTTAACTCTACATTTAGTCACACTGATTGATGTTGCCTATGTATTTTTTGTTTTTCTCAATAAAATTTGAGGTCCTTGAGAGGATGGGCCAAACCTGATTTTCTTTCTAATATTCCAAATTACACAGATTCAAGGGTGGTTCCAAAAAAGCCAGCCTGAAAAAAAGCATCATCAGGGAGCCATAAACACTGAAAGGAGATATCAATTATAGCACACCGTGGGGGTACAAAGTTTACATTGTGAGTATAGGCATGTAAACTGCCCAATAGAAAAAATATCCAACAAGTTCAGAAATCAACCAAATCCAGAGTTGCTTCAATGCATTATCTACAATATCCAGTTTTCAACCAAAATGATTGGAAATACAAAGAAACAGGGAAGTGTGACCCATACTCATGAAAAAGATCAATAAACAGAAACTGACTCTAAGAAGAACCAAGTGTTGGATCTAGCAAAGATACCAAAGCAAAGCAGCTATTATAAATAACTTCAAGGAACCAAAGAAAAATATGTTTAGAAAAATAGTTTTAATGAATGTAATGATAGGGATCTCAACAGAGAGGTGGAAACTGAATAAAAATGGAAAATCTAGTAGCTGAAAGTGCAATAACTGGAATGAAAAACTTGCTAGATGGGTCCAACAGAAGACTGGAGATAGCAGAAAAAAGAATGAGTGGATTTGAATGTATTTAAGTAAAAATTACCCAATCTGAAGAAGAGAGAAAAAAGATTGAAAGAAAGTAAGCAGAGCTTCAGAGACTTGTGGAACATATAAGTGGTCCAACACATAGCATTGTAGTTCAAGAAAGAAAGCCAAGAAAGAGAAAAAATGTTTGAAGAAAGAATGGCTGAAAGCTTTCCAAATTTGATGGGAAATACTAATTTATAAGTACAAGATGCTTAACAAACCATGATCAGGATAACTACAAAGAAAAGCACTCCTAGTGACATCATAGTTGAACTACTGAAAACCAAAGATAAAATAGAAAATTTTTATAGCAGCTAGGGAAAATAATGCATTAAATAAAGGGAAACAAGGATATGATGGAAGTCTGACTTCTCTTAAGAAATGATGGAGGCCAGAATATATTAGAATGAATTATTCAAAATGCTGAAAGAAAAAACATCAACCAAGAATTCCATATCAAGTGAAACTATCCTTTTAAAATGAAGTTAAAATAAGGACATTTTCTAATAAACAAACCTAGAAAATTCATTGTCAGAAGGCCTGCCCTATAAGGAATTCTAAAGAAACTTCTTCATGTTGAAGGGAAACAATACTAAATCTTTGGGAAAGAATAAAGAAATGAAGAATAGATACACACACACACGCACGCACACGCACGCACACACACATATGTCTATATATAATATTACTAGATTACATATTATATATATTTTATAAAAATATATTAAAAGAGATGTAACTATTTATAGCAAAAATTATTACACTATATTGGTGTGTTTATAATGTACGTAGTTAAATATGGCAAAAATAGCGCTAAGGATGGGTAAGTAAATGGAAATATATCTAGTTGCAAAATTTCTATATTTACATGAAGTAATTCAATATTAGCTCTAAATATATTGTTATCCTTAGAGCAACACTAAAAACAATGCAAATTATTATAGCTAGAAAATCAGTAAAAATGAAATGGAGGGAGCTCCTTACCACTTTTTGTTTTGATGCTGCTTTATTCATGAATCACTTGTTGCCCAAATAAACTTTAACAAAATAAAAAAACAATAAATGGAACACTAATATTATGTGGTTAACACAAAAGAAGGTGAGAAAGGAGGAACAAAGGAACAAACAAAATAGATGAGACAAATAGAAAATAGCAAAATGGCAGATCAAAATACAGCCAGATCCATAATTATATTAATAATAAATGGGATAAATACTCCAATCAAAAGGCAGAGATTGATACATTAGATTAAAATAAGTTAAAACTAAGTATATTTATCTGTAAAAGGCACACTTTAAATACAAACACAGGAATAGTTCAAAGATAAAGGATGGAAGAAGATATACCATGCAGATAATAAAACAAGAAAGCTGGAGTGGTATTTATATCAAACAAAATAGACTTCAAGACATGAAGTATTAATAGAGACAAGAGAGTAACTTCATAATGGTAACAGGGCTAATAATTCAGGAAGACCTAACAACTACAAATGTATATGTATTTAATAAAAAATCCACAGCAATTAGTAATAATGATTATTAGGAACTTGACCTTTATCAAAATTAAGGATTTTTTTTTTCAAAAATGATTCAACAGCATCTCAAGGGTATAGACAGTTAACAAATACTGCAATGTTAAAAACAATATAAGTTTTCTGGGCTCAAAATCGCCTGGCTATTTAAAGACAAGGAAAGCCCAAATCACCCTTGTAACAATTTGCTGTAAAAAAAAAAAAATCCTGGGTCTTTCTTTCTTATGGTTAAACTCATCACATATAACACACTTTGTCAATGTTTCTGCACATTTTATTCCTCCTTAAAACTCGTTATTCATAGGTATTTCAAACCCAGGCTAATATGCTTAATTTCTTCCATCTTTTTATCTTCTTTCATATTCCAGTACAACCAGCAGCTTCTTATTTAATTGATGAACAAAAACCATATCTATTATCTTGCATATACATCTCCTTTCCAGCCCAATTATTCTTTTACATTTCTTCAAAACTGAACATGAATATTAATGACATTCATTGATATTTATGGATCTTTATTGACTTGTTAACCTATGGCTACTTTCTAATGTAGAAAAAAGAGTACAGATAAATTAAAATTATGTTGTCAGATACTCAAATGTTATTTATCAATTTGCAGAAATTAATATTAATTAAAGATCTTAAAGTTAAAAGACCTGAAAATTACAGGTTTGAGTTTACACAAGTTCTTATGACTTGTAACATAAAAATTCAATTAGTGTAATACCTTTAAAATGCCTTCCATTATTACAATGTCCTCTGTTATTTCAACTTCATTTAAATACATAGTTTGTGGAAAAATGATAACTTTTTGACTCACAAAACCAATCTAGGAAATTTAGAAAATTTTAACCATGAGAAAGTAAACTCTACCCTTGTACAAACTGGAATATTGTACTTGAATTATTTTTATGAGATGGTACAAATAGGGAGAACACATAGAATTGGTTTTAAATCAAAATTATTAAATTAGTCTAATTTGTCCAAAGTATCATCATGATAGGAATATTACATTAGGTTTTCTAATACATTTTGAATTCCTTTTGAAATTATAAAGCAAATTTTAAAGAATCTTTAAATTGTATTTAAAGGATCCGATTATCTTTCTTTCTTTCTTATCTTGTAACCCAATACCCAAGGCCATCCATCAACTTATTTCACAGGTAAATTTTCATTCTTTTTTTTAGAGCTGCAATTGCAACAGAAAAGTTTTCTCTAGAAGCGCCAAAATAAGTAAAATATAAGGAGTTAAACTTTTTCCTTTGGGAAACTTTTGAGCGTGTTTCTCTCAAATTTATTTGAGTGCTTCATATATCAATGTTTTTTCTCCTCTAAAAGCCAATATGAGCAGAAGTCATCACATTAGATTTTCTTTTTCACCTTAGATTTTAAGAGACCTTGTAACTTGATTTAATCCTCTTTGTGAGACATTTTTATCTGGATTAAATATTTCTAGAGTTTAAATATAGCAACACTTTTTAAAGATTATTTGATTTTCAAAGTTTCTCAAAAGAGAGGTAGAAAAAGAAAAAAAGTGATAAAAAAAGAGTAAGTGAGAAGGATCTGGCTATAAACAGATATGCAAACCATTTCAGACAATTGGACAAGGCTTGGCAGCAGAAAAACATATTTTTGCGGGGGGTGGGGTTGGGTGAGGGATGGATGGGGTTGGGGGAACTACAGCTGGTTTAAATAACTTGGGACCTTGATAACTCCATTAGGACCATATGAATAAAAGCTGATATGTATTAGTCCCCAAAGGAGGTTGATCTTTCATTTTAAAGATCAGATAAAGCAGATGAAGCAGAGAATTTCCTCATATGTGTTTCTTCCCTTTTTGTTCTAAGTCACTTGTTTCACTCCTGGTCTGCAAAGCAGATGATAAAACTGAATTACAGGTGAAATGAACTTATTGGGGAAAATGCCTGTGAAGGATAAAGGGGAATAGAAGCAGGAATAGGCAAGGAGAGCCTTAACACTGCAATGCAGGTTTGACACCTGTGAGAGGAGAGAGGAAAGGAATGAGGGTTGGGTATGGAGAGTTTGAGCCTGTAGTTCAGCACTGAAAAAGTGTCTGCCAGACAGATGGTGGATTCCCAGAGCAAAAATTACATTAGAGGAATACCATTTTGGGTGGGAATTGCTATGATTTAGTACTCCTGCAGTTTTAAGTCATTGGCTAGGGGCTACCTGAGGAAGGCCTGGACTTTGCATAATTGTTGTGGTTGGTCCTGAAAGTGGGGTAGGTAGAGGCTCTCTGCTGACTGCACTTCTTACAGTAGTTCTCTCGTGAAGGATGATCTGAGCAGCCCACTTTCTGACTGCAATGAATAGTTTTAGTTATGCTAATAGTGCCTTAATGTGGTCTCTGCAATTCCAAACTGTCCTTGGTGAAGTTATACCATTTGGAAAGATAAAGCCTTGGTTCTTCCAGGAAGTATAACCATTTACTTACAGACCTGGCTGACAGTTGGCTTGACCCTAATGTCAAGTTGATTCTGACTGCTGACTCAAAAAATCAGAAACCCTTTGCAGGCAGAATGTGTAGAGAAAATATCTCCTTTAAAACCAAATTCCCATAGATAGACCAGTCTGAGGAGTGTTCTTATTAGGTTTTGATCATCACCCAAGATAAATTTTGTCTTTGAAAGTATGTTAGTCTATCCAGATATTTTACTCATTGGTCCTCATCAGAGCTGGATAGGAAGAGAGTATTATGGGGCCTTGTGGTGGTTTGAAACTTATGGGCCCCAGAAAACTATGTTCTTAAGTTAATCCTTTCCTGTGGGTGTAGACCTATTGTGGGTGGGATCTTTTGATTAGGTTATTTCAATTGAGATGTGACACCCTCCCATTCAGGATGGGTTTTTATCCTTTCACTGGGGTCCTTTATAAGAGAATAAAAGAGAAATAGAAGCACACAGAAAAGTCCCCAGAGAAGCTGAGAGGAAGCCACTGAAGTCAGAAGCTGGAAGCAACAAAACCCATGAGAGAAGGACCAGTACACATCACCATGTGTCTTGCTATCTGACAGAGGAGCCAAAGCTCACTAGTAGCTGGTCTTCAGAAAAGCTGTCATCCTGTTGATGCCTTAATTTGGACATTTTTCATGGCGTAAGAACTGTAAGCTTGTGAGTTAATAAATCCCCTTTGTAAAAGCCAACTCATTTCTGGTATATTGCATTTCATCAGCTTTAGCAAGCCAAAACAGATTTTGGTACCAGGAGAGTGGGGTGCTGTGAGTTGCAAATAACAGAAATGCTGGAATGGCTTTATAAATGGATAAGGGGAAGAATCTGGAAGAATTGTGAGGTGCTTGATAGAAAAGGTCTAGATTTCTCTGAAGAGATTGTTGGTAGAAGTTCAGACACTAAAGATACCTCTGATGAAGTCTTAAACAGAAATGATGAATGTATCATTGCAAATGGGAAGAAAGGCAATCCTTGTTTAATTGTAGCAGAGAACTTGGCAAAACTGAGTACTGACATTGGATGAAGGCAGAATTTGGAAGTGATGAATTTGGATATTTAGCTGAAGAGATTTCCAAATTAAATGTGGAAAGTGTGGCACGGCTTCTCCTTACAGCTTATAGTAAAATGCAGGAGGAAAGGCATAAGCAGAGAACTGAACTCTTGGGTACAAAGAAACCAGAAATTGATGGGTTGGGAAATTATGAGCTTCCAGAAAGCAAGTTCCCAGAGAATAACACCCCATGTGAGGGTTTAACTGAACATGGAATCAGTCAGCCATTTCAGTACAAGTCAGGATTGGAAATGCAGTTATCCAGAAAGGATTTGTGGAAAGTCCTATTGTCTGATGGTTGGGAAATCTTTGTACTGTATGTGAAACTGACAAGCTTTCTGTGAGACTGTATGAACGGAACCACTGCCAACCTGGACTAAAAGGGACAGAAAAGGGTCAGATTGAAGGAAAAATTATTTCAAAGGCAGAAGCATGGAAGCTGAGATCGAGAGTGAAGACATCTTGGGCCAGGAGAGCCAGCCTACCCATGTGCATGGAAAGGGTGAGTTTGTCCCAGAGCTTGCAGTGAGTTTGTCCCAGAGCTTGCCTGGAACAGGACAAACTTACCCTTTCCATGCACATGGTATTTGCCCCATTGTTCATGAAGAGTGCTGCTGCCCCTGGCTTCAGAGATGACAGAGCACATTCCCCAAGGATTTGGGAGAGGCTAAGGGGGTTAGACCTGTGCCCTGGAGATTGTGGAGAGTCTGGCTGCCACCTCAGTGCTTAAGGAGGGTGGGACCCATTGATTAGGTTATTTCAGTTAAGGTCTGCCCCAGGGTGGGTCTTAATCCTCTTACTGGAGTCATTTTTAAGAGGATAAAAGACAGAAAAAGCCAAGAGAAGTTTAGAGAAAAGCTCCAGAGAAAATAAAAGAGGACCCACAGAAGCTGAGGAAGGAAGCATGAGAAACCAGAAGCTAAAACAATGAAAACCAGGAGAGAAGGACCAGCAGATGTCGCCGTGTGCCTGACCATGTGACAGAGGAGTCCAGATTGCCAGCAGCCTTTCTTCAGGAAGAAGGTATCATCCTGTTGCCTTAATCTGGACATTTTTCATGGCCTAAGAATGGTAAACTTGTAAGTTAATAAATCCCCATTGTAAAAGCCAACTCATTTCTGGTATATTTCATTTCCTCAGTTTTAGCAAACTAAAACAGGCCTATGAACTTATGGACATAGAACAGCATAGATAATAGACAAGCAGACAGATGGTTAGTGGCAAATCACGGCTTTGGAAGACCTTTACCAACAAAAAAGGAAGTTAAGGGCTTTCCATTATATTTTTCCCTCAAAGCTCTACAAGTTTTTATTTTCATCTTTTATCTACCTGGAATTGATTTATTTGTGTGTCTGATTTATTTGTGTGTCTCTGTGTGTGTATGTGTTTGTGTGTGTATATATAGGGATTGGATTTAATAAATAGTCCCTCTTTTCTCTAGTGATTTTCATGGCCATCTTGCTTATACACCAAATTTCCCTGTATACATTGGTCTATTTTGAGTTCTCCGTTGTTCCATTTACATTTTAGTCTATCTCTGCACCAATGCCATACTCCTTCAATAATTCTAGTTTTATAATCTTGGAATATGATAGGGCAAGCCAACCTACTTTGTTGATTTTTAGAAATATCTTGTACATTTCTTCTTCCATATTAATTTTAGAATGCAATTTGTCAAGTTTTGTAAAGAACTCTTTGGGATTTGGTTTGGAATTAAACTAAATCTATATATCAATTTGGGGACAGCTGGCATCTTTATGACATTTATTCTTCTTATACATGAGCATGGTATAGCTCTCCATTTATTTTATTCTATTTTAATGCCTTTCAATATCATTTTATAATTATCAGCAGACAGATTTTACACTTCTTTGTTTGGATTTATCTCTATATAGTGTCTCTGTAGTGTCTCTTTCTCTCTCTACATGTATATAGGTTTGTTTTAAAAATTATATTTGTTGCTGAGATATGAAGTGTTTTAGTTTTTTGACTACTAATCTTATAGTCAGCCACCTAATTAAGCTATCTTATTAAATCTAATAATTTTTCTATAGATTCTTTTGTGGTTTCTGTATAGGTCATCTTATATGCAAATAATAATACTTAGGTTTATTTCTTTACAATTGTTATTCCCTTCATATATCTTTAATTTACTGTGCTTTCTGGAACCTCTAGTATAATAGTGAATATAAGCAGTGATAGTGGGTATTCTTGTCTTCTTCCTGATTTTAAAGGAAATTGTTCATGTTTGCTCTGGCTGCAGATGTATTAAATAAGGGAAGTTCTTCCCATCTTTTACCATTAAGAATTATGCATGCTCTAAGTTTTAGATAGATAATATTTTTCAAGGCAAGAAAGTTTTCCATCTAGTCCTAGTTTGCCTAAGAGTTTTATTATAAATGGATTTTGAATTGTGTCAAATACTTTGTCTATATTTGAAGAGATGATCATATAGATTTTCTTTTAATCTATTAATATAGTGAAAAACAATAACAGATATTCTTATGAAAATCAATCTTCATTCCTGGAACAAATCTAACTTGGTCATTATGAATTATGATTTTAAACATTACTGGATTTTGTTTGTTTTTTTGATAAGGATATTTGCATAGAAATCATGAATGACATTAACCTGTAATTTCCCTTTCTTGTACTTTCCTTTCTTGGTTTTTGTATCAAAGTTATAATAGTCTCATAAAATGAGGTAGGAGGTTATTCTTCTTTTTTGGTTTCTGGAAGAGTTTTTATAATCCACCACTTCCTTGGAAGGGTGAACCATAGAATCACCAGGTCTCGTGTTTTATTTATGGGAAGATCTAAAATTATTGATTCAATTTCTCTAATCAATAATTATAAAGGCTATTCAGGCCTTCTGGCTCTTCTGGAAACTTTTGAAAAGTTAGTTTTAAAAATTAGTAAACCAAAAAACAAAAATTAGTAAACCTTAGCTAAGCCTATAAATTTATTGTCATAAAGATATCAATAGTATATTCTCATTGTTTTTAATTTCTGCTGATTCCATACTTGTGCCTCCTTTTTTCATTCCTAGGTTGATTATTTGTGCCTTCCTCCTCTTTTTCCCCCTAGATTAATCTAACAAAACTTTAACTAGGCTAACAAAGAAAAAAGAGGAGAGGATACAGTTAACAAAATTCCTGTAAACAGGGGAACTCCAAAATAACTAACAAGCAAAAGCCTAGGACAAGGCAGAGGCCCAGAAAGACAGGGCAAGCCCTGCACATTGCATTCACCTTGGGTAGACCTTCCTGATAGGTGGGATTGGTAGTAATGTCCCCCTTTTCATTTCTGGGTTTTGTTTGTATTAGCTTTTTCAAAGAAACAAATAAAAGGCACTCAAATTGGAAAAGAAGAAGTAAAACTTTCACAAATATGTCAAATTAAACAACATACTCTTAAACAACCAATAGGTTAAAGAGGAAATCAGAAGCAAAATTAGCAAATACCTTGGGGCAATGAAAATGAAAATACAACATACAAAAACTTATGGGATGCAGCAAAGGCAGTGCTGAGGAGAAATTTATAACTCTAAATGCTTGCATTAGAAAAAGAAGAGTGACCTCAAACCAGAAGCCTATCTTCAAAACTGGAAGAACTAGAAAAAGAAGAGCAAATTAAACCCAAAGTGAATAAAAGGAAGGAAATAACAAATATTAGAGTGGCAATAAATAAAATAGGAAACAAAAAACCATAAGGATAATCAACAAAACCAAAAGTTGGTTCTTTGAAAAGATCAACAAATTTGACAAACCTTTAGCTAGACTGACAAAGAATAAAGGGAGAGGATACAAATAACAAAAATCAGAAATGAAAAGGTGGACATTATTACCAACCCCACCTATCAGGGAGGTCTTTCCAAGGTGAACGCAGTGTGCAGGGTTTTCCCTGTCTTTCTGGGCCTCTATCTTGTCCTGGGCATTTGCTTATTAGTTGTATTGGGGTTTACAGGCGTTTGGTTGTCCCCTCTGTTTCCCAGGAGAGTGACATCCGTCTCCCAGGTGTTTAAAGCCTTTGTCCCAGACTGTCTGTCTCTATAGTTTTTATTCTCCTTTCATTGTCCCGAGCTGCTTTTCCTGGAGGACAAGTTCTGGAAGGAGTGTCACACTGGAGAGGACTTTCCCAAGTCAGTCCTTCCCAGCCCAAACAGGGACAGGGACCCATAAAGGGGATGCAGACTGGCTCCAAATTGCCCTGGAAGGGGGATCATGAAAGGCACCAAAAACTTCAAAAACCTGATCTTTCCTGGGAAATGCAGCCATTCAGCTGAATGTCCCCTGCAGTCCTGACAAAGCAAAGTGTTTTTAAATCTCCACTGCTTCGGCCCCCTCTGGGGAAGGTTGAAACAGTGGCTGCTGCCACCTTTGTCCAGGGCAGTTTGCAATAATAGCTGCCCTCAGAGCTGGGCCCCCAGCAATCCAAATTCATTAATCAAAAGCCATGACAGACATTCGGACTTGCCCAACCCTATTATTGGGGAAGATGGTTTTTATGTCCCTTTCTGTCACCAGTGAGCTACTTGGGGGTTGGACCCCAAGACAGCCTGCCATGACAGTGGGGGATGGTTGCTGGTAGCCACACATGGAGAGAGCAATTGACTATCCTTTATCATAGTTTATCAACCTCTTCTTCTTGCTTTTCCTTAGGTGTCGTACTGTGTTCTTCTAGCCTCTGGAGTTTCAAAGTAGTTGTTTCAGACAGTTCCTGCCTGTTTAATAGGTTTGTGTGTGTGTGTGTGGGGGGGGTGTGTGTGGAAGAACGGAGCCCTGTAGCTCCCTACTCAACTATCTTCCCTGGAACTCTCTCCCTTTCTTTTACTCTCCACTGGTTTGAAAGTTAAATACCTCATTTCTATTTTATACTCTCCTCCTGGACCTATAACAATAAGTGTAGATTTTCCACTTCTGACACATGTATAATTAATGCTTAACTGTTTTTTTTAACCCCACAAATTAGACATCATTATCACTTCATAAAATCAATTTTGGGGATTATTTTCATATTAAATTATTTACTCAGCATTTCTTTCTTGTACCTCAAACCTTTTTTTTCATTCTTTCTGAAGTACATCTTCATAAGTACATCTTTCTGAAGTACATTTAGTATTTCTTTTAATGGGTGTGTATTTTTTTTTCTTGTAATTGTAGTGAAATTACAAAACACCAATGATAAAGAGAAGATCTTAAAAGCAACAACAGACACAAACTCGTCAACCAAGATGGTGGCATAAGACACTCCAGGATGCTATTACCCCTCAGAATCTTTGAATAACTAGCAAAAACTGGCAGAATTATCTTCCTCAGAATTCCAGAAAACAATTAAAGAGTTGTAGTATCTGGACCAGTGCTGAATGAAGAAAACACAGGTTTAAAAATGGTAGAAGCTTGTGGTGCTCTTGGTGACTTCTCTCTCAGGCCCTCCCCAGTGTAGTGTGGAGCCAGCATGTGCTCCTGTTGTGGTTCCCTGGCCTGTTTTGGGGGTGGGGGTGGGGCAGAGTTACCTATGCACATGCAGAGGTACCTGTATGTCAATGCCAATCTATTGGGTAGAGTCTGAGAGACTGAACAAGGTAACTCATCTTTTGCTCACCCTCCCAGAACTTGCCCTGCAGGCAGAAGTAGCCTGCAGACAGCTAAAGCAGTGTAAGAAACAAGTCAAAGTATCCTGAGGTAAAGGTTACTTGTTTTAAGTCATACAGTAGAACAATAAGGATAGGTCAAAAGTCAATTTCATAGGCACTCAAATATCTGCAAATGGGGAAATTCTTTCTTTTTAATGCAATTTTATTGAGATATATTCACACACCATATGTGATGGTTAGGTTCATGTGTCATTTTGGCCAGGTGATAGTGCCCAGGTGTCTGGTCAAGCAAGCACTGGCCTGTCACTGCAAGGACATTTGTGGCTGGTTAATAAACCAGAAGTCTGGTGTGCTAGTTTGGATGTATTATGGCCCCCCAAATGCCATTATCTTTGATGCAATCTTATGTGGACAGATGCACTAGTGTTGATTAGATTGGAATTCTTTGAGTGTTTCCATGGAGATGTGACTCAATCAACTGTGAGTGAAATATTTGATTGGATAATTTCCATGGAGTTGTTACCCTGCCCATTCAGGGTGGGTATTAATTGGATCATTGGAGTCATATAAATGAATTCACAGACAAAAGGAACTCAGAGCTGCTGTGAGTGACATTTTGGAGAGCAATTAAGTGTGACATTTTGGAGGAGCTGCAGCTAAGAGAGGACAAAATGCCCCAAGAGCGGCATTTTGGAGAATGCCATTCTGAAATGTAACCTGGGAGAAAGCAGACACCAGCCACAAGCCTTCCAAGCTAACAGAGGTTTTCCAGACACCAATGGCCATCCTCCAGTGAAGGCAGCATCAGCAAACTAGAACAGCTGGTTTATTAAATCATCAGTTAATTGACTGCATCTGTGGCTGATTACATCAATGAAGGGCTTGCCTTCTGCAATGAGATAATTCAATCAGTTGGATTTAGTCCAATCAATTGAAGACTTTTAAAGGAGAAGAGAGAGAACTTTCATTTCTTCTTTAGCCAGACAGCCTCTCCTGGGAGTTCATTAAAGACCTTCATTGGAGTTGCCAGCTTGCTGCCTGTCCTACAGAATTAGGACTTGTGCATCCTCACAGTTATTTGAGACACTTTTTAAAATTGCATATTTACAGATATCTCCTATTGGTTCTGTTTCCCTAGAGAACCCTAACTAATAGACCATATAATCCATCCAAAGTATAAAATCAATGGCTTAGAGTATCATCATAGAGTTGTGCATTCATCAATTTTAGAACATTTTCACTTCTCACCCCCCAAAAATAAAAATAAAAATAAAAAAGGGCACCCTAACATCCTAAGCCCTTTATCCCCTCTTATTTATATATATAGTTGCCTTTATTTTATTACTCACTGGAGCTTAACTTCTTTATAGGAGGGCTTAACTCTGAAGGAGTATACCAGTCAATGCAGAGCTAATTTGCAAGGAATGTTAAAGGTGTTTTTGTCTTGGCTTGTTTGTTCTTGTTAGCTCCTGGCACTCAAGGAAATCTCTTTCATATCTCTAGCTAGATACAAATTTAAGGAACACAAAGCTCAGGGACTAAATCCCAGAACCAACACTTTAAAATATTAAAATGTACAATGTGCAGTGAAAGATTACAAGACAAAGAAAGAAACAGAAAATGATGTTCCATCCAAAAGAGGATGAAAATCCAGAGAATATGAACAAAGAAGACCAGACTGTGGACATACCAGACAAAAATGTTTAAAAATTGATATTCAGTATGCTGAAGGAGATGAAGGAAAATACAGAGAAAGAACTAAAGAATATCAAGAAAGTAATGAATGAACAATATAAGAATCTTAATAAAGAGATAGAAATTAAAAAAAGGAAGCAAACATAAATACTGAAGTTTAAGACCACAGTAATTGAAATGAAAAATTTCCTAGAGAGTTTCAACAGCAGATTGGAGCTGGAAGAAGAAAGAATCAATAAACTCAAAGATAAGACAATTGAAGTCATTCAGGTTGAGGAGCAGAAAGAAAACAGAAAAAAAGTGAAGAGAGCCGAAGTGACTTTGGGCCACCATCAAGTGTACCAATATACACGTTATGGAAGTCCCAGAAGGAGAAAAATGAGAGACAATGACATAATTATTCAAATAAGTAATAGTTGAAAACTTCCTAAATTTAATGAAACACATGAATATGCACATTCAGGATGCCCAACAAACCCCAAACAAGATAGAGTCATAGGGAACCATGACCAGACACAGTAGTAAAACTGTTGAGTGCTAAAGACTTGGAAGAGTTTTAAAGCTGCAATAAAAAAAGCAACTTGTTATGTACAAGGCAGTCCCAATAATATTAAATGCTGATTTCTCATCTGAAACCATGGAGGCAAGAAGACAACGGGAAAAAATATTTAAGGTGCCAAATAAACAATTGGCAACCATGAAATTTATACTGAGGGAGCCTGTCTTTCAAAAATGAGAGAGAGTTTAAGATATTCCCAGATAAACTAAAGCTGAGGGATTTCATCACTAGACCTGCCCTCCAATCAATGCTAAAGGGAGTTATTCAGAATATAATGAAAGGGCATTAAACAGTGGATCAAAGCAGCATAAAGGAATGAAGACCTCTGGTAAAGGTAACCATAGGGGTAATTATAAAAACCAGTACTATTGTGTTGTATCTTTTGGCATATATTTCCACTTCTTACTTCCTGTAGGTGCTAAAAGGAAAATTCATAAAAATTAATAATAAATCAATAATTTTGGATGTATAAGATACAAAGATAAACTTTGTAACATGTGCAAAGAAGGTGGGCTATGGGGGTATAGGAATAGTGTATATGTGTATAAATTGAAGTTAATTTGGTATCAAATGAAACATGATTGTTATAGATTGAGGATGTTAATTATGAGCTGCATGGGAAACAGAAAAAAAAAAAAAAAAGAAAATACGAAAGATATATGCAGAAAGAAATAAGGGACCCTAAATAGTAAAATACAAAATGAAGGTAGGCATTAATGGAAGGATTGAAGGACAAAAAAGGTGTAAGACTTGAAAAACCAAAGAGCAAAATGGCAGAATAAGGTTCTGCATTATCAGTAGCTACTTCAAATGTAAATGGATGAAACCCTCCAGTCAAAAGGCAGAGATTTGCAGAATGGATAAAAAAAGTATGATCCACTGTATGTTGCTTACAAGAGACTCAAATTCAAAGACACAAGTAGTTTGAAAGAGGAAAAATGGAAAAAAATATACCATGCAAATAGTAACCAAAAGAGAGCTTGGGTAGCTGTACTAATACAAGATGAAGTAAACTTTAAGTCAAAAACAGTTGTGAGCTGCAAAGAAGGTCACTACATACTGATGAAGGGGTTAACTCAACAAGAATACATAATAATTACAAGTATATGATGCGCCTCATGGCAGAGACCTGAAATATATGAAGCAAATATTGACAGGTTCTCAATTATAGTAGGAGTCTTCAATGCACTACTTTCAATAATGGATAGAATATCTAGACAAAAGATCAATAATGAAAGAGAAGATTTGAGCAATACTGTAAAACAATTGGACCTAACAGGCATATATAGAACATTTCACCAAATAGCATCAGAATACACATTATTCTCTACTGAATGTGGATTGCTTTCCAGGACAGGTCATGTGTTAGGTCATAAAAATGTCTCAATAAATTCAAATATATTGAAATCATGCAATGTATCTTCTCAAGTACAATGGAATGAAGCTAGAAATCATTAACAGAGGGAGAAGTAGAAAATTCATAATTGTGGAAATTAAGAAATGCACTCTTAGACAACCAATGAGTCAAAGAAGAAATCACAAGGGAAATTATGAAATATCTTGAAGTCAATATAACCCAAACACAACATACCAAAACTTATGGGATGAAGCAAAAGCAGTGCTGAGAGAGAAATATATAGCTCTAAATGTTTACATTAATAAAAAGAAGGTATCAAATCAGAGACCTAACTTCACAGCTGGAGGATCTAGAAAAAGAGGAGCAAACTGAATCCAAAGAGAGGAGAAGGAAGGAAATAACAAAGATTAGAGTGGAGATAAATGAAACAGGGAATAAAGAGAATTGAATTAATGAAAACAAAAGTTGGTTATGTGAAAAGATTAACAAAATTGACAAACTTTTAGCTTGACTGACAAAGAAAAAGAGAGAATGCAAATAACTTAAATCAGAATTGAAAGGGAATCATTATTATTGAACCCAGAGAAAATAAAGTACTCTAAGAGGATACTATGGACAACTGTTTGCCAATGAATTAGGTAACCTAGACACAATGGACAAATTTATAGAAACATATAAACTACCTACATTGATTCATGAGGAAGATATTAATAGACCAAAACCAGCTTATGAGATTGAATCAGCAATCAAAAACCTCCCAAAAAGAAAAGCCCAGGACCTGCTGGCTTCACTGGTGAATTTTACCAAATATTCCAAGAAGAATTAACACCAATCCTGCTCAAATTCTTCCAAAAAATTGAAGAGGAAGGAAAGCTTCCTAATTCATTCTATGAGGCTGTTCTGGTTTGCTAATGCTGCCATTTGCAAAACACCAGAAATTGATTGGGTTTTATAAAGGGGGTTTATTTGGTTACATGGCTACAGTCTTAAGGCCATAAAGTGTCCAAGGTAAGGCATCAACAATAGTGTTCCTTTACTGGAGAAAGGCCATTGGCATCCAGAAACATCTGTTAGCACGTGGCTGGGGTCTGCTTGCTCTCAGGTTGTGTTTCAAAATGGTGTTCTCCAAGATTCAGTGTCAGCTTCCAATGGCTGTCTTCAGAATGTGCCTCTCAGCTGCAGCCACTCTTCAAAATATCACTCTCCATTGCTGTGAGTTCCCTCTGTTTGTGAGCTCTTTTATTGGACTCTAGTGAACTAAGTCAAAACCCACCCTGAATGGGCAGGGCCACATTTCCGTGGAAAAATTCAATCAAGAGGTCACACTCCAATCAAAGATGTCACTCAAAATTGGGTGGGTCACATCTCCATGGGAACACTCAACCAGAAGGTTCAAACCAATTAACACTGCTACATCTGCCCCCACAAAATTGCAATCAAAGATAATGGCATTTTGGGTGACATAATACATCCAAACTGGCACATAGGCCAACATTGCCCTAACACCAAAGCCAGATAAAGATAACACAATAACTCCCAGGGGTATAAGTTGCCCTGTGACATACGACAGGATTCCCAGGGATGAGGTTGGCACTGGCATCATGGGATTGAGAATGCCTTCTTGACCAAAAGGGGAAAAAGAAATGGAACAAAATAAAGTTTCAGTGGCTAAGAGATATCAAATAGAGTTGAGAGGTCATTCTGGAGGTTATTCTTATGCAAGCTTCTTCAGATATTACAAATTGCCACAGTATGCCAAACCACAGCCAACAGTATCCCTGGAAACCCTAAAGAATACCCTGGGCTCTAATACCCTATAAATGTTTTACCTAGTAAGTTTATTTTTTCAGAAACTTAGGACCTCCAGATTGTTCCTATGTCAGAAAAGCCCTGAAACCTAGAGGTATCAGTTTCTCTAAGAACATCAACCAGTTTCATTCCTCTACCCCATAGGGTCAACACCCCTTTCCAGCATGAAGAAGTTAAAATTGTCATTGCCCAGATATCCCTGAAGATTGAGAGAATGATTAAATGAGAGGGAGGAGGTGTAACTGAGAAATTAGGATTTAACAAAGGATTATGACTACTGACTCATTATATAGATATTTCTTTTTTAGTTTCTAGTATATTAGAATAACCAGAAGGAAATACTGGAAATTGTTGAGCTGTAATCCAGTAGCCCTGATCTTTGATAATGATTGCATAGGTCTATAGCAAAAAAGAAAAGAAAAAACTGATTGCCCATGTTTGTATGGCTCTGCTTCTGGATATTTTATTCTGTTCCACTGATCTATATATCTACCTCTGACAATACTACACTCTCTTAGTTAATCTACCATTATTGTAAGTTTTAAAGTTGGGTAGAGTGTAATAGCAGGGGTCAATAAGGGAAGGGAATAATGGGTATGGGATGTTTTGGGTTTTCCTTTTTCTTTTTATTTCTTTTTCTGGAGTAATGCAAATGTTCTAAAATTGATCTTGGTGTTGAGTGCACGATTATGTGATGATACTGTGTGTGTGAATATATCTCAATTAAATTACATTAAAAAAAGAATAAGGCAATAAGTAATGAAAATGTTCTAAAATTGATCATGATGAAGGCACAACTATATGATGATTCTGTGAGCCATTGATTTTGTACTTCAAGTGGTTTGTATGATGTGTAAATATATCTCACTGAAATTGCATTAAAAATAAAGATACTGCAATAAAGAAAACTACAAAGCAATCTCTTATGAATATAGATGCAAAATCCTCAACAAAGTATGAGCAAACTGAATCCAATAGCACACTAAAAGAATGATATACCATGATCAATTGGAATTTATTCTAGGTACACAAGGGTGGTTCAACATAAGAAAATCAATTAATGTTAAATATTGCAATAATAGACGAAGGGAAAACACACACAATCATCTCAATTGACGCAGAAAAGGCACTTGATGAAATCCAGCATCCCTTCTTGATAAGCACACTTAGAAAACTAGTAATAGAAGGAACCTTCCTCAATATGATAAAGTGCATTTATGGAAAACCCACAGCTAACATCATACTAAATGATGAAAGACTGAAAGCTTTCTCTCTAATATCAGGAACAGAACATGTAAGTCCACTGTTACCACTGTTATTCAACACTATACTGGAAGTTCTAGCTAGAACAATTAGGCAAGAAGAAGAAATAAAAGGCATCCAAATTGGAAAGAAAGAATAAAGCTTTCTCTATTTGCATATGATGTGATCTTATATACTGAAAATCCTGAAAAATCCATGACAGAGCCACTAGAGCTAATAAATGAATTTAGCAAAGTGGCAAGGTACTAGATCAACATGGAACAAAAAGAGTAATGTTTCTATGCACTATTAATGAACAATCTGTTGAGTAACTCAAGAAAAAACCATTTACAGTAGCAACTAAAAGAATGAAATATCTAGGAATAAATTTAACCAGGTGGTAAGGGACTTATACACAGAAAACAAGGAAGACCTGTATAAATGGAAGAGCATTCTGTATTCTTGTATTGGAAGACTAAATATCATTATGATGTCAATTCTACCTAAAGCAATTTACAGACTCAACTCAATACAAATCAAAATTCCAGTACCCTTCTTTACAGATATGGAACAGCCAATCTTCAAATTAATATGGAGCGGTAAGAGGCCCTGAATAGCCAAAACCATCTTGAAAAACCAGAAAAAATTTGGAGTACTCACAACTTCCCAACTTTAAAACTTATTACAAAGCTACAGTAATCAAAACAGCATAGTTCTGGCACAGGACGGACATAGACCAAACGTAATTTAATTGAGGGTTCAAAAATAAACCCTCCAATATATGCCCAACTGATTTTTGATAAGGGTGCCAAATTCACTGACAGGGAAAGAATAGTCTCTTTATCATATTTTTTCTGGGAAAACTGGATATCCATATGAGGAAGCTGGACCCTACCTCATGTCATATATAAAAATTAACTCAAAATGGGTCGAAGACCTAACTTTAATAAGCAACACCATAAAGCTCTAGAAGAAAATGTAGGGAAGCATCATCAGAACCTTGTGTTTGGCAATGGTTTCTTAGTCTTTACACCCAAAGCATAAGCAAGAAAAGAAAAAATAGGCAAATGGGACTTCATCAAAATTAAAAACTTTTGCACATGAAGGGATTTCATCATAAAAGTAAAATGATAACCTACAGAATGGAGAAAATATTTGGATACCACATATTCAATAAGGGTTTAATATCCAGAATTTGCAAAAAAAGTCCTATAACTCAACAACAAAAAGGTAACCGAATTAAAAAATGAGCAAATGACTTGAATAGACATTTCTCCAAGAAGATATACAAATGGCTCATAAATACCTGAAAAGATGCTCAGCGTCATTAGTTGTTAGGGAAATGCTAATCAAAACCACAATGAGATACCATCTCACACTCACTAGAGTGGCTATGATTTTTTTAAAATTCAGTTTTATTGAGATATAGTCACATACCATACAATCATCCAGTTGTGCATTCATCACCGCAATCTATTTTTGAACATTTTCCTTACACCAGAAGGAATCAGAATAAAAATAACAAATAAAAGTTAAAAAGAACACCCAAATCATCCCCCCATCTCCCTCTATTTTTCATTTAGTTTTTGTCCTCATTTTTCTACTCGTCCATCCATACACTGGTTAAGGGGAGTGTGATCCACAAGGTTTTCACAATCACACTGTCACCCCTTGTAATCTACATTATTATACAATTGTCTTTAAGAGTCAAGGCTACTGGGTTGGAGTTTGGTAGCTTCAGGCATTTACTTCTAGCTATTCCAATACATTAAAACCTAAGAAGTGTTATCTATGTAGTGTGTAAGAATGTCCACTAGAGTGACCTCTCAACTCCTTTTGAAATCTCTCAACCACTGAAGCTTTATTTTGTTCCATTTCACATCCCCCTTTTGATCAAGAAGATGTCCTCAATCCCTTGATGCCCAGTCCAGGCTCATTCCAGGGAGTCATATCCTGCATTGTCAGGGAGATTTGCACCCCTGGGAGTCAGGTCCCACTTGGTGGGGAGGGCAGTGAGATCACCTGCCAAGGTGGCTTAGAGAGAGAGAGGGCCACATCTGGGGAACAAACAGGCACTCAGGGGGAGACTCAGGCAAATTATAAGCAGGTTTTAGAGTGGCTACTATTTTAAAAATGGAAATCAACAAGTTTTGGAGAAGATGTGTAAAAATAGGAATGCATTCATTTTTTTATTACTTTTTTTATTATTCATTTTATTGAGATATATTCACATACCACGCAGTCATACAAAACAAATTGTACATTCGGTTGTTCACAGTACCACTACGTAGCTGTACATTCATTACCAAAATCAATCCCCGACAACCTCATTACCACACACACAAAAATAACCAGAATAATAATTAAAGTGAAAAGGAGCAACTAAAGTAAAAAAGAACACTGGGCGCCCTTGTCTGTTTGTTTGTTTCCTTCCCCCACCTTTCCACTCATCCATCCACAAACTAGACAAACGGGAGTGTGATCCCTATGGCCCCCCCAATCCCACTGTCCCCCCTCATAAGCCACATTTTTATACAATTGTCTTCAAGATTCATGGGTTCTGGGGTGTAGTTTGATAGTTTCAGGTATCCACCACCACTACCTACCACCAATTCATTAGAACCTAAAAAGGGTTGTCTATATTGTGCATAAGAGTGCCCACCAGAGTGACCTCTCAGCTCCTTTTGGAATCTCTCTGCTACTGAAGCTTATTTCATTTCCTTTCACATCCCCCTTTTGGTCAAGAAGATGTTCTCCGTCCCACGATGCCGGGTCTACATTCCTCCCCAGGAGTCTATTCAGATATATTCTGTTTGGGATTTGCTGTGCTTTTTGGATCTGTAATTGTATGTCTTTCATAAAAGATGGGAAATTTTCAGTGATTATTTCCTCCATTATCTTTTCTGCCCCATTTCCCTCCTCTTTTCCTTCTGGACAGGTATGCATGTATACTCATGTGCTTCATGTTGTCATTCAACTCCCTGAAATTATGCTCATACTTTTCCATTCTTTTCCCTTTCTGTTCTTTTATATTTAGGATTTCAGATGATCTGTCTCTAGTTCATGACTCCTTTCTTCTGCCTCTTCAAATCTGCTGCTGTATGTCTCCATTGTGTTTTTCATGTCTTCGATTGTGCCTTTCATTCCAGAAGTTCTGCCAATTGTTTTTTCAAACTTTCAAGTTCTTCCTTTTGTTTGCCCTGTATCTTCTTTATATCCTTCATCTCTTTTGCCATATCGTCCCTCAGATCATTGATTTGGTTTTGAATTGATTTAGTGTATTTGTTTGAATATCTTTAATTAGTTGTTTCAACTCCTGTATCTCATTTGAAGTGTAAGTTGGTTCTTTGGGCAATATCTTTGCTTTTCCTGATGTGACTCATAATTTTTTGTTGTCTAAGCATCTGGTTTCCTTGACTACCCCAATCAGATATTCCTAGACCAAATGGTCCCAGATCTCAGGAGGAGGGTGTAATCAGTATCAATTTTCCCTGAGGATGAGACCTAGAAGGTTGTCAGATTTTCTTGTGAGACCTGTGCTTGTCATCCTGTAGCTCTCCACCAGTGTAAAGAGGTCTGGTGCCTTTAATTCTCAGCAGACTCTGTTCTGCCAGGGAAGGGGGTGAGGTAGAAGCCAAGCTTAAGCTGTTTCTGTTTTTTTGTTTGTTTGTTTTGTTTTGTTTTTTTTCCTACAGTCCCTGGTGTTTGAATTCATTAAGGAGGGCAGTCACTTGAGCTGGGCCCTGCTCCCCTTTCTTTAGGGAAGATACACCTTTTAGGGAATTATCTCCTTCACTTGATTTCTTTCTTTGTCTCTCTATCTTAACTCCACCCTCCCCTGGGTCAGCCATGACAGTTGAAAATGCCTGAGTCTTTCTCTAATGAGAAATAAAAGAGAAATAAAAGAATGAGAGAAATAAAAGAAAAAGGAAAGAAATCCCTTGTTCAGAGCCAGTCCCCAGTCCCCCAGTTTCACCAGTCAAGAGCCAGAGTTGATACTCAGTTCTGTGTGCCTCCTATCTGCCTCCTTTGGACACAGCCATTTTCCAGTGTTCTGTGCTCAGCCAACTCCAAAAGCCTCTGTTTTAATTTTTTATTTTCTTGTCTCTCAACTCCACCTCCTCTCTGCCATGAGAAAACACAGGGTTCCTTTCCTGGTTGCTCCAGGTTTATCTGTGCTCATAACTTGTATTTAGTAGTCCCAATTTGTTAATTAAAACTGCAATTGGAGCTTGATTGTGCTACCTTCCCTTGCTCCTAGTAGAGTCTGCTTCTTTTTCCCACAGGGAAGTGTTCCACTCAGCCTGCAGTGTCAGTGGGGGAGGGGTGCCAGCCTCTGCATTTGGGGGGTTTTACTCACAGCTCTTATGCTGAGATCTCAATCCCTCCTCCCATTCCAGACTTGTGTATGATGTGTGTCTGGTCATGGATGTTCCAGACTATTTACTAGTTGCTGTAGAGGACTAACTAAATTCCACACATCCCTACACCACCTTCTTGCCCCACCTCTTCACTTGTTCATTTTTGAGAATGTAAAATGGTGCAGCTGCTGTGGAAAAAAGTTTGGCAGTTTCCTCGAAAGTTAAGTACATAATTATCATATGAACCTGCATTTCTACTTGTAGGTATATACCCAAGAATATTCAAAGCAGGTACTCACACAGATATTTGCACATCAATGTTCATAGCTTGATTATTCACAATTACTGAAAGGGGGAAGCAAACCAAGTGTCCATCAACTGATGAATGGATAAATGAAACTTGGCATATATATACAATGTAATATTATTTACATAAAAAGGAATGAAATTCTGATACAGTTTGAAGACATAATATTGAATGAACTAAGCCAGACATAAAAGTACAAATATTCTATATTTAGAATAAGTAAATTCATAGAGTCAGAAATGGCAATACATGTTGCCAAGGCTGTGGGTGGTGGTAGAGTATAGGTAGTTAATGTTTAATTGGTGCAGAGTTTGTATTTCAGTTTTGGAAAAGTTTGGTAATGGGTGGTGGTAATGGTAGCACAACACTGTGAATTTAATTAACACCACTGAATTATATATTTGAATGTGGTTAAAAGTGGAAACTTTAGGTTGTTTATATTTTGCTAGGGTAAAATAAAACATAAGATTGTATATTGGAAAGAGCCCTAATGTAAACTATGGACTATAGTTAAGAGTATAATTATAATAATCTCATTTCATTAAGTATAGGAAAAGTACCACACTAATGTGATGTGCTAATAATAGGGAAAACTGTGTGCATGATTGGGGGCATATGAGAACTCTGTACTTTATTTTCTGCCTGATTTTTCTGTAAATTTCTCTAATAAACACCCCCTCCAAAGGAAAAAATTAGCCACAGGAAAAAAAAAGAGATCATCTTGAAAAGAATGAAAATAGACATGAATCCAAAGATACAGGTATTCCAACACATATTAAGAAGGAAAAATAAAAATAAATCTGTGCTTAGTCATGTATTTTTTGAAATGTCCTTTCAAAATATTTGAAAATGTCTTTATTTTTGGCCCTCACTTTTTGAACTAAATTTTTGCTAGGTACTCATTTCTAGATTCGCTTAACACATCTAAACTATTGGTCCATCATTTTTTGGATTTATTGTTGATGTTTAAGAGTCTGCTATTTGTCTAGTTGTCATTGTTTTGAAGGTGATTTCTTTTTCTGTGGCTGCTTTTAAGATTTTTTCTTTATCTTTCTGTTTTAAATATCACTACAATGTGTCTAAGCACAAAGAATTTCTTTTTTTTTTTAACATTTTTTTTTTAATTCAGTTTTATTGAAATATATTCACAAACCATACAGTCATCCATGGTACACAATCAACTGTTCACAGTATGATCATATAGTTATGCGTTCATCACCACAATCTATTTCTGAACATTTTCCTTACATCAGAAAGAATCAGAATAAGAATAAAAATAAAAGTGAAAAGAATAACCCAACCATCCCCCCATCCCACCCTATTTGTCATTTAGTTTTTACTCCCATTTTTCTACTGATTTTTTTTCAATTTTTTAACTTTGTTTATCAAAAATTAAAAACAACAGGCAAACAACACCAAAAAAACCCCACAACATTTCAAACAAAGCAATGGATTAAGGAAAACAAATAACCTAAAATAACTACTTTGCTTCCAATATGTTTCCTACCATACCCCAAGAAAATTAATAAACCATGTCCAAACAGAGGATAAGAAAAACAAATAATCTAAAATAAACTACATTGCTTCCAACATGTTCCTACCATACCCCAAGAAAATTAACAACCCCTAAGAAAACAAAGGAATAAGAGAAAAAAAAAAACCTAAAGTAACTCTATTGCTTCCAACATGATCTTACTATATCCAAGAAAGTTTACACAACCATAATCATTCCTGAGCATTCCCATAACATTGGAGATTACCCTCCATAGTTTATCTGTTCTTATTAGATATCATTCCCCCTCCACTAATTGGTATCTCTAGGTCCCCTACATTCTACAGTATAAAACATTGTACATTTTTCACAGAATTCACATTAGTGGTAACATCATATCTCTCTTTTTGTGCCTGGCTTATTTTGCTCAGCATTATGTCTTTTTTTTTTTTTAATCTTCATTTTATTGAGATATATTCATATACCACGCAGTCATACAAAACAAACCGTCGTACTTTCGATTGTTCACAGTACCATTACATAGTTGTACATTCATCCCTAAATCAATCCGGACTCTTCATTAGCACACACACAAGAATAACAAGAATAATAATTAGAGTGAAAAAGAGCATTGAAGTAAAAAAGAACACTGGGTACCTTTGTCTGTTTGTTTCCTTCCCCTATTTTTCTACTCATCATCCATAAAACTAGACAAAGTGGAGTGTGGTCCTTATGGCTTTCCAATCCCATTGTCACCCCTCATAAGCTACATTTTTATACAACTGTCTTCGAGATTCATGGGTTCTGGGTTGTAGTTTGATAGTTTTCAGGTATCCACCACCAGCTACCCCCAATTCTTTAGAACCTAAAAAGGGTTGTCTAAAGTGTGCGTAAGACCTCTCGGTCTCCTTTTGGATTCTCTCTGCGCACTGAAGCTTTTTCATTTCCCTTTCACATCCCCCTTTTGGTCAGAAGATGTTCTCCGTCCCACGATGCCAGGGTCTACATTCCTCCCCGGGAGTCATATTCCCACGTTGCCAGGGAGATTCCACTCCCTGGGTGGTCTGAGCCCACTAGGGGGGAGGGGCAGTGATTTCACCTTTCAGTTGGCTTAGCTAGAGAGACAGGGCCACATCTGAGCAACAAAGAGGCATTCGGAGGGAGGCTCTTAGGCACAACCATAGGGAGGCCTAGCCTCTCCTTTGCAGCAAACCGTCTCCCAAGGGGTAAAACCTGTGGTAGAGAGGGCTCAACCCATCAAACCACCAGTCCCCTATGTCTGTGGTCATGTTAGCAACCAGGAGGTGGGGTAGGCCAATACCCCTGCATTCACAGGCTCCTCAAGGGGGGCAACTGCAATCGTTTTTTTTTCCTTGTATTTTTTTTTTTAACTTTCTTCCCTTCTTTTTAAAATCAACTGTATGAAAAAAAAGTTAAAAGAAAACAAACATACATAAAGAACATTTAAAGAGACCAGTAACAAGGGAGTAAGAAAAAGACAAACTAACCTAAGATAACTGCTTAACTTCCAACATGTTCCTTACTTTAACCCCAAGAAAAGTTACCTATATAGCACATTTCTGTGAACTTGTTCCTACTATATCCATCAGAAAATTAACAGACCATAGTCATTCCTGGCATCCCCAGAACGTTAAAATAGCTTATCTGTTCTTCTTGGACTATTGTTCCCCCTTCCTTAATTGCTCTCTATTGCTAGTTCCCCTACATTCTACATATAAGCTATTTGTTTTATATTTTTCAAAGTTCACATTAGTGGTAGCATATAAGATTTCTCTTTTTGTGCTGGCTTATTTCGCTTAGCATTAGGTCTTCAAGGTTCATCCATGTTGTCATATGTTCACCAGATCGTTCCTTCTTACTCTGCCGCGTAGTATTCCATCGTGTGTATATACCACATTTTATTTATCCACTCATCTGTTGAAGGACATTTGGGTTGTTTCCATCTCTTGGCAATTGTGAATATGCTGCTATGAACATTGGCGTGCAGATATCTGTTCGTGTCACTGCTTTCCGATCTTCCGGGTATATACCGAGAAGTGCAATCGCTGGGATCGAATGGTAGCTCTATATCTAGTTTTCTAAGGAACTGCCAGACTGACTTCCAGAGTGGCTGAACCATTATACAGTCCCACCAACAATGAATAAGAGTTCCAATTTCTCCACATCCCCTCCAGCATTTGTAGTTTCCTGTTTGTTTAATGGCAGCCATTCTAAACCGGTGTTAGAATGGTATCTCATTGTGGTCTTAATTTGCATCTCTCTAATAGCTAGTGAAGCTGAACATTTTTCATGTGTTTCTTGGCCATTTGTATTTCCTCTTCAGAGAACTGTCTTTTCATATCTTTTGCCCATTTTATAATTGGGCTGTACTGTACTATGGTCATTGAGTTGTAGGATTTCTTTGTATATGCAAGATATCAGTCTTTTGTCAGATACATGGTTTCCAAAAATTTTTCCCATTGAGTTGGCTGCCTCTTTACCTTTTGAGAAATTCCTTTGAGGTGCAGAAACTTCTAAGCTTGAGGAGTTCCCATTTATCTATTTTCTCTTTTGTTGCTTGTGCTTTGGGTGTAAAGTCTAGGAAGTGGCCGCCTAATACAAGGTCTTGAAGATGTTTTCCTACATTATCTTCTAGGAGTTTTATGGTACTTTCTTTTATATTGAGATCTTTGGTCCATTTTGAGAGTTAATTTTTGTGTAGGGGGTGAGGTAGGGGTCCTCTTTCATTCTTTTGGATATGGATATCCAACTCTCCCAGCCCCATTTGTTGAAAAAGACCATTATGAGCTCAGTTCAGTGACTTTGGGGGCCTTATCAAAGATCAGTCGGCCATAGATCTGAGGGTCTATCTCTGAATTCTCAATTTGATTCCATTGATCTATATGTCTATCTTTGTGCCAGTACCATGCTGTTTTGGCAACTGTGGCTTTATAATAAGCTTCAAAGCCAGGGAGTGTAAGTCCTCCCACTTCATTTTTCTTTTTTAGAGTGTCTTTAGCAATTCGAGGCATCTTCCCTTTCCAAATAAATTTGATAACTAGCTTTTCCAAGTCTGCAAAGTAAGTTGTTGGAATTTTGATTGGGATTGCATTGAATCTGTAGATGAGTTTGGGTAGAATTGACATCTTAATGACATTTAGTCTTCCTATCCATGAACATGGAATATTTTTCCATCTTTTAAAGTCCCCTTCTATTTCTTTTAGTAGAGTTATGTAGTTTTCTTTGTATAGGTCTTTTACATCTTTGGTTAAGTTTATTCCTAGGTACTTGATTTTTTTAGTTGCTATTGAAAACGGTATCTTTTTCTTGAGTGTCTCTTCAGTTTGTTCATTTCTAGCATATAGAAACATTACTGACTTATGTGCATTAACCTTGTATCCCGCTACTTTGCTAAATTTGTTTATTAGCTCTAGTAGCTGTATTATCGATTTCTCAGGGTTTTCTAGATATAAGATCATATCATCTGCAAACAATGACAGTTTTACTTCTTCTTTTCCAATTTGGATGCCTTTTATTTCTTTGTCTTGCCGGATTGCCCTGGCTAGCACTTCCAGCACAATGTTGAATAACAGTGGTGATAGCGGGCATCCTTGTCTTGTTCCTGATCTTAGAGGGAAGGCTTTCAGTCTCTCTCCATTGAGTACTATGCTGGCTGTGGGTTTTTCATATATGCTCTTTATCATGTTGAGGAAGTTTTCTTCAATTCCTACCTTTTGAAGTGTTTTTATCAAAAACGGATGTTGGATTTTGTCAAATGCTTTTTCAGCATCTATTGAGATGATCAATTGATTTTTCCCTTTTGACTTGTTAATGTGTTGTAATACATTGATTGATTTTCTTATGTTGAACCATCCTTGCATGCCTGGAATAAACCCCACTTGGTCATGGTGTATGATTTTTTTAATGTGTCTTTGGATTCGATTTGCAAGTATTTTGTTGAGGATTTTTGCATCTATATTCATTAGGGAGATTGGCCGGTAGTTTTCCTTTTTTGTAGCATCTTTGCCTGGTTTTGGTATTAGATTGATGTTAGCTTCATAAAATGAGTTAGGTAGTGTTCCATTTTCTTCAATGTTTTGAAAGAGTTTGAGTAAGATTGGTGTCAGTTCTTTCTGGAAAGTTTGGTAGAATTCCCCTGTGAAGCCATCTGGCCCTGGGCATTTATTTGTGGGAAGATTTTTGATGACTGATTGGATCTCTTTGCTTGTGATGGGTTGTTTGAGGTCTTCTATATCTTCTCTGGTCAGTCTAGGTTGTTCATATGTTTCCAGGAAATTGTCCATTTCCTCTACATTATCCAGTTTGTTGCCATACAGTTGTTCATAGTATCCTCTTATAATTTTTTTAATTTCTTCAGGATCTGCAGTTATGTCACCTTTTTCATTCATTATTTTGTTTATATGGGTCTTCTGTCTTTTTGATTTTGTCAGTCTAGCTAGGGGCTTGTCAATCTTGTTGATCTTCTCAAAGAACCAACTTTTGGTGAAATTTATCCTCTCTATTGTTTTTTTTGTTCTCTATGTCATTTATTTCTGCTTTAATCCTTGTTATTTCTTTTCTTCTACTTGGTTTAGGATTGGTTTGCTGTTCATTTTCTAGCTTCTTCAGTTGATCCATTAGTTCTTTGATTTTGGCTCTTTCTTCCTTTTTAATATATGTGTTTAGTGCTATAAATTTCCCCCTTAGCACTGCTTTTGCTGCATCCCTTAGGTTTTGGTATGTTGTGTTCTCATTTTCATTCATCTCTATATATTTAGCAATTTCTCTTGCTATTTCTTCTTTAACCCACTGATTGTTTAGGAGTGTGTTGTTTAACCTCCAGGTATTTGTGAATTTTCTAAGTCTCTGATGGTTATTGACTTCTAATTGTATTCCATTGTGGTCAGAGAATGTGCTTTGAATAATTTCAATCTTTTTAAATTTATTGAGGCTTGTTTTATGTCCCAGCATATGATCTATTCTGGAGAAAGTTCCATGAGCACTAGAAAAGTATGTGTATCCTGGTGATTTGGGATGTAATGTCCTGTATATGTCTGTTAAATCTAATTCATTTATCAGATTGTTTAGGTTTTCAATTTCCTTATTGGTCTTCTGTCTGGTTGATCTATCTATAGGAGAGAGTGATGTGTTGAAGTCTCCCACAATTATTGTGGAAACATCAATTGCTTCCTTTAGTTTTGCCAGTGTTTCTCTCATGTATTTTGTGGCACCTTGGTTGGGTGCATAGACATTTACAATTGTTATTTCTTCTTGCTGAATTGCCCCTTTTATTAGTACGTAGTGGCCTTTTTTGTCTCTCAAAACATCCCTGCATTTGAAGTCTATTTTATCTGAGATTAATATTGCTACGCCTGCTTTCTTTTGGCTGTAGCTTGCATGAAATATTTTTTTCCATCCTTTCACTTTCAGTTTCTTTGTGTCCCTGTGTCTAAGATGAGTCTCTTGTATGCAACATATTGATGGTTCATTTTTTTTGATCCATTCTGCGAATCTATATCTTTTAATTGGGGAGTTTAATCCATTTACATTCAACGTTAAAACCGTGAAGGCATTTCTTGAATCGGCCATCTTATCCTTTGGTTTATGTTTGTCATATTTTTCCCCTCTGTCTATTAATATCCTTTATTGTACCCATACCGAATCTCTTTAGTACTGAACCTTTCTCCAAGTCTCTCTGTCCTTTCTTTGTTTCTCTGTCTGTAGGGCTCCCTTGAGTATCTCCAGTAGGGCAGGTCTCTTGTTAGCAAATTCTCTCAGCATTTGTTTGTCTGTGAAAAATTTAAGCTCTCCCTCAAATTTGAAGGAGAGCTTTGCTGGATAAAGTATTCTTGGCTGGAAATTTTTCTCACTCAGAATTTTAAATATATCGTGCCACTGCCTTCTCGCCTCCATAGTGGCTGCTGAGTAGTCACTACTTAGTCTTATGCTGTTTCCTTTGTATGTGGTGAATTGCTTTTCTCTTGCTGCTTTCAGAACTTGCTCCTTCTCTTCTGTGTTTGACAGTGTGATCAGTATATGTCTCGGAGTGGGTTTATTTGGATTTATTCTATTTGGAGTTCGCTGAGCATTTATGTTTTGTGTATTTATGTTGTTTTGAAGATTTGGGAAGTTCTCCCCAACAATTTCTTTGAATACTCTTCCTAGACCTTTACCCTTTTCTTCCCCTTCTGGGACACGAATGAGTCTTATATTTGGACGTTTCATATTATCTATCATATCCCTGAGGTCCATTTTGATTTTTTCAATTTTTTTCCCCATTCTTTCTTTTATGCTTTCATTTTCCATTCTGTCATCTTCCAGGTCACTGATTCGTTGTTCAACTTCCTCTAGTCTTGTACTATGAGTGTCCAGAATCTTTTTAATTTGGTCAACAGTTTCTTTAATTTCCATAAGATCATCCATTTTTTTATTTAGTCTTGCAATGTCTTCTTTTTTTTTTTTTTTTTAATTGTACTTTCGATTGTTTACAGTACCATTACATAGTTGTACATTCATCACCTAAATCAATCCCTGACACCTTCATTACCACACACACAAAAATAACAAGAATAATAATTAGAGTGAAAAAGAGCAATTGAAGTAAAAAAGAACACTGGGTACCTTTGTCTGTCTGTTTCCCTCCCCTACTTTTCTACACATCCATCCATAAACTAGACAAAGTGGTGTTTGGTCCTTATGGCTTTCCCAATCCCATTGTCACCCCTCATAAGCTACATTTTTATACAACTGTCTTCGAGATTCATGGGTTCTGGGTTGTAGTTTGATAGTTTCAGGTATCCACCACCAGCTACCCCAATTCTTTAGAACCTAAAAAGGGTTGTCTAAAGTGTGCATAAGAGTGCCCACCAGAGTGACCTCTCGGCTCCTTTTGGAATCTCTCTGCCACTGAAGCTTATTTCATTTCCTTTCACATCCCCCTTTTGGTCAAGAAGATGTTCTCCGTCCCACGGTGCCAGGTCTACATTCCTCCCTGGGAGTCATATTCCACGTTGCCAGGGAGATTCACTTCCCTGGGTGTCTGATCCCACGTAGGGGGGAGGGCAGTGATTTCACCTTTCAAGTTGGCTTAGCCAGAGAGAGAGGGCCACATCTGAGCAACAAAGAGGCATTCAGGAGGAGACTCTTAGGCACAAATACAGGGAGGCCTAGCCTCTCCTTTGCAGCAACCGTCTTCCCAAGGGTAAAACTTATGGTAGAGGGCTCAACCCATCAAACCACCAGTCCCCTATGTCTGTGGTCATGTTAGCAACCATGGAGGTGGGGTAGGCGAATACCCCTGCATTCTCCACAGGCTCCTCAAGGGGGCACTACATCTTTTTTTTTTTTTTTTCCTCTTGTTTGTCTTTTTTCTTTTTTCTTTTTTCTTTTTTCTTTTTTTTTAACTTTCCCTTCTTTTTTCAAATCACCTGTATGAAAAAAAAAGTTAAAAAGAAAACAAACATAGAATAAAAGAGCATTTCAAAGAGACCATAACAAGGGAGTAAGAAAAAGACAACTAACCTAAGATAACTGCTTAACTTCCAACATGTTCCTACTTTACCCCAAGAAAGTTACATAATATAGCAACATTTCAGTGAACTTGTTCCTACTACAACCATCAGAAATTAACAGACCATAGTCATTTCTGGGCATCCCCAGAACGTTAAATAGCTTATCTGTTCTTCCTGGATTATTGTTCCCCCTTCCTTAATTGCTCTCTACTGCTAGTTCCCCTACATTCTACATTATAAACCATTTGTTTTACATTTTTCAAAGTTCACATTAGTGGTAGCATATAATATTTCTCTTTTTGTGCCTGGCTTATTTCGCTCAGCATTATGTCTTCAAGGTTCATCCATGTTGTCATATGTTTCACCAGATCGTTCCTTCTTACTGCCGCGTAGTATTCCATCGTGTGTATATACCACATTTTATTTATCCACTCATCTGTTGAAGGACATTTGGGTTGTTTCCATCTCTTGGCAATTGTGAATAATGCTGCTATGAACATTGGCGTGCAGATATCTGTTCGTGTCACTGCTTTCCGATCTTCCGGGTATATACCGAGGAGTGCAATCGCTGGATCGAATGGTAGCTCTATATCTAGTTTTCTAAGGAACTGCCAGACTGACTTCCAGAGTGGCTGAACCATTATACAGTCCCACCAACAATGAATAAGAGTTCCAATTTCTCCACATCCCCTCCAGCATTTGTAGTTTCCTGTTTGTTTAATGGCAGCCATTCTAACCGGTGTTAGATGGTATCTCATTGTGGTCTTAATTTGCATCTCTCTAATAGCTAGTGAAGCTGAACATTTTTTCATGTGTTTCTTGGTCATTTGTATTTCCTCTTCAGAGAACTGTCTTTTCATATCTTTTGCCCATTTTATAATTGGGCTGTCTGTACTATTGTCATTGAGTTGTAGGATTTCTTTGTATATGCAAGATATCAGTCTTTTGTCAGATACATGGTTTCCAAAAATTTTTTCCCATTGAGTTGGCTGCCTCTTTACCTTTTTGAGAAATTCCTTTGAGGTGCAGAAACTTCTAAGCTTGAGGAGTTCCCATTTATCTATTTTCTCTTTTGTTGCTTGTGCTTTGGGTGTAAAGTCTAGGAAGTGGCCTCCTAATACAAGGTCTTGAAGATGTTTTCCTACATTATCTTCTAGGAGTTTTATGGTACTTTCTTTTATATTGAGATCTTTGGTCCATTTTGAGTTAATTTTTGTGTAGGGGGTGAGGTAGGGGTCCTCTTTCATTCTTTTGGATATGGATATCCAACTCTTCCAGCCCCATTTGTTGAAAAGACCATTATGGCTCAGTTCGGTGACTTTGGGGGCCTTATCAAAGATCAGTCGGCCATAGATCTGAGGGTCTATCTCTGAATTCTCAATTCGATTCCATTGATCTATATGTCTATCTTTGTGCCAGTACCATGCTGTCTTGGCAACTGTGGCTTTATAATAAGCTTCAAAGTCAGGGAGTGTAAGTCCTCCCACTTCGTTTTTCTTTTTTAGAGTGTCTTTAGCAATTCGAGGCATCTTCCCTTTCCAAATAAATTTGATAACTAGCTTTTCCAAGTCTGCAAAGTAGGTTGTTGGAATTTTGATTGGGATTGCATTGAATCTGTAGATGAGTTTGGGTAGAATTGACATCTTAATGACATTTAGCCTTCCTATCCATGAACATGGAATAGTTTTCCATCTTTTAAGGTCCCCTTCTATTTCTTTTAGTAGAGTTATGTAGTTTTCTTTGTATAGGTCTTTTACATCTTTGGTTAAGTTGATTCCTAGGTACTTGATTTTTTTAGTTGCTATTGAAAATGGTATCTTTTTCTTGAGTGTCTCTTCAGTTTGTTCATTTCTAGCATATAGAAACATTACTGACTTATGTGCATTAATCTTGTATCCCGCTACTTTGCTAAATTTGTTTATTAGCTCTAGTAGGTGTATCGTTGATTTCTCAGGGTTTTCTAGATATAAGATCATATCATCTGCAAACAATGACAGTTTTACTTCTTCTTTTCCAATTTGGATGCCTTTTATTTCTTTGTCTTGCCGGATTGCCCTGGCTAGCACTTCCAGCACAATGTTGAATAACAGTGGTGACAGCGGGCATCCTTGTCTTGTTCCTGATCTTAGAGGGAAGGCTTTCAGTCTCTCACCATTGAGTACTATGCTGGCTGTGGGTTTTTCATATATGCTCTTTATGATGTTGAGGAAGTTTCCTTCAATTCCTACCTTTTGAAGTGTTTTTATCAAAAAGGGATGTTGGATTTTGTCAAATGCTTTTTCAGCATCTATTGAGATGATCAATTGATTTTTCCCTTTCGAGTTTTTAATGTGTTGTAATACATTGATTGTTTTTCTTATGTTGAACCATCCTTGCATGCCTGGAATGAACCCCACTTGGTCATGGTGTATGATTTTTTTAATGTGTCTTTGGATTCGATTTGCAAGTATTTTGTTGAGGATTTTTGCATCTATATTCATTAGGGAGATTGGCCGGTAGTTTTCCTTTTTTGTAGCATCTTTGCCTGGTTTTGGTATTAGATTGATGTTAGCTTCATAAAATGAGTTAGGTAGTGTTCCATTTTTTTCAATGTTTTGAAAGAGTTTGAGTAAGATTGGTGTCAGTTCTTTCTGGAAAGTTTGGTAGAATTCCCCTGTGAAGCCATCTGGCCCTGGGCATTTATTTGTGGGAAGATTTTTGATGACTGATTGGATCTCTTTGCTTGTGATGGGTTGGTTGAGGTCTTCTATTTCTTCTCTGGTCAGTCTAGGTTGTTCATATGTTTCCAGGAAATTGTCCATTTCTTCTACATTATCCAGTTTGTTGCCATACAGTTGTTCATAATATCCTCTTATAATTTTTTTAATTTCTTCAGGATCTGCAGTTATGTCACCTTTTTCATTCATTATTTTGTTTATATGGGTCTTCTCTTTTTTTGATTTTGTCAGTCTAGCTAGGGGCTTGTCAATCTTGTTGATCTTCTCAAAGAACCAACTTTTGGTGATATTTATCCTTTCTATTGTTTTTTTTGTTCTCTATGTCATTTATTTCTGCTTTAATCCTTGTTATTTCTTTTCTTCTACTTGGTTTAGGATTGGTTTGCTGTTCATTTTCTAGCTTCTTCAGTTGATCCATTAGTTCTTTGATTTTGGCTCTTTCTTCCTTTTTAATATATGCGTTTAGTGCTGTAAATTTCCCCCTTAGCACTGCTTTTGCTGCATCCCATAGGTTTTGGTATGTTGTGTTCTCATTTTCATTCGTCTCTATATATTTAGCAATTTCTCGTGCTATTTCTTCTTTAACCCACTGATTGTTTAGGAGTGTGTTGTTTAACCTCCAGGTATTTGTGAATTTTCTAAGTCTCTGATGGTTATTGACTTCTAATTGTATTCCATTGTGGTCAGAGAATGTGCTTTGAATGATTTCAATCTTTTTAAATTTATTGAGGCTTGTTTTATGTCCCAGCATATGATCTATTCTGGAGAAAGTTCCGTGAGCACTAGAAAAGTATGTGTATCCTGGTGATTTGGGATGTAATGTCCTGTAGATGTCTGTTAAATCTAATTCATTTATCAGATTGTTTAGGTTTTCAATTTCCTTATTGGTCTTCTGTCTGGTTGATCTATCTATAGGAGAGAGTGATGTGTTGAAGTCTCCCACAATTATTGTGGAAACATCAATTGCTTCCTTTAGTTTTGCCAATGTTTCTCTCATGTATTTTGTGGCACCTTGATTGGGTGCATAGACATTTACGATTGTTATTTCTTCTTGCTGAATTGCCCCTTTTATTAGTATGTAGTGGCCTTCTTTGTCTCTCAAAACATCCCTGCATTTGAAGTCTATTTTATCTGAGATTAATATTGCTACACCTGCTTTCTTTTGGCTGTAGCTTGCATGAAATATTTTTTCCATCCTTTCACTTTCAATTTCTTTGTGTCCCTGTGTCTAAGATGAGTCTCTTGTATGCAACATATTGATGGTTCATTTTTTTTGATCCATTCTGCGAATCTATATCTTTTAATTGGGGAGTTTAATCCATTTACATTCAACGTTAAAACCGTGAAGGCATTTCTTGAATCGGCCATCTTATCCTTTGGATTATGTTTGCCATATTTTTCCCTCTCTCTATTAATATCCTTATTTTACCCATACCGAATCTCTTTAGTACTGAACCTTTCTCCAAGTCTCTCTGTCCTGTCTTTGTTTCTCTGTCTGTAGGGCTCCCTTGAGTATCTCCAGTAGGGCAGGTCTCTTGTTAGCAAATTCTCTCAGCATTTCTTTGTCTGTGAAAAATTTAAGCTCTCCCTCAAATTTGAAGGAGAGCTTTGCTGGATAAAGTATTCTTGGCTGGAAATTCCTCTCTCTCAGAATTTTAAATATATCGTGCCATTGCCTTCTCGCCTCCATGGTGGCTGCTGAGTAGTCACTACTTAGTCTTATGCTGTTTCCTTTGTATGTGGTGAATTGCTTTTCTCTTGCTGCTTTCAGAACTTGCTCCTTCTCTTCTATGTTTGACAGTGTGATCAGTATATGTCTCGGAGTGGGTTTTTTTGGATTTATTCTATTTGGAGTTCGCTGAGCATTTATGATTTGTGTATTTATGTTGTTTAGAAGATTTGGGAAGTTTTCCCCAACAATTTCTTTGAATACTCTTCCTAGACCTTTACCCTTTTCTTCCCCTTCTGGGACACCAATGAGTCTTATATTCGGACGCTTCATATTATCTATCATATCCCTGAGGTCCATTTCGAGTTTTTCAATTTTTTTCCCCATTCTTTCTTTTATGCTTTCATTTTCCATTCTGTCATCTTCCAGGTCACTGATTCGTTGTTCAACTTCCTCTAGTCTTGTACTATGAGTGTCCAGAATCTTTTTAATTTGGTCAACAGTTTCTTTAATTTCCATAAGATCATCCATTTTTTTATTTAGTCTTGCAATGTCTTCTTTATGCTCTTCTAGGGTCTTCTTGATTTCCTTTATCTCCCGTACTATGGTCTCATTGTTCATCTTTAGTTCTTTGAGTAGCTGCTCTAGGTGCTGTGTCTCTTCTGGTCCTTTGATTTGGGTGCTTGGGCTTGGGTTATCCATATCGTCTGGTTTTTTTCATATGCTTTATAATTTTCTGTTGTTTTTGGCCTCGTGGCATTTGCTGAACTTGATAGGGTTCTTTTAGGATTTGTGGACCAATTGAAATCCTTATCTCTAATTTATCAGATCTACAGCTTCGTGGAGTACACTTTCTCTAACTAACCAGCAGGTGGCGTCCACGAGCCACCTGTTCTCCACAAGCCAGTTCTCCCCTGCTTAGCCTTTTTGGTGAGTGGGGGAGTGAGTCTTGTGGGGTCCAATTGGTGTACCAAGCTTGCGTGTGTAGTTGGTGTTGCCTGCCCTGTATATGGGGCGTGTTTCTGGGCAGTCAGGGAGGGGGGGGGTAGCTCTAACAATCAAATCTCCCTGGTGATCCTAGAGTTTTAAAGCTGCTGCAATAGTCTAATCCTTCAGTTCAGTCCTGCCACAGTTTGTCTTTGCCACTGACCCACAAGTCCTTGGTATTGGCGTATGGCTCCTGAGACTTGCAAGTGGGCCCCTCTTCCAGGCTGTGCACCTCGGGTCCTCTGTTGAGGGATGACTGTGCTATGTTACAGGTGAGTGCTGTCCCCCCAGGGCAGTTCTGGGCTGCTGGGCTGTGTAGGGAGGCTCCCAGTCTGTTGAAATGATGGCTGAATGGGGCTTTGTTAATTCACACTGCTCCACCTTCCCAACTCTGGGACAATCAGCTGAGGTTGCAGGGAATGCTAATGTCCACGCCCAGTTTTGTGGTGTGTGCCTGTTATTTGAAGCACTTCCGTCACACTGGGTTGTCTGGGGCAGTTCTGGGCTATGAGGCTGGCGATGGGCAGGAGTGTTTCCTGTCCACCAGGATGATGGCTGTGAGCGGACACCCCCCTTTTCTTGGGAAGTTGTTGTGTTTAGTGAATTTTCTCAGCCACTGGATTATTGCATTTTGTCTCAGAGCTCTCTTAGTTCTGCTCTTGACTTGACCTGCCCAAATAGCAAGTCTTTGAAGCTTTCTGTATTGGGCTTCTTAGAGTAATTGTTTTAGAAAAAGAAAAAAGGATTAAAAACAACAACAACAACAACAACAACAACAACAAAAACGGGCCGTCCTCAGAGATCTAATGGGTTATTGAAATGCTAAGAGAGAAAGCAACCAGGGCCATTAAGGAAAGGTCCACAGGGCAGAGAGATCAGCTTTTCTTCGGGATTTGCATATGCGCCTCAGGGCCCTTCCCCTTTCTGTGTTCACCAGAACTCCAAAAATCCTCTGCTTTTATTTTGGAGTTTTTCGTGTTGTTTTTTTTCTATGCCTGTCTCCTCTCTGCTGGGCTGGCTGCTCTCAGATTCTCTGGTGTCTAGTCTCAGTCTATCTATGGTTGGAGTTTGAATCAGTAGAATGAGTTTCCGATAAGGGCTGCCACTGCAGTTCTCCCTTCTCCTTCCTGGAGCTGACAGCCCCTCCTCCCCCGGGACTGAGCCTGGCAGGGAAGGGCGCGGGTCCCCTGGCCACAAAAACTTACAGATTTCGCTGATCTCAGCAGTTCCACGTTTTCATGAGTGTTGTATGAAGTATGCCCAAAGTCAGATTGCTCTGTGGTGTCCAGTCCACGCAGTTCCTGGCTTTCTACCTACTTTCCTGGAGGAGTAGCTAAAACATACAGCTCACCAGTCTGCCATCTTGCCCCGCCTCTCCAAGAATTTCTTTTTATTTATCTTTTTGGTGTATGTTGGGCTTCCTTTATCTGTCTGTTTTTGTTTTACATCAGTTCTGTAAAATTCATCTCTGATTTTTGCTTCTTTTCCTTTATGTTTTCTCATTATAGAACTCTGCTATGGTTTCACATATTCTGTCACCCATATTTCATAATTTCTGTTTCCTCTGTTTTTAAATGCTGATGGGTGACTTCTTTGTACCATCTTACAATTCATTATTTTTCTCTTCAGTTGTGTCTAATCTGCTTTGTAACCCATCAAGTGATTTTAAATTTTATTGTATTTAAATTTTAAGGTTGTATTTGATTAAATCCTTTTTTTATTATTTTATTATTTTTATTATCTCTTTGGGATTTCAAATTTCTCTTTAAAAATATTTCATGCAGAGATTTTTATAGGCTACCTCCAAAATTTTAGTAACTGAAGGAACTTCCTGGGGTATGTGTGCCCACATCTGTTGTTTGTTGTTTCTGTTGCAGTTTGCTCATTGTGGCTTATTTCTCTGAGTAAATTGTTTCATTTTTTATTGTGAATTTATGTGTATCACAACTTAATATGTGTTTATCCTGAAGTAGAGAGTGTTTACATTTATTTTTACCAGGTGCCATAGATTTTTATTAATCCTGAAATACTTTAATTTCTAGACTGAGTTTATTTCTGAACTTCTGAGTGTTATCTATTTGAACTCCAGAGCTGAGTATAAGAGGGCCTAGGGTAGCAATTCTCTAGGTTTGCTTAGTCTGGTTATTGTGATTATTGTTATTGCTGCTGCTATTGTTATTTTTCCTGCTCAGAATAATGGTAGAACAAGTAGAGTCCTTAGCTCCTTTTACTGGCAGGTGGATAATTTTTACCTGTTCTTTTTAACCAAGGGTGATACTCATTTTGAGGTTTCTGGCTTGTTGTGAAAGTCTTGGACATATTTTCCCCATTTTTCTTGGGCCTAAAATTTTTTGCTTCAATTGCCTGCACTGTAGTTAATCTCCAAGGCTTTGGATTCCTAAATTGGCATTTGTTCTTAGGGCTTCACAGGATTTTCCTCTCAGTTACTACTCAGAGATATGTTTTTTGTTTGTTTTAGATTTCCACTTGTTTTGTTTTGTTTGTCTTTGAGGAATTTCCTCTACTTATTTTGGGTTCGGTCATACCTTTAAATGCATATTTGCTGTAATATATTCAGAATTTTGTCAGATTGTAATAGAAAGCTTTTTGGGGAATATCTGGTCCATCAAGATGCCGGAAGAGAAGTGTCTTGCTTTAGACCTATACTTTAAAAAAAAAACAAAACATTTTTTATTGTGAAATATAACGTATATGCAGAAAAGTGATAAATTTCCAAGTACAGTTTGACAAGTAGTTATAGAGCAAATTTCAAAGTATAGTATGGGTTACAGTTCCACAATTTCAGGTATTTCCTTCTGACTGTTCTAATACACTAGAAACTAAAAAGAAATATCTATATAATGATTCAGTAATCATAATCACATGTTGAATCCTAACTTCTTTGTTACAACTCCTCCCTCTCATTTGATCATTCTCTCAATCTTCAGGGATATTTGGGCAATGACCTTTCTAACTTCTTCATCTTGAAAAGGGTTGTTGACATTATGGGGTAAGGCGGATACAACTGGTTGATGTTCTGGGAGAGACTGGTACCTCTAAGTTTCAGGGCTTATCTGGCATAGGGACAAACTGGAGGTTTTAAGTTTCTGAAAAATAAACTTAGGTAAAATATTTATAGAGTCTTAGATAGAGCCTTGGGTTTTCTTTAGGGTTTTCAGGAATACTTAGACCTTTACCTTTTAAAACCATGTCTTCTTTCCTCATTTCTTTGTTGAAGCTAAATAATATAATTTAGAATTTGCATCCACGGATAAAAGGCAGGAGAGAAATCATTTTAAAATCACTGAATTATAGTTTCTATAATGTATACTTCCAATAAAAATTAAGACCATATAAGCACATCTCTAATCTCTTGCAACAATTCTTTTCTCCATGATTTCAAAGAAATTACCAATTATGGTTTGGCGTTTACCTCTCTCTGTTCTCTTAAGCCCCTTCTATATAGCCCCTTTGCTTCTGGCATTGCTCTCACATTATTGTCTTATCCTTTTTGAAGATTATTACCTGCTTGAAGACTGTTCTCCTCAATAGAGAAGGTAGGTTCACAAATTGTGGAAGCATTGGTAGGTGAAGCATCACCTTATGAGGGAGTTATCTTGTCACCAAGGGGAATGTGTAGGCTATGGTTCTTGTGCTCATATGGCTCTAAGTCATTTAACTTGCTACTTGTCCTTCTTAACTTGACCTTCATGATGCTGATGTATGGGTGGTTTATGAGGCTACATGCTAGCCTTCCTGTCTTGGTTTGTACTGATTTTAATCTGTTATATACCCCATAAAAGACTATGTTCTTTGAATCCAGTCTTGTGGGGGGACCCATTGTGAGTGGGATATTCTGCTCAGATTATTTCCATGGAGATGGGACCCTGCCCATTCAAGGTGGTTCTTAAATTAGTTTACTGGCATCCTCTATGAGAGGATAAAGGACAGAGACATTTCGGAGGGAAAGCTCAGAGACACTTAGAGAGAAAACACCTAGGGACATTTCAGAGACATCCACTGAAACCAGAACCAGGAGAGAAGCTAAGAGATGAAATCCAGAGTTTGCCACAGAGAAGTTAAGAAAGAACCCCAGATGCTTAGAGAGAAGCACCCTGGGGGAAACAAGCAAGGATGCACAGGAGCTGAGAGAGAGAAGCTAAGACAGAAGCCCAGAGACATTTTGGAGAAAGCAATGGAAATGAGAAGCTAACCCCGGGAGAGGCCCAGCAGACCCTGGCCATGTGCCTTCCCATGTGACAAAGGAACCCCAGGTACTATCAGCCTTTCTTCAGAGAAAGTATCAACCTGTTGATGCCATAACTGGGACATTTTCATGGCCTTAGAACTGTAAAATTGTGAACTAATAAACTCCCATTGTAAAAGCCAATCCATTTCTGAAATTTTGTATTTTGGCAGCTTTAGCAAACTGGAACAAAGCTGCTCTTGCCACTTTTGACTGAGTTTCTCCTAAAGAACTGTACGCTCTATTCTCATAATGCCTGAGACCCCATTGCCAAGCTCAGTTTTGACAGTGGTGTAATGAATGGGAGCTTTTAGATCTGAGTTCTACAAACTACGGGCTTCTACTAAGTGTCAAAAAAATCCCTGTCTGAGGCATAAGAGTTTAAGCTTCAGGAGTAAAATATTATTGTACATGGGTAGTCTCAGGCCCTGTGGAGCTGAGCAGCAGAGTAAGGACAAGGAAGTTGGGCCCTTGGTTAAGACTCTAAGGTTGAGCCCCACCAGATTTCAAGCACAGCTAGGGGCCAAGTGGCCTGAGGCCAAAGTGGGAGCTTCTTTTTTGCCTGAGGCCTTCTGCAACTTTTAAGCTAGAGCTTTTTAGCTTTATTCCTCACCCTTAGTGTGTCTAGCTTAAAGCAGTGGCTATCCTGGTTTCTTCACAGTCACAGTCATTGCTCCTGTTTGGATGGCAGGGGAGAGTCAAGAAGATTTGGCCTCTCCAGGGACCCCGGCCTCCTCTTGTCATTATTGTCATAAAGAGTTGGGCAGGAATCCTGGTCACGTGCCTCCCAAAGGACAAAGACAGATCACCTTACAGGAATGGAGGGAACCTTTGCTAAAATTCTTTAGGTAAGATAAGAAATTGGCAAAGAGAAGGAAGAAAAGAAGAAGCGTCTCACCCCACTGCATTTTCTGCTGCTGCAATGGTAAATGTGAGCTGATGTCTGGGTTCAGCTCACATGTCCGGCAATAAATGAAAAGGTATCAGACTTTTCTGTGTGCTTGCCTGTCTCCTCCCTCCAGAATGTCAGGCTTTGAGGGCAGGGAAACTATCTTCTTTGTCTTAAAAGTCTGGCTGCCTCCTTAGCAGGCTTGGGATCTTGGGTGTGTTCCTTAACCATTCCAAGTCTCTGTTTTCACTTCTGTAAAGTGGGGATCATAATAATAGTACCTACCGCCTAGTGTTGTTTTGAGGATGGAAAATGCATATTGAATGAATTATGTAATGAATGAAGTGATCTTTCTTCCACTGTTACTCCCTTTCAAGAAGTTTGAGCTGGATCGCCTTACTGTCATCAAACTGTGTGGGATTGTGTGGGGTAGGAAGCCCACCCACTCTTTCTTCATCTGCCAGCCCTTGCCTATCCCAGCTGAATCCCCATGTCCCCACATCTCTTTGGGAGTTGGGAAGGGCTGGAGAAACCGTGTGCTGCTCAACGAACTGCCTTTAAAGTCTTTGGAACCAAAGGCAAGGAGCCAGAATCAAAGATTACCTTGTTTTTTTGAGTGTATCACTGGCTATTGTCCCCATCAGACAAAGGCCTTTCATCAGAGGTTCTTTAAAACACTTTTTTTCCCTCCTTTATTTTGCCTTGAAATAAGCTGGGCAACAATTAATTTCAGAGAGAGAGAGAGAGAAAGATAATTCAACAAGGATCTATTACTACTCTCAGCTTCTATTGCTGTAATGAAAATCTATTTCCTTTCCCTTTTGTGTCCCATATAATTTAATGCCCATTTTATTAATGGTCTGAAATAATTACGGAACCCTTTGTGATTCTCAAGTATGTTTCATTTAATTGTGCAATAAATGCCTAATCTCTTCCTCCATCTGAAGCTATTATGGCGTTAAAATTAACAATTATGCAGCAATGCGCCGGGGTCCATAGAAATCACTCCAGATAACTAGACATATATAAATCATTCATGAGAACAATTTCTGAAAAGAGACGAAGGGGAAAAAAATTGTGTTGAAAATGACATTGGGAAGCCAAGGGCCCAGCCTGTAAGAAGATAGTAACACCTTTAAAAAATCTTTTTTTCTTTCCTTTTTTGTTATTATTATTTTATTAATTGTGTATGTGGCATAGACCGCCTCCCTCCAACTTCTATTAGCCTGACAGATATTTTCAGAATTAATTAACTGTTAGCTCTGAGGATAAATTGTTCATTATCAATTTCCCCCCTCTTTCTTTCTTTCCTTTTATAGTTTTTCTTTTTCTTTCAGGCCAGCAATTGCACTCCCTGCCTTTCTCCAGCAGCTCCTGTTCTGCACAACTATCCAAATGGGGAAAGTGCTTTTTCTTTCAGGCCTATTCACTTCTCCTCTTCTCCCTTTTGTGGGATTTAATAACCATGGCTGATAGGCTCGCACTGGACAGAGAGGTTAAGTTTGTTGTCTCAGCACTTTACTGACAAGGGGCAGCACAATAATTTTGTAGTTTCTAACCAGCCCTATGGGATTGCCTATGACCTGGCCCACACAGGCATAATCTGCAGAGAATGTTCTGAAATCCTGCAGCCCCAAACATTCTGCTTGGCTAACAGCATTTCCATTGGTGCAGTTAAAGCCCGCCTCCATCTTTTAAAACATTCCTGTGTCCTAAGAGATTCCCAGCAAACATGCTCCCACCCACCCCCTCCCCTGATGCACACACAGACATGCAGGCATAACACAAATGCATTCTGTGAGCAGGGTCAGGAAACCAAGTGCCACAGAGATAGGCAGGACATATAAATAGACGAGTGAAGTTGGTGTGGTGGGTTGGGAACTGTGCAAATTGAGATCCTATGCCCTGCCTGAAGGGGGCAGCTGCTATCCAGTTTCCAGGTTTCATTGCCTTTTCAAAATGTGGGCCCAGAGTGGACAAATCTGACATTTCAAGAGAGGCCTGACATTTTAATGTGGAACCTACCAATTGATTGTGACAACCAATTTAAGAAAATTTAAGAGATGGAGTAGGCTAAAGAAAACTCATGAACAGGATGAGTTCTGGCTTGGGTTGTTAAATTGGGCCCCTGCTCTAAAGGATTGATGTTTGTTTCAAGAATTTGGTCTGATAAAACGTTTCTAAAAAGGAAGACCAACTACGCTGCCCCTTGGCTGTGTAGTGTGCTTCATAGGCTCCAGGCTTGAGTCTTTGGGGTCTGAGAAATGCCTGAGGTTGTTCTGAAGTTTGAGCACCATAATGATGAGGATTTTGGGGGTTCATGTTTGATTTCCTTCCAAGTGTCACCAGCTCTAAAGAATCAATGTGAACACTAAAGAATCATCAGGGTTACAGTGAAGGGTGACAAATCCAATGGTGCTCATGTTCCTGATGATTTCACAAATGGTTTGGTTAATTGTTAATCAAGGGCACGTGGTATTTAGAGTCCGAAAGGGCTTGGTGCAGTGATGCCAGAAATATGGACTCTATTGATGATACTTAATACTTCTTGAGAGCTTACTAAATATTAGACCCAGATCCATGCAATTGACATTGATTAACTGATTTACTCTTCCTCATGATGTTATTAGGTAGGTATTATTATTTCCATTTTGCAGATGAAGAAATCAAGAAGTGAAGGAACATATTCCAGATCACTTAATATAAATGGCAAAGGCAAGATTCAAACCCATGGCTGTCTGACCCCAGAGCTTGAGCTTTTAGCTATTGTGGGAAAATGCCTCCTGGCTTGGTTCCTGCTATAACCGAGAGATCAAAAGCAAAGGTAGTACATGACTAGAGAAAATTTAGCAAATCATAATAAAAGCACATCTGAACAGAGCTAAACAGTTATAAAATGCTTGATGTTAATTTTCTAACTTAGAGACAAGTTTTAACTACTATGGCCAAACCCACTGATAAACAGCTTCAGTAACTTTGTATGTTTTGGTTTGCTAAAGCTGCCAAAATGCAATATACCAGAAAATGGGTTGACGTTTAACAATGGGGATTTATTAAGTTACAAGTTACAATTCTAAAACCATAAAAATGTCAAAATTAAGGCATCGACAACAGGATACCTTCTCTGAAGAAAGGCTGCTGGCTCTCTCTCTCTCAGCTCCTGTGGGCCCTTCTTGCTTCCCTGGGCATTTCTCTCTCTCTCCAAATGTCTCTTACTTTAATCCTCTCATGAGGACTCCAGTAAAGAATTAAAACCCACCTTGAATGGGCAGGGTCACATCTCAATTGAAACAACCTAATCAAAAGGTCCCAACCACAATAGGACTGTACTCACAAGGATGGATTAAAAGAACATGGCCTTTTCTGGGATACATAACAGCTCCAAACCAGCACAAGTATCTTTGTACTTCTCTTTACACAACATCAAGATTATTTTTTAAAAATTAAGTACTGAAAATAGAATTCTTTGATCAAAGGGTATGCAAAATTGTAAGGATTTTAAATGTATGTGGTTGAATTGTCCTCCAGGTAAGGTATATGTTCATCCCCTAACAACAGTTCTGCCATCATTTTTAATGCCTGCATACTATTCTATCACAAGGATGGAGACACACTCATGTCAAATTTCAAGGTCTTCATCAAGGTTTTATTTGACTCTTTCTTGTAAAACTAACTCTGGTTCTTTCTTCCAGAGTTAAGTGAAAAGCAATCTCAATCCATGCTGAAACTTTTCTGTAGAATAAAACACTCCTAGGACTGGCACTTTGGGAGAGGGGGAAGTTTGGCATCCAAATTCCTTATCAGAGTCTTTCTTTCATTTCTATGTTCTTTAATTATCTGCTCACATGAATAAGAGAGTGAGAGTTGTGTTGCCTTTGAAACACCTCTAGCTAGTTACTTGACTGTAGTCTTTGTCTCTTTTATTTTTTCTTATTAAAAATTTTTTCTATTTTTTTTAATTAGAGAAGTTGTAGGTTTACAGAACAATCATGCATAAAATACAAAATTCCTTTATACCACTCTGTTAGCAACACCTTGCATTTTTATGAGTGTTATCCCTGATTTTCTCCTCTATCAGAAAAGATGCATCACGCTTCCACATTTGCATGAATCTAGCCTGGAACCACCTATAATGACATTTCAATTCAGAATTTCATGATTTTCCTGGTCAATAAGATCAAAGCTATTCAACAAACAGCTCTTCCCAATTTTGTTACCAAAGTCCTGATTCAGATTTCTAACTGTAAATTTTGCTTAAAGATAAAATACCTTTTAAAGAAACACATTTCACACTTAAACAGAATGCATATTTCTAAACATAAATGACATGGGACCTACTTTACATTGTGGAATGTTTGTCTCACCCCTGGAGATCTTTAAAAATAGGATAATAAAAGCTAACATTTACTGAGCACTTATGATCTGTGAGGCACCATGCGTTGCAAGCACTAATTTGTTTGCTTTCACAGTAATCCTACAAAGTAGGTATTTTCTTTTTATCCTATTTAATAGATAAGGAAATAAAGCTTAGAGAGTTTAAGTAATTTGCCCAAAGTCACACAGGCTGTAAATGGAAGAACCAGTATCCACCACAGCCTGTTTTTTTAATAACCATCTTAAATTGCACAATATCTTGATTGGTGTTGGAAACAGTTCCAAACACAAAAGCATCAGGGATCCAGGCCATGGATAATTTGGATGTGAGTGCAGAAGTCTTTACCCACGTATGGCCCATGCATTTTGGGATATTTGGTGTTGGGACCCAGTCAACAGCCTGACAGGGCAGCAGTGTTACGGACATCGGAGGCATCGGGTCTGTCCATTGTCCGGCGCCCTCTCGCTCGGTCCCACGCGTCCCGTCCTCGGCCGGCAAGGAGAACAGAGGGAAAGAGGGAGAGACACAGACAAACTGACACTTGAGGCACACAGCGGCAGTGAACGCAAGCCTTTTACTGGAGCCAGGAAGAAAACTTTCTCTGTTACATATTCCACACGAGGCTTTACACCCCATGGGAGAACAACCTCTATGCGGCCGTCAGGCACGGCTCCCTGTGGGCTGTCTCTCCGAGGCTAGCGCGGGCACTTTCTTATATACGATAGTTACAACCAATGTGCAGGCACTACGTAAGCGTGTACAATAGGCTAGCAGGCAGCCGCCGCCCTAAGCGTCATATGCGGAAACGGGATGCAGGCGCCATCTTGGCTCACTCGATGGGCGGGGGTAACTCGAGAGCAGGTCTCGGCGTGTCCAACAGGCCCTAACTCTAGAGCAGGTCGCGGCTCGTTCACTAGGCCCCAACCCGGGAAGCGGCTCTCCACAGTCCATCCCAAGGACTGCACAGCCCTGGCATCGGAGGGGGTTCTCAGAGCCTGCTGCAATCCTAGCAAAGGTAATGTATTCCTCTCAGAGGCAGAATTCAGGAGCGACACGTTATTACCTTTCCTAGCAATTGTTTTGTTTAATTTCCATTTTAAAATTTATTTCCTGTGAGAATGAAATGACTGGATTCATTTGTGCCAGGGAGGGCAGGTGAATTTCTTATTAACTCTCCCAGGTAATAGGCAGCTGCAGCGTGGGCTGTGCGGAGGACCTGAATTACTCAGGGCTGGGGGCGGGGGGACTCGGAGAGGGCGTGATTGATGCAGTGTTCAGCGGGGCCAGGAGGCAGGTGCGCTGGGGGGTCTGGAGGGGAACACGCTGGTTGAGGTTATATACAAAAATCTAGAGTAGGCAACTCCTGGCGGTGGGGAGAGCATTCCTGTCTTTCCCCCTGGCTGGAACAGAGAACTTATTAAGGAAAAAATAAAAGATTTTAAGCACTTGTAAAAATCTCTTCTTTGAAACAAAGTTGATCTCCCTTTCTACGGCCGGCAGATATGACGTGGTGTGGATTGAATGTTGAGAGCTTGATAAAGAGGCAAGGGACCTGAGATTGTGTAAGGGACAAAGACTTGCTCATCCCTCTGCCTGTGCATGTAACTGAGTGGACTACTGGGCTGCTGGACTTCTATTCTGCTGTGGCCCTTGTCCTCCCATCCCTGGTACCCTTATTCTTGCACAGACTCTGAGGACCGGATCCTGTAGACTCAACACCTCAGAGCCTACCCCCTTGGCAGTCCCTTTTGATCAGTGGCCAAGTGTTGTCCAGTCTCCCTCATGGTGTACCTGCTGTCTGTCCTTCTCTTCTTTTAATTTTTTACAATATATTTTTAATTTTACAAACAAACCCTCCCCCCTCCCTCCCTCCATCGGTAAACTCTAATCTGCTTTCTACATCTGTGAATTTGCTATTTCTTATAAGTAATATGATACCTCTTATAAGTAATATCATACAGTTTTTGCATTTATGTGTCTTGCTTGTTTCACTGAACATAATGCTTTCAGAGTTCTTCTGTCTTGCAGCATATCTTGTAACTTCATTCTTCCTATGGCTGAATAATATTCCATTGTGTATATGTCTCACAGTTTATCCATTCATTTGAAGATGAGCACTTGGGTTGTTTCTACCTTTGGTCTCTGGTGAATAATGCTGCTGTGAACATTGGTGTAAAAGTATCTAAGTAAAAGTATCTATCTGAAACCCTGCTTTCACTTTCTTTGGGTATATACCTAGAAGTGGAACTGCCAGGTCTATATTTAACTTTTTGAGGAAAGTCCTTATTGCTTTCCACAGTGGCTGTACCATTTTACATTACCACTGACAATGCACTAGAGTCCCAATGTCACCACATCCTCTTCAACACTTGTTATTTTACATTTTTTAAATGATAGCTGTTCTTGTGGGTATGAAGTAGTTTTACGTTGTGGTTTTGATTTGCATTTCCCTCATGGTTAATGAAGTTGAACATCTTTTCATGAGTTTATTGGCCATTTGTAAATCTTCTTTGGAGAAACGTCTATTTAAGCCATTCCCCTCACCCCCACTTCCACCCCCATTGGGTTTTTTGTCTTCTTATTGTTGCATTGTAAAAGTTCTTTATATATTCTGGTCTTTAAGCCCTTATCTGATACCTGGTTTCTAAATATTTTCTCTATTCTGTAGGTTGTCTTTTCACTTTCTTGATAATTTCCTTTAAGGCATAAACATTTTTATTTTGATAAAATCAAATTTATATATTTCTTTTGTTGCTTGTGCTTTTGGTGTCATATCTAAGAATCCATTGCCAAATTCCAGGTCATGAAGATTTGCTCCGATGTTATCTTTTAAGAGTTTTGTAGTTTTTGCTCTTATCTTTAGGTCTTTGATTCCTTTCGAGCAGCTGCCCCTTCCACCACCGGTCTGTTCAAATGTCACTGGCTTTCATTCCCCTAAGTCCAGAGGCAAGGCTGGAATATCTTCCAGGGCCAGGCAGGGAAATGCAGGGAAAATGATATATGGCACCCCATCCTTAGTCTCAATGTAGTGGACTTTGGAGAATTGAACAGCACCTTGTCAAGGGCAGCTGCCGCTCTGACCCAGCCAGTATCTCTATGCAGGAATTCTTTTTTAGGAAATTTGTATTTCCCCGAGTCCTGAGAAAAATCGGTTGAGAAATCAGGAATATAAGAAAAAGTATAATTCTTTGGCAAAAATGAAAGTTTCACAATCAACATAGGGAGTCCACTGATGTCAAGTCAAAACAAGAGCAGGAACTGCTGACATGGAGTCAGAAGGTTAAGGTCTACTTTCCTGGAAACAAGGACAGGAGCATGTAAGAGAGAAGAAGTTGAGATTAAATTAATCCCTGTGATCTAATCCATGGGTCTTGCTTGTAGTTGTCGCCATGCTTGAAGCATGTGTTTGTGGGTCCTGTCTGCTGCTTACAATGAGTCCTTTATGCAAATAAAACAAATTTGAATGCATTTATATGAATAGTATACTTAATACAAATCCTATGAATAGTGTTCCAAGTTTGGGAAGCAAAGTAGGTCCTTAAATTGCCCTGTTACCCTTGCTGGGAGATTTGAATGTTACAGTATTCAAATACTGTCTTATCTAGTGGTTTTCTCAGGTTTTTTCCAGTGTTTACCATGGTGTACATTTAATTGTAAATACTAGTAAACTTATTATTTCTTACTTATTGAACAAAAACGTTTAAAAATACCCACCATAATGAGTAATGAGTATGAAGAATTTTGAACATACTTTTAAAATAACATGATTTGGGAGGAATTTCTGAGAATTCCATTTTTTTGTCCCTGAACCCCAAAGGTTAATATCCATGGGGAATTTTGAAACACTAGATTCAGCTGATCGTTGCCAGACTTTACATCATAAGAGAAGTTAAAAATATGGATATTTATGTGAAATCTCCCAATTTTTAAATTGGAATATGTTAACATTTTCAATTTTATTCTCTAATGCATTAATCTTGACTTTTCTTCTATTTAGAATGTCTTTCTTCTCCCCTCATTTCTAAACCAACCTACAAAATCCTTCCCATCTTTCAATCCGTCTTCTCTCAAATGTCACCCCCTTCAGAAAATCATCCTCTTCACCCTCCACCTCTCAACCTTTTAGAGTACTCTGGGCCATTTCCGTGGCCCTACTGGGCATCGGTAATATCTGGGTACACCTCTAATAGAGAATTTAGAGTTTAGATTCTTACCTGTATGATGCTGTGCTGCATCCATACTTGTACCACCCACAGCATCTGAACACTGCAGGGACTCAATACATATTTTTTTTAATAAATGGGTGAAAGAAAGTAACAGATATCTGGATTATATACCCATAAATCCTAGAACCTGACCCCCCCAGAAACCATCATCAGCCGAAATACATTTCCATCGGTGGCCACTTCCAGGAATGAAGGTTGGCCAAAGGCCAAACAGGGAATTGCAATTAGCAAATTCATGAATATCCTGTTTACATTTCAAACAAGGTCATAGCTTGGTTTCTGTACCTAAAGAATTGTGCTTTATTTATAGACCACTAATGACTATTAATAAGTGGAATTGTGGTTGAACTTCACGAATGCCACAACTGGGGAACAAGCTCAATCTGCTCTCTTGTATGAAAATTACACTGATTAGAACATAATGACTAACTAAAGAGGGGTTTGTATGTTCAATTCCAGGGCAGAGGAGGCTAATGAGTTCACTTGCTCAGACTCCATTCTTCTAGGGGACAGTAGGAGGGAACTTTTGGTCTTGAGACACAAGGGTCTAGTTCTTAAGAGGTCCCAGCTGACTTCCTATGATGCCAATATCCTGAGCACTCCCTATAAGTGCGGGAAGTTAACCATCTTTGTGTTTCCTTTGTATCCATCACAAAGCCTTGAACTTAATGGGTGTTCAATTAATGTTGAAAAGAATTCTCTCCATCTTATTTTCTCACCACCATGTATTTCAGTCAAACATTTACTATATCCATACTGTGTATTAAGTGCTAGAATACAGAAAGAAACAGGACATAGTCCCTTTCCTTAGAAAGTGAATAAACCAATAGTTATATATGATTCAGTGGGATAAATGCTAGAATAGCTCAGTGCCCTGTCATGTTAGGCATTTCCCACTGTATCTTGTACTTTAATTAAGACCTTCAACTGCTTTCTATTGCAGTTCATTGTTTTTTCATGAGTCACCCACAATATACTGTAAGCATCTCAAGGGTGGAGAATGAGCGTTTAACAATTTTGTGAGCCTATGCTAGCTCAAGCTGGCATTGGGTATGCTTCAATAAGGGTCAAAAGGGATAAATGAGCAAGAGTGTCATGGGTCTTTCAAAACTCTGATACTTTAAGCTCACTTTGCCTTCAACAAATGGAAGGAGCCTAGCAGCCCATCTGGAAGATCCAAGAGACCCAAGAAAGCATGCTCAGCCTCACCGGGAAGCTGCAGGAATCAGCGCTTGGTCTGAGAAATAGACATGGCCTATAGCTTGTGCAAGGCAAGCTGTGCCTCCAAACCGAGAGTCCTGATCTGCAATGAATCATTGTAATTTACTACCTGTTCTGGTTTGCTAATGCTATCAGAATGCAAAACACCAGAAATGGATTGGCTTTTAAAAAAGGGGTTTATTTAGTTATAGAGTTACAGTCTTAAGACCACAAAGTGTCCAAGGTAAGGCATCAACAATCGGGTACCTTCACTGGAGGATGGCCAGCAGCGACTGGAAAACCTCTGTTAGCTGGGAAGGCATGTGGCTGGCATCTGTTCCAGAATTCTGGTTTCAAAATGGCTTTCTCCCACGACATTCCTCTCTAGGCATCTGTTTGCTCCTGGATTGTGTTCTCTGTAAACTGCAGCTCCTCCAAAATGTTACTTTCATTTGCTCTGAGGTCCTTCTGTATATGAACTCCTTTATATGACTCCAGTGATCCAATTAACACCCACCCTGCATGGGTGGAGTAACACCTCTATGGAAATTATCCAATCAAAAATTTCACTCACTGTTGATTGAGTCACATCTCCATGGAAACACTCAATCAAAGAATTCCAATCTAATCAACACTAAACGTCTGCCCTCACAAGATTGCATCAAAGAACATAGCATTTTGGGGGACATAATACATCCAAACAGGCACACTACCCTAACATCCTAGTGATTCTGTGAGGGTCATGTCTTTGACATAAATTGGCTTCTCTGGGTCACCTCACCACCTTCATGACCCTGGTCCGATCAAGTATCCAAACCTGCCATGTTGAGGATCAGGTCTTGGAGCCATAAGGATCATATGATCCAGAACTGCTTGGGTTTCACCTTCCATCTTTTGCAGTAGGAGGGAAAATGGGGCCAACAAAGAAAAGCAAAGTTAAGAGTTGGTGCCCTCATAACACTGTTCAAGCTCTTGGAACTAGCTGTGCCTAAAAATAACTATCTCTGGACTCTAGTTACAGGAACCAATAAATTCCTCCCCTTCTTATTTCTTAGTTTAAGCTGATGAATATCACTTGCATCCAGGAGGTGAGTAATAGATTCTGATATTTCTTCTTCTAGGAACTTCTTCAACTTCTTAGGAAATGCCAGTATAAGTTAAGGCATGTGCTTTGGAGTGAGACAAATCTGGTTTCAAACTCTGACTACTGCATTGTTGAGTCTTTTTGTTACAGTAGCTCAGCCTCTTATCCTAACTAATATACCAAGTGAAAAACGATTCAGGCCTAAAGTGAGGTGATGGCCACAAGGACAGAAAGAGGAGTCATATTTGAGTACTCTTAAGGGCTTAGAATGGAAAAAGTATGGTAGTTTATTATATGTGTGGAGTGAGAGTGAGGTGGCAGTTGATAAATCCTGGTTTCTGGCTTGAGTGACTGGTGGATGGTGGTACCCAGGGCCAGTTTCATAGGCTTGCCTCACACACCCCCAGTGGACCCCCATCCTGACAGACTTCCAGGTACACTGTTATGTGCCTTCCATCCTATGAAGGCAAAATGTCAGAGCTCTAGAAGACCTATGGCACTCTCACTCATTTATTTTGTTCTTTCAACTCTTGAAAGCCTCCTGAGTGCTGGCTTGAGCTAGCACCAGCACACAAAATTGAATAAAGCATTTTCTCTTCCCTCAGGTTGCTCACCATGTAGTGGGGGTGTAGTGGGAGTGCCTGATGATAAAGCAGTGAACTCCAATAGAGAGCAGTTGAAGGTCTTAATTAAAGTTGCACAGGATTGCACACTCTACTACTGCCATCTTGAAATTCTTAATAATATTTGAATAAGGGCATTGCATTTCCATTTTGCGCCAGGACCCACAAAGTATGTAACCAGTCCTGGTGATGCCATTCACTTAGAAAGAGCCCAGATAGCAGAAGAAGGGTTTGGGGGTGAAGATAATAGATTTGGTTAGGGCATCTGAAGAGGGGAGGCTGACAGCAGTGGTCTGGAATGGATGGGTGAAAAGAAAGCAGCCCCAGTCATTGCTGGACTTCTAGAGTTTGGGGGACAAGGCTTGTGAATTTCCTGTGTGTTTAATGGATGCTGGGCCCCTGAGAGCCATTGTAATGGAAACATGGGGATCACAGCCTCCTTGCCTCTTGGGGAGTGCTTGTGTGAGGACCCCAATGACAAGTAGCAAAAATACGTTTATGGGACACAGAGCTAGAGAGGTAAGATAAAGATTGAGGCAACTTACTGGATGGAGGTTTACAGAATTAAAGTTAATATTCTCAATATCTTGCCCATACAGATGCTGTGGAAAGAACAGAAATGACTGCCCTTAATCTCCTGCTGTATTCCTTAGCAGATAATGTTTTGTTTGTTTGTTTTTGTTCCAGCAATTTGACAGTTTGACTGTGGATACTATATCTCTCTGGCAACAGGACTTGAAGCAGTGCCAAATGGCCCATGGTGGTGGTGGGGAGATGTCCAGTATTTTATTTTAAGAACAAGAAAATATGCCTTTTTATTGATTTAATTTGTAAGCCAGAACATTTTGAGACATAGTGCAAGGGGTACAGGCTCTAAGGTCAGGCATCTCAGGTTCAAACCCAAGTTCCACCAGTTGCAAGCTGAGTGACCTTGGGCAAGTCACTGAATGTCTCTGAGCATCTGTTTCCTTATCTCCAAAATAACTGCACCTTGCAGGGTTGTGGTAAGGATTAGAAGTCACATGAGAGTGACAAGATGTTGATTTGGTTGACAAATCTGGGAAATGGCTAAGTGCCTGCATATTTTAAGAGATCTCCGAACGGTTTCCTAAGAAGTGGCCAAACTGATCCAGTAAACATCATCTTCAACAGCCCTACATGACAGGAGTCTACAGGGTGCATTGACAATGATCTTGGAAGGGAACTTGCAGGCACAGAGAGGGCAGAGAGGAGGGGCAGGGGTGCTTTTCTCCTCCCTTAGCCAAGTGAGGAACAACCCAAAGGATTGTCTTAGAGAGATTAGGGGTGCTTAAGAGAAAGGGAGACCCTCACATTCCTCCCTGTGCCACTGGCAGAGTGCAGCTTGAGAGAGTTCAAGCAAGACCGTCTCATACCTCCTGGAATTTTTTTTTTTTTTTTTTTGCAATTTTATTGAGACATATTCACACACCATATAATCCATCCAAAGTATACAATCACTGGCTTACAGTATTATCATATAATTGTGCACTCATCACCACAATCAATTTTAGAACATTTTCATTACTCCAAAATAAAGGAAAAAAAGATAAAAAAAAACACTCAAACCATCTCATACCATTTACCCCCCTATTATTTATTTTTCTATTGTCTTTATTTTATTACTCATCTGTCCATACACTGGGAAAGGGAGTGTCAGTCACAAGGTTTTCATAATCAATGGTCACCCCACTATACAATCATCATCGACAATCAAGGCTACTGGATTTCAGTTCAACAGATTCAGGTATTTCCTTCTAGCTATTCTAATGCATTAGAAACTAAAAAGGGATATCTACATAATGACTTCTCAACTCTATTTGAAATCTCTCACCCACTGAAACTTTATTTTGTTTCAATTCTTTCCCCCCTTTTGGTCAGGAAGGCTTTCTCAATCCCATGATGCCAGGGCCAGGCTCATCCCTGGGAGTCATGTCACATGTTGCCAAGGAGATTTACACCCCTGGGAGTCATGTCCCACATAGGGAAGAGGGCAGTGAGTTTATTTTCAGAGTTGGCTTAGAGAGAGAGGCCACATCTGAGCAACAAAAGAGGTTCTCTACCCCCTGAAATTTTAAGGGCCTGGAAACTGCTGCCCAAAGTTGTGAATGGGAAGACTGGCTGGAGACAGGGCAGCCTAAGGAGTGGCCTTCACTTTACTTGGTGGCCAAGGGTTAGCAGGCTTTCCTGAAAGTCACAGGGATGCCCTGGGAGACGACCAGGTGAGAGTTGTCTTGAAAAGATCAACACAAAGAGAGCTATTCTCTGAAAAGGGAGTTCTGTGCAATTCTCCAGGACTGTTTCATGGAAGCAAAAACTTAGGACATTTATGAAAGGTCAGCTAAGAGAACACCTTCATCACCTGTAGGTTGGTCACTCCATGACAGAGAGGAACAGGATTTGGTTTCCTGCATTGACAAGGACATTTAATTTAGTTCCAGCTGAGTTACAAAAGTATTTGCTCACTTTCCCTCTAATTTCTGCTCCTTAATCTGATCTGGGGGAGGTCAGAAGATGGAGAATGGTGGATCAAAGAAAAATTAAAAACACCACCACCCCTATTTCCCTATTGTAATGCTTAGATCTGAACTTAGAGTGACTGGAATGGGGGACAGGCAGGGAAGTAGAAGACAAGATGTAAATAGGATGAAAGATTTAAATTGGATTTGACTTAGATTGGAGTTGACTTTTTTTTTCCTTACTTTTTCTTGTGGAAAATTTAAAGTATATACAAAAGTAGAAAGAATAATATAATAAACTCCCACATACACATCAGTCATCTTCAAAAATTATCAATTTGTGGCCAATCTCATTTCATCTATAATCACACCTGTTCTCTTCCCCCCTGGATTATTTTGAAGCAAATACTAAACATCATATTATTTAATCTTGAGTTTTCAGTGTGTCTTTCTGACATATAAATACTCTTAATTGAAGCATAACCACAATATTATTATCACACTTAAATATTTGACAATATTTCCTTAATATCATCAAATATCCAGTCAGTGTTTAAACTTACCCAACTTCTCATAATATGTTTATAGTAAGTTTGTTTAAAATAGGATCCAAAGTCTATGTATTGCATTTGGTTGGTTTATCTTTTAAGGTGTTTTTAATCTACTGTTTTGCTGTGCTTCTTTTTTTAATTCCTTTGGCTTTGCCTGTTAAAGAAATTGGCACACACACTATAGAGATTCTTATATTCTGAATTTTCCTATGCCTTCCCATAGTGCCATTTAGAACATTTCTCTATATGCTGGTACTTATATGCAGAGGCTTGATCTGCTTCAAGTTTGATTTTTCACAAGAAGTGTTATATTGGAAGTGTTGTATACTTCCATCAAGAGACATATCATGTCTAGTTTGGACTGGACTTTACAATATCAGAAAATAAGAATTTTAATATGTGAAAATGACTCGTGAGCTGTGGAATCTCCCTGTGATGTCACATACAGGTAGGGAAGGAGAACCTCACACTTGATTTTTGAGGGCAGTGGTACAAAAAGAAGAGAGGTGTTTCTGGACTATAACATAATCATAATGTAGAGTATATAATGAAGGTTCTGCACCAGAATGCTTTGGTTCAAATTGAAGCTCCATTATTTACTAGCTGTGTAACCTTAGGCAAGTGCTTTGACCTCTCCGTGACTCAGTTTCCCCATCTGTGAAATAGTGCTACTGGTGGAGCTATGGGAGGATTGAGTAACTTAACATAAGGTAAAACATTTAGGACAGTGCCCAGCACATAGTAAGTACTCTACCTGTCAGTTGTTATTGCTGCTACTGCTGGTATTTTTGTTAACAAGTTTGGTGTTAGCAGGTGTTCAACAAATGTTAGCTGTTTACATACAAGCTTTTGTCTAGTTTCACATAAAGTGATATTAGTGGCCCGAATAGGATCCAGGGTGGTTAGTATCTATCACATCTACTCTTTGGCAAAATAACGTATAGGAGAGAGTTGAAGTTTATCTTTTTTTCTCTTCCCGTTATCCTCTTTCTCCTCCCTTTATCCCTCCAATATCTCTTCTGTCGGAAGGGTCCTGGCTGCACTGGAGCAGGGTTCTCAGCTCAGCTCTGCTCGAGTCTCTACGAGTCTTCTTGGGGAAGCCCAGGCAGCTCTGCATCCTAGTGTTCTCATCTGCAAAATTACAGACTGGTATAGTTTCTATTCTTAAAATTAAATATTTCCTTTCATATATATATAAATCCTGTAACAGATCCTTTCTCTGAACATGCCTTTGGAGGACAAGGAAACTTAGATAGTCAACTTAAGTGTATACCACCCCTCCCCCATTAAAATTGGAGTCTTCCCCATGCCAGGCTTCTGTCCCCTTTCTAGGATGGGTGCGGATCTCCACTTCAGGTTCATAGTGACACAAAGAGGCGGGAAGAAGATGACCTAGTTTCAGTGCTAAAAAGTGATTTTAAATTAAGGCCTTTTATTTAAGTTTATTAACAAATTCCTTATACTGCATTTATTATTTTTTTTCCAGCATGGTTCAAAGTACTTTCCAAATATTAACTGATTTAATTCTTACAACCACCCTGGGAGGTAGGTACTAAGCTTACTCCAATTTTATACATATGGAAACTGAGACATATAAATTTTAACCTGCCCAAAGTCACACTGTTAAGGTCAACATATATTTAAAAAAAAAAATGTTAAAAATATCTCATGTGAACTTAAAGTAGATATATGTCAAAATTTAGCTCTTTAATGAGGGAAGTAGCAGGATGGTAAAGGGAGCTCAAAGAGCATTTGAAGAACAGGCATTTATATAATTGGGAAAGGTTTAATAAAGTAAATTGGCTAAATTAGAGACAAACTGGTTGATGTCTTATAGGGCCGTAAAACTGTAACCTTTGGAGTTATCTGCTATCAGGTAGAAATTATTTGATCCCTACTGACAAAAATCTGAAGTTAACACATAACTAAACAGAGTTTGAGCCATAATAAATAGTGAATAGTAACTCAAAAGATGGTTATTCCCCTAGAGAATTAAATAGTCCTCCAGTGGGCATGTTAGATGATGCTCCAGGGTAAAACTGAAAAGAGACACAGTTATCCTTTTGCCTTGTTTCCATGTTTTGGATTAAAAACTGGCAGTTTGGTTATTAGAACTCAACTCAGAACCACTTCATTATGTTGCATTGCTAAATGACAGGATTTCCCTCCTCACAATTAAGCCATGGCCAATAAGAAAAAGAACAATAGTTTGCTTTAATGTTCTTAAGTATAAAAGTATAATGGATGATTATAGAAGCACATCAATCTCCAAAAGTCTGCATCTTTAAGAAAACTCATTTCTTTTGTGATTCTCTCTTTGATTTCATTGGGTGGGGAAAAGTGGGAGAGAGGTGGGAAACTTTTTTCCTGGAAAGATTATACAAATTGATATTCAACATTGATTGTAGTGGTAGCTGATAATTCTCGGAAGAGGAAGTGGGGACAGAGAATTTGTGGGTTCACCTAAGAACCTCTTATGCCTTCACCTATGAGAGTCATTCTCCATTTAGGGGAATAGGCATTGATCTTTGGTTTCCTAAAAATGAATGGAAAGCATATTTATTATGCTTGTCTAAAAACATTATATAAACAATCAATTGTCAAATACTATATAAAGAGTATATTTTTGACCAGGGCCTGGCTGGTGGGGATGGGGTCGTGGATGTGGTATAGAGAGAGTTGTGTACTGAATACAGTGAATTATTTATTTCTAAGGAAACAGATCCACTGAGAAGCTTTCAATATACTACATCCCCTAGAGATTTTTTTTTTTTAAATCTTGGTGATCTGTCCTTTATCAGCTTAGTTGTTTAATTCCTGCTGCCCTTTTATTGATTCTGGTGATGTGTTACCATAAGAATTGGTTTCTATCAATTTCCTCTCACTCATTATTACTGGGACTATATTTAAGGTCTTCTATGTCCGTGGGCCCGTTTGGGACCCCACAACCAAATTCAAAGACTAATTTATACCTCCTGTGACTTCTCTATTGCTAAGAGTGCCTAACAGAAAGGTAAGTATTCTCTATCTAGAAAGGGGGCAAATCACCACAGCTGAATTCAGCATCTTCCCAGGAATGCTTGATTTCCTGTTATAACTTGATCTCAAAAGTAGTTCCTGACAGAATTGCAGATAGGCAGGAAGATGATTCTACCAGTTTGCAGAGGCCTAGAAACCAAGCATAAGGGAGAAATTAAGGTTAATGTAAGAGAAAAAAAAAATAGGTGGTAAATGAGGAAAGTATTTGAGAAAAAAATGGAAAACATTAAATACTGTATTTATTGGCACAAATTAAATTATTGACCCCTAGGCAAAAATTCAGAAGGGGTTCCCTGTCCCTTGGTAAATAGACAGATAGCAATGGTAGAGCTGTATATTCATAAAGAACAAGAAAGAGGCAGGCATGAGCCATTCCTCCAGCTCTGACTTTGGCTCACTTCTTTGTTTTAATTCATCACATATTGGGCATCTGGGTGTACTGCTAAATTCAGAATACAGCAGTGAAGAAGACACAGTCTTCACTCTCACAGAGCCCATAGTTTGTTCCTTTACATAACATTTTCCAGTTTGTTCATGCAGGGCAGAAAAAAATTAAGAATTGTTCAATTATGCCGGGTTGGGTAATTTAGCTAAAGTATGTATATATATGCAATACTCACACATATTTATAAATACATAGTATTTTATGAAGTCACAACCATGTAATTATCTTCTATTGAATTCTTGTCTCCATTTGCTCCCCAGCTACTCATTCTGTTATCTCCTATAATATGACCACTGAAAGGTCATGACCAGCCTCCCAGTTGTCAAATGCAGTGACCTTTTTCCAGTCCCTGCTGTCCTTGACTCCTCTGAACATTTGACACTGTTGCATCTTCCCTCCTCAAACCTTTCTTCTTTCCTTGCATTATCCTATTCTGGTTAGGACCACAGGCTTTAGCAAACAGGCGAAGGTCACTTTGAATCCTTGCTGAATCAGAATTTATGACCTAGGAAGTAGTCACTTCAGCTCTGTGCCTTCGGTTGGCTCACCCATGAAGCAGGAATAACAATCTCTCCCTAGCTCACAGGATCTCATAGAGCGAGGATGAAATGACATAACGTATGTAAACAATGTGGTGAGCCCTCAGGTTCCACCTCTTTTTCTTCCCTCCCAAATGTGTCCTGTGTCCAGATCCCTGAATTCAAGCCTCTGTCACCTCAGTCAACACCCTGTCTCTTGGATCTCATCGTTTCTGCTGGGTTCATTTCCCACCTCTAGGTGGAAGAGAATGGCTCTCCAATCATTCTCTCTAGTTCTAACCCTCAGCCCACGTCAGTCCCATCCCACTGCTCAGAGGGCTCAGCATCAAAGATAAGGACACAACCTCTACTTTTCAGAAACAACCTAGAGTAGTGCTTGTTGTTGCATTCCCATTACATAATGGCAGGGGAGGGAAAACCAGGCTTGGTAGAATGGCTTAAAGCTAGGTGACCCTAGGTCCCAAATTGCTCAGACCAGACCTGGGTAATGCATGTTGTCCCAGTGTCCTGTCCAATGAGCACACCTTTCACTCTCAAATGGGTCACAGTTAGGAGAACAATTATATGGTCACCTTGATTAAGGCTGTTTGAGCATAGGGACCTGGTTGAGTTACTCCATTTACTTGCTTATTCATTTGGTCTTTTACTGAACAAATATTGAACTTCTCCTCTGGGTCAGGGCCTGGGGCTAGAGAACTAGACAACATGTGGTCCCCACCCAAGAAGTTCAGAGTCCATTGAGTGGGACACAGTGTAAACTATTAAATACAGAACAGTGTGAACCCAGGGTGCCGCAAGAATGCAAAGGAGAGAGAACAAGGAGTGGCATATAAACTGCCTGAGGGTGTGTGAGAAGATTGAGGGGGTGTGGAAGGACTTAGTGGAATGAAGGCTTCCCTGAAGAGGTGCCTAGAGAACACTGGCACTATGCAGGTTATATATTGGGTAAAGGTTTAGGGAGGAGAAATGGGGAAAACAATTTGGGCATGTACAGAGTATGTAGCTTTGCCTACATCAAACTTCAGGCTTCAGAGAACCCCCTAGCAAAACAACAAATGGGACATGTCACAAATCCAGGAGTGTCTTCTCCCTAGAAAAAAGGATTAAAGGAGCTTTAATTACTCCAGCTTGGTATCAATGCCCCCAAAGTACCCCATTATAAGAGATGTTTAAAATGTCCTTCCAATTAAGACATAATTTCCACACCATTTAAAATTCTTCATTAACTTTTCAATGTAGTTTATCATTTAAGGAATTTTATTTTGCCTATTTCTTCTTCTGAGAGAATAGGTGCAGTGGGATATCTACAGTAATCCTTGGTGATTTTAGGGAGTGGGGGAATGAGTTAGGGTTTGAGGTTCCAAATTAGCCATTGTATTACATGTGGATAGGACCCCAATGGGCTGGTGCTTCAGAGGCCATTTATCAGCCCTGCTCCAGCAGTCTCCACCCCACCCCTCAGACAGGCTCCCCACTAGCTATCCCCAGCCTCAGGGAAACTTACGGAAATATATGAGTAATACTTTTAATCCCAAATCTGATGAGGATATATATATCTCTTTCTAGTGAGCATGTGGTTTTCTTGACTGTGCCATTTTGTCAAGTTTTCAGTTTATTGCTTCTACCAGAGTTCTTGATCTTGGTCAGGATAATTTGACCAAAAAGGAATTTATTGGAGGGGTATTGGATAGATTATAGAATCTACAGGAGGGCTGGAGAACTACACTTGAAAAATAGGGATCCAGTGCCACAAAATAGAGTCTGCTAAAGATACCATTCTCACATCATCTCACATCACTGCCACCAGTCAGCCACCTCTGTGCTATTGGATTGTCCTGCCTCAGAAACTCACATCTGTGTTTCTGGATCTTTGTTTTCTTCATGCCCTCAATTGACTATCTCTGACTTTCCCTGTGCCTTTTTGGTACTTACTGTGGACTTCAATAAAATTATGACTTCTTTTCTTCACCATAAGATACCAAAAAGAGTCTGAAAAATCATGAAGTAGGAGAGAGACAGAGAGAGAGAGGGAGAGATCTAACAAAGGACTCATATTCCACATATGTAAATAACCTCTACAAATTAGTAAGAAAAAGAGAAACAATTCAATTTTTTAAAAATGGATGTCTTAGTTTGCCAAGGCTGCTATGACAAATACCACACACTGGTTGTGTTAAGCAGCAGGAATTTATTACCTTGCAGTTTTGGAGGCTAGAAGTTCAAAATCAAGGTCTTGACAGGCCATGTTTTCTCCTATAGTCCGTAATATTCTGGTGCTGATCTGCTATAATCCTTGGGGTTCCTTGGTTTGCATCCCTACCTCCTGTCACATGGCACTCTGCTTCTCCTCGTGTCCTCTCATTTCTGCAGACTTTTGGCTTCTGATTCTGGCTTCTACTGATTTTTTGTTGTTGTTGTTCAGATTTCTTCTGTCTTAAAAGAACTCTAGTCATATGGATTAAGGCCTACCCTGATTCAATTTGGCCAATAGCATCTTAGAAGGTCTTATCACAAATGAGTCCACACCTTAACTAATAATAACGTCTTCAAAGGTCCTATTTACAAATGGGTTTGCAGCTATAGGAATGTGGATTAAGACTTGAACATGTCTTTATGGGGACATGATTCAACCCCCCAAAATGGGCAAAGGACTTGAACAGGCACTTCAATGGCCAATAACATTAAAAAAAAATACTCAACCTCATTAGTCATCAGAGAAATGCCAGTTCAAACTACAATGAGATATTGGTATACAGACCAGAATGGCAAAATTGAGAATGACTAACAGTATCAATTGTTGGTGAGGAAGTGGAGCAACTAGAACAATCATATATTAATGGCAGGGTGGATAAAACTATGTTGGAAAACTGTTTGTCAGAATCTACCAACATATGCCTACCTTATAACTCAGCTATTTCATTTCTAGGTATATGGCCAATGTGTACAAATTGGAAACAACCTTAATGCCCACCAGCAAAGTGTGAATAAATTTAGGAATCTCTATCTAGCGGAATGCTACCTGGCAACAGCTACATACAACAACATGCATTAATCTCACAGATATAATACTGAGCAAAAAAACCAGAAACAAAAGAGTACATACTGTTAGATTCAACTTACATGATTTTGAAAAACAAATGAAACTAATCTAACGTGATGGAGGTCAGAATAGTACCCTTTTGGGATGCTGACTGGAAGGGCATCCAAGGGAACTTTCTGGGGCATTGGAGATGTTCTTTATGTTGGTCTTGAAGTGTGTACTTAAGATTTGTGCACTTTGCAGTAGGTCTGTTATGCTTCAATAAAAACATTTTTAAAAAGTTGCTCATAAACGTGGCAAGTGCTCTATGTTGGTTTTGTCTCAAAAAGTATATTCATATGGTAATAATTCAAATAGGAAAGAAAAACTCATGATGAACATAAGCAGTCTCTTGACTCACTTCTTATTGGTAGTACTAATCCCAGAATTAAGTTTTTCAAACCATTTCTTTCTTTAATTCTTTGACCATAATTGTATATAATACACTGATACCTCAATTTCTTGATTTATATACTTTAGATAAAATATATGAATTTTCACTATGAATAAAAGATTTGGATCACATACACAATTTCTCCTGTCTCTACCTGCAATATTTTATAGTTCTATTATTATTACTATCTGCTCATGTATTGTAACCTTAAATAGTATATATATCATAGTCATCATATACATAGTCATATCTTGTTTTGACTACATTTGTCAGTATCTCTGTATTACCTATTTTATAAGATAAAGATAATGGTAATCCTATACATTCTTTCACATTTTCTCCCCAATTCTATCTCCTTCCATCAGCTCATCTTTTCATTTCATTTACATTTTGTCCTGCAACCATAACCAAGACTTCTTTTATTTGTCCACGGATTGATTTTAAAAGATTAAAGCAATATACACTATTAATATTATTACTGCTATATAAATATTGAACTTTGATTGGCCAAGTAGTGGGCTAGGATTTTCTTTTCTTTTCTATAGGCTCAATGGAATGACCCCTGAGCTATTAGAATAAGGATGCTTCTAGCATTAGGGTGAGCACAAATTATTTTACTCAATCAATGGCTTTAAAACATGCAGCTTGATTTAGAGGTCTATGAGCTAAAAAGGCAAGTAATATGCCCCCTCCTATACCCAAAAAAGAACACAAATGGTGGAACACAAGTAGGACAACCAAAACACAAACTTGCCATTCAGAAAGGGGACAATTGGGAGACACAGAAGTTATTGGTCTGTAGCAATTCTGAAGTCCAGCTCGTAGATGTTGCGAGAGATCACTATCCTGGAGGTGAGGAATCATTATGGGTTGAATTGTATCCCCCAAAAGATACGCTGAAGTCCTAACCCAGGTACCTGCAAATGTGACCTTATTTGGAAATAGATTTTTTTCAGATATAATCAAGTTGAGTCATACTGGATTAGCATGGGCACTAATATAATATGATGGGTGCCCTTATAAGGAGAGACACACACACACAGGGCAGAAGGTCATGTGAAAATGGAGGCAGAGATTGGAGTGACGTAGCTACAAGCCAAGGAGTGTCAAGGATTGCTGACAACCACCAGACGCTAAATGAGGCAAGGAAGGATTCTGCCTTACAAATTTCAGAGGGAACCTAACCCAGCTGACATCTTGATTTCAGATTTCTAGGCCCCAGAACTGTGAGACAATAAATTCTTGTTGTTTTAAGCCACCTTGATTGTGGTACTTTGTTATGGCAGCTCTAGGAAACTAAAATAAGAGTGTTTCTGATTCTGCTCCCTGGAAGTGGCTCCCCATCCATTGCTCTCTGAGGTTCTTCCTTTCCCGTTTTCCTCCTTGGCCACATCTGAAGGGGGGCATTGGAGAATGTGGACTCTTTAGGGGAGGCCCACTTCCTTCCCATAGAATATTGGAAATCCAAGGGTTGTTCTAGGTCTTGAATAGTTCTTGCTATTTTGGCTCTGGCACATTTTGAGGAAGGGGGAAATAAATTCAGTGTTTCTCATCTGTCTGTTTCCAGTCAACATCATATGCCAATGGCCACACCTGCAGTTCTTCAAGAGATATGTTCTCTCTGCCTTTATGTCTCTGTCTTATTTTTCAACTGAAATGTGGGTCTCTTCAATCTACCAGACTTAGGTGGGAAAGCCATACCATTAACCTCTTTTCTCTGAGCCATTTTGATCACAGTGTTGACTGAGTACATGTGATGGTTAGGTTCATGTGTCAGCTTGGCCAGGTGATGGTACCAGCTGTCTGGTCAAGCAAGCACTGGCCTAACCATTGCTGTGAGGATGTCTGTGACTGCTTGATAAACCAGAAGCCTGGTTTATTACATCATCAATCAGTTGACTGCAGCTGTGACTGATGACGTCAATGAAGGGCTTGTCTTCCACAGTGAGAGAATGCAGTCAGCTGGATTTAATCCAATCAGTTGTAGACTTTTAAGCAAGACAGATAGAAGAACTTCACTTCTCTCTCAGCTGACCAGTGAAACATTTCCTGAGGAGTTCGTTGAAATTGCCAGTTCGTTGAAATTGCCAGTTTGTTTCCTGAGGAGTTCATCAAACACATTCATCGAAGTTGCCCATTTGCTGCCTGAGGAGTTCATCAAACATCTCCATTGGAGTTGCCAGTTTGCTGCCTGCCCTACAGAATTTGGACTCATGCATACCCACAGTTGCATGAGACACTTTTATTAATCTTATATTTATAAATATCTCTTGTTGATTCTGTTTCCCTAGAGAACCCTAACTAATACAGTATATTTCCTGGGAAATAATCCATTCCAAGGTATAAACAATGAGTATGACAACCATATTTTTTGTTTGTTTCTTCTTCATCTTGCTTCTTGTTTTTGTCTTTGCCTGGGGATCCTTGTATGTCTTCCCATTTGTTCCAACAGGAATCTTGATGGGGAGTGCGCAATGTGATGGAACATGGTAGGTCATCCACACTTTACTTTAGGGGGCCCCATATCATTCCTATAGGGATTCACAAATGAAGAGCTTTAACAGAATGTTATTAAACATACTTGAAATTCTACACCCTCAGCAAAAGGACCATGGGATGATACATGGCATTCCTATTTATGGTAATAGTAACAGTAAGAATTCCACTTCTGATACAGTTCCAATTTCTTAATCAGGAGCCCTGGCTGCCCACTGACCTCTGATTCATGGAAGACGATGGGGCAGAAGGGTTAAAAATTATCTGGTATGTCAAAAAGCTGAAGAATGGTTTGGCACTCTGGTCGTTCAACACAGCACTGCAAGAGAGAAAAGTCAGTGTGATACAATACTTCTGTACCAGGAACCACAGTCCAGAGAGAGAGCTGTGGAACCTGCGGTTTCTGCGGGATACCTGGGCACATCCTTATTGTTATTGGCCCTGTTGTTATGTAAAAGACTGCTAGATTCTGGATGGGGGTGGGGTGGGGATATGTTAAGGTGGTGTATCAAAATATTGTCTCCATTAGGGAACTAGTGGGAGAGAATCTCCCCTTCTGTGGGACACTGCCTTTGAAACCCAACACAGAATTAACAAGCAGCATACAAATGTGGTCAAAGCACCATCCTGCCACTCCGTAGGCTGGATACAGGGGAGTTGGATAGAGAGTGGAGGGCAGTGATTGGTCTGGGTGCTCTTTGAGTCAGGGACGCAATGACTCTTTGAGTTGGATGGACGGCAGGCTTCCTTCTAGAAACCTAAATCCAGAAGGAGTAGCATTTGAGCCCAAGGGACACAGCCAATACTTCCCCCATAAGGAGAAGGGTACTGTTGAAGGATAGATGATAGTTATCTCTGAGCAGAGGTTGGTCCATCTTCTGTGGGAGATGAATAAGAGTCAGCTCTCCACTGAGGTGTTGGGAAATCCACCCAGGTACTTAGGAGGATACTGTGGCCCCAGGAGGCTCTCCTGCAGCTGTAAGCTGCCAGATGTGTGGGAAGCAATGGAAGGGACTCAGACATGCCATCTCTCTTTTCCCATGGGTGGTGGAAGAGGGCCTGTGTTACCCCCTTTACAAGGACTCAAGAGTGTGGTTGGATAGGATTGCCATTAGGGGATAGAGAACAGAGGAAAAGAGTGAGGGCTTTGGGGTCAGACTGCCTGGGTTTCAATTACTGTGTGGGACTTACAAGTTCTCTGTTCTGGGCAAGTGACTTAGGCCCTCTGGGCTTCAGTTCTTAATGATGTTGTGAGGGTTAAAAGAGGCAATAAATGCAAAGTGAATATGGTAAAATACCTAACATATAGTAAACGTAACTTAAATGTCATCTGTTATTAATATTTATCCTCCTCTCTCCTTTCCCAGAGTTGTGTACATGCTACGTTAAAGCAATGAAAAGGGCTCTTTATAATTCAAGTCTAGGTTGAGAAGGAGACAGTTACTCTCTTAGTATACTAAGGTAGGTTGAGATGTCTTACAGTTTTTTAGATGTGCCTCTGGCTCACTAAGATTGCCTGTCACTGCTGTTCTCTCCCACACTCAGAATCTAAAACTTCCCCTTCCCACTCACCAGTCAGAGGAGCTTGGAGGGGCTTAGGATGGCTGACAGCCCTTTCTGGAGTCTGTGAGGCAATTGGAGGTGGGATGGTGAGCAGCTGGAAAAGGAGTTAGGGACTGTACAACTGTAGGGAAGGGGAAAGGACCCAAAGACAAGATTCATGAAGAGTATTCTTAGACATCTGAAGGGGCCATGATTCCTGTACAGAGGATCTAGAACTGTGAATGGCACACAGAGGGAGACACCTCTGCCGGGGACAGAACTTGGGGGAACAGTATTCACGGGCAGCCTGCCTCTGCCAGGGTGGACCCTGTGTTCCACCGTCTTGGGTCTCAGGGTGCAATATTATAAAAAAAGCTATCACTGAAGCGCATCACGGATGTGGCATTATTGTGGATGCCATAAGTATGTGTTGGGAAGGACCATGGAGTGGGTAGTGGCTTTTCTGACCATCTGCTGGCATTGTTCTCAGGTACAAGGCAGGTTGCAAAGAAACTGTGTGGGCCAACATAATATCTCTTCAGTTATTGCAGGTATCACCACTTCCTCCCATACCAAGAGGGACACTGCCTGAGTTAAGACAGGAAAGAGTATAATTAAGAGAACTTAATAAGGAAAGGAGACAAAGAAGGGAAGTTAGAAGAGAAACAGGACAAGTAGATAGTCAGTTAGGAAGGGAACATAGAGGAGAGAGAAGGGTAAGCAGGAGTGAAATGGTGGGGCAGAGGGGGCATAAAACTAGGACCTTACCATCCTTACATCCTTGTGGGAGTGTGGGGACCCCCCCCCCCCGTTAGTTTCTTGCCATTTTGCTCTGTGTGATTGGGCGAACCCATTAGCTTCAGGGCCCGATATCTGTAGCTACTAAGCTACCTGGAAGCTTCCATGAAACCACTATTGATATTTATTTTCTCTGAGCCCTGTGTTTAGGGCGTAATGAAAAACAACCCATCGGCCCAAGCACAACTGCCCCATATGAGAGACCATTAAGATAAAGTCCCGCTTAAGTGGCCCTAATAAAAGAAATTTATCACAAGACATGGAGAGGAAGGTGTCTTTATTCACTAGGTGAATAACACCAGGCATTGTCAATGTAGCTTTTCAAGGCTCAGAATTATCATTCATTCTCCAAATTACCAATTGCACAAAAATTACTAAATGGTGCGTTATCACTCCCTCTCAGTGAGAGAATGTCTTTGTTTAACATTTGATTACAAATGGCTTTCCTATGATTATCATCAATAAATCACAGGTAAGTGCATCCATGGCTGGGACCGATGCAGAAAGACTTTATGGGGTACTGGGAAAAGGAAAAACAAAAAGCAAGCGATAGCCAACACTTCAGAGAGTGCTGGACTTTTAGGGCTCATTTTGTCAGGGGGCCTTGTGGGTATATCCCAGAAGCAGAGAATTGCCTGTGTCCATTCAAAGGCAGTAGGAAGTTTTGTAGTGATTTGAGTATGTCTTTAGCCCCGTTTCCCACAACATTTGGAGATAGTGAGAGTATTTCAGCCTCTCTGAGGAGAGGAAGCATATGAGAAAAGGAGTACACAAAAGAAGGAGAAAGGTATCAGAAGTGCAAAAAAGAGGAAATTGACTATGGGAGAAAAAGTGGGAAGAGGGGGGGACAAGGGCAGACAGAGGGAAAGGGGAGGGGGACAAAGAGAGAGGGAAACGGGGAGGAGAGGAGCACTCCCCACTCTTGGCTTCCCCTGTGCCCTGTCTTAGTGGGTACACAGGCACTCCCCAGGGGACAGGACCCCAGGCCCTATTGCCAACTTTCATGCTCTCTGTTTACTCTTAACCCTCCTTGGCTGGCCAATTCCCATTACAGAACTCAGGCTTTTGATATCTGCTTATGTCTCTCCCATTTTTAGAGTTTGCTTTATGCCTTTTTTTTTTCATTTATATTGATGACACCCCTTCTTATGCCCTTCACTCTCTATCATCACCCACTCCCCTGCACACCCCACTTCACCTCCCCAACCTTTTCTTAACTCTTCAGACATCTCTGCAGCTGCTACAGGTGAAAAACTCCCTCCTACAACCTGGTGCCAAGAAATCCCAGAGACCAAACTCCAGAAGCAGTTTCCAGGGGAGCTGGGTACAAAGTTGAGTCTGTTGTATGTTCATTTCTGTGACACCTGTAGTTCTGGTAGATGAGCAGAGGGCATTCTTGCTCCAAAATGAAATATTACACTAAAAATGGCACGAGAGGCTATGAGTGAGGCAGAGGGTTTGGGATGGGAAGTTTTGAGAAATATATCAACAAGGATGGCTAGAGCGATTGGGACAAAAATTTAGAAAGCCTCAAAGGAGAAATTCAATAGTTTGGATATGATTGCCTAGGTCAGTGAGATTCTTTGAGAGGAGAGAAAATTAAAGCCACAGAATTATAATCACTATTGTTAAGAAGGAGAGAGAAAAATGGATGTTCTACCCATTTTTTAGTTCATTATTTCATTCCTTTCTTCCTTCATCCTTTCATTCAGCAAATGTTTGTTGAGGATGTACTATGTGTCACTGTAATGGGACACCATAGTGAAGGGAACAGGAGACCCTGTCCCCATGAAGCTCATGCTCCAGTGGAGGGAGAGAAACAATTGTAATTACACAGTCATGACAATGTCATGGAGAAAATCAACAGGTTAAGTTTATAGAGAGAAACTGGTGTCTAGAGAGCTACTATGCTCTGGTTAGAGTGGTCAGGGGTTCACCTTTCTGAGCAGCTGGAACATTTGAGCTGAGATCCTAAGCATGTGAGAACAGCGAACCTCCAGAAAGATTCCTGACAGAGGAGTTTGAAGGGGAAATTTCTAGCAATAATCCAGAGGAAGTGACAATGGTTTGGACCCAGGGTTGACAGTGTGATTCAAGTGTCAACAGACCATTTGGGAGGCGGAATTGAAAACTGAATGAAAGGGAATGAGAAGGAATGAATTCTTTCTCTCTTGGCCTGGATCCACTTACAGCGCCCCCTACTGGGGTGTCCACTTGGCCACTGCTCTCTAGCCAGGTGTCCTGGGATCCTCTGGAGCTGGGCCATCTGCATGGCTTCTGGGCACAGGCATTTAAGAGAAGTGCTTTGTCTTGATCCAGTGATACATGCTGTTTATCTGGCCCTGTGTTTTAAACGTGCTGTTCTCAACGCCTGGTTCAGATTGTGCTGCGAATACGACCAACAAGACGCTGGCTGAAGTGATACAATTATTTTGCCAAATTAGCAAAATATAGTCACCAAGGAAAACAGCCACTCTCCATTTGCCACAAATGTTTATCTTAACCCTTTGCTTCTATTTGTTAAAATTTGCCAAAGCAAAATTTAATTTTCTTTGTGATTTTGGAGGTTTTCACATTGTATTATTCAGTATTCATATATTAAAATTAAGTGTGGCTGAAATTCTCTGGGAGCTCTTGAGGATTTTAATTTGATGGGTGCTTGTGAGAAACACAGAGGGACTAGAGAGACAGAACGATGGGGAGGGCAATCCAAAATCCCACAAAACAGTGAAAGAAGGACAGAGCCGGGCCCTCAAAGAGAGACAAAGGGAGATGGCAATAGAGAAGCAAGCAGTACTAAGTGGGCTGGGGGTGGAGGAAAGAGCTTGAGAGAGAGAACCAAGAATGGGGGTGGGGGTTGGGGCAGCAGGCGGTGAAGGGGACCCAGTGAGGAGATTAAGATCTCTATCAGGCGCTTGTGGCTGGACCGATTACTGTGTATTAGGGGCCTGTCAGTGTGGACAAACACTGCCCCAATTAGGAATTAGTTCCACAAGGCATCAGATAGCAGGGAACTGTTGACCTGTAAATAGACTGGCCCTCCCCTCCCTCTCTCTTATTCAAATAGGCGCAGATGTTTCCTAGTATGGTTCAGGAAGCCCAGATCTCCCTGGCTCCTCCTACAGCAGCTACCAGGGAACAGAAATGAATGCCAATCATCTGGTGTTCTAATGTTTTTTTTTTAACACCAGGATTCTGTTAAATGCAAGCACTTTCCCTAAGAATGCATAATAAACAACCATGAGAGTTCATTCTCCTTACACCTCATCCAGCTTTAATCCCAAAGCCCATCTTTTCCGCATTGTTTCCAGGAAGTACACTGCCTAGGGGAGGAGCCAACATCATGGCAAACAGTCAGTAAGCAATTTAAAATTAATTCTCAGAGACTGGACCAAGATGGCAGCCTGCAGACTCACCCCTCCCTCTCCATTTTGTGGAAATGATAGGAGAGATGTGTAGTTCTTGGGTGAAAAAGTCCACAACCACAGTGGAAAATAAGAGGTGTCACAAATGGATCCCAAACTATGAGTCATTCCAGAAAGATTAAAGGCTGATGCGATTAGAAGCAGGAAATGTCTGCAGACGGAGATTGCTGCAAAGGAGGGGATGGCTGCTAGAGACTAGTAAGCCTCCAGGTCACCCCAGAAGCAGGAGGGGCTGCTGGGGCAGCTGACAGTGGCTGACTGGGGTCTCAGTGGGAGTTTTACCTGGCAGGAAAACATGTCCTCCCCGTCCCTCTCTCCTCTGTCAAGACAGGCAACAGATAGGTGAGGTGGGTTTTGGTCAGAGATGAAGGACAGTGCCTAAAGAGGCTGATGCTCCCATGGAGGCCCCAATATTTAGGAATCCAACTACTAGCTCACCCTGTCCAGTGCATGCTCCTTACACCCCCTCACAGCCTTAGGAGGCAGGCTGCTGAAAATAGATATGGCTTCCACCTGCAGGCTAAGGGGAATCTCAAATATGAAGAAGAACACACAACCAAGATTCACTAACTATTTAAGGAAAGCCAAAACTATGAAAGAGAGGCACCAAACCCAATGAATGAATGACCTGATACAGGAAATTGAGTTATAAGCAAAAACAGCAAGACATTAGAATAAGCAAATTAAAATCATTAGAAAGCCAAAAGGGAATTTTATCCCTGATAGTCAGCTAGAGACACTGGAAATTAAAAAAGTAATTTTTGAAATAAGAATTCAAAAGATGGTTTGAACAGCAGAATAGAAACACTTGAAGAACAAATGAGCAAGCTAGAAGATCAAGCTGAGAACTTCTTTTAGAAAGCAAAATGTGAAAGAAAAATTAAAACACACAGCACATGTTTCAGTAGGCATCTGACAGGACTTAGATATAGGTCATTTGAGAGAGTAGTTACTTCACAACAAAGTAAAAATAAAAAGAAACACAGGTGTCAATTAGTAAATCCATGATCACAGTGACAAACCTTAACTTACTACACTCACAATCAATAGAAGAGGCAGAAAAAACTGAAATGAAATAAATTAAAGAGTGTAGAGAAGTTGAATAACATAATTAACAAGCATGACTTACTCTGACAGAGAAAACACATTATTTTTAAACACAAACAGAACTTTCCCAAAAATTGATCAGGTTTTAGGTTACAAAGGACAATAAATGCCCAAAAGCAAAAATTATATAATTTATATTCATAAGACAATAGAAATATAAATTAATAACCAAAGGAAAGATTTATGCCTAGAAATTAAAAATCATACTTCTGAATAATGTTGTAGTTGAAGAGGAATTAAAAAGTGATCATTGCCAAATCTGGAAATGCACAAAATTGAGAACATACTTCTCAAAGCCTACGGAGTGGGCAGAGACAGTGAAGAATCCGTGGAATTATATTCATTGACCAGAACACAAGGAATATTAAAATAAATTAAGCTTCTAGCTTAAGAAGTTAGAAAAATAATAACAAATCAATTCCAAAGAAACGAGGAAAAAAGAATTAATAAAAATGAAAGCAAGGGGATGGGATGGGGGTAGAGAATGGGGAGTTAATGCTTAATTGGTATAGAGTTCCTGTTTGGGGTAATGGAAAAGTTCTGGTAATGGATTGGTGGTGATGATAGCACAACACTGTGAATGTAATTAAGACCAACCAATTGTAAACTTGAAAGTGGTTAAAATGGGAAATTTTAGGTTGTATATATGTTAACAGAATAAAAATGTTAAAAAAAAAAACAACCCACAGAACTATATAACGCAAAGTGTGAACCCTAGTGTGTGTGGGGGGGAGTGGGTAGGGAGCGTGGGGGTGGTATATGGGAACTCTGTACTTCCTGCAAGATTTTTCTATAAACCTTCACCTTCTCTAATTTAAAACAAAAAGAAAGCAGAAGTTATTAAACTACAAAATCAAAAGTGGAGTAGAATAATACAACCAAGAGCTAGTTTTTGAAAAGATGACAAAAATATACAAATGTTTGGCAAATACAATTAAGGAAAAAAAAAGAGAAGGCATAAATCAACAACATTAATTTAAAAGGGGACATGACTACAGAAACAAGGAGATACAATTATAAAGCACAAATTTATACCAATAAATTAAAAACATAGATGAAATAAAAAATGCTTAGGAAATAAAATCATAAAAATTTGCTCAGAAAACAGAAAACCTGACTAGAACAATAATCATAGAAATTGAAAGGGTGAAAGGGTAATGAAACAATTACCTCTGAAAAGGGCACCAGATCCAGAAGATGTTAAAGGTGTGTTTTTTAACAAACTTTCAAGGAACCAATAATTTTCATGTTACATAAATTGTTCCAAAATATAGGAAAGAGAAAATAAATTGAAAGAAGCTATCTAATCATTTTATGAAGCTAGTAAAACCAATAACAAAACTTACCAGGACAATGCAAGAAAAAAAACCATTGTTCAATTTAGATGTGAATTTAGATGCTGTGGTAGCTTGAATTATGTACCCAATTTAAACATCTTAATCTTATTCTGTATTCCTGTGGGTGTGATCCCTCTGTAAATAGAATCTCTTAAAGATGTTATTTTTAGTTAAGGTGTTAGCTCAAATGAATGAAGGTGGACCTGGATCTGGGATTACTGGAGACCTTTATAAGCAGAATAAATTCAGACATAGTCAGCGAAAGCCATGGGGAGGAGCCAGAAGCCAGAAGTCAGTGGGAACCTGCAAGAGAAAGGAGAGGACACTGCCACATGTTGGGAAAGCCAAGGGACCCCAAGGATTTCTGGCTGGCCAGAATGCTACTGACCCCGGGAGGAAGCAAGCTTTCTAGACTCTGAAACCATGAACCAATAAATTCCCGTTGTTTAAGCCAACTCAGCATGTGATTATTTGTCACAGCAGTAGGTAAACTAAGACATGCAAAATTCTATTACAAATACTGCTCCAGTATACACTTTCCTATATTACATGTGCTGTTATGTTTAAATGACCAAGATCTTATTAGGCAAACAGAAAAATGCACATACTATCATTCGACTTTGTGTTTGCTTATCCTTATAATTTTGCAAATTGCATCCAAATTATCAGAAGGCTATTCAAGATCAGTAAGAAACTTAATTCCTCATTTTGATTAGTCCTTACAAGTTTTCAGAAAAGTTTACATATTATTACTTTAAAATCCTTATAGCACTCTTGTTAGGCAAACAGGACAAATATCTCTGTTTCTCAGATAAACAAACAGGGACTGAGCAGTTGAGGCTTGCTCAAGTTCAGACAGAAAGTTGTCCCTTGTTTAGGGGAGGCCATGACTTCAAACTCAATGACTTCAAGGTCCCTGTGAATTAAGTCATGAGGATCAGAATATAAAATCTCAGACCACAGAATCAAGATTACCTGTTACAAATTTAGTGAGTTAGTGGGACAATTTTAGCCAAAGAAAATCTGGGTAGTTCTTTTCCTCTTCTTCCTGAATGATGTGGCATTTTTTCCAAACAACCTTTTACTTTGTACAGTGTACACCTGGCCTGGGAAAGCAGCATTGCAGAGAGCCAGGTGCGTCTCCAACGTGAGTGAAAGTCAGGCTATTTTGACCTACTCCTGTAGACCAGTGGTGTCACACAATTCCCTGGCACTAGGCTTTGTCCCCGGGGGCCAAATCATCCATTGGAAGTTGCTAATAGCCTGCCAATCAGCAATGGATTGGGGTACACGGCTGAGTGGTGTTATTTGTGAGTTGTTTACACTAGACTATAGAATAACTCAAGGGCCAACTGCCCTTAAGTGAATTATTGACATAGCCAGTGCCAGGCCTGAGGGAGCTGCAATTAATGCATTAATCACACAGAGCCCTGTGTGTTAACACAGGGGATTTAGTAGCACTCCACTAAGTTGTTGATGAGGCCTGTGGAGGGATGAAAACCCTTAGAATACAAATGTGACATCCCATGCCCCTCTATTTGTTAGTCAATAATCTGAATAACCCCAGTTTCACAGCTTCTGTGTTGGATTTGCTGTTCCTTTCTCTCCTCCGCTAATCACCAGCGAGGCACGATAGGGTAGGGACTTTTAACTTTGATTTGAACCCCCTCCCACTCCCCCTAAATAAAAGCACAGTTTTTATCCACATGCGTATATTGCACAGACATCAAAGAAAAAAAAAAAGCCTCATGCATTTCCATTAAAGCCGCACAGACCAGGGGGAGGCACCAAGCTGGGTGCGGGCTTTTGAGGCGGTGGAAATTGATAAGGTTCATCTGCATACAAAAGGCTGAATGGAGAGGCAGCAGGGTGAGCGAGGTCGGACACCCAGATGGATTTTTTAATTCTGGGGAAAATAACACCACGCTCACAAGTGATAACTGGGCCTTTCTTCCCAACTCAGACCAAAATATGATTTCCATTTGTGCATTGGAGGAGAAGAAAATTATACAGAATTTCATTCTGCAGCATAATAAGGCTTCACACTGAATAATGCTACCATAAGGCAGTGTAATTACTAAAGGGCAGAAAATACACTTTCAGTTTATATCTAATCACAATACCACATTGTCTGCTTTGGAAAAAGAAAATCAGGGTTAGGGGTGCAGCGTGTTGCTAGACTGTGAGTAGGACCCTGGAGAGTTTGTTGGTCCTAGTCTTACCAGGTTCTGAGAAAAGGTGATGGCTTTGGTGACTTTGGCGGCCTCATCAAGGCCCTGTGCATCAGGAAGGTGGTGAGTTGGCTTCTCTTCTCTTTGAGGACTTCTGAGTTCTGATAGATGCTTCTATTCTTCTAAAATAACTTTTCCTGGTCAATAATGACCCATTAAGACCATAGCAATTGCCTGACCATCAAATAAATGTGTTTTAAGGCCAAGAAGCCTCCCGAATTAAAAATTTTATTTTTCAGTTTGGGAACTAAAAAAGGAAGATTTGACCAAATTATTATTATCTTTTGATGGGCCTCACTACTGAAATGGCTGAAGAGGATTTTTGGTATTTGTTTTTGAATGCTCATGCTTGATTGATTACAAATTATTCCTTTCATTTTGCAATCTATTTCTTACTCACTTTAAAAAAATATATGTTTATTATAAAATGTTTGCAAATACAGAGAAATCCAGTGGGGCATGAATTATTCTACCACCCAGAGAAAAACAACTGTTAATATTTTGGTGACATTTTCTTTATGTGTGTGTTTTGTTTTGTTTTCTTCCTGGACAATAAAATGCAGCTTCCCATAATGCTAGAACTTGTTTGCACAGTGAACATTAAAAAAATAATACTGGCATCAAAGCAATGTAAACCTCTAGACTTACTAGTCCCTAATCTGATGGTTCTCAAATGTGACCATGCATCAGAATCATCTGGAAGACTTGTTGAAACACAGATTGCTAAACTCTTCCTCAGAATTTCTGACTGTGGGGTAGGGACTCAGATTCTGCATTATTAACAATTTCCCAGGTCATGCTGATTCCGGTCTGGGCACCCCTTGGGTGGAGAGGGGTAGGGATAAGGGAAGCACAAGAAAGGAAAGCTCCCAGGGCACCTGACAAGGGTATTTCTGAAGAAGAAATGCACAGATTATGGAAAGGCCTTGAAAAATAGTATTATGCAACTGTTTGTTGAGCCAACTATTAAAATGATGTATCAGTAGTGTAGTAGGCAGAAGATTGGCCCCCCAAAGATGTTCATGTTCTACTCTCTGGAAGCTGCTGAATATGTTTTCCTATGCAGCAAGGGGAATTTAGGTTGCAGATGGAACTAAGGTTGCCATTAGCTGACCTTGAGATGGGGATAGCATCCTGGATTATCCACATGGACCAAATGTAATCACAACGGTCCTTGTAAGTAAAAAAGGGAGGCAAGACAGTCAGTGTCAGAGTCAGAGGGGAGATTTGAAGATGCTGTGCTGCTGTTGGAAGATGGAGGAACAAGCCAAGGAATGCAAGTGGCTTCTAGAAGCTGGAAAGGTAAAGAAATAGATTCTCTCTTAGTGCCTCCAGAAGGAAAGCAGCTCTGTTGCTACTTTGGTTGTAACCAAGTAAGATCAGTTTCCGATTTCTGACCTCCAGGTATTTGTAAGATGATATATTATTTGCAGGGTAATAAATTTGTGTGGAATTAAGCCACTAGTTTGTGGTAATTTGCTATCACTTATATTAGCAAACTAATACAAGCAACTAACCACTGTGCACTCATATAAACACTGTGCTAACACATGGATCCCAGCATTATTTCCTGAGCAACTTTCCTCATCACCTAAGACCTGGACTAGCCAGACCTGGGGAATCACTACTGCTTCATGATGATTACAAGGGAGGATTGGAAAGAGCAGGCCAAGTCCCAAGCTGGAGATCCTTACTGACACCTGATATTCTTGGCCTGGCCCCTGCACAGGTCCAGGTGATGGACCTAAAAGACTGGAGGCTCCTCTGTCACTGCCAGGTAATGAGTGAGTTGTTTATTATCATTTTCTTAATTAAGAGATACAAAGGTAAGTAACAGAAGTGTTCTGCCTAAAGCCAGGTGGCCACCCTACAAAATAATAAGTGTTTGGAGTTTGCAAAAGATTTGGAGGAGGATAGCATTTATTCATTTTGGTCTCAGATCCAGAGACCTTCTCCAATGGTAGTTGTAGCAAGTAGACTTGACAGAGCCCAGCTAGAGAGAATCTGAGATTTACACACTGTGGGGTGAACGTCATTGGCCCTTGAGGTTGGGATAAATAGCTCACTGAGTCATAACTATGATTTGTCATTTTGTTTCCTCTCACTGAGATCATATCTCAAGCCACTGTATACCAGGAGCTCCCTGTATAACCACACCCTTTCTTCTGAGAGTGGAAGGGGATAGGACAGAGGTAAGTACATGGTGCTTATGCAAGAATTTAAAGTGATTGAAATGGATTGCTGAGTGGTTTCCTCTGTCTCTTGTTTTTCCTTATCCTGATAACTTCAACAACATTTTCTCTTTTTTTAAATTAACATAAATGGACTTTTTTGTATATAGTTCTATGAATTTTAACACATGTATAGGTCAATGTAACTATCACCATAATCATAGTACAGAACAGTTTCATCGTCTCAAAAAACTCCCTCATGCTATCCCTCTGCAGTCACAACCCACCCCCTAACCCTGAAACTCTGGCAACTACTGATCTGATCTTTTACACTATAGTTTTGTCTTTTCTCATCAAGTGTGTAATCTTTTGAGACTGGCTTCTTTTACAACACATAATGTCTTCGAAATTCAGTACAGTCCTTTTTATTGCTGAGTAGTACTCCAATGTATGGATATACTACAGTTTGTTTAGCCTTTTACCAGTTGGAGGACATTTGGATTGTTTTCTTGGCGATTATGAATAGAACCACTGTAAGTATTCCTATAAAGGTCTTCATGTTAACGTAAATTTTCATTTTGCTGGGGTAAATGCCCAGGAGTACAATCGCTGGGTTTTATCATGGTAAGAGCATATTTAGTTTTAGTTTTTTAAGAAACTGCCAAACTTCTCCAGAGTAGCTATACCATTTTATATTCTTAAGAGCAGTGTAGGAGAGATCCAGTTTTTCCAAATCCTTGTCAGTATTTGGTATTGTCACTAATTTTTATTTTAGCTCTTCTAATAGGTATGTGGTGATAGCCCATCATGGTCTTAATATGCATTTTCATAATGGCTAATGATGTTCAACATCTTTACATGTGCTTATTTGCCATTCATCTATTCCCTCCAGTGAAATGTCTCTTTATGCCTTTTGCCCATTTTCTCTTTGGATTGTTTGTTTCTTAATGTCGAGTATTCCAGATGTGAGTCTTTTGTCATAAATTTGGTTTGCAAATATTTCCTCCCATTCTGCACCTTGTCTTTTCATCCTTGTAACAGTCTTTCACAGAGTAAAAAATTTAATTTTGATGAAGTACAATTCATTGATTTTTTTTTCTTTTATGGATCACATTTTTGGTGAAATATCTAAAAATTCTTCACCAAAGTCTGGTTCTCAAAGACTTTCTCCTATATTATCTTCTAAAAGTTTTATAGTTTTATGTTTTATATTTAAATCTATGATTCATTTTCAGTTTAGTTTTGTAAAAGGTGTGAGGTTTAGGTTGAGGTTCACTTTCTTTCTTTTCTTTTCTTTTTTTTTTTTTTTGCCTATGGATATCCAATTGTTCCAACAGCATTTATTGAAAAGACTGTATTTCCTCCATTAAATTGTCAAAAATCAGGTTCTACTTGCATGGGATTATATCTGGGTTCTCTGTACTGTTCCACTGATCTTTGTGTCCATCCCTCCACCAGTATGGGTCTTGATTACTAGAGCTGTATTTTAAGTCTTGAAATCAGGTAGAGTGGTTTCTTCCACTTTTTACTTCTTTTTCAAAATTGTTTTATTCTAGTTCTTTGCTTTTCCAAATAAATTTTAGAATAATCATGCCTATATCTACAAAATATCTTGTTGTATTTGGATGGGAATTGTGTTAAAACTATGTACAATTTGGAGACAATTGACAGCTTTCCTATGTTGAATCTTTCAATCCATTAAAACAATATGTCTCTCCATTTAATTAGATCTTTTTTCATTTTTTATCAGCATTTTGTAGTTTTTAGCATACAAATGCTATATGTATTTGGTTAGATTTAACGTTAGTGTTTCCTTTTACTTTGAATGATTGTAAATCATATTGTATGTTTTATCTTGATTTCCATGTTTGTTGTTAGTGTAAAGAAATACAATGCTTTTGTATTTGACATTGTATCCTGCAATGTACCTGAACTTGCTTAGACCTTGTTTTTGTAGGTTTCTTGTGATTTTCTATGTAGACAATCATATCATCTGCAAATAGGGATAGATTTATTTCTTCCTTTCTGAACTGTATTTCCTGTTCTTGCTTTATTGCCCTGGCTAGAACTTCCAGTACCATGTTGAAGAGCAGTGGTGAGAACAGACATCCTTGCCGTGTTCCCGATCTTAGGGAAGACATTCAGTTATTCACCATTAAGTATGATGTTAGCTGTAGGTTTTTTGTAGATGCTCTTAACAAGTTGAGGAAGTTCCCTCTATTCCTAGTTTTCTGTGAGTTTTTATCATGAATGAGTGTTACATTTTTCAAATGCTTTTTCAGTATCAATTTAGACTGTTAGTATGGTGGATTACATTGACTGACTTTTGAATATTGAACCAATCTTCCATCCCTGGAATAAAGTTGGTCTTGGGGTATATTTCTTTTTATATATTGCTGATTTCCATTTGCTAATATTTTGTTAAGAATTTTTGTATCATATTAATGAGCAATAGGAAAAAAATGTGTCCAACACTTTCAACATGAAACAATTTGTTCTCCAAAATCCAGGTATCATGTAAGTAAATGGTGTCAAAAGACAAGGGCTTGTTATTCAGGCCTTTCTTTGTATCCATCAGTAAAATTATTCAGAGATATTAATGATAAATACGGCTCTTGGATAGATTTTTTTCTAGTTATTCTGTTTTTTGTTATCACCATAAAAGCATTTCCATTGCATTTTCAAAAGCATTGAGTTTAAAATCATACTCCATGGAAACTTAACTGTTCTTCAGAATCCTTGAGTAGAAGGGGCTGGGGACAAGCAAACAAACTGGACGCCGAGATCCTCACTCCTGCTTCAACCAAGCAGCACTATGTTTGCTTACATACATAGATATATACCTATCTTAGACATATACCTAAGAGTGGAATTGCTGGATCATATGGCAACTCTATGCTTAACAATTTGAGGAACTACCAGACTGCTTTCCAAAGTGGCTGCACCATATTACATTCCCATCTTGTTTTGACTACTTAGCTATCCTACGCAGTCATATAAATTTTAATTGTTCATCAGTTGTCTTTGGTTTTATAGTTGACAGTGATATCAGCTCCAAATAATTTCCAATATTCATGCCTTCTTGCATTGGACACAAGTTTTATATTAATTTTAAGTAATAATGTTGATAGAATACTTAATCTTGTTCCTGATTTTTCTGGGATTGCCACTGGTGTATTAGTCCTCAAACTTGGATTCATAATGGAATCACCTGGGGAATTTAAAAAATATACTAATATCTGGGTCCGAGCACTGGGGACTCTTGTTATTGTGACTTGGGCATTGTAATTTTTAAAAACTCCCTAGGTGATTCTAATGTGAGGAAAAGTTTGAGGACTACTACACTAGTCATATCCTCTGTCATATCATTCATCACATTAAACTACAATTACTGATTTATTTTGCCTGTTTTCCCCAGGAAGGTTCTTAGAGGCAGGATATATGTTTTGTTTAACTTCAGGGTTTATTTTCATCTGATTCTCTTTTTTCCTCAATCATTGTCCTAAAAACTATTATTCACATCAAATTTGACATTGTATCCTCAATGTCAGCACAGTGCCTGAGAAATGGTAGAACTTAATAAAAGTTCTGTCTTAAGAGAAGGGTCAGATAAGATTGTCTTAAACAGAAATCATTGAAACAGTACATTTCTAGGGCAAGTCTTAGGGGTCGTAGCAGAGAGTGTCTCTCAAGGGAGGACCAGAGATGAAAGTCTAACTTTTACTATCTTTGGGCTTGTGTGCCTGGTTAGAAAATCAAGCTTTCCATTATGTGTTTATCAGAACTCATGCCTCTATTCAAGCTTGTGCAATTTCTGCCATCTGTAAAGTTGAGGAGGACTGACTGTTCTTTCCTCAGATGCAACCTCCCATTTATACCTCTTGCCAGAAAATGGTTTCTTAGGTCCTAACTGTATGGTCAACATGCATTTGATTATTGCAAAAAGACTAAATATTTGACATAGAGAATTAGGTACAAAGCCAAAAGAAAAAAGTTTTCCTTGCATTATTACAGAAAATCAGATGCAAGTAGGAGAGCTGTTTTTGTTTTTTGTTTTTTGTTTTTGCTATTCTTTTATTCTTTATTATGAATGGGACAACACATAGAAAAAAATATTTCGGAATTATGTAGTCTTTTTTTTTTTTTTTTTTTACTTTTCCAAAATAAAGTACAACCATGTTTACAAAGGAGATATTATTTTAAATCTATGTTTCAGATGGGCATTTCATTGGTTAGGAATGTATTCAATTACAAGTATGGAAAACTTCATTACAGTGCTTAAAACCAAAGGAACTTTGTTTTTCTTATCTAATAAGAAGTCTGGAGGTGGCAATGGGCATTGGTAGATCTGCTAAATAATCTCACTGGGGTCATATCTGAATCTTCCTAATTCTCTGTTCCACCATTTTGAGTGAGTTGACTTTTATTTTCATGCCCATTACTACATGGTTAACAAGGCAATTTCTGAAGATCCAGAAAGCTTGTCTGTCCTTAAGGCAGGAAGATGGAAGAAGTGCACAGAGCAGCACCAGCAACATCTGAAGCCCTGCTCCCTCTTTTTTTTTTTTAAGTCAGAAAACAAAAGCTTTTCAAAAATCTTGGAGGGGACCATTTTTATTGGCCAGAACTGTGTCATATGATGACTCTATAGGCAAGGGAGACTCAGAAAGTGAGCATCTCACTGGAGACAGGGAACATGGCTGCCTCAAACCAGGCTGAGCTTGGTTAGCAAGGAATAAGGTATTGGAAAGGCAATACTACAACAACAGCAACAGCAACAACAACAGCAGACCAGAGTCTAATTCAGGCATTTTATGTAGATTAAACATATTTCAAACACATTTACTTCTCTGACCAGTTCTTAGTCTCTAATTTATCCTTCTTTACAAGACTTTTAAAGGTTAGGATTCCTTAATTCTTGGTCCTAGAACTTCTTTTTCTGTTTTATGTTCTCTATAAAGGCAATAGCATTCACTCCCATGGCCTTTATTACCCCATAAAAGTTGATGGCTCTCAAAGTTATGCCTTCATCTGTATTAGTTTCCTATGGCTGCCATAACAAATTACAACAAATGTGATGGTTTAAAACAACAGAATTTATTCTCTCATAGTTTTGGAGCCCAGAAGTCTGAAATCAAGGAGTCAACAGGCTTGGTTCTTTTGGAGGCCTTGAGGGAGAATATGTTTCATGCCTCTCTGCTAATTTCTGGTGACCACGGGCAATCCTTGGCATTACTCCAATGTCTGCCCCTGTCTTTACATGGTCTTCCCCTCTTTGTCTCTGTGTGTCAAATATCCATCTCTTTTCTCTTTTAAGGACATGAGTCATTGGATTTGCAGCCCACCTAAATCCAGGATCCAGGATGATTTCATCTTGAAATCCTTAACTTCATTACATCTGCAAAGACCCTATTCCCAAATAAGATCATGTTCTAGTTTGCTAATGCTGCAGAATGCAAAACACCAGAGATGGATAGGCTTTTATAAAACGGGGGTTTATTTAGCTACACAGTTACAGTCTTAAGGCCACAAAGCGTCCAAAGTAACACCTCAGCAATCGGGTACCTTCACCGGAGGATGGCCAGTGGCATCCGGAAAACCTCTGCTAGCTGGGAAGGCAGCCAGAGTCTGCTCCAAAGCTCCGGCCTCAAAACGGCTTTCTCCCAGGACGTTCCTCTCTAGCAAGCTTGCTCCTCTTCAAAACATCACTCCCAGCTGCACTCAGTTTCCTCCCCCAAGTCAGCTCATTTATATAGCTCCACCGATCAAGGCCCACCCTGAATGGGCGGGGCCATGCCTCCATGGGAACATCTCATCAGAATCATTATGCACAGCTGGGTGGGGCACATTCCAAGCAAATCCAACCAGCACCAAAACTTCTGCCCCACAAAACTACAAAGATAATGGCATTTTGGGGACACAATACGTTCAAACCGGCACAGGTTACATCCACAGATACCCGGGGCTAGGACTTTGGGGATGGGTGGGCATAATTCAACCCAGTACATCATCCAAGAACATTCTGTAAGCCCCAGAATTTATAAAAAATATTTTATTAAAAATGAATTGAATAATTACTTCTTTGATATTAATATTTAATTCCTCCTCTATTGAATGGTTTGGTACTGTGGCTCTTTTGATCACTGCTTGATCTCTAATGTCTAGTCTTGTAACTTACACATGAAAGATTTCTTAAATGAATGAGAATATTTTATAAGCCACTGACCATGGGATGTAGTCTTAGCCACCAGCTGGCATGGATGGCGTGGTAGGCAATGCCAGTAGATTTCTGCAGGAGCCAGTACACTACTGAGCCTTAAAATCAGCCACTTAGAGAAGGGGGGAAGAATGCCTTTCAGTCTTTGGATGTCCCCTCCACATCCGGTGGAAAAGAAATCCCTAGAGTGGCAGCTCTTACCATACCTCTTATGGCCAAGTGTTCATTTAGTTATCATGATGAAACTCCGGAATATAAATATGTTTACCATGTGTTCTAGTGTGCTAATGCTGCTGGAATGCAAAACATCAGAGATGGATTGGCTTTTATAAAAGGGGGTTTATTTGGTTACACAGTTACAGTCTTAAGACCATAAAGTGTCCAAGGTAACACATCAGCAATTGGGTACCTTCACTGGAGGATGGCCAATGGTGTCTGGAAAACCTCTGTTAGCTGTGAAGGCACATGGCTGGCATCTGCTCCAAAGTTCTGGTTTCAAAATGGCTTTCTCCCAGGATGTTCTTCTCTAGGCTGCAGTTCCTCAAAAATGTCACTCTTAGTTGCACTTGGGGTATTTGTCCTCTCTTAGCTTCTCCGGAACAAGAGTCTGCTTTCAGCGGCCGTCTTCAAACTATCTCTCATCTGCAGCTCCTGTGCTTTCTTCAAAGTGTCCCTCTTGGCTGTAGCAGCTTGCTCCTTCTGTCTGATCTTATATAGTGCCCAGAAATTTAATTCAGACCCACCATGAATGGGTGAGACAACACCTCCATGGAAATTATCCAATCAGAGTCATCATCCACAGTTGTGTGGGGTGCATCTCCATGGAAACACTCAAAGAATTGCAATCTAATTAACACTGATAGGTCTGCCCACACAAGATTACATCAAAGATAAAGGCGTATGGGGGGACATAATACATTCAAACTGGCACACCATGTCTAAGATTAAAATAATGGAAACAGCCTCCCCTGAAACTATGACAGAGCCCATTTGCACTTGTAATAGTGGACAGACAGAAAACTTCCTCAGTGAGAATGGGCAAACAAAATGTCACTGGAGTTATGAAAATATCTAATATCCCAGAAAAAAAGAGCAGAGTACACTTTGAAACTGACTTGCACAAAGGGATAGCAGTAAATATAATAAAATTGTCATTATAAATTGAAACAAGGGTGCAGGCCCAGGACCAAGGCCCAGGCCTGGGACCTCTAGGGCTGGAAGGGGTTTGTCCCCTAGAGCACAGGCACAAAACGAGAGCAGCACGAACTGCGTGCAGATCTCCGCGAGGCTCGAGATGTTTGCGCCCTCCAGGTCCACCTCCTCACAGCAGCTGTTCAAGGCTTTCCAATCTGGCATCTGAGGAGAGCGCTGGGTCCGCTTTAGGCAGAGAGTCACCGGAAGGAGCAAAACAGGGATTTGGAGACTGAGGCAAGTAGGACTCCTGTTTCTTCACCGTGGGGATATAGTCCACTGGTGTGGGAGTTCTGGGGACTGCGATGAGGACTGAGCTCTGAGACACACTGTAACTTAAAGAGGGAGGATTTATCAAAGAAGAATAAAAGAGGAGTCAGTGCGAAAGAGGGAAACCAGGAGAATGTGGTATCCCAGAAGCCAAGTGGCCTAAGTGTCAAATGCTGCTGAGAGGTTGAGGCCAGAACTTTATTTGGTCATCTGGACATCACTGGTGATATTAAGAGGAGCAATTTCAGTAGACTGGTGACAATAAAAGCCTGATTGGAATGGGTTCAAGAGAGTGTGGGAAGAACTAATAGATACATGGATATAGAAAATGTTTTTGAAGAATTTGATGTAAAGACAAGTGAGAAATGGGACACACATGGAGGGGAATGAGGGGTTAAAGGAGCTAATGCAGCATTATTACAGTTATAAAAATTTTGAGGCCATTTAAAATTAAAAGCACAAGTACACTAAAACCTCAAAACGTTAAATCAAGAATTCCAAAGAAATTCAAAGGGTAAAATATTCTTTTATGTTGAAAAGTTAGGCATATTTCCTTTAAATTGACAATGATGCCCGTATTCCACAGTATAATGGAAGTCTTTGTTTGCAGGCAGTATTATCTATGTTGAAAATCCACAAATTCACAAACTATTGGAATTAAATAGTTCAGAAAAGTTGTTGAATGCAAGGTCCAAACATATGAATCATGTATGTTCTCATGTGTCAGTAATAATCAATGCAAGATGGATTTTTAAATAGGTAACATTTTAAAAAAACAACAAAACACAAAACTAACTCAGAATTTATTCAACAAAAGATATGTAGGAAATTGTGTATATAATGTTATCAAATTTTATTAAAAGACACCAAGTTCTAAGCAGAGATAAATCATACCAAATCCATAATGGGACGTTTCAGTTATTGTAAAAATGGCAATTCTCCTGAAAATAATCTATGAATTCAATGCAATTAAAGTAAAAAAAAAAAAGCTTCATTGAATGTGTGTGTGTGTGTGTGTGTGTGTGTGTGTGAGACACTTGACAAAGGGTCGAGAGTAGTCAAGATAATTTTGAAGTAAAAGAAGAGGATAGGTTGTCCTGTCTTAAGATAATGCTGTGATAATCAAGGTGATATTGGCCCAGGGATGAACAAATAAAGCAATGAAACAGAATAGAAAACCCAGAAATGGTCCTGTTTATATATGGAAAATTGATATAGGACAGAAGTGGCATTATAATTTCAAATCCTTTGGGAAATAATTATTTGATTACTAATATTGGTTATCCAAATGGAAAAAAGTATACATGCCCTACTTCATGCCATATAAAAAATAGATGTTGGTTAAAGACCTAAATGAGAAAAACTAAGTATTAAGAAGAAGAAAAGAAAATGTAACTTTATGTGTCTTCCTGCCATAACCTGAATCTAATAACACACACACACACACACAATCTGACAATTGAGAGACTTTCTACAAAATTAAAGAACTGTACACTTAAAAAAATGTTCTGGTTAAAGGAAGATAAACAGACATAAAATTAAATGTGATGTATGATGCTGAACTGGATTCTGTACCAGAAAAAAAATCAGAAAGGATATTATTAGAAAAACTGGCAAAATTTGAATATGGTCTTTAGATCTTAGTTTTGTATCAATGTTAATATTCCTGATTTTGATAATCATACTATGGCTATATACATTCTTAGGAAATACACACTGAAATGTTGAAGGGACATGATGTTTGCAACTTTCTTTCAAATGATTTTGAAAAATATGTTAAAAAGGTAAAATTAAAATAATGTATAGTCATTAATATGAGTTAAATCATATAATGATGTATATAATTATATTATTTTATATTATATATCACATATACAGTATATCACATACTATAAAACAATTGCATGATTATGTTAACATACAATAGAGCAATTATAGAGAGTGGGAATAATAAAGCAAATGTGATAAACTGTTACAACTAGTGAATCTAAGTGAAGGGTACACAGGACTTGTAACTTTTCTATGTTTGAATTATTTCAAAATGAAAAGTTAAAGTAAATATAGGACTCTATTGTACTTGCAAATATACTTGTCAAATACACAAATCAGAAAGAAAAAGGTTCATAAACCTGACCATATTAAAATTCTATAAGAGCATCTGCATAAGGAAAGACCAAAAACAAAGTGGGAAGACCAAAAACAAAGCGCAAAGACGTGCCACACATTGAGGGATAATTGCAAAACATACAAGCAACCCGTTAGGATACAAAATATGTTTAAAAAATCCCAACAAATCAGCATGAGAAAACTAACAAGTATAAACAGGTAATTCACTGGACAAGGAACATTTACTGGCTACTACATAAGCAAAATTATTAAACCTACTAGTAATCAGGAAAATGCAAATGAAAGCAACAATTTCACACCTACCAAACAGGCAAAAATTTAAGATCTGCCCATACCAAATACTAGCAATGATACCGAATAGTGTGAACTTTCATTCAGAACTGGTTGGTGGGAATAATTCCTACCTAATGGAGTTACTGTGAGGATTAAATGAGATATTGCAAGTAAAGTGTCTGATGTCTAGGAAGACTTCCATTAGTGCCAGCACTGTTATTTATTTTTTATTGGCCCCTGGTCCCAGAGAAGTGGACATTCCTGTAGTGCTGGCAAGGTATCTGCTTACCTTGAATGGACAGTTTCAAGGCAAATTATCACAGAGAATCTTGGTTAATGTGCTTTTCTACCTTTTAAATAATGATAGATTCTAAGTCTGTGCAACTGAATTGTCACTTAATTTCATGATTCAGAATGTCCTTCTTAAAGCATAAAATTTCTTATATTGAGGCCAATGCTGAAATAGCGTGATCTCTGCTTGTCCATTTCTGACCTCTGAATTATCTCAGCAGGTGTTGGTCTGCACACAGGTAACCAACATGGCATGACACCAGAGAAAGGGTTCGCATCTTCTAGTATCTATGAGACTTTTCTTAGTTTTCCCCCAAATTGTCTTTAACCCAAGTTCTTGGGGGAAAACTGCTCCATTTTACTTTGTTTGGTTTGAAATTATTTTTTTATAATGAGAAAATCCACTGCCAGCAGGGTGGTGTTGAAATGAGATATTCTCATAAAATGCTGGAGGGAATATGAATTGGGAGACTCTTTCTGGAGAGTGATTTAATAACATGCATCAAATACTTTGAAAATGTTTTTACCATTGGGCCCAGCACTTCGATTTCTGAGAGTTCTTCCTAGGGAAAGACAATAAGATTGTGGGAAAGATCAAAAAACAAATATATTAAAATAGCATTATTTATAACCTGGAAACCTAAACAAATTGAAAAGAAGTGTCCACAAATATGGCAGTAGTAAATTATGTCATTTCATCAGATGGATTATCACGTGGCCAATGAAAAATGTATGAAAAATGTTTAAGAAATGTCAAGCTAAAAAAAGGATATAAATTGTGTTCACAGAATGATTTCTACTGTGTAAAATAATACACAATAGATAATGCTGAGTGGACAATTTTAAATTTCTTTTTCTAAAATTATTTTGTGTCTTCCAAATATGCTTCTATGAGTCTGCCATTCTTTTGTAATCTGAAGAAAATAAATATAAAAGAGAAAAAATGTGTTTACAGCCCAAAGTTAATTTTAACAAATAGGCAGATAGTGCTAAAAGGTTTTCAACAAAAAAATTACCGTCACTTCCCCTTTCTTTTACCTTTCTCCTCCAACTGGGAAGTGGCAACTGCTTTAAAACTTCTAGCTGCTTTTTCTGATATTTACTCCATATAGGAAGTAAATAATATAGGGACCTACAGATATTCCTTTGATCAAATGTTGACATTGAGTTTATTTTATAGTAGATGAAGATTTTAGTACTCTTAACCATCCCCTTTATCTTCTTTTCCTCTTCCCTCCATCCCTCTCTCTCTCTCTTTATATCTATGTATGTGTGTATGTGTATCACGATTTTTAGTTTAATACATATTCAGTGGTTTTATTATTATTATTGTATAAACAGTCTTCCCTGCAAGGCAGGGTATTACAGTGCATAGTGTATAAATCTATTTTCTTGCATGACTTATTTTTTCATTGGCTTAGTTTTCTTTGTATAGCTATGTTTTCCAACACTCTCCAGCTGCCAAAAAACTCCATGTGGTGAAAACTCAGATCATCTCTTTGCTCAGTTTTCTTCCCCTAGAGACATCCCACCTGAAATCTTGTATCTTCCAGTTCAGTTGGACTGGTTCCTCTCTAGACCTGTTGTACATCCTGAGAATTTCTATGCTATCATTATAGATATTCACACTCCTGTATTTCTAGGCTCTTTCCTTCATTTTGGTGGGACACATCCACCAGAGTAAGGGTTCATAAAGGATAAATTTTTCATACTTTAAATGTATGTAAATGTACTTATTTTATCTCAACCCTTGATTGATCCTTTGGCTAGGAGTAGAATTCTCTGTTGAAAATCATATTCACTCAGAATATTAAAGACATTGAAGCTATGTGTTATGTGCATGAGGCCTTGACTTGGGGGTAGCTTACTTTCTCCAGAGAAGTCTCCTTCATTTTTCTTCCTGTATGTGTGAGCCTGGCTAAGATCATTCTGGAACTGGGTGGGGAAGACCCCTGGGGAGAAGTCTCTGTATTCGGTGGTTTTTATTTAATCTCCCCTCCCCTTTTTCAGTTTGGCATCTCACTCCCTACCTCCTCCATGCTAGCTGACCTAAGCTTAGGCTCTCTTGTTCAATTTTTCCAGAGAATATAATTCTAATACCATAGGAGGAGGGAGTGATCACCTGACCGTGCTATGAAGTTATATGGGCTGGGAGGGTATAACAGTTTCTTACACAAATTTTAAATAGTTCTGCAGTTTAACGTGTATCTTTCCATCCTGTCTTCTGAAGTACCTGGTACTTCTTGAGCTCTGTTAGGGTTCTGTGATTGAACTGACTTTCTTCTCATTGACTTCCCTTTGCAAGTAATTACATTTGACCTTGTTCTACTCCTTGAATTCATTTACTACTTATCCATCTTCTTTCTCTGTTTCTCTCTCTCTCTTTCTCTCTCTCTCTGTGTGAATTCTATCTGAAGTGTCAATTAACATGAAGCTTGTTTTCTTTTTCCTTTTTTCCTTGGTGTTTGAAGGTAATATTTTCAAGGGGAGGGAGAAGGGAAAACATTTTTATCTCACTTTTAAAGGAATGAAAATTTATCTTCAGAATTGACACCAAAGTGTCAGTAGCCACAGTAACTGTTTTCCTCATGCTTCCGCCATTTTCAAGGGTATAGTAGAAAAACAGCTAGTTCAGAGTAGAGAAAATGAACAGGGGCAAGCTCTGTGCGGAGAGGTTCCTAAGCATAGTGAGACTATGTGTCCAGCCTTGAATAAATCCTCAAGTCTCTCTTTCTCTCTCATTTTTAAACCCCCAAATTCAGAGAAACTTGTATCCCAGGTTTGCATATGCCCTGCAATGTACAACCTATTGTTTAAGGTGATTCTTGTAAATAAAGTAAATGGGACAGGCAAAGTGATTTCTGTGGATGAATTAGCATCTTTAGATGCCCAAGGGTGCTTGTTTGTAGGAGGAATGCAATAGTAAATCCTCGCACAATGGGAAGAAGTCCCTTTAATATAGCTAATCTGTAGTTTGAATTTTTATGGGAAAGATTTTTCTTAAAATGTGTCACACCTGTGCAGGTGTGGAATAAACACATAGAAGTCACTCTTTTTCATTTAAAAAAAAAAAAAAATCTCCAAGAAGGGATTTCTTTTGGTTCTAAAGTGAAGAGTGTTCATTAATAGAAAGTGCATTTGTGCCACACGAGAGAGGAACTCCCTCAGGCAGACACGTCCAGTGACTGTCCCATGTGAACGCTACAGTCAAAGATGCCCCACAAGAATTTCTCCTACGAATATTGAATAGCTGTCTCATATCTGTGTCAGAGGTGGGGAAGAAGAAAACAGATAAGACAGATAACTCTATTATTATTCTGAATCATCTGGAAACAATTTGTAATCTGAGACCAACAGAACATATTACAGCTCCCAAGCACTTTCACATTTATTTGCAACTCAAAATGAGAGCATTAAAGACAGACCTCAGGGTCCTAATTAAGCACTTATTTCTGTCATGTGATTCTCAGCTCTCCTCTCATACTTACTTCTTTCTGTCTTAGAATATCTAGATATTTTAAAAACTCTGAGTTAAGAGAAAGGTTAGGACCTTAAATACCTCTTAGTAAAATATTTTTGTTAATGCCTATAAACAAAACCCCACAACCAGCAGCAAAAAATAAAGGGGATAGAGGCAGGAAGAGAATGGAGAAGGGGAGAAGAGAAAAACCTTCCTTGGGAAGGGATTGTTTCATGCATAGGGGCAGAGATGGGGGAGGCTGATGCCCAGCCTTTGTCAAGCACTGCTCTCTTCACTTTAATGTATTACATTCAATCATTAAATCCATACAAGAGTCCTGCAAGGTAGGTTGGTATTCCCGAGTTGTATATTGAGCACCTTAGGCCAGAGATTTTAAGTAATTGGCCTATAGTGATACAAGTAATAAATAAGCCTTCTATATAAACAGTAAAAACAAACATAATAGCAAAACAATGTCAACAATAACAGTAGACAAGCTTCATCTGAGACAAATTATATGAGCTTAGAGGAGTAACTTGGCTCATTTAAACAGATTTACTCAATGAATATCTTAACTGCTTAGCACAGGCACTACATATATATTTATTTTACTTCCTTGTAAACTGGAAAATGGAGCTGTTGATGTCATCAAAACTGACAATGAATATTTTTTTGACTAAATGTCCATTTTATCAAGGTCCACAACTTTTAAAAAAATTTCAAACCCAAGAGGCATTTGTTGTGCTTATAAGTTCACAGTTCTATAGCATTAGGATCTTGCCATCATGGATGAAAGTCGAGGTCTGTCTGAAAAGACATAATTACTTATGAACTGCTTTTATGGAAAGATGAGAAAAAAATTCCTGGGCCACAGTCAGGATATCTGGATTCAACTCTAACTTAGATTTAATAGCTACATGATTATTAGAAAATTGTTTGACCTCTTTAGGTTTTGACTTTCTTATCTATGTGATGAAGATATTGAAATAAGAGATCTGTTCCAACTCTTATATTATTATTTTTCTTCTTGATAGAATGTATCCTTCCTCCTAGAGTACTTTTCAGCAGGAAGAGTCTGTGCATGGTAAATTTTAGGAGTCCTTGACTTTCTGAAGATGTATTAATTTTGTCCTCATTCAAGAATGATAGTTTGACTGGGTATAGCATTCTGTATTCAAAAATATTTTTCTTCAAAACTTTGAAAATATTGATTTATTATCTCCATCCAGTTTTATTGCTAAGAAGTCTGATTTAAGTTTTATTTAACAATTATATAGTATGTACTATGAGCCAGATATTTCTGTATATGCTTTTCAAATATTAAGTCATTTATTCCTTTACCACATGGGGCATTATTTTTACTATCTGATTTTACAAATGAGGGAAATGAGGAATGGGGAGGATAAGTTGCTTATCTGAAATCATGCAATTTGCACAGGTTAGAACCAGGATTCAAATCCATGCTTTTAACTACTGTGCTTTTCCGCCTTTTATTATCATTTCTTTTATGTAATCTGTTGCGCATTTTTTTCATGAAAACTTCTAAGATCTCCTCTTTATCTTTGATGTTCTAAAATTTCATGATGGTATGAACAGGAATGTGTGTGTGTGTTTAATTCCTATTCTACTTTATGCTTGTTAAGCCCTTTCAGTCAGGAGGGCTTATGTCTTTTTTCAATTTGGGGAGATTTTTGTCTATACCTTCATGCATTTACACCCCTCAATTTCTCTTTATTTTCTTGAGAATTCCTTTTAATCAAGGGATGAAACTTTTGCACCTTTTGATCTGTCTCCTCATTTTGTTTTCATACTCTTATATTCATTTCTGCTGCATTCTGGTAAGATTCTTCCTCTTAATCCTCCAACTCATTAATTTATTCTTCTGCAAAGTTAATTTTTCTTTATAGACCATCTATTGAATTTCTTATTTCAACAATATACTATTTAATATCTATGACCTCTAATTGATTCTTTCATATAAATACATACATATATACATATATGTGCACAAACATTTACACTACATTTTTCACATATTTTGAGAAAATTAATTGAAGTTTATCTACTGTCCCGCTTTATTAGTTCTGTTAATCATGTAAAAATTCTTGCTTCAGTAATATTTCCTCCATTTGTTGGGATTACTGACTCTCACGGTGTTGGATTTCACCAGTGTTTGGTGATTCTTGTTTGAGAACACATCTTTGTTTTGAAATAACATGTTAATAGAACGCGGCTAATAACCATGCTGTAAAAAGGTAAGAGGATCCTTTGGTACACTAGAAGCTGTGAGAGATTTCTTGAAAGATGCAGAGCTCACAATATCATATTAAAAAAGGAAATCACACTCCAAAAATATGTATAGGAGAAGTAGTTGCAAAAAATGGGAGTGGCAGGCACTAGGAGGGTTCCTAAACAGTAGGAATAAGAGTGGTTCCAGGACAAATGAGAAGGTCAAATTTTTTCCCAGTGGGTCCGACCCTCTCTGGAATCTTAGGACGGAGTTTTTAATCCTATCATCCTTCTCTGGTATCTTGCCCTTGCACCCTTTTTCTCAAAGTTTCTGTTTCAAATTTCTCTTGCTCTTCTTGGTGTGTGTCCCAAATCCCTATCAGCTTGTGCCCAAATGAGTGCATTTCACTGTGGAATAACTTTATGGGTGCTGCTCTGTGGTCAAAGTCAAGATGCAGAAGCTTGTGATGGAGAGGAAAGAGCATTGAGATGAGAGCTACAAGAATGAGATCTGGGAGACCTAGTTCTTAGTCTCAGGTCTGAATTGGATTTTTGTCAGGCTTTGAGTTCCTGATTTTATTTTTTGCATTAGGTATAATAAGTAATTTTGGAGGATGAGGGTTCACATAAATGTTATATGCAGAAATTTTGAAAAATGTAATTGTCAGATTTCTCTACTTCATTCCAACAAGGTGGGACCTGAAAGTATTTGTTTTGCTCAAATTGAATATTAATGTCTTCAACCCAACATTTATAATGAGGTAAATGAAATGAGAAAAAATGAACTGTGCAATAAAATTAATTACAAATTCTTTAGAAAAGTGTCAGTTAAACTGTCAAATTTTCACTAAGGATTAATTATATATGAGCTACAATGCTATAAAGTAAACTTTAGGCATTACAAATAAAGTTATGTATATAACCAAATAATAGTCTTTAAAGGGAAACATCACTCCAGCTCCAGATTTTGAATTTACAGTCAAACAGACCCAGGTCAAGTCCTGTGAAGGGAATGATGAAGGGAATGATGAGTCTGGGCGGAATCTGGTGGAGAATGCAGAGAGCCAAAGGCATGTGCAAAAGGATCTGCCCCTGACTCAATAGCGTTTAGTTCTGCTTCACTTTCCAACCCCATACCCAAAAAGGAAGGAAGCTTCCTTGAAATTTTATACCAGAAAAATGATTGCATCCAAAAAAAGCCCTGGACACAGATTCAAGAGATGGTCCTTACTCATCTGTATCCTTGCTGAGAGACCCTGAGTGCATCCTAACTTGTCAGGACTTCTGTTATCTTAACCGTAGAATGAGGAGACAGGGCCATATGACTTTCCCTCCAGGCTTGAGATTCTGGAATTGCAAAGCTCAGGATTACTAAATGGAAGCATACCTAAGCAGTTTAGAAAATTTAAGTTATCTAATTTTTACTTTTAGTTTAAGTAAAATTACAAACAAAAGAAGAATTCAGTATCCCAGATTTCAGAAAAACAAAAAAATATTTCAACTCTCCTTCCTTGTTAATGTGCTGAGACATATTTCAAATCTATGAGTGGCATATCAAAACCTCTAGGAGAGAAGATTCAAAACTCCCCTCCACCTCCATCTAGCACTGAGGGAGAGGGTATAATTTAAGCCTTTATTATAACAACACCAATAAAAAACCCATCCCATGTTTATTATAACTAGAGTGGTATGCTATATAAAGTAAGAAGGTGACTATAAATATTTTGGGTTATGATGATGATGAATATTCATTCTTTCTAGTGTTTTAAACCTCTCTCATGTCTCCACACTGATAAATCTTCACCATCTTCCCCAAACTATATACTTTCCACTCACCTCAACTTCATTTAGAGCTACCTTCCTTTGTGACGGATCCTAAATTTCCAACACACGCATTTTGCCAGGATCAAAAGTAAATATATTTCCATACTAGTCAAACCCTGCTCAGTGAACTTCATAGTGTATCCAAGTTGTTTAGTTGGAGTGGAGTTCTAAAATGAGCATTTTGCTGGAGATCTCACTCTTCTTGTGCAAAACCTAGAGGAGACGTTGAGCTGACAGCTGTATAACTCTCATTGAAATGGCATGTTTGAAAGGGTGCTTTGAAGCTAATGGAAGGAACGAAGAAACGGTATGCACAGGCTGCCTCTCCACATTACACCTTCCATCTCAAAACATTAGATATTATTTACTTGGGTTAGAGGATGAGGGAGGACCTGTTGGGGAGCAGGGTTCCTAGGGGAGAGATTGGGAGAGAGAGAGATTGAAAGAGAGAGAATAGTCAAGGAAACATAGAGGGGATACAAATTTTTAATCTTTAATTAAGAGATGAGGGGGATTGAAGTTCCTGAGACCCTCTGCTCTACGAGGACCACAGTAGCTCTGGCTTAACTTTCCCTCTTCCTTCCCTACTGTGTGAAATGCAATAAGCGTTGGGCTCTTTTTCTTCTAGTTGATTTGACTGCAGATGGCTAACAAACATATGAAAAGGGATCAACTTCAATTTACCATTTCATTCATCAGGTTGCCAAAGATTTTTTTTAAATGGCACCTAGTTTGAGTGAGTTACAAGAAATTGGGTATTTTTTCACACACTGATAGTGGGATTCCAAATTGTTATAACCTTTCTGAAGGGCAATTTGGCAGTTTATGTCAGAAGCCTTAAAAGTACCCATACACTTTTACTCAGAAATTGTACTTAAGTGAAAGTGTAAATGTGCAGAAAGATTTGGCTTCAAGGTGCTTAGCAAAGTGTATTTATGAAATCTAAGCTTTGAAAACAAATTGAATGTTTGGCAATAGGGGAATGGGTAAATAAATTATATCCCACCCACACAAGGAAATGTTTTGCTGCCATTGAACTGATGTGATGATGAAGAAAGCTCCTTGTTGACATTGAACATGTCCATGATACATGTTTAAGTTTTAAATGTAACATGTGATGCCACTTTGTAAAAAGTTTCAAAGATATTTATTAAAAACATTGGAAAAATAACATATCAAAATGTTAACATTTCTTAGTAATATAGTTATAAATAGTGATAGGCTTATAAGTGGTATTTATTGTTTTCTTTTTTATATCTTTATTTTCTAAATTTTCCAAAATTAAGTGAATTAATTTGGTAATAAAATATTTTATAAAGGAAAGTTTGAACTGGGCAGGAATATAGGACAAATCAGAAAGGATGGACTAGGGAAGGGAGTAAAGTTAAGAGGATGTTGCAAAAGCACACAGTGCTGATGGCCTTAGCTATTCTGGGATTAGGGAGGAGGGGATGATGTGAGAGACATTTTTAAAAAGGAGAATCAACTTTACTTGATCTCAACAGGAAATGGTGTTGAGGAATGGTGACTTGATGATATGTATGTGTGCACTATTGCAGGAAACAACAATTTGGTATATTGATTTAAGCTGGTAGAGAACCTCTAAGGAGATGTCCTATAGATAGTGGAAGAAGTAGGATTTGCATCAGGGAGGTGGATGATTTGTTTTATAAGCATAACTGGAATGGTAAGAGTTAATTGACCAAGAAAGGGAGTGTAGTCATTACAGATCTGTGTTCTGGGAGAGTTAGTGAGTGAGGAGAGGAAGAAGGACCAGTAAAGCAAGTAGAAGACTGTCTAGAGGAATAAAAGTAAAACAAAAATATATAGGGCACAATGGAAAACTAGGGGAGAGGGTTCTAAGAAAAATGAGGTAGAGAAGAGAATTCATTATCGCAGGAAGAACAAGGAAAATGATGACAGAAAAAAAGGCCATTGAATTTAAGAAAACACTCTTATTAGTGGTATTAGAGGAGAAACAGTTCATTTCTATAGATTGTTGGGAATAGAAGTCAAATCATGGAAGATAAAAATAAGATGGCTAGGGACAACATAGCAACTAGATGTAGACCATTCATTCAAAATCTGTTGCAGCAAAAGAAAAAAGAGGAAAAGAAAGGTCAGTAGAGGAGTGGACAGAGCCAAATAAAGCCGAGTTCTCCAAGTTGGAGGAAACCTGGGTGTTTTTTAAGGAAAGGATCCTGCATAGAGAGGCTGGAAATAATGATTGAGGGAGGGTAATTTAGGAACAAGATTTCTGAGGGGGAGTTGGCTGCAGAGCACAGATTTCACATTTCAAATGGGAGAAGAGACCATCTTTTTCTCTTAGAGAGCAATGAAAGATAAGAAAATGAATATAGGCACCTGCAGATGTTAAGGGAAGAAAACAGCAGGTGAAATAGTGCAATTTGGATGTCCTCCAAGTATGAGTTGAGGTCCTCTGTGCTCCTTTAAGAGTCCTGAGTTGTGGGACCAGTGAAGCAAAAGGGGCTTAGAATGTCAATTTTGTCAATTTTAGGGAATATAGGGAAAAACAAAGAGATGAATAAAAGTTTTGCCAAACATCACATATTAGGCAAGAGGGGCTGGTGTTGTTCAACTTCATCTTAGTTTTATGCAGGTCTGAGTGGATTTAGTCTGTCTGTATCCAGCAGCATCGTGTGGAGCAGGAAGAAGGAAGGGGTTGTGAGCATTAGTTTGTGAGGGAAGAAATCTGGGAATCTGAGGTGGTTAAGGATCATGTTAAAATAGCCGACCCAAGAGTCAAGACTAAGTGTTGTCAGAAGGAAGCTCATGAAGTTAGTGAGTCAAATGAGCTGATGGTGAGTCAAGAGAGTGGAGGTGAGGGAACAGATGCAGAGAGGTTTGGTGGGTTTGGGAGGTAGGAAAGGTTGAGAAGGGTGAAGTCAAAGATAGCACTAATTTAATAAATTGTGGTGGAGCAGTGGATGAAGATGCTACAACCAAGGATACAGCCTATTAGTGGGGTACATATGTGGGACAGAGATCCAGAGGAGCTGATTTGAGTGCAAGGTGGATGTGAAACTGGGAAGTGAGGGATTTGAAGGGTCATAGAAGTGGATGTGGAAGAGCTCTACTTCAGGGGATATCAGCCCCCATGGGGACAAAATTTTGGATGAGGAGGAGTGTAAATCTCTGCCTGAAGATCTAAAGACCAGGAGTAATGTAGCTTAATGATAATGAGCATGGGCTTTCTCACATCCTCAAAATCCCAGCTGTGTGACCTTGTGGAAGTTACTAAACTCCTCTAAATTTCAGCCCCCTTATGTGCAAAATTATACTACTGACCTCCTAATGATGCTGTGAGAAGAGAATGAGATAATGCAAATAATGTGTCTGTCATAAATGTCAGCTATGATGATTGTGGTGATGATGGTGGTGAAAATCTTTTGATGAATGCCAAATATTAACACCACAGTGAAGACTCTTGGTAGAAGGTCCAACTTACTTCAGAGTTCCTAGGATGTGAGGCTGATTATCTTATTCCTCAGCCATTTATGAAAAAGGTGACAGCACAATTATGTGGTCATTGTTGTGAGTGAGGTGGGGAGGGAGCTGTCCATTGTCTTGAAATGATCTTGGGCTAGAAGTCTAAACATTTTCCTAATATTTTCTGTTCCATTTCCCACTGCTATCCTTAACACAACTAAATTTAGCCTAGCCAAGGATATCTAGTTAAGATTTCCAGTATTTCCACAAAATGTAGCTTGTCTGACTTGCCCTGTGAGTTGACATCAAGTTATTATCTTTAACTGTTCTTGACTTAGTCCGTGAGAAATTTTAAATGCACCCATCTTTTCTTTTTCTCTTTCCCCTTTCCTTTCCTTTCCTTTCCTTTTCTTTCCTTTCCTTTCCTTTCCTTTCCTTTCCTTTCCTTTCCTTTCCTTTCCTTCTCTTTCCTTCTCTTTCCTTTCCTTTTCTTTTCTTTATAAACAAATATTACCATCATTTTCTTTTCTGTAATTCCTTTACACATACTGTAGTAATTATTGATTCTAGGAGTAATCTTGAATTTTTAAAAAAAGTTTTCATATTCACTTTTAACTATTTTAGAAAAACAAAGAGGAGTATAAGATGTTATAGGGCCTGTTACTTCATTAAAATGGTTGAAGAAAAACAAATTATTAGGCATTGAAAATATTAGGATTGAGTAATTTTAAAAATTGCCTAATAATGGCAGATAGACAAGGTGTTGTAACAGTGTACTCATAAATTAGGCTCTTTTTTTTTTATTACTTCATAATTTGTTACTTAAATAAGATCCTCCATGTTATATCACATTTTGTGAACATATGACCTGGAGCAGCAACCGTGGTAAAAATAAAAATTTTGTACCATTCACACATAAATATAAACTCAAACTCTTTCTAATAATTTTTGCCATCTGGCAGTAATAGATGATGAAGATCATGCCTCAAAATACATGAGTATTTTCAGGACTTAAAGTGTAGTTATGAGTAAAGTTGATTGTAGTTTTTTTCTCATTTACAGACATGATTCTGGTTCTTATTTACATACAATTTATCATTAGCCATGGCTTATATATGCATGTGTCAAGGTAAAATAACAGTAGTGGGGCTTGGCATTAGGTTTGAGGCCAAAGGAAGAAAGAAAGAGTACTGGAGGCTAAGTGTTGGAATGGCTGGATGGGAAGCAAAGAACTGGATAGAAATGCCTCTCTGACCTCTCAGATGGGGGGGAGCAAAGAAGAATGGGTTCTGTTTTCCCTTCCCCTTTTTACTCTCCCCAACTTATTAGAAAAAGTATTTGCATAACTAATTAGCTAAGATCAGCTAATGTCTACAAAAATGAGTAAAACTTTAAACATTAATGGCTTGTGCCTTTATGTTCACTTTGATCCACAAAGCCCCTCATCTACTTTCTTTAATTAATGCTGCCTTTTGATGGGAACCATCATCACAGAAAAGTATCTGAGGAGTCTGCTTCCTGATGTGAAATGAGATACTTTGAAATATGTGGAAATGTAAATATAGTTTGTGAACTTATTCCCTAACTCTGGTCACTGTATTGTCTCAAGAGCAATACGTGTGGTCATGACTAAAAGTCCATGACTCAAACAGAAGGGAAGTTAGAAAGCCATCACTAGAATGAAGTATTTTTGAAAAATTACAAGTTATTTAGTCTATGAATTTAAAATACTTCTGGATTCAAATAAAAGGAAAGTTTAGAGTTTACCATTAAAACAAGAGCATCAATGCTAAATGAAGATATAACAATTTAAATCCTTTTGGTTCAAAGACAATGAAAGTTTGATGCTCCCCTCTGAATTTGTGTGAAAGTACTGGAACTGAAAGGAAAGTTATTAAAGAAATGGAAACATCTAACTTATTCCTAGATGTTTCTATTCCCTCAGTCCCTTTGAGGTGTGTTTTGATCTTCTCTGGAACCTATACAAACGGAAATGTAGGCATGTACCAGTGTGCTTTTGGGTGATTCGAAGTCTTCCATTTTTGAATTTCTATTACTGCACCACCCAAACACCCATACGTACCTTTATCATGTCTGCTGCCTGTATTTGGCTAACCTCTAACCGCTAACCATTTTCAACTGAAGTGCATCTGCTTGGTACTAAGCAGCTAGCTGAGAAGATTCTTCCCTCCCAATCAGCACAGCCGCAGCATGAAATGAAGACACAGAACCAGAGGTAGGAAGAGAGAAGAAGAGAATGGGAGGGGGCACTATTTCTATTTAAAAAAAAAGCCTCCAACTTCTTATGTGTTCTGGAAGGACTATTACTATTTCCACCTAACTCCTTTTTCACTGCTAGGCTTCCCTTTTTCTCCCACCCTCACACCTCCCCATGCAGGCAAAGTCTTGAATCAGCAGATTCTGAGCTCAGAGCAGTAAAGAGCTATTGAGGGACAGACTCTGATAGCATTACGGCCAAACATGGAACCATTTTCTGTGGCGAATCGCTGAGTTCTACCTGGTTATCTCTTGCCTTGCACATCACTTCCAAATGACATGCTCTCAGTCTGGGCAAAAATGAGAGTTTTTTAAAGAACTGGGATTTCAATAATATGTGACGAAAGGATGAGATTACTTTCTGAGGTAGGGGAAGGCAGGGAGGAATGAAGGAGGGAGAGGATGCAGGAGAGGGAAAGAGAGGTGGCAGGGAGGGAGATAAAGAGGAAGAATTGAGTACCCCTGAGAGCCCTTGATTACATGTATTTCTCTGGTTCTTGCAACTAGTCTTCTCTAACTTCAGAAAGTCAGAAAGAATAAGCCATTTTAATCTCCTTTATTTGTCTTCTTTTTTTCTCCTGCTTCTCTCACTGGTGACAACTGAATGTTGTAGATACTCCAAATACTCTTGAGTTATTTATAGGAATTACTGTAATTTGATGGCAACACAGTTAATGAGGTGGAGGTGAATACTATTATGCTTTATCCAAAACGTAAAGAGTGAAATAGGCAATAGAGTCCTTCACGGAAATATATCCATCTGTATTGGCCAAATGGGGAATTTGGAAACCAGCATTTTTTGAAGTAAAATTAGTAGCCAGCTCTCCCGCCTGCTTTCAAGAAGAGAAAGGCAGTCCTGCAGTTCCCAACACCCTCCACTGCCTTGAATGGCTTCCTTCCCATCCAAGGGTTTCCTACAAGAAATGGGGGTGCATATAAATCCTTCAAACCATAATTAATCAGCACTGCATGATGTGAATTTCTCTCCATTGTAATCAGGGAACATGAAGAAATGATGAAGAAAAACATTTACTGTGTGCACCATTTTGAGTCTAAAAGAAAAAAGTCAAATATGAAAAAGGCGGTCTTTGACCATAAAATGTGTGTGGTTGGTTCCACACATTTCCTTCAAGGAAATACACATTTTTATTTGGAATTTAACAGTGACATTTGTTATTTCTCTTAGCTGGGGTGCAGACTCATGGCCTGAGATGGGGGATTGCAGGGTCTAAAAAGAGGCTCTTCCTGAAATCCTCCACAGCTGCAGTGAAGAAAACAGGGACAAGGAGAAAGGCATTGCTAGTGTAATGCTCACATATGACAGAGAGAAGGCAAATCTATTATATGTAATATAATATATAGGATATTATTTCAAAATGAAAGGTGAAAAAATACATGTTGGCACACATATCTAGGAAAAGGGATATTGTAACATTTGTTTCTAAGAGCAAAAGTTCATAGTGACCTAAATAGGCACTATGTATACACATTGAAAAATAATTCAAAATTAGTACAGGAAACTGTACAAGTTTTACTTCATCAAACCTCTCACCTACATTCCCAATCTAACACTCTTTCTTGGAAGTAACCACAGCTAAGGTTTCTATGCATGTTCTTCTAAACCATTTTCAAGTAATTTATTATATATACTCATACAGAATATTTTTCCTTTGTTTATTTTACATATGTGGATCATACTTTGCATGTTGTTATGCAACTTGCTTTTTTCATTTAATGTATCTTGGAAAACTTTTCATAACAGCGAAGAATGAGCTACACCTCATTCTCTTTAAAGGTTGCATGTTATTACTTAGTATGGCTGTACATAATTTATTTAACAGTTCCTCTAAACGTGCCCAGTTAGTTCCTCATGAACTTTTGCTCCTAAAAGCAATTGTTGCAACATCCCTTTTTCCATAGATCTTTGTGGCAACATGTATTTTTTCTCCTTTTTACTTTGAAATAATTTCAAACATACAGAAAACTTGCAACAATAGTACAAAACCTCCTGCTGATCCATCAAACCTGAACAATTTGTCACATTCGCTCTCTCCTGTACATACTATACACACATATTATATTTTTATTATGCTATGATTTTTCCTGAACCACATGAGAATAAATTGCAGTCATCCACCCTTTCTTCTCCAAATTCTTCTATACATATCTCTTAAGGCTGTGTATATTCTCTTACACATTTGTATATTTAATTACCAAATTAAAAAAATTTAACACTGATATAATACTGTTATCCAAGCCACACTACAATAATCTAATTTTCAATTTCATCAATGTCCCAGTAATGTCCTTTATAGCAATTTTCTTTTCTTGTCCATGATCCAATTCAGAATCATGTTTTACATTTAGGTATCATCTTTCTCTCTCTCTCTTTTTTTTTTTTTTTTGCTTTATTATGATATAATTGACATATAATAAAATGCACATATTTAAAGTATATAATTTGATGACTTTTGACATATGTATACATACAGGAAACCATTGCCACAATTAAGATGATAATTAACAAATCCATGACTTCCCAAAGCTTCTTTGTATCACTTTGTAATCTTCACCATCTTTCCTTCTCTTCTTTCAGTCCCATTGCCAAGCAACAACCTGTTTTCTATTGCTATAGATTAGTTAGAATTTTCTAGAATTTTACATAAATAGAATAATGCAGTGTATATTATTTTTGGTTCTGACTTTTCCACTCAATACAATTATTTTGAGATCATCCACACTGTTGCAATTATCAATAGTCCATTCCTTTTTAATGAGTAGTATTCTCCTGTCTGGATATACCACAATTGGCCCATTCACAAATAAAAATTATTCTATTGCATTTTCTTCTGGTACTTTTCTAGTTTTTAAAAATTTAGGTAACTAATTCACCATGGTGTGTTTTTATATATGATATAAAGCTTTGTTATTTTCCTAAAGGCAATATTTTTGAAAGATTTCCAGTCATGGATAAATCACATGTTCTAGAATTTTAGAAAACTTAAATATGAGATCTTGGAACCACCCCTGAGTTTTAGAAACTCATCAAAGATTTAGGAGACCATCAAAAATGGCAGATAAGTAGAAGATGGGGAAGTAGACTTTAAAATCAATGACATCAAAGTAACCTACATTCAAGGGAGTACAAACAGGAGAACAAGGACCTTGGAAAACTAAAATGTATGATGTATCAGTTAAGATACATTTGACCTAACATTGGCTTAAATAAAATGGAGGTTATTTTTCTCTTATAACAAGTTCAGAGATGGGAAGTTACTGGCACAGATTCAGCAGCTCAACCCTGTCACCAAAGGCTCAGGCCCTTTGCATATGTCTGCTTTTCCATCCTTAGCATTCTGATGCCTGGTGCTACATGGTCACAAGCACCCAGCTTCAGGCATAATGTCTGTGTTAAATGCAGGAAGAAAGGGGAGAATGGACAGTGTAGGTGGGAACATCTCTTTTTTTTTTTTTTCTTTTTAATCTTCATTTTATTGAGATATATTCACATACCACGCAGTCAAACAAAACAAATCGTACTTTCGATTGTTTACAGTACCATTACATAGTGGTACATTCATCACCCAAATCAATCCCTGACACCTTCATTAGCACACACACAAAAATGACAAGAATAATAATTAGAGTGAAAAAGAGCAATTGAAGTAAAAAAGAACACTGGGTACCTTTGTCTGTTTGTTTCCTTCCCCTATTTTTCTACTCATCCATCCATAAACTAGACAAAGTGGAGTGTGGTCCTTATGGCTTTCCCAATCCCATTGTCACCCCTCATAAGCTACATTTTTATACAACTGTCTTCGAGATTCATGGGTTCTGGGTTGTAGTTTGATAGTTTCAGGTATCCACCACCAGCTACCCCAATTCTTTAGAACCTAAAAAGGGTTGTCTAAAGTGTACATAAGAGTGCCCACCAGAGTGACCTCTCGGCTCCTTTTGGATTCTCTCTGCCACTGAAGCTTATTTCATTTCCTTTCACATCCCCCTTTTGGTCAAGAAGATGTTCTCCGTCCCATGATGCCAGGTCTACATTCCTCCCCGGGGAGTCATATTCCACGTTGTCAGGGAGATTCACTCCCCTGGGTGTCTGATCCCACGTAGGGGGGAGGGCAGTGATTTCACCTTTCAAGTTGGCTTAGCTAGAGAGACAGGGCCACATCTGAGCAACAAAGAGGCATTCGGGAGGAGGCTCTTAGGCACAACCCTAGGGAGGCCTAGCCTCTCCTTTGCAGCAACCGTCTTCCCAAGGGTAAAACCTGTGGTAGAGGGCTCAACCCATCAAACCACCAGTCCCCTATGTCTGTGGTCATGTTAGCAACCATGGAGGTGGGGTAGGCGAATACCCCTGCATTCTCCACAGGCTCCTCAAGGGGGCACTACATCTTTTTTTTTTTCCTTGCTTTTTTTTTTTTTTTTTAAACTTTCCCTTCTTTCTTAAATCAACTGTATGAAAAAAAAGTTAAAAAGAAAACAAACATACAATAAAAGAACATTTCAAAGAAACCATAACAAGGGAGTAAGAAAAAGACAACTAACCTAAGATAACTGCTTAAAGTATATAATTTACCCCAAGAAAGTTACCTAATATAGCAACATTTCTGTGAACTTGATCCTACTATATCCATCAGAAATTAACAGACCATAGTCATTCCTGGGCATCCCCAGAACGTTAAATAGCTTATCTGTTCTTCTTGGATTATTGTTCCCCCTTCCTTAATTGCTCTCTATTGCTAGTTCCCCTACATTCTACATTATAAGCCATTTGTTTTACATTTTTCAAAGTTCACATTAGTGGTAGCATATAATATTTCTCTTTTTGTGCCTGGCTTATTTCGCTCAGCATTATGTCTTCAAGGTTCATCCATGCTGTCATATGTTTCACGAGATCGTTCCTTCTTACTGCCGCGTAGTATTCCATCGTGTGTATATACCACATTTTATTTATCCACTCATCTGTTGAAGGACATTTGGGTTGTTTCCATCTCTTGGCAATTGTGAATAATGCTGATATGAACATTGGCGTGCAGATATCTGTTCGTGTCACTGCTTTCCGATCTTCCGGGTATATACCGAGAAGTGCAATCGCTGGATCGAATGGTAGCTCTATATCTAGTTTTCTAAGGAACTGCCAGACTGACTTCTAGAGTGGCTGAACCATTATACAGTCCCACCAACAGTGAATAAGAGTTCCAATTTCTCCACATCCCCTCCAGCATTTGTAGTTTCCTGTTTGTTTAATGGCAGCCATTCTAACCGGTGTTAGATGGTGTCTCATTGTGGTCTTAATTTGCATCTCTCTAATAGCTAGTGAAGCTGAACATTTTTTCATGTGTTTCTTGGCCATTTGTATTTCCTCTTCAGAGAACTGTCTTTTCATATCTTTTGCCCATTTTATAATTGGGCTGTCTGTACTATTGTCATTGAGTTGTAGGATTTCTTTATATATGCAAGATATCAGTCTTTTGTCAGATACATGGTTTCCAAAAATTTTTTCCCATTGAGTTGCCTGCCTCTTTACCTTTTTGAGAAATTCCTTTGAGGTGCAGAAACTTCTAAGCTTGAGGAGTTCCCATTTATCTATTTTCTCTTTTGTTGCTTGTGCTTTGGGTGTAAAGTCTAGGAAGTGGCCGCCTAATACAAGGTCTTGAAGATGTTTCCCTACATTATCTTCTAGGAGTTTTATGGTACTTTCTTTTATATTGAGATCTTTGGTCCATTTTGAGTTAATTTTTGTGTAGGGGGTGAGGTAGGGGTCCTCTTTCATTCTTTTGGATATGGATATCCAACTCTCCCAGCCCCATTTGTTGAAAAGACCATTATGACTCAGTTCAGTGACTTTGGGGGCCTTATCAAAGATCAGTCGGCCATAGATCTGAGGGTCTATCTCCGAATTCTCAATTCGATTCCATTGATCTATATGTCTATCTTTGTGCTAGTACCATGCTGTTTTGGCAACTGTGGCTTTATAATAAGCTTCAAAGTCAGGGAGTGTAAGTCCTCCCACTTCGTTTTTCTTTTTTAGAGTGTCTTTAGCAATTCGAGGCATCTTCCCTTTCCAAATAAATTTGATAACTAGTTTTTCCAAGTCTGCAAAGTAGGTTGTTGGAATTTTGATTGGGATTGCATGGAATCTGTAGATGAGTTTGGGTAGAATTGACATCTTAATGACATTTAGCCTTCCTATCCATGAACATGGAATATTTTTCCATCTTTTAAGGTCCCCTTCTATTTCTTTTAGTAGAGTTATGTAGTTTTCTTTGTATAGGTCTTTTGCATCTTTGGTTAAGTTTATTCCTAGGTACTTGATTTTTTTAGTTGCTATTGAAAATGGTATCTTTTTCTTGAGTGTCTCTTCAGTTTGTTCATTTCTAGCATATAGAAACATTACTGACTTATGTGCATTAACCTTGTATCCCGCTACTTTGCTAAATTTGTTTATTAGCTCTAGTAGCTGTATCGTCAATTTCTCAGGGTTTTCTAGATATAAGATCATATCATCTGCAAACAATGACAGTTTTACTTCTTCTTTTCCAATTTGGATGCGTTTTATTTCTTTGTCTTGCCGGATTGCCCTGGCTAGCACTTCCAGCACAATGTTGAATAACAGTGGTGATAGCGGGCATCCTTGTCTTGTTCCTGATCTTAGAGGGAAGGCTTTCAGTCTCTCACCATTGAGTACTATGCTGGCTGTGGGTTTTTCATATATGCTCTTTATCATGTTGAGGAAGTTTCCTTCAATTCCTACCTTTTGAAGTGTTTTTATCAAAAAGGGATGTTGGATTTTGTCAAATGCTTTTTCAGCATCTATTGAGATGATCAATTGATTTTTCCCTTTTGATTTGTTAATGTGTTGTAATACATTGATTGATTTTCTTATGTTGAACCATCCTTGCATGCCTGGAATAAACCCCACTTGGTCATGGTGTATGATTTTTTTAATGTGTCTTTGGATTCGATTTGCAAGTATTTTGTTGAGGATTTTTGCATCTATATTCATTAGGGAGATTGGCCGGTAGTTTTCCTTTTTTGTAGCATCTTTGCCTGGTTTTGGTATTAGATTGATGTTAGCTTCATAAAATGAGTTAGGTAGTGTTCCATTTTCTTCAATGTTTTGAAAGAGTTTGAGTAAGATTGGTGTCAGTTCTTTCTGGAAAGTTTGGTAGAATTCCCCTGTGAAGCCATCTGGCCCTGGGAATTTATTTGTGGGAAGATTTTTGATGACTGATTGGATCTCTTTGCTTGTGATGGGTTGGTTGAGGTCTTCTATTTCTTCTCTGGTCAGTCTAGGTTGTTCATATGTTTCCAGGAAATTGTTCATTTCCTCTACATTATCCAGTTTGTTGCCATACAGTTGTTCATAGTATCCTCTTATAATTTTTTTAATTTCTTCAGGATCTGCAGTTATGTCACCTTTTTCATTCATTATTTTGTTTATATGGGTCTTCTCTCTTTTTGATTTTGCCAGTCTAGCTAGGGGCTTGTCAATCTTGTTGATCTTCTCAAAGAACCAACTTTTGGTGATATTTATCCTCTCTATTGTTTTTTTGTTCTCTATGTCATTTATTTCTGCTTTAATCCTTGTTATTTCTTTTCTTCTACTTGGTTTAGGATTGGTTTGCTGTTCATTTTCTAGCTTCTTCAGTTGATCCATCAGTTCTTTGATTTTGGCTCTTTCTTCCTTTTTAATATATGCGTTTAGTGCTATAAATTCCCCCCTCAGCACTGCTTTTGCTGCATCCCATAGGTTTTGGTATGTTGTGTTTTCATTTTCATTCATCTCTATATATTTAGCAATTTCTCTTGCTATTTCTTCTTTAACCCACTGATTGTTTAGGAGTGTGTTGTTTAACCCCCAGGTATTTGTGAACTTTCTAAGTCTCTGATGGTTATTGACTTCTAATTGTATTCCATTGTGGTCAGAGAATGTGCTTTGAATAATTTCAATCTTTTTAAATTTATTGAGGCTTGTTTTATGCCCCAGCATATGATCTATTCTGGAGAAAGTTCCATGAGCACTAGAAAAGTATGTGTATCCTGGTGATTTGGGATGTAATGTCCTGTATATGTCTGTTAAATCTAATTCATTTATCAGATTGTTTAGGTTTTCAATTTCCTTATTGGTCTTCTGTCTGGTTGATCTATCTATAGGAGAGAGTGATGTGTTGAAGTCTCCCACAATTATTGTGGAAACATCAATTGCTTCCTTTAGTTTTGCCAGTGTTTCTCTCATGTATTTTGTGGCACCTTGATTGGGTGCATAGACATTTACGATTGTTATTTCTTCTTGCTGAATTGCCCCTTTTATTAGTATGTAGTGGCCTTCTTTGTCTCTCAAAACATCCCTGCAGTTGAAGTCTATTTTATCTGAGATTAATATTGCTACCCTGCTTTATTTTGGCTGTAGCTTGCATGAAATATTTTTTTCCATCCTTTCACTTTCAGTTTCTTTGTGTCCCTGTGTCTAAGATGAGTCTCTTGTATGCAACATATTGATGGTTCATTTTTTTTGATCCATTCTGCGAATCTATATCTTTTAATTGGGGAGTTTAATCCATTTACATTCAACGTTATAACCGTGAAGGCATTTCTTGAATCAGCCATGTTATCCTTTGGTTTATGTTTGTCATATTTTTCCCCTCTGTCTATTAATATCCTTTATTGTACCCGAATCTCTTTAGTACTGAACCTTTCTCCAAGTCTCTCTGTCCTTTCTTTGTTTCTCTGTCTGTAGGGCTCCCTTTAGTATCTCCAGTGGGGCAGGTCTCTTGTTAGGAAATTCTCTCAGCATTTGTTTGTCTGTGAAAAATTTAAGCTCTCCCTCAAATTTGAAGGAGAGCTTTGCTGGATAAAGTATTCTTGGCTGGAAATTTTTCTCACTCAGCATTTTAAATATATCGTGCCACTGCCTTCTTGCCTCCATGGTGGCTGCTGAGTAGTCACTACTTAGTCTTATGCTGTTTCCTTTGTATGTGGTGAATTGCTTTCTCTTGCTGCTTTCAGAACTTGCTCCTTCTCTTCTGTGTTTGACAGTGTGATCAGTATATGTCTCGGAGTGAGTTTATTTGGATTTATTCTATTTGGGGTTCGCTGAGCATTTATGATTTGTGTATTTATGTTGTTTAGAAGATTTGGGAAGTTTTCCCCAACAATTTCTTTGAATACTCTTCCTAGACCTTTACCCTTTTCTTCCCCTTCTGGGACACCAATGAGTCTTATATTTGGACGTTTCATATTATCTATCATATCCCTGAGGTCCATTTCGATTTTTTTCAATTTTTTTCCCCATTATTTCTTTTATGCTTTCATTTTCCATTCTGTCATCTTCCAGGTCACTGATTCATTGTTCAACTTCCTCTAGTCTTGTACTATGAGTGTCCAGAATCTTTTTAATTTGGTCAACAGTTTCTTTAATTTCCATAAGATCATCCATTTTTTTGTTTAGTCTTGCAATGTCTTCTTTATGCTCTTCTAGGGTCTTCTTGATTTCCTTTGTCTCCCGTACTATGGTCTCATTGTTCATCTTTAGTTCTTTGAGTAGCTGCTCTAGGTGCTGTGTCTCTTCTGGTCTTTTGATTTGGGTGCTTGGGCTTGGGTTATCCATATCGTCTGGTTTTTTCATATGCTTTATAATTTTCTGTTGTTTTTGGCCTCGTGGCATTTGCTGAACTTGATAGGGTTCTTTTAGGATTTCTAGACCAATTGAAGTCCTTATCTCTAATTTATCAGATCTACAGCTTCGTGGAGTACACTTTCTCTAACTAACCAGCAGGTGGCGTCCACGAGCCACCTGTTCTCCACAAGCCAGTTCTCCCCTGCTTAGCCTTTTTGGTGAGTGGGGGAGTGAGTCTTGTGGGGTCCAATTGGTGTACCAAGCTTGCGTGTGTAGTTGGTGTTGCCTGCCCTGTATATGGGGCGTGTTTCTGGGCAGTCAGGGAGGGGGGGGTGGCTCTAACAATCAAATCTCCCTGGTGATCCTAGAGTTTTAAAGCTGCTGCAATAGTCTATTCCTTCAGTTCAGTCCTGCCACAGTTTGTCTCTGCCACTGACCCACAAGTCCTTGGTATTGGCGTATGGCTCCTGAGACTTGCAAGTGGGCCCCTCTTCCAGGCCGTGCACCCCGGGTCCTCTGTTGAGGGATGACTGTGCTATGTCACAGGTGAGTGCCGTCCCCCCAGGGCAGTTCTGGGCTCCTGGGCTGTGTAGGGAGGCTCCTAGTCTGCTGCAATGATGGCTGAATGGGGCTTTGTTAATTCACACTGCTCTACCTTCCCAACTCTGGGACAATCAGCTGAGGTTGCAGGGAAGGCTAATGTCCACGCCCAGTTTTGTGGTGTGTGCCTGTTATTTGAAGCACTTCCGTCACACTGGGTTGTCTGGGGCAGTTCTGGGCTATGGGCCTGGCAATGGGCAGGAGTGTTTCCTGTCCACCAGGATGATGGCTGTGAGCGGACACCCCCCTTTTCTTGGGAAGTTGTGGTGTTTAGTGAATTTTCTCAGCCACTGGATTATTGCGTTTTGTCTCAGAGCTCTCCTAGTTCTGCTCTTGACTTGACCTGCCCAAATAGCAAGTCTTTGAAGCTTTCTGTTTTGGGCTTCTTAGAGTAATTGTTTTAGAAAAAGAAAAAGGGATTAAAAAAAAAAAAAAAAAAAAAGGGCCCTCCTCAGAGATCTAATGGGTTATTGAAATGCTAAGAGACAAAGCAACCAGGGCCATTAAGGAAAGGTCCACAGGGCAGAGAGATCAGCTTTTCTTCGGGATTTGCATATGCGCCTTAGCGCCCTTCCCCTTTCTATGTTCACCAGAACTCCAAAAATCCTCCGCTTTTATTTTGGAGTTTTTCGTATTGTTTTTTTTTCTCTATGCCTGTCTCCTCTCTGCTGGGCTGGCTGCTCTCAGTTTCTCTCATGTCTCGTCTCAGTCTATCTATGGTTGGAGTTTGGATCAGTAGAATGAGATTCCGATAAGGGCTGCCACTGCAGTTCTCCCTTCTCCTTCCCGGAGCTGACAGCCCCTCCTCCCACGGGACCGAGCCTGGCAGGGAGGGGCACGGGTCCCCTGGCCGCAAAAACTTAGAGATTTCGCTGATCTCAGCAGTTCCACGTTTTCATGAGTGTTGTATGAAGTATGCCCAAAGTCAGATTGCTCTGTGGTGTCCAGTCCACGCAGTTCCTGGCTTTCTACCTACTTTCCTGGAGGAGTAACTAAAACATACAGCTCACCAGTCTGCCATTGGGAACATCTCTTTTATCAAAATATCAGAAGTGTTACCAAAGTCCCCAAGTAAACTTCCCTTTAGGCCTTCTTGGCCAGATCTTCATCAGTTATCTGTTCCTAGATACAGGGGAGCCTGCGAAAGTGAATACTGGGCTTTATAGCACTATACTGGGAAGCAGTAGTGGAGAAAGTATGAAAGAGGTTGGAGATGGCTACTGGATTAGCCAACACATTGAGTTTGCCACATATGACAAATGTGAGGAAACAAGTCTCTTCAGTGTGGAAAAGAAATATTTAAGGAAGAAATTCTATATGTGTCTTCTAATATCACGTGTTTTTATGTGGATAAGTGAATACTCTGTGTTGCAAACTAAGGCCAATAAGTGGAATTTTACAAGGAGGCTAATTTCAGTTGAATGTCCTTGTGAGTTAGTGCATAGTAAGGAATTCAGATTGCAGAAGAGGTCTGACCTTTGTCCTGGCCTCTGGAAGGTAACTTACATCTTGAATTTAGTGAAAAGAGTGTCTTTGTTATTTGTGGTTATTCATGGTGGGTCCCAGGATCACACTTGATAGTTTAGGCTAATGAGATGATTCTGGGTGGGGCCAGCCATACCAGTTGTCTCAGGGTAGGGGCTGACCGATCCCGAGCGGTCAACTCTGCTGTTAGGGTCTTGGGGCTTTGAGTCATGTCATGTCAGCCCAAGCTCAGGGGAAGGGAAGGAGGGCTGGAGATAGAGTCAGCCAACTACATGGGCCAATATTCAATCAATCATGTCTACATAATGAAACCGCAATTAAAACTCTGGACACAGAAGCTTGGGTAAATTTCTCTGATTGGTAATGCAAATCAGTGTACCAGGAGGAAGACATTCAGAATCCAAGGGAAGGGGACACAGAAGCTTCACACTGGGGATGCTCTTAGGCCTATCCCCATGCTCCTATTTTGGTTCTTTCCTATTTGTATCATTTTTGGCTATAATAAAACAGTAATTTTAAGTATAGTTCTGTGAGTCATTCTAGTGAATTTGTGGCAACTCCCAAATTTGTAGCCAATTGGTCATAAGCGAGGCTGATCTTGGGAACTCCCGAACTTGAAGGTGCTTTCTGAAATGAGGGCATTCCTGTGGAGGACTGTGCCGTTAACCTGTGAATTTTGGCCTAAATCCAGTTAAATCATGTCAAGATTGCACTGCAGTTTGTAAATTTCTGCATTTATTTATTTGTTCTACATCCTTGAAATATTACTCTTTCAACCCTGTGAGATTGTGACTGCTATCCTCTTTTCATAGATGATAAAATTAAGGTCAGATATATTGATATCCTGCCCAAGTTTACACTGCTATTAAGCGTTAGGCTGGAACTTGAACTCAGGCTGTCTGGCCCAGAGCCCATGTTCTTTAATGCTTCACTGTAGTGTGTTGGGGAGAGAGTGGATCAGATCACTTTTCAGATTCCTTCACACTATTAAAATTAGACCCCTCTTTTATAAGCATTAGATACATATCTGCCTAAGTCATACCTGTTATTTATCATCATTTAACAAAATACTTTCCTCATTTAGCTATCAAGAGAAATCTTTACTTTCAATTCTTCTTTGCAGATGTTGAAGTTAGCACATATCTGTGTGTTATTATCTCAGGGCCTCAAATCTGTTTAATGTCAAAACGCCTTCAACTATCTTGTCGTAATTTGACAGTAGAAAGTATCCATTCACTTGAAACGTCCTTTTTAAAACAATCCATTGTCTCTTGTAAAGCTAATAGAACAAACCGTTTTAGAAACAATGTATTTAGTAGTTTCTTCACAAGAGGGAGAAACAGGCAAACCCAGTAAAAAGGTTTAGGTGTATGTCAGGTTCTTCAGCATGGTGGCAAAAGTGCTGAGTCATTCATTGTTCTGCTCCTTCCAACCAGTCCTCTACAATGGGTCCCAGGTATCTGCATCAAAGATACCACCTACAAATCACTTCACTTATAAAACATCTCCTAAAGAGATGCAGTTAGGGGGATTACAAACTGTGGATTGATTTGCATTGTCTACTTCATGTTAGTAAAATGTAGCAAATCGTGTATTTCCTACGGCCTGTTGAAATGAGGTGTTGTGGTGGGTTGTCTCTCCTCGGCCCACAGAATAATATGGCAGCACCAAGGCCAGAGACCACTGTGGGGTGAGGAGCTGGGCAGCAGCCAAGCATGCAAAGGAGACAAAGAGAGGCAGCAGTCCTGGGGCTGAGCAGGGCAGGAAACTTGGTGCCTGGAGGGATAGACTGGGAATTCTCTAGTATCAGAAGGGATAGAGACACTTGAAAAATGGAGTGGAGGGGGGGGGCAAGGCCACACCCAGGATGTGATGCTGGATGGCAGGAGTCAGTCACAGCAGAGCAATCTACACCCCAGGGCTGGAGTGGGCTTCTGAAAGAAGTGTGGTTGTCACAGCCAGAGAACTGCCTTCTTTGGGACTCATTTAGCAGAAGCACTTCATGCGGGATTTAGAGTATGCAAAGATGGGCCTCTCGGATGTCAGCCTGGTATATTCCCTCCTCTAACACTTTGCCAAACCTCCTTTGGATTCATTTCCATTTCCTCTCAGCTCTATTTAGAATCCTCTAAGTTTACTGCCCACTTCGTGATTGGCATTCTTTTTTATTTGTTCCACATTCTGATTTTTTGGGTTTCATCCACATATTTTGGAGGGAGGTGCTTGGCAGGGGCACAGAGTCATGGTGAGTCAGACAGCCCCTCACTTGTATTTACTCACCTCGCTGTCCTTGTCTATAGATGAATTGAATAACAGCCCACAGGATTGTTGTAAGGATTCAAGGAGGCACTGCATATGAAAATAATTTGTAAATGGCAAAGCCCTGCACAAACATCAACTATGCTGCTTCTGTTAAAATGGAGCTGGCCTTTGGACCCCAGCAGCCCAGTCTTCAGGAAATGGTGTTTCTGAGAGGTGGTCTGTTAAAGGTTGTGAACTGCCTCACTGGGCAGGTGAGTGAGAAGGATTTTGGTACAAAGTTAGAAAGAACATTACTTTGTGAGTGAAGCCCTGCCAAGGCCAAATGTCTTAGATGTTCCCTTCACCAGACCCTCTATAATTCCTTGTCTATTTGGGATACTTGTTAAATTGGAGTGCTTTCCAGGAAAACTGGGCTCATTTATACCTACAGGTATTATTCATCTACCATTTTTCCCTCGATTTTCATGCTCTGAAAGTTGTAAAATTTTTCTCCATTGGTATGTGTCTTTAAAAATCAGAATTATTGGAGACTTTGCTGTTTGCTCCCTCTCTTGGATCATATACAAAAATGTTAAATTGAATCACTAGGCCTGGAACCAATTCCTGACACACTGTGTTTTTACACTTCTTCTACCTAAACTAGCTCCCTAGCCACAAATAAATAGCCTCCCCAGAGTCCCTTTCCCTCAATCTTAATTCAATTTAAAAAATTCATTCTTGGTTAACCCTTCCTTTTTAATGTACCTACCTATTACTAACATGCAAATTTTGCTCCAAAAAATGGCAGTATATTAATTTGTTTGCTCTTTCATAAACATGGACTCTTTCCTCCTATTAGGTATTCATTTTTTAAAAAGTAGTATCCAATGAGGCTCTGTTTAATTATAGTTTCCCTGCCTTGCCAGACAAGGAAGTGGGTCTCAATTTCTAGGACAGAGACCATCTCTAGTACACACTATAGCTAAAAGTTGCTTGATTCCTTTTTTGAATATTTCTCCCCCCAGATCTCCAAATTATGCATGTTTGTTTTGGTACTTTTGCTTAGTATTCTGATTAATGATCAATATTTGCAGCAGTCTTAATTCTTACCTGGGTTTCAAGAGATATTTTAGAAGATGGGATTTCCCTGAACATTGAGGTGATGACTTCATACAGCCCTTTGCTATTTCTTCCTCCTTTTATTCAACTTTGGTGCCATTGTTTTAAAGAGATCCAAGGGATTCTCAGGATGTCTTCCTTCTTTTGATTGATTTAGAGAATCTCTTCCCAATCTTTATGGAATCCACCACAAGATTTGTCACATGCTTTTGTTTTTTGTTTTCTCTGATTTTGAAGCTGTTCTGAGCTTACCATATTTTGCGGGTTTCCACGTTTTCTTTCTTTGATTCTTTTTCTACTTTATGAACATATCTCCCTTCCCCTGCTCCAGTTACATTTCTGACTGAGCTAGCCACTAGGGATCATTCTAACCCCTTGGAGTTTTTCCTGGATTGACAGTAAATTGCTTTGAAAATATTCTCTGGGTTTCTTTTTTGTTGATTACTGAGTTATAAAAGTCTATCTTTCATTTTTGTCATAGGACACTTTCTAATTTTAAATAGACATATAATGGATTTTAATTTCCCCACAAGGCTGTTGACTTAAATTGTGTGGTAGTCATTGTTAATGATTCTGCATCACCTTGTGGACCAGTTCCTTCCCACTGTCTGAGCCCAGTCTGGTATATTTCCCTGCCTCACAGCCTCCTTCCCTACCTTCTCTGGGAAGCAGTAATTTCTCTTATCTACAAATCTCACTTCCAACCCTTGTCCCAGTGAGGCACTTTGCCAATCTATGATTGAGTAATTAAAGTCTCCCTTTATTACCACCTGTCCCAATTTCGCAGCTTCCACAATCTCAATTAACATTTCTATCTCAGTTTCCTGGTCAGGTGGGCTGTAACATATCCCTATTATGACTTTTTAATTATGTGAGAATAGAATTTCTACCCACAGAGATTCTACAGAAGTCCTTTTACTGATAAGATTTTTATCCTACTGCTTTGTAGAAGTATCCTTCATACAGCACTGTTTAAAAAATGTATTTATTTATATCCTCTTTGCAAGATGTATTTGAAGGAGCTTACAAAAATACATACAAAGATTTGAAAAAAAAACCCTAGTCATTGAGAAAATAGAGGTAAGGTAAAATAAGGGTGGGAAAATGAGATATGGTAAGAATGAGTTCGTATCATAAGTGTTAGGTCCTTGCTAAACCTGTCTCAGGGTTTCCTCTTGGCCAGTACAAAGAGGGGAATAGGATCAGTTGCAGGGTTCAGAGTGTGTTTAAGGTAGAATTAAACCAGTTGCTCAGGAAAGGCACTAACATTTCATCCTCAGAGATTCATAATTTTTCCTCTGGGTCCTAATATCCTCAATAATAATTTTACAGTAAATGTAATGTGTTTCACCAGTTGGCTTCCAATTATTATGGTCCCCAGTGTAGGATTACTGCAAAATGGCAGTGCAGAGTTTGGAAAGAATAGTTCCATACATGATTCAAGTGAGTATCTCCTAATTATTGAGTATAATGTGTTCAAGAGTGTCCTCCCCAACATAAGGAGAGGATTGTGGGAAGATGGCAGGGTAGGGAGCTCCAGGACTCAGTCTTTTACCAGAACAGCTATTAAACAGGCAGAAACTGTCTGAAACAACTATTTTGAAACTCTGGAGACCAGAAGAACACTGTACAGCATCCAAGGAAGAGCATAAGGAAGAGCATAAGGAAGAGGCTGATAAAATATGGTAAAGAACGGTAAATTGCTCTTTCCGCACAGTGGATACGGGTGCCCATCTCCCACTCTCATTGCAGGCTGCCATGGGGTCCAGTTCCTGGCTTTGACTTGTGACAAAAAAGAACATAAAAATCCTCTTCCCCAAGACCAGGGTGGGCTAAGCAGATCACTGATTACAGCTTTTGATTAGCAACTTTGGATTGCTGGGGACCTGGCTCTGAAAGCAGCCATTGTTTCAACCTGCTCCAGACAAAGGCAGCAGTGGCCATTGTTTCAACCCACCCTGGACAAAGCCTGTGGCAAAGGAGACTTAAAAATGCTACACTTTCTTAGGGCTACTGGGGACAGTTAGTTGAAAGGTTGCATTTGCTGGGCAAGCCAGGAAAGCTCATGGGCTCAGCTTTGGGGAGCCATGAAAGAAGCCCTTGCCACCTGTCTGATCCTCCCCGAGGGCACTTTGAAACCAGTTTGTGCCCCCTTTCTGGGTCCCTGGCCCTGTTTAGGCTGGGAAAGACTGAATTGGGAAAGTTCTTTAGGGCATGCACCTCTTCCCAGAATTTGCCCTCCAGGTAAAAGCAGCTTGAGACAACAAAAGGAGTGTAAAAATTATAGAGGTGGACAATCTGGGGCAAAGGCTTGTGGGTTTCAAACACTCAGGAGAAGGAGGTTTGTCTCCTGGGAAACAGAGGGGACAACCAAACTCCTGTAAACAGGGGAACTCCAAAACAACTAGCAAAAGCCCAGGCCAAGACACAGGCCCAGAAAGACAGGGAAAACCCTGTACTTTGCATTCACCTTGGGCAGATTTTCGTGATAGGAGGGCTGAAGCTCAAGAAAATCTGTCTTATCACCAAGTTGGTTAAAAAAAAAGTAAAGAAACAGACATCTCAGGGAATAAATCCCAGAGTTAACATTTTAAAATATTAAAATGTACAATGCGCAACAAAAGAGTACAAGACGAAGAAATAGAAAATGACAGCCCATTCAAAGGAAGAGGCTAAAAATATAGAAAACACCAATGAAGATGATGAGGATGTGGACATTCCCAAAAAAGACTTTAAAAAATATCTTTAAAAATGTTCAAGGAGATGAAGGAAAACACAGAGAAAAAAACTAAAGGGTATCAGGAAAAGAATGAATGAGCAAAATGAGGATCTTAGTAAAGAGATAGAAACTTGAAAAAGAAACAGAACAGAACTACTGGAGTCAAAGACCACAATAACTGAAATGAAAAATTCCCAGAAGAGTTTCAAGAGCAGATTAGAGCTGGTAGGAGAAAGAATCAGTCAACCCAAAGACAAGACACTTGAAATGAGTCAGGCTGAGGAGCAGAAAAACAAAATAATTGTAAAAAGCAAAAACAGCCTAAGTTACTTTTAGGACACCACCAAGCATACCATATGCATCACGGGAGTCCCAGTAGGAGAAGAAAGAGAGAAAGGGACAGAAGGAATAGTCAAAGAAACAATGACAAAGAACTTTCCAAACTTAGCAAAAGAGTATCCTCCCTGAGAAGTGTCTAGCCTACAGGTATTTCTATGGCCTGTTAAATGCAGGGTCTGATGCTTTAACAGTCAACTAAGCAAGGATTGATATCCTGTCACGCATAGAGGGACATTGATGGAGCTTCAATTAAAAAGAAAATCACCCCTCCTCCAGATGAAATGGAGACAAAGCTTTGCACAAAAAGCAGTTTGGGATCAGAGCCACTATTTGGGGGGCAAGTGATCATGGCCTCACCAGTTTCAGCTTGTGAGCTCCAGATACGTGTTGATGAATGCCGGCCTCAGGCAGTAAAGCACCCCTAGCTTTAAACAATGTACTGCCGAATCAACTAGCGAAGATAAGCTGGTGGCAAAATGTTCCCTCTAGCAGTAGTTTTTGCCTAGGCGTTTTAGCCATAGACCAGTTACAAGATGGAAAATATTTACTGAAACTGATGACTTTCATTTTGGAATAACTCATGGTAATAAAATAATATTATCTGCACATAGTCTTTTGCCAATTTCTCTGCTGTCTATGGTGGAGTGTCAGGTGGGTTGTGCATAGGGGAGGTATGCATCTAGCTGAGGCAACTAGGGTCTCAAGTCATTAAGGTAAATGCAAACAAGAAAATGGTGGCAGGGTGAAGAGTACAAACCTGTTTTTTTCTCCTGGGAATTACCTGCTTGATCAGACAATTATCCAGCCTTTCCTAAGTGTCATGGGAATATTATGTATAGATTGTGTGTGTCTACAACTTGGGATCAATATGGGCATATTAACTCACAACCATAGACAGAGCCTGAAGAAAGGTCAACAAAGCTGCACTTGTAACTGATGAAAGTGTCTCAAAGATGCTTTTGAGTCTTAAAATGGCAATAATAGAGCAGGCACACCTGAGGCCCATCTGACTCTCATGGAGAAAACTAGCTGGCAATGAACCTAGAAGGAGGCTGTGCATACTGTTTAGGAAACAAAGAGGTCTAGACCTTGAGGGATATCAATGAGTTTTAAGATATTAGATATTCTAAACTTTGGGCACACATGGGAGTATAGCTGAAGGATGGTAACAGGTAAACAAAATGGTTAGGATTGGAGTCACCCTTTGATGGTGGCCCTCGAACTGATCTTAGAGGTAGTCTTCTTTCCAGCAGGTGCTAAATTTACTCAAGATTATCTTATGCTATATAGGGAACTAGGTACTGCATAAGGAAGAGTCCTAGGTCCAGCATGCGGGCTCTATTAAATGTGATGCAAAAGAACAAAGGCCATGTTTACCCAAATATTGGTTAAATAGTCCAAGTAAACTTTGCAAAAGATAAGATTGGAAAGTTTCTCAAAGTGCAGAGAGTAACTTCAAAACAATGTCTGACCACAAAGAGCAGATGATAGAGTTAGAGAGATCATTTTGAAGTGGTTAGCCTTGATACCTCATATGTCACAAGGGCCTGTGTTGTGCCCCGCTCTGTGTCATTTCCATTTTTAATAACAGCTTTATTGAGATATAATTCACATACCATGAAGTTCACCTTTTAAAAATGTACAATTCTGTGGTTTTTAGTATATTCACAAAGTTGTATATTGATCACCACTATCTAGTTCCAGCACATTTGTATCATCCCAAACAGAAACCCAGTTCCTATTAGCAGTCACTGCTCGTTCCCCTCTTTCCCAGCCCCTGGCAACCACTAATCTACTTTCTGTCTTTATGGATATGCCTATTTTGTATATTCCATATAAGTGGAATTATACAATATGTGGCCTATTGTGCCTGGTGTCATTGACTTTTCATAATATTTTCAAAGTTCATCCATGTTGTAGCATTTACCAAAACATCATTGTTTTTATTCCCAAATAATATTCCATTGTATGCATATGCCATATTTTGTTTATTGATTCATCAATTGATGGGAATTAGATTGTTCTATTTTGTGATATCATGAATGATACTGCTATGAACATTTGTGTATGAGTTATGAGTTTTGTGTGGAGATTATATATATATATATTTTGTGTGGAGATAATATATATATAGAGAGAAAGATATATATTTTATTAGAGCAGTTGTAGGTTTACAGAAAAGCATTCAGAGAGTACAGAGTTCCCATAACCACCCCCACACAGTTTTCCCTATTATTAATATTTGACATTAGTGGGGTACCTGTGTTACAATTGATGAAACAATATTATTATAATTATGTTATTAACTGTAGTCCATATTTTACATTACAGTTCACTATGTCATGCAGTTATTTGGTTTTTAAACAGTTTTTATTCTGGTAACATATACAACCTAAAACTACCCATTTTAACCACTTTCAAGTTTACAGTTCATTGGTGTTAATTATATTCACAGTGTTGTGCTATCGTCACCACATTTATTACTAAAACTTTTCTGTCACCCTAGATAGAAACTCTGTACCAATTAAGCAAACTCCCCATTCCTTGCTGTCACCCCTGCCACTGGTAACCTGTGTTCTAATTTCTGACTCTGAGTTTTGCATGTTCTAATTATTTCATAAAAGTGAGATCACACAATACAGGTATAGCTCAATTTATTGCACTTTATTGCACTTTGCAGATACTGTGTTTTTTTATTAATTGAAGTTTTCTGGCAACTCTGCCTCGAGCAAGTCTGTGGTACCCTTTTTCCAACACCATGTTCTCACCTCATGACTCTGTGTCACATTTTGGTAATTCTCACAGTATTTAAAACTTTTCATTATTCTTATATCTGTTATGGTATCTGTGGTCGGTATTTTTGATGTTACTATTTTTAATTGTTTTGGGGCTCCACGAACTCACACTCATCTAAGATGGTCAACTTAATCAATAAATGTTTTATGTGTTCTGACTACCCCACCAAATGGCCGTTCCCCATCTCTCTCCGTCTCCTTGGGCCTCCCTATTCCCTGAGACACAACAGCATTGGAAATGGGCCAATTAGTAACCCTACAGTGACCTTTAAGTGTTCACGTGAAAGAAAGAGTCTTTGTAGGCTCTAGCTGCCATAGATAGTGATTCCTCTGATGGATCTGAGCAAAGTAAATTGAAAACCTGGAAAGCATTCACCATTCTAGATGCCATTAAGAACATTTGTGAATCATGAGAGGAGGCAAAAATATCAACATTAATATAAGTTTGGAAGAAGATGATTCCAACCCTCATGGATGATTTTGAGGGACTCAAGTCTTCAGTGTAGGAAGTAACTGCAGATATGGTAGGTGGAGCCAGACAATGTGACTGAATTGTTGCAGTCTCATGATAAAAGTTGAATGGATGAGGAGTTGCCTGTTATGGATGACAAGAAAGTGGTTTCATGAGATGGAATCTACTCCTGGTAAAGATGCTGTGAAAGTTGTTGAAATGACAACAAAGGATTTAGAATATTACATAAATTTAATTGATAAAGCAGTAGCAGGATTTGAGAGGATTGACTCCAATTTTGAAAGAAGTTCTGCTGTAGGTAAAATATAATCAAACAGCATCAGAAGCTACAGATAAATCTTTTGTGAGAGGAAGAGTTAATAGATACAGCAAACTTCATTGTTGTCATATTTTAAGAAATTACCACAGCCACCCCCAATCTTCAGCAACCACCATCCTGATCAGTCAAGGCAAGACCCTCCATCAGCAAAAGGATTACAACTCACTGAAGGCTCAGATGATGGAAGTATTTTTAAATTAAAGCATGTACATTGTTATTTTAGACATAATGCTATTGCACACTTAATAAACTACACTATAGTGTAAACATAACTTTTATATGCACTGGGAAACAATAAAATTCACGGAACTCACTTTGCTGCAATATTCTCTTTATTGTGATGGTCTAGAATCAAATCTGCAATATCTCTGAGGTATGCCTGTTTTGTCCTTTTGTGTCTGGCTTATTTCACTGAACATGATGTCTTCAAAGTTCAATCATCTTATAGCATGTATTAGAATTTCATTCTGTTTATATTTGAATAATATTCCATTGTACGTATATACCACATTTTGCTTATTCATTCTTCTGTTGATGGGCTGCTTGGGTTAATTCCACCTTTCAGCAATTGCAAATAATACTGCTATGAATATTGGTTTTGCACACCAATATCTGTTTGAGTCCCTACTTTCAATTTTTTAGGGTATGTGCTTAAAAATGGGATTGTCAAGTCATACGATAATTCTATACTTAATTTTCGGAAGAACTGCCAAACTGTTTTGCACAGTGGCTGCACCATTTTACATGGACATATGTTTTTAATACTCTTGGGTATGTACCTAGGAGTGGAATTTCTGAGTCATATGGTTTCTTCATTTGCCAGGGCTGCTGTAACAAAGTAACACAGACTAGTTGATTTAAACAACAGAAATTTATTTTCTCACAGTTTTGGATGCTGGGGAGTCCAAAATTAAGGTGTCAGCAGGATCATGCTTTCTATGAAGTCTGGGGTGTTCTGGTCATGCTTGCCAGCAATCCGTAGCTTGGACTGCCTCCATCACACATGGTGGTCTCTCTCCCTGCCTTGTCTCCTACTCTTTTACTCCTGTATCTGAATTTCCTCTGCTTATTAGGACTCCAGACATATTGGGTTAAGGCCCACACTGATTCAGTTTGGCCTCACCTTAACAAAAAACATCTTCAAAGATCCAATTTACAAATGTTTCCATATCCATAAGCCCTGGAGGTAGGACTTAAACATGTTTTCATGGAGGACATGATTCATTCCGTAACATTTGGTAACTCTATATTCACTTTTTGAGGAACTGCCAAACTATTCTCCAAAGCAGCTGCAACATTTTATATTACTGGTAAGAATGCATGCATTTCCAATATCTCCATATCCTCAGCAACACTTGTAATTATTCATATTTTTTATTGTAGCCATCTCAGTGGGTGTGAAGTGTTAGCACATTGTGGTTTTGATTTGCTTTTCCTTTAAGACTAATAATGTTGAACATTTTTTCAGGTGCTTATTAGCCTTGTGTACCTGTTGTTTCTAGAAATTCTGTTCAGATCCTTTGCAAAGTTTTTCATTAGCTATTTGTCTTTTTTTGGTGAGTTGTGAGAGTTCTTTGTAATTCTGGATGCAAGATCCTTATCTGATTTATGATTTACAAATATCTTCTTTTATTCTATGCATTGGGTTTGCACTTTCTTGATGGGGTCCTTGAAGCACAAAATTTTTTTAATTTGATGAAGTCAAATTTATCTATATTTCCTTTGGTTGCTTCTGTTTTTGGTGTCATATGTAAGAAACCCTTGTTTAATCCATGGCAATAAAAGTTTACTCTCTTGTTTTTTTTCTAAGATTTTTATAATTGGAGCTCTTATATTTAAGTCTCTGATCTATTTTGAATTAATTTTTGTATGTGATATGAGTTAGAGCTCCAACTTTATTCTTTTGTATGTGGATATCCAGATGTCCCAGCACAATTTGTTGAAGAGACTATTCTTTCTCAATTGAGTGGATTTGTCACAAATCAGTAGACCATAAATGCAAGGGTTTATTTCTGGACTCTTGATTCTATTCCATTGATCTGTATTTCTAGTTTTATGCTAGTACAACATTGTCCAATACTGTAGCTTTGTAGTAGTTTTTGAAGTTGAGGGGTGTGAATCCTCCAACTTTGTTATACTTTTTCAAGATAATTTTATCTATTCTGGGTCCCTTGTATTTCCATATGAATCTTAGGATTAGCTTGTCAATTTCTGCAAAAAAAAATTAGTGGAAATTTTGATAGAGTTGGCATTGAACATTGATATTTCAATATTGAAGTTTTTAATTTCTTTAATATCGAGGTTTTTAATTTCTTTCAATAATGTTTTGTAGTTTTCAGTGTATAAGTCTTCTACTTCTTTTGTTAAATTTATTCCTAAGTATTTTATTTTTTTATGCCATTGTGAATACAGTTGTCTTAATTTCATTTTTGATTTTTCATTGTTAGTGTAAAGAAACACAATTAATTTTTGTATATCTATCCATATCCTAACTTTGTTGAAAGATGACTAACTCCTTTGTTAGTTGTAAGCTTTTAGTGGATTACTTAGGATTTTCTATAAACAAGACCATGTTATTTACAAATAGAGATAGTTTTTACTTTTTTCCTTTCCATTATGGATGCTTTTTATTTCTTTTTCTGCTTAATTGCCCTGGCTAGCCCCTCCAGTACAGTGTTGAATAGAAATGTCTTATTCCTGATCTTATGGAGAAAGAAAGCATTCATTCTTTCACCATTAAGTGTGATGCTAGCTGTGGGTTTTTAATAGATGTCCTTTGTCAGGTTGAGGGAGTTCCCTTCTATTCCTGTTTAGTTAAGTGTTCTTATCATCAAAGTTCAGCTTTTTCAAATGCTATTTCTGCATCTTTTGACATGATTATGTAGCTTTTGTCCTTTATTAACATGGCATACTGCATTGATTGATTTTTGTATTTTAAACCAATCTTGATGTCCTGGGATAAATCCTCTTAGATCGTGGTATATATAATCATTTTTTTTTATGTTGTTGGATTTGGCTTGCAGCTATTTTGTTGAGGATTTTTGTATGTATATTTACAAGTAATGTTAGTCTGTTGTTTCCTTTTCTAGCTGTGTCTTTGGTTTTGGTATCAGGATAATACTGGGCTTATCGAATAAGTTGGGAAGTGTTTCTTGTAAGAGTTTGTGCAGAATTGGTGTTACTTTCTCTTTAAAATTGGTAGTCTTCACCTGTGAAGCTGTCATAGCCTGGGCTTCTCTTTTGGGAAGTTTTTTGAATTACTGATTCAGTCTCTTTACTTGTTAAAAGTCTATTCAGGTTTCCTATTTCTTCTTAAGCCAGTTTTGTGCATTTATAGGAATTTGTCCATTTTACATACGTATGTTGTGTAATTTGTTAGTATAAGCTTTTCATAGTATTCCCTCATAATCATTTTTATTTCCAAAAGGTCAGTACTGATATATCCCCTCTTTCTTTCCTGCCTTTAGTTATTTGGGTCTTCTCCTTTTTTTCTTGGTCAGTCAAGCTAAAAATTTGTTAATTTTGTTGATCTTTTTAAAAAACTAACATATGATTTTGTTGATTTTTCTCTTCTCTATTTCATGTATTTCCACTCTAGTCTTTATCATTTCCTTCTTTCTGGTTGCTTTGGGTTTAGTTTGCTCTAATTTTTCTAATGCTTTAAGGTGGAAGGTTAGGTTAGGTCATTGATTTAAAATATTTTACTATTTGAATACAGATGTTTACAATCATAAATTTCGTTCTAAGCACTGTTTTAGCTGCATTCCATAAGTTCTGATATGTTTTTTTTAATTCATCTCAAAGGCATTTTGTAATTTGTCTTATAATTACTTTTTTTGACCCATTGGTTGTTTATGTTTTATTTGCACATACTTGTGGAAATTTTCCTAATTTTCTAGTGTTATTGACATCTAATTTCATTTCATCATGGTCAGAAAACTACTTTTTATGATTTCAGTACTTTTGATTTAATTGAGGCTTTATTGAGGCTAATTTTATGCCTAACATATGGTCTATCCTGGAGGATGTTCCATGTACACTTGTGACAAATGTGTATATTGGGCAGTGTGTTCTATATATGACTGTTAGGTCTGTTTGGTTTATAGTGCTGTTCCAGTCCTCTATTTCCTTGTTTATCTTCTGCCTGATTGTTCTATCCACTGTTGAAAACTATTATTGTTGAATTGTCTGTTTCGCCCTTCAGTTCTATCAGGTTTTGCCCTATATATGTCAGGGCTCTGTTGTTAGGTGCACACGTTCGTAATTGTTAAATCTCCGTGATGGATTGACCCTCTTATCATTATAAAATGTTCTTTTTTGTCTCTACCAACAATTTTTGTCTTAATGTCTATTTTGTCTGATATTAGCATAGCTGCTCCAATTCTGCTTTGGGTACTGTTTATCTGGTGTATTTTTTCCATTCTTTTACTTTCAACCTATTAATGTCTTTGAATCTAAACTGTGATTCTTGTAGACAGCATATAGTTGGATCATGTTTATTTTTTTTATCCATTCTGCCTACCTCTGCCTTTTGATTGGAGTGTTTAGTACATTTACATTTAATATAATTAATGATAAAGTAGGATTTGCATCTGCCATTTTGCTATCTATTTCTGCATGTCTTATTCCCCTCATATTCTTACATTAATGGATTGTTTAAATACATATTTTGTAGTGTGCCATTTTAATTCTCATGTTGTTTCTTTTACTATACATATGCTGTTTTTTATGTATTCCAATAAAACTTTATTTATGGATGCTGAAATTTGAATTTCATATAATTTTCATGTGTTACAAAATACTATTCTTTTTATTTTTTTCAGTAATTCAAAAATTCAAAAATATTTTTATCTTGTGGGGTACAAAACCAGACTATAGGCCCTGGTTGGCTGACCTGTATGAGAGCAGGAACTGGCTCACCAGTATGTCCCTCATGCCTTGCATGATATCTGAGATGTACTAGGTGCTCAATAAATGTTTGTTGGAGGAGTGAACATGTCCACTTTATGTACAAGGAAACCATGGCTCAAGAGGTTAAGTATCTCTCTCAAGTGTGGTGGTGGGACTCAAACTTGTGGAGTAATTGGATGGTTGGTGTTCCAGTTTGCTAATGCTGCCATTATGCAAAACACCAGAAATGGATTGACTTTTATAAAGGGGTTTTATTTGGTTACAAATTTACAATTCTACAGCCATAAAAGCATCCCAAACAAGGCATAAACATGAGTTTCTTCACTGGAGAAAGGCCATTGACATACAGAAAACCTCTGTTAGCTCGGAAGGCACATGACTGGTATCTGCTTGCTCTTAGGTTGTGTTTCAAAATGGTGTTCTCCAAAATGTGTCTCTAAGCTGCAGCTGCTCTGAGCTTCTTCTGTCTGAGCTTTTATAGGACTCTGGTAGACTAATCAAGACCAACACTGAGTGGGGGGGCCACACCTCCATGGAAATAATCTAATCAAAGGTATTATCCACAATTGGGTGGGTCACATCTCCATGGAAACAACCTAATCCAAAGATTCCAACCTAATCAACACTAATATGACTGCCTCCACAAAATTTCATTAAAGAACATGGCATTTTGGGGAACATAATACATCCAAACTGACACAATTGGGTAGTTGGTAAGTTCCTCTGATGCCAGATCCTGTGTATTTAATACTAAATATCCTTTAGTATTTCTTGTAGTGCACGTCTGTTAGAGATGCTTTTTCTCCATTTTTGTTTATATGAGAAAGTGTTACTATCCCCTTCAATTTGGAAAAATAGTGTGGCTGGGAATAGAATTGTTGGCTGACAATCTTACTTTGGGGACTTTGAATATGTCATCTCACTGCCTTCTGACCTCCATGGTTTCTGATGAGAAGTCAGCCATTGATCTTATTGAAGATCACTTTTAGGTGATAAGTCACTTTTCTCTTGCTGCTTTCAAGATTCTTTTTGGCATAAAAAAAAAAACTCACTACTAACATTATATTGAATAGCAAAAGACTGAGAGTTTCCTCTCTAAGATCAGGAAAAAGACAAAATGCCCACTACCACCACCTTTGCTCAATATTGTACTGGCAGCTTTAGCCAGAGAATTTGGGCAGGAAAAATAAATAAAAGTCATCCATTTTGGAAAGTAAGACACAAAACTTAAACTATTTGCAGATTATATGACCCTATATACAAAATTTCTGAAAAATCCCCAACAATACTATTAGTACTAATAAACAAATTCAGCAAAGTGGTGGGGTACAAGATCCGTATGCAAAAATCAGCAGTGTTTTTTTATACTAGTAATTAACAATTTGAAGTGGAAATTTTAAAAATCCCTTTATGATAACTACTAGAAGAATCAAATCTATATGCAAGAAAATGAAGGTGGACCCCCTATGTCACACAATATAAAAAATCAATTCAAAATGGATCAAAGACAGAAATAAAAGAACCAGAACTATAAAACTCCTAGAAAAAACCATAGGGAAGCATCTTCAGGACCTGTGTTAGGCAATGGTTTCTTAGAGTTTGCACCCAAAGCATGATGAACAAAAGAAAAAATAGATAAATGGAGCCTCATCAAAACTAAAAACGTTTGAGCATCAAGGGACGTTATGAATAACATGAAAAGATAACTTACAGAGTAAGAGGAAAATATTTGCAAACCATATATCTGATAAGGGTTTAATGTCCAGCCAGAATATACAAAGAACTCCTACAACTCAACAACAAAAAGGCAAAAACCCAATCTGAAAATGGGCCAAGGACTTGAATAGCTGTTTCTCAAATATACACAAATGGCCAATTAAAATGTATGAAAAGATTTCAACATCATTAGTCCTCAATGAAATGCAAACCAAAACCACATTGAGATACCATTTCATACCCACTAGAATGGCTGCTATTTAAAAAAATGGAAAATTACAAGTATTGGGGAGGATGTGGGAAATAGGAACACTCATTCATTGTTGATGGGAATCTAAAATGTGCAGCTGCTGTGGAAAACAGTTTTTCAATTCCTCAGAAAGTTAACTATAGAGTTACCATATGATGCAGCAATCCCACTTATAGGTATATACTCAATAAAATTGAAAGCAGGGGCTTGAACAGGTATATGCAAACCTGTGTTCATTGTGGCATTATTCACAACTCCCAAAAGATGGAAGCCACTCAAGTGCCCATTATCCAATGAATGGATAAGCAAAATGTGGTATAGTCACACAATGGAATATTATTCAGCCATAAAAAGGAATGAAGTTCTGATACATGCAACACCATGGATGAACCTTGAAAACATCATGTTGTATGAAATAAGCCAGATGCAAAAGCACAAATATTGTATGGTATCATTGTTAAGAAATAATTAGAATAAGTAAATTCATAGGATCAGAAACTACAATATAGGCTACCAGAGGCCAGGATGGGGGTAAGGAATGGGGAGTTAATGCTTACCTTGTTCAGAGTTTCTGTTTGGAGTGATGGAAATGTTTTAGTAAAAGATGGTAGTAATGGTAGCACAACATTGTGAATGTAATTAACAGAAGTGAATTATATAATTTGAATGTGGTTAAAAGGGGGAATTTTATGCTGTGTATATGTTACTAGAATAAAAATTCAAAGAAAACAACAACATAGGACTGTACAATACAGAGAACCTTATGGTAAACCATAGACTATATAGTTAGTACAATTATAATTATATTCTTTCATTAATTGTAGCAAGTGTACCACAGAAATGCAAGGTATTAATAATAGGGAGGTATATGGAAACTGTATTTTCTACTTGATTTTTCTGTGACCCTGAAACTTCTCTAAAGAAAAATAAAAGATTCTTTCTGTATTTAATTTTCAATAGTTTGATGTGTCTAGACATGGATCTCTTTTTGAGTTTATCCCCATTAGCTTTTGTTGAGCTTCTTGGATGTGCAAATTAATATTTTTATAAAATTTGGGAAGTTTTTGGTTATTATTTCTTCAAATAATTTTTTTACCCTTTTTTCTCTCTCCTTATCTTCTGAGACTCCCATTATGTATTTGTTGGTATGCTTGTAGGTGTCCCACAGTTCTCTGAGGCTTTGTTCATTTGTCTTCTTTCATTTTTTTCTTTTTTTACGTTGTTCATCAGACTGGATATTCTCAGTTGACTTGTATTCAAGTTTAAGTCTCTCTTCTGCTTACTCAAATATGCTGTTGAGTTACTCTAGTCAATTTTTTATTTCAGTAATTTTACTTTTCAACTCCAGAATTTTTTCTTGATCCTTTTTCAATAATTTCTATTTCCTCATTTTATTCTCTATTTGGTGAAACATCATTCTTATAATTTGCTTACTTCTTTAGATGTCATTTCCTTTAGTTCTTTAAACATATTTATGATTTAAAATCTTTGCCTACTAAATCTAACTTTTAGTTTCCAGTTTCTATTGACTGTTATATTCTGCCTGTGTGCAGGTTATACTTTCCTGTTTATTTGCATCTCTTACAATTGTTTTGTATGGAAAAGTAGATGTTTTAAATAATATGTATCAAGTGAGGAAACAGGCCCCATTCCCCACCCAGACTCTGTTGTTGTTACTCTTTGTGGTGGTGGTGGGGAGCGGGGGAAGGCTGCTTGTTTTTTTAGTGACTTTCCAGGAATTATTTTGTAAAGTCTGTATTCTTCGTTATGTATGGCCATTGATTTGCTTGCTTCTCAGCTAATGATTGGACAGAAATTTCCTTAAATGCCTTGAATCAATCAGTCTCCCAGTGTGTGTGTTGTGACATGCTTTCTTGTTCCAGAACTCGTGCAGAACCTGAAGATATACTAGGGTTTGAGAACTAAGGGCCTTCTCAGATCTTTCCAGGGCTGGTACACAGTTTTTTGCCCTTGCACAGCCCTGAACGTGCACATCCAAGACTCAAACAGCTGTGAAGTTAAATCACTGCAGTTGCTTGTTTTTGACAAATGCGCTGTGGGGTAGGGCTGTTCACACAGAGTAAGCTCTGACTCAAGGAAAATTAAAACAAGCCCTGAGAATGGAGGCTTTCAACAAGCTGCTAGATAGATCTGATAGTGATAATTCTCTGGAGATAGCCTAGATATGACCCTTCTCCCATCCAGCGGCTGCTAGGCTGCTGTTTTTCATAGTTCCTGAACTTCTGAGGCTATTAACTTTCAAGTCTACCACGCAGCTGGGGAGAGGAGCACGGAATTGTGGCAAATTAAGATACCTCAAGACTCACTAGTCTTTCAGAGATTTGGCTGTTTTTCTTGAATTAACACTCTTTGGATTATTGTGAACTTTGGTTAATTTCCAAGACCTGAAAAAGTTGATTTTGACAGTTTTTGCCAATGTTCATTGATTTTGTAGGGGAGTGGATTTTTCAGAGATCTTTACTCCACCATCCTAGAGGTTGGGTCCTATCTTATTTCCTTTTAATGGTAGTTCGTCAGTGTTACAATTAGCCATGCACATTGTTGGCTTGGATAGTTTCTTGAGTAATCCCTATTTTTTTTCCTGGAGTAAATACAATTTTTAAGCCACCCCTCATTTCTCAAGCTTAGAAAAAAGTCATGGGAGTATCAGAGGACCTAGTGATGTCTTCAAGGCCATAACCATGTTTAGAGTATGCTCTGGTTTGCTAACGCTGCCAGAATGCAAAATACCAGAGATGGATTGGCTTTTATAAAGGGGGTTTATTTGGTTACAAAGTTATAGTCTCAAGGCCATAAAGTGTCCAAGGTAAGGCATCAACACAGGGTAACTGCACTGGAAGATGGCCGATGGCATCTGAAAACCTCTGTTATCTGGGAAGGCACATGGCTGACATCTGCTCTGGAGTTCTGGTTTCAAAATGACTTTCACCCAGGACGTTCCTCTCTAGGCTGCAGCTTCTCTCCAAAATGTCACTATCAGTTGCTCTGAGTCCCTCTGTCTGTGAATTCCTTTATATGACTCCAGTGATCCAATTAACACCCACCATGAATGGGCAGGGTAACACCTCCATGGAAATTATCCAATCAAACGTTTCCGTCATGGTTGATTGAGTCACATCTCCATGGAAACAATCAAAGAATTCCAATGTAATCAACACCAGTAAAGTCTGCCCACACAAGACTGCATCAAAGAACATGGTGTTTTGGGGGACATAATACATCCAAACTGGCACAGAGGAATGCATGCTTGCATGTGAGTAGTCAGAAGTAAGATTTGAACATACCAAGAAGGTATTTGTTCTGCTTAAAAAAGGAAAATATAAGAAAAATAAGTTTATAAACCCTACATGATATTGGATACTTTTCTCAAGTGTTGAGAGCATTATAAAATGACATGAATTTTAATACAAGTTATTGAGTTTTTAGGCATTTGCCATGAACATCAGCTAAAGAATAGCTTCTGGCTATGGTTTTTGAAAACCTTGGCAAACTAAAGAATATAAGGTACACATATAAGTAATTGTAGAAGTGTGTACCTACACCTGCCCATGTGCATTGGGGGAATATTTAACGGCTTTGTCAGAACAAATGAGTAGGGCCAGTGGGATGGTTTACACAGGGATGGCTTTGAAGGATGCGCATGATGTTGACCTGTGGTCTAAGGAGAGGGCATGTGCACATGGGTATGAGAATGGTAAAATGTAGAGATTTAGCAGAGGAGCTTCTGCATTGTGGATGCATGGGTTCATGTAAACTGAGTAGCAGTGCCTTTTAGTAGCAGGGAGATGAGTTTAGATAAAAGCAGTCAGTGCACTGAGGAGAGCATTTGTTTTGGATTTCCCCAGTGTGCTATCTGCTGGCTCCATATGTCAGTAGACTAAAGGCCCCATTCTGGATAGGGTGGAAAGCCCTTTAAAAATTGGTCTTAGATGTGAGATAACTCATCACGGCTGAAGGTGTGTGAGTGTGCATATTGGTATATGTGCTGGGGGTGAGAGGGGATTTTGTTGAATTGACCTCTTCTAGGTAGTATCCAGTATTATGGCTTTATTAACATCATGCTTGAAAAAAAAATTGGTCTTGTGTGTTCTCAGTTTACTTTTGTCATATGGGAAAAATACACAAAAGAGAAAGGCAATGTGAACCCCCTTTGATGCAGAGGGACCAAGCCTTAATGGAAGTTCTTTCATAGGGAGACTTCTCCTTTCAGCAAGATTCTAATTACATGAATTTATTGATCACACACACTCTGCTATCCACCTCTACTCATTTGCATGCTTCAGATGAAGACAGTAACCAGGGAACTCTGTCCAGTGCAATGAGAAAACTACCACCATGACACCCAGATAGCATCTCACTCTTGTCATTGGGAGTCTTCTGCCATCTGTCCAAGGGAACAATCTGACAGAGCACACAGGATGAAATTTTGCTAGCTTCTGTCTTTAGATAAGGACGCTATCGCTAGCTGAACATATTTTATGTATAACCTACCAGCTGCAAAGACCACTCAAGCATCATGTTTAAATATATTTGATAGTATCTTGAATTCCTGTTAACTCTTACGAGGATGTGTGGGCTTTAGAAAGTATTTTAATCATATTCAATAGCTGCTCAGATTCAAAACAAAAACATATATGAAAATGACTGTGACCCCTTCCTGAATGGACAGGAGGTGGGGGGAGGAAGGGATATGTTGAGCAGGAGGATGGGGATAGAGATGGGTGGTGGAGTGGAGAGCTGCAGAGGCTGCTGGGGAAACACATTGTAATTCATCTCTTTTCTCTGCCTTCTGATTCCAAAAGGGACCAGATATGGGGATGCCTCAGTATTACAAAGTTTTCCTTTCCTCTGTAGCCCAACCAGCTAACTCCCTGTTGTCTGATTTCAAAACTAATTCTCATAGCTTAGGCTATGTTGAGTTAGGATGATATCAATGTTTAGGAAAATTAGAATGTAAATTCAGGCTTATCTGTAATGTTATGTTATCTTCAAGAATTTGCACCAATTAAGGGTAAAATTTATGCCCCACACATCTAAACCTAAAGCTTTTGCAATGTCAGGGTCCTCTAAAGGGTGGCATAACTTTGTCCTGAGATAGTCTTGGGTATTTTGTCAATAATAATAACAATAATGGTACTTCACATTGGTATGTTGTTTCCTTCCCCCTTTACATCTAAATATTGTAGTATGTATTTACTAGAAACGAACATTTTCTTACATAGTCACAGAACAGTGATTAAAATCAGAAAATTTAACATTGATACAATGGTATTATATAATAGTCCATATTAACATATAATCACTTGTCCCAAAATGTCCTTTTGCCTTTTGTGGAGATTTTTTTTTCTCGTCTTTAGTTCAGGTATTTAGTTGCCATATCTCTTTAGATTCCTTTAATATGGAACAGTTCCTCAGACTCTATTTTCTTGACCTTGACAACTTTTTTTGAGGAATACCCCCTCAATTTGGGTTCATCTGATGTCTCCTCATGAGTAGATTCAGGTTGTGTATTTTTTTTTTTTTTTTTTGGCAAAAATGACACAGAAGTGATGCTGTACCCTGCTCACATCATATTAGGAGATATATGATATCAGTTTGTCTGAACATTGGTGGTGTTAACTTCCATTACACTGTTAAAGTTAGGTCTTCCAGGCTTCTCCTTAAAGTTACCATTTTTCCTTTGTAAATAATATATAATATGTGGGAAGATATTTGGAAATTATGTAAGTATCCTGCCATCATCAAATGTTAACCCATTAGTTTTAACATCCATTGTTAATTTTCTAACTGATCATTCATTGTACAATCATTAGTAGAAATTCTGTAAGGAAGAATTTTCCTTCTCTCCCTTTTATTTATTTATATTTTACTTGTGCATTTATTAATTGCTGAGTGAATATACCACAATTTGTTTTCTATTCATCTGTTAATGAATATGTGGGTTGTTTCCAGTTTTCGACCATCATGAATAAAGCTACTACAAATGTTTTTGTATAAGTGTTTTTGTGGAAATATGAGTTCATTTCTTTTGGGTACATACCTGGAAGTAGAAATAGTGGGTCATAAGGTAGGTGTTTATTTAACTTTATAAAAAATGGCCAGGCCTTTTCCTAAAATGACTGTACCATTTTAAACCCCTACGAGCAATGTATGAGAATTCTGGTTGCTCTATATCCCTGCCAACATTTGTTGCTGTCAATCTTTTTAACTTTAGCCATACTAGTTAGTGTGTAGTGGTATTCCATTGTGGTTTTACTTACATTTCTCTGATAACTAAAAGGTTGAACCTTTTTTCAAGTATTTAATGACCATTTATATTTCTTCCTCTGTAAAGTATCATTTCAAATATTTTGTCTTTTTTAATTGGGCTACTTGTCTTCTTATCATAAAGTTATAAGAGTTCTTAATATATTCTGAATACAGGTCATTTATCAGATGTGCAAATATTTTGTTATGTTTTGGTATTAAGTTATGCTGGCCTCTACCCAGTCTATGGTTTGCCTTTGCATTTTCTTAACAATATGTTTCAAAGAGCACAATTTTAAAATTTTTATTAAGTACAATTTATCCATGTTTTTCTTTTATAGTTAGTGTGTTTTCTGTCCTGTGTAAGAAAACTTTGTTTTCCTCAAGGTCATGAATTTTTTTTTGCAGGTTTTCTTCTAGAAATTTTGCGTTTATAGTTTTTGCATCTAAGTCTATGATCCATTTTGAGTTAATTGTTTTGTGTGGTTTTGAGGTAAGATTGAGGTTCAGCTTTTTTTTTTTTTTAATATAGATATCCATTTGATCCAGACCATTTGTGCAAAAGACTATTCTTTCCTATATTAAATTACCTTGGTAACTGCTTTAGAATCTCTAGGGAAACAGAACGACAGGAAATATATATATGTATACAGAAATATAATATAAATATTATGATATTTATATAAGAATTGCCTCACATGACTGTGGGGATGGGCAAGTCCAAATTCCATATGGCAGACTTCAAGCTTGCAATTCTGATGAAGGTTTTCAATGAATACCCCAGGAGAAGCTGGCTGGCAGAAATAGAAGTGGAAATTCTCTCTTTTTACTACTGAAATCATCACTTCTTTAAAAGGCTTCCACTTACTGGATGAGACTTTCTCATTTGTCAAAGGCAGTCTCCTTAGTTGATTGTACATGTAATCAGCCACAGATGCAATCAAGTTACTGATTATTTAATTCCACAGAATAGCCTCACAGTAACAATCAGGCCAGCACTTGCTTGACTAAACAACTGGACACTATAACCTGGCCAAGTTGACACATAAACTTAACCATCATAGCACCTTTGTCAAAAATCAGTTAGGGGTATATTGTGGGTCTATTTCTAGATTCTTATTTCTGTTCTGTTGACCTATATGACTATCCTTTTGCCAAAATCAAGCTATCTTCACTATTGTGGCTTTATACTAAATCTTAAAATCAGGTATTCTCAATCTTCAACTTTGTTCTTGATGAAGTGACCCTTTCACCACTATAAAATGATACTCTTATATCTGGTAATATTCATTGTCTTGAAATTTACTTTGTCTGATATTAATATCACCATTCCAGGTTTCTTACGGTTAGTGTTTGCATGCTATATCTGTCCCCTCCCTTTTCTGAAATTCAAATTGTATTTATGTTGGCCTGTTTAACATTGTTTTACAGGACACAGAGGTTCTGTTCAGTTTCTGTTCTTCAGTCTTTGCTTCAATTTGGGTAGTTTTTATTTATATGTCTTCCAATTCACTGATCTTTTCTTCTATTGTGGCTAGTTAGCTGTTAATTGCAAATATTTTATTTTATAGTTCAGATATTGTATTTTTCAGCTCTAGAAGTTCCATGTGGTGCTTTTTTACATCTTCCAGTCCTCTCCTCTTTGGGTTCATTTTTCCCTTTAAATCCTTGATCATATTTGTGCTTTTTATATTTTCAACATCTATTGTAAACTCCTTTTCTCTGTTATTTAAGGGTCTGTTTGTATTTGTTGATTTTTATTCTTTTGGACCACATTTTACTGCCTTTTCACATTTTTGGTAATTATTCATTAGATGCTGGACATTTGGAATATTATGTTGTTGACTATGGATTTTTTTTTTAATCTTTCTTTAAAGAAGTTGATTTTTGTTTCAGCAGGCAGCTGATTATTTGCAATTCAGCTTGAACATTTTAAGGCTTTTTAAACTTTTAAAGATAGCTATAAAATGATCTTCATTTTAGGACTACTTTAGTCCTACTAATAAGGCATGATTTTTCTAATGTCTGAATGCCCTGGGTATTCAACAAAATCTCTTTGCTTTGGCTGGCCAGAACTTAAACAATTCCCAGCCCTAAGTGAGCTCTAGGGATGTTCAATGTACAGTTCCCTGCTACTTCTTTTGTTCAGTCTTGTAGAGTTTCATTCCTTGCAAGAATGGCTTGATATTCAGCATCAGATTCAAGGGGACCACCACACAGTTTTCTGGAATTCTTTCTATCTCCCCTACAGCACTCTGTATGCTGTCTCACATATTCCAGCTGCCTCAGCCTCTGCCATCTCCAATCTTTGTCTTCTCAACTCAGAGTGATCACTATGCTGTGCTTGTGTTCTCTTCCCTACACTGCAGTCTAGAAAATGCCTCCCATCAGAAAGTCAGGGTGATCAATGGGATCACTTGTTTATTTTCTCTCAGCTATGTGAATCCTTGCTACCTCTTGTGAAAAGAATGAAACAGTTTTTTATGTGTTCTGTCCAGTTTTTTAGTTTTTCATAGGAGAACATGCCCTATATCAACTAATGTCATGTTCAGAAGCAGAAAACTATGAGAAAGTTTTTTATTATAAATTTAATTTCTTTAATAGATATAGGTCTATTCAGATTTTCTATCTATTTTATGCCAGTTTTTTTTTTAATCATCATTTTATTGAGATATATTCACATACCACGCAGTCATACAAAACAAATTGTACTTTCGATTGTTTACAGTACCATTACATAGTTGTACATTCATCACCTAAATCAATCCCTGACACCTTCATTAGCACACACACAAAAATAACAAGAATAATAATTAGAGAGAAAAAGAGCAATTGAAGTAAAAAAGAACACTGGGTACCTTTGTCTGTTTGTTTGCTTCCCCTACTTTTCTACACATCCATCCATAAACTAGACAAAGTGGAGTTTGGTCCTTATGGCATTCCCAATCCCACTGTCACCCCTCATAAGCTACATTTTTATACAACTGTCTTCGAGATTCATGGGTTCTGGGTTGTAGTTTAATAGTTTCAGGTATCCACCACCAGCTACCCCAATTCTTTAGAACCTAAAAAAGGTTGTCTAAAGTGTGCGTAAGAGTGCCCACCAGAGTGATCTCTCGGCTCGTTTTGGAATCTCTCTGCCACTGAAGCTTATTTCATTTCCTTTCACATCCCCCTTTTGGTCAAGAAGATGTTCTCCATCCCACAATGCCGGGTCTACATTCCTCCCCGGGAGTCATATTCCACGTTGCCAGGGAGATTCATTTCCCTGGGTGTCTGATCCCACGTAGTGGGGAGGGCAGTGATTTCACCTTTCAAGTTGGCTTAGCCAGAGAGAGAGGGCCACATCTGAGCAACAAAGAGGCATTCAGAAGGAGACTCTTAGGCACAAATACAGGGAGGCCTAGCCTCTCCTTTGCAGCAACCGTCTTCCCAAGGGTAAAACTTATGGTAGAGGGCTCAACCCATCAAACCACCAGTCCCCTATGTCTGTGGTCATGTTAGCAACCATGGAGGTAGGGTAGGCGAATATCCCTGCATTCTCCTCAGGCTCCTCAAGGGGGCACTACATCTTTTTTTTTTTTTTTTCCTTGTTTGTCTTTTTTCTTTCTTTTTTTTTTTTTTAACTTTCCCTTCTTTTTTAAATCAACTGTATGAAAAAAAAATTAAAAAGAAAACAAACATACAATAAAAGAACATTTCAAAGAGACCATAACAAGGGAGTAAGAAAAAGACAACTAACCTAAGAGAACTGCTTAACTTCCAACATGTTCCTACTTTACCCCAAGAAAGTTACATAATATAGCAACATTTCAGTGAACTTGTTCCTACTACATCCATCAGAAATTAACAGACCATACTCATTTCTGGGCATCCCCAGAACGTTAAATAGCTTATCTGTTCTTCTTGGATTATTGTTCCCCCTTCCGTAATTGCTCTCTACTGCTAGTTCCCCTACATTCTACAGTATAAACCATTTGTTTTACATTTTTCAAAGTTCACATTAATGGTAGCATATAATATTTCTCTTTTTGTCCCTGGCTTATTTCGCTCAGCATTATGTCTTCAAGGTTCATCCATGTTGTCATATGTTTCACCAGATCGTTCCTTCTTACTGCCGCGTAGTATTCCATCGTGTGTATATACCACATTTTATTTATCCACTCATCTGTTGAAGGACATTTGGGTTGTTTCCATCTCTTGGCAATTGTGAATAATGCTGCTATGAACATTGGCGTGCAGATATCTGTTCGTGTCACTGCTTTCCGATCTTCCGGGTATATACCGAGAAGTGCAATCGCTGGATCGAATGGTAGCTCTATATCTAGTTTTCTAAGGAACTGCCAGACTGACTTCCAGAGTGGCTGAACCATTATACAGTCCCACCAACAATGAATAAGAGTTCCAATTTCTCCACATCCCCTCCAGCATTTGTAGTTTCCTGTTTGTTTAATGGCAGCCATTCTAACCGGTGTTAGATGGTATCTCATTGTGCTCTTAATTTGCATCTCTCTAATAGCTAGTGAAGCTGAACATTTTTTCATGTGTTTCTTGGCCATTTGTATTTCCTCTTCAGAGAACTGTCTTTTCATATCTTTTGCCCATTTTATAATTGGGCTGTCTGTACTATTGCCATTGAGTTGTAGGATTACTTTGTATATGCAAGATATCAGTCTTTTGTCAGATACATGGTTTCCAAAAATTTTTTCCCATTGAGTTGGCTGCCTCTTTACCTTTTTGAGAAATTCCTTTGAGGTGCAGAAACTTCTAAGCTTGAGGAGTTCCCATTTATCTATTTTCTCTTTTGTTGCTTGTGCTTTGGGTGTAAAGTCTAGGAAGTGGCCTCCTAATACAAGGTCTTGAAGATGTTTTCCTACATTATCTTCTAGGAGTTTTATGGTACTTTCTTTTATATTGAGATCTTTGGTCCATTTTGAGTTAATTTTTGTGTAGGGGGTGAGGTAGGGGTCCTCTTTCATTCTTTTGGATATGGATATCCAAGTCTCCCAGCCCCATTTGTTGAAAAGACCATTATGGCTCAGTTCGGTGACTTTGGGGGCCTTATCAAAGATCAGTCGGCCATAGATCTGAGGGTCTATCTCTGAATTCTCAATTCGATTCCATTGATCTATATGTCTATCTTTGTGCCAGTACCATGCTGTTTTGGTAACTGTGGCTTTATAATAAGCTTCAAAGTCAGGGAGTGTAAGTCCTCCCACTTCGTTTTTCTTTTTTAGAGTGTCTTTAGCAATTCGAGGCATCTTCCCTTTCCAAATAAATTTGATAACTAGCTTTTCCAAGTCTGCAAAGTAGGTTGTTGAAATTTTGATTGGGATTGCATTGAATCTGTAGATGAGTTTGGGTAGAATTGACATCTTAATGACATTTAGCCTTCCTATCCATGAACATGGAATATTTTTCCATCTTTTAAGGTCCCCTTCTATTTCTTTTAGTAGAGTTATGTAGTTTTCTTTGTATAGGTCTTTTACATCTTTGGTTAAGTTTATTCCTAGGTACTTGATGTTTTTAGTTGCTATTGAAAATGGTATCTTTTTCTTGAGTGTCTCTTCAGTTTGTTCATTTCTAGCATATAGAAACATTACTGACTTATGTGCATTAATCTTGTATCCCGCTACTTTGCTAAATTTGTTTATTAGCTCTAGTAGGTGTATCGTTGATTTCTCAGGGTTTTCTAGATATAAGATCATATCATCTGCAAACAATGACAGTTTTACTTCTTCTTTTCCAATTTTGATGCCTTTTATTTCTTTGTCTTGCCGGATTGCCCTGGCTAGCACTTCCAGCACAATGTTGAATAACAGTGGTGACAGCGGGCATCCTTGTCTTGTTCCTGATCTTAGAGGGAAGGCTTTCAGTCTCTCACCATTGAGTACTATGCTGGCTGTGGGTTTTTCATATATGCTCTTTATCATGTTGAGGAAGTTTCCTTCAATTCCTACCTTTTGAAGTGTTTTTATCAAAAAGGGATGTTGGATTTTGTCAAATGCTTTTTCAGCATCTATTGAGATGATCAATTGATTTTTCCCTTTCGAGTTTTTAATGTGTTGTAATACATTGATTGTTTTTCTTATGTTGAACCATCCTTGCATGCCTGGAATGAACCCCACTTGGTCATGGTGTATGATTTTTTTAATGTGTCTTTGGATTCGATTTGCAAGTATTTTGTTGAGGATTTTTGCATCTATATTCATTAGGGAGATTGGCCGGTAGTTTTCCTTTTTTGTAGCATCTTTGCCTGGTTTTGGTATTAGATTGATGTTAGCTTCATAAAATGAGTTAGGTAGTGTTCCATTTTTTTCAATGTTTTGAAAGAGTTTGAGTAAGATTGGTGTCAGTTCTTTCTGGAAAGTTTGGTAGAATTCCCCTGTGAAGCCATCTGGCCCTGGGGATTTATTTGTGGGAAGATTTTTGATGACTGATTGGATCTCTTTGCTTGTGATGGGTTGGTTGAGGTCTTCTATTTCTTCTCTGGTCAGTCTAGGTTGTTCATATGTTTCCAGGAAATTGTCCATTTCTTCTACCTTATCCAGTTTGTTGCCATACAGTTGTTCATAATATCCTCTTATAATTTTTTTAATTTCTTCAGGATCTGCAGTTATGTCACCTTTTTCATTCATTATTTTGTTTATATGGGTCTTCTCTCTTTTTGATTTTGTCAGTCTAGCTAGGGGCTTGTCAATCTTGTTGATCTTCTCAAAGAACCAACTTTTGGTGATATTTATCCTTTATATTGTTTTTTTGTTCTCTATGTCATTTATTTCTGCTTTCATCCTTGTTATTTCTTTTCTTGTACTTGGTTTAGGATTGGTTTGCTCTTCATTTTCTAGCTTCTTCAGTTGATCCATTAGTTCTTTGATTTTGGCTCTTTCTTCCTTTTTAATATATGCGTTTAGTGCTATAAATTTCCCCCTCAGCACTGCTTTTGCTGCATCCCATAGGTTTTGGTATGTTGTGTTCTCATTTTCATTCGTCTCTATATATTTAGCAATTTCTCTTGCTATTTCTTCTTTAACCCACTGATTGTTTAGGAGTGTGTTGTTTAACCTCCAGGTATTTGTGAATTTTCTAAGTCTCTGATGGTTATTGACTTCTAATTGTATTCCATTGTGGTCAGAGAATGTGCTTTGAATAATTTCAATCTTTTTAAATTTATTGAGGCTTGTTTTATGTCCCAGCATATGATCTATTCTGGAGAAAGTTCCGTGAGCACTAGAAAAGTATGTGTATCCTGGTGATTTGGGATGTAATGTCCTGTAGATGTCTGTTAAATCTAATTCATTTATCAGATTGTTTAGGTTTTCAATTTCCTTATTGGTCTTCTGTCTGGTTGATCTATCTATAGGAGAGAGTGATGTGTTGAAGTCTCCCACAATTATTGTGGAAACATCAATTGCTTCCTTTAGTTTTGCCAATGTTTCTCTCATGTATTTTGTGGCACCTTGATTGGGTGCATAGACATTTACGATTGTTATTTCTTCTTGCTGAATTGCCCCTTTTATTAGTATGTAGTGGCCTTCTTTGTCTCTCAAAACATCCCTGCATTTGAAGTCTATTTTATCTGAGATTAATATTGCTACACCTGCTTTCTTTTGGCTGTAGCTTGCATGAAATATTTTTTTCCATCCTTTCACTTTCAGTTTCTTTGTGTCCCTGTGTCTAAGATGAGTCTCTTGTATGCAACATATTGATGGTTCATTTTTTTTGATCCATTCTGCGAATCTATATCTTTTAATAGGGGAGTTTAATCCATTTACATTCAACGTTAAAACCGTGAAGGCATTTCTTGAATCGGCCATCTTATCCTTTGGATTATGTTTGCCATATTTTTCCCTCTCTCTATTAATATCCTTTATTGTACCCATACCGAATCTCTTTAGTACTGAACCTTTCTCCAAGTCTCTCTGTCCTGTCTTTGTTTCTCTGTCTGTAGGGCTCCCTTTAGTATCTCCAGTAGGGCAGGTCTCTTGTTAGCAAATTCTCTCAGCATTTCTTTGTCTGTGAAAAATTTAAGCTCTCCCTCAAATTTGAAGGAGAGCTTTGCTGGATAAAGTATTCTTGGCTGGAAATTCCTCTCACTCAGAATTTTAAATATATCGTGCCACTGCCTTCTCGCCTCCATGGTGGCTGCTGAGTAGTCACTACTTAGTCTTATGCTGTTTCCTTTGTATGTGGTGAATTGCTTTTCTCTTGCTGCTTTCAGAACTTGCTCCTTCTCTTCTGTGTTTGACAGTGTGATCAGTATATGTCTCAGAGTGGGTTTTTTTGGATTTATTCTATTTGGAGTTCGCTGAGCATTTATGATTTGTGTATTTATGTTGTTTAGAAGATTTGGGAAGTTTTCCCCAACAATTTCTTTGAATACTCTTCCTAGAACTTTACCCTTTTCTTCCCCTTCTGGGACACCAATGAGTCTTATATTCGGACGTTTCATATTATCTATCATATCCCTGAGGTCCATTTCGAGTTTTTCAATTTTTTTCCCCATTCTTTCTTTTATGCTTTCATTTTCCATTCTGTCATCTTCGAGGTCACTGATTCGTTGTTCAACTTCCTCTAGTCTTGTACTATGAGTGTCCAGAATCTTTTTAATTTGGTCAACAGTTTCTTTAATTTCCATAAGATCATCCATTTTTTTATTTAGTCTTGCAATGTCTTCTTTATGCTCTTCTAGGGTCTTCTTGATTTCCTTTATCTCCCGTACTATGGTCTCATTGTTCATCTTTAGTTCTTTGAGTAGCTGCTCTAGGTGCTGTGTCTCTTCTGGTATTTTGATTTGGGTGCTTGGGCTTGGGTTATCCATATCGTCTGGTTTTTTCATATGCTTTATAATTTTCTGTTGTTTTTGGCCTCGTGGCATTTGCTGAACTTGATAGGGTTCTTTTAGGGTTTGTAGACCAGTTGAAGTCCTTATCTCTAATTTATCAGATCTACAGCTTCGTGGAGTACACTTTCTCTAACTAACCAGCAGGTGGCGTCCACGAGCCACCTGTTCTCCACAAGCCAGATCTCCCCTGCTTAGCCTTTTTGGTGAGTGGGGGAGTGAGTCTTGTGGGGCCCAATTGGTGTACCAAGCTTGCGTGTGTAGTTGGTGTTGCCTGCCCTGTATGTGGGGCGTGTTTCTGGGCAGTCGGGGAGGGGGGGTGGCCCTAACAATCAAATCTTCCTGATGATCCTAGAGTTTTAAAGCTGCTGCAATAGTCTAATCCTTCAGTTCAGTCCTGCCACAGTTTGTCTCTGCCACTGACCCACAAGTCTTTGGTATTGGCGTATGGCTCCTGAGACTTGCAAGTGGGCCCCTCTTCCAGGCTGTGCACCCTGGGTCCTCTGTTGAGGGATGACTGTGCTATGTCACAGGTGAGTGCCGTCCCCCCAGGGCAGTTCTGGGCTGCTGGGCTGTGTTGGGAGGCTCCCAGTCTGCTCAAATGATGGCTGAATGGGGCTCTGTTAATTCACACTGCTCCCCCTTCCCAGCTCTGGGACATTCAGCTGAGGTTACAGGGAAGGCTAATGTCCACGCCCAGTTTTGTGGTGTGTGCCTGTTATTTGAAGCACTTCCGTCACACTGGGTTGTCTGGGGCAGCTCTGGGCTATGGGGCTGGCGATGGGCAGGAGTGTTTCCTGTCCACCAGGATGGTGGCTGTGAGTGGACACCCCCCTTTTCTTGGGAAGTTGTGTTGTTTAGTGAATTTTCTCAGCCACTGGATTATTGCCTTTTGTCTCAGAGCTCTCTTAGTTCTGCTCTTGACTTGACGTGCCCAAATTTCAATTCTTTGAAGCTTTCTGTATTGAGCTTCTTAGAGTAATTGTTTTAGAAAAAGCAAAAAGGATTTAAAAAAAAAAAAAAAAAAAAAAAAAAAAAAAAAAAAACGGCCCTCCTCAGAGATCTAATGGGTTATTGAAATGCTAATATACAAAGCAACCAGGGCCATTAAGGAAAGGTGCACAGGGCAGAGAGATCAGCTTTGCTTCGGGATTTGCATATGCACCTCCAGGCCTGATCTCCGCCCTTCCCCTTTCTGTGTTCACCAGAACTCCAAAAATCCTCTGCTTTTATTTTGGAGTTTTTCGTGTTGTTTTTTTTCTATGCCTGTCTCCTCTCTGCTGGGCTGGCTGCTCTCAGAGTCTCTGGTGTGTGGTCTCAGTCTATCTATGGTTGGAGTTTGAATCAGTAGAATGAGTTTCCGATAAGAGCATCCACTGCAATTCTCCCTTCTCCTTCCCGGAGCTGCCAGCCCCTCCTCCCCCGGGACTGAGCCTGGCAGGGAGGGGCGCGGGTCCCCTGGCCGCAAAAACTTACAGATTTCGGTGATCTCAGCAGTTCCACGTTTTCATGAGTGTTGTATGAAGTATGCCCAAAGACAGATTGCTCTGTGGTGTCCAGTCCACGCAGTTCCTGGCTTTTTACCTACTTTCCTGGAGGAGTAACTAAAACATACAGCTCACCAGTCTGCCATCTTGCCCCGCCTCTATGCCAGTTTTGATAGTAGTAGCTTCCTAAGTGGTGTTTTACTTCTTTTGTTCCCCAATTCAGTTTCTTCTTCACATCAATCTCATTATTCGAATGAAAACTTTGTTCTATTTGTTGTTGTTAAAACTGTCAATGTCTTTTCTTTGCCCTAAGTCTAATCATCTGATTCCTCAGTTGCTATTCACTGCCTTGTATTTTGGTCCCAATCATTGGCTTAACTCCTCTCCTTTTTAGATGGAACTTTCTTTTTCGGGTAAAAACAATCCTTTCAGAATCATTTCAATAAACAACTTCCTTCTCTGTGTTTCAAAAGCTCTTTAAATGTGTGTATATAATATATATGATGCATTTTATATAAAATACCTCTTCTAGCAAGTTCAATCCTTCTTATTTTTTTATGGAAACCTAGTGCCTTGCATAATAACTGGACATGGTAGGTATTATGTGAATGTTTTCTTTTTCACATAATTCAGATTAGCTTATCTCTAATCATTTTTCTCTCTGAAAAAAAGGTAACATGGACCCTTGAACACATTAAAATGTTTGCAAGGATTAAGAGTAAGATACACCATCATATCTTCACAGTTTTCCAAAGGTCAGTATTCCTGCTCTGGGATGTACCTCTCCAGTAGTTCATTGTTTAATGCACTGAGTGAGATAATAAGAAGAGGGTAAAGAATCCAGTCTTTTTGTGATCACTCACAGTTTTGTTGGGAATCTAAAATACATGCATATAAACATGAATGTGCCATTTGTTTCTTCAACCCCCTTTCCTCTCTCACTCTTCCTCGTCTTATAGGCTGCTTTTAATTTTTTAGAGTGTTGAGGTAAATATTGTCTACCTGACAACCCAAGACCATTTATCTTAGACATTGAAAGAATGATGAGAAAGTTATTTAACTTTTCATAAGAAGATTTTGCATAGAAAAAGAGTAATCTTACTTAATATGGTAAATTTTTTCACTAAATTTAATAAATTGGTTTATAGTGGAGATAGTTTAGGAAACTTCAGAGACTTTATAATCCAAATCATCATAAAAAAAAGAGGCATTTTGTATTTTGTTGACTAAGTGCCATGAGCTGTATGATTTAAAACTCATACATCAAATTCAATAACATGCAAGTGAAGTATTAATCAATTTTGTGTAAATTTAGCTGGATGGTAAGCACACATCATACTTTGGGGCTTTAGTCACAGGATGGGAGAAAACCCAAGAAGTCCTGCTGTTGGCCCAAGTCAATCTTTATGAAGATCCATTTAAATTAAGCCATCTGCACTAATGAATCATTTCTATTGTCTCAAAACAGATTAAAAGAGAAGCAGGGCAGTGCTGCTTTACATTTAATCCCTTTCAAGTCAGAGACTTTCTTCACCCTTCAGCCGGAGCCCCAAGTCTGCCTGGAGCCAGAAGTTGAAGTTGAGATGGGAGGAAAAAAATGCTTTTTATTTGTTATCTACTCTCATGTGACAGGTTCTTCAGGCACACACCCTCTCCCCAGGTAGACTGTAGGTTCTGAGAGCTCAGGAAATAATCTTGGGCCCAGCACAGAGAGGAGATAACTGGTAAATACTTGTTAGAGAATTTAGAGTTACTTAAAGTAGCATGTCTGTTGAATGAGTATAATTGAAGCTCCATTCTCCCTCTCTATCCATACACATGAAGAAAGTTTTTAAAGCTCAGATTAACTGGATTTGTACACTAACACACACTCATAAGCACATTTTCACAACTGCTTTGAAAAAAAATGATGTTCTTTGAAAATTGGCTTACTGGGGGTTGAATTAATCAGATCATTATATTTTTTAAATAACCAGTTGAGTGCTTGAACTAGGATGTTGACTTTATTTCTTTGCTAAATTAGTGGGCACTGTATGTATGTGCTATGTTAGAAAACCATCTTTGCAGATGTTTCATGGGGAAACAAGCAAAATGAGTTTTTTGATTGTTAGGGATCTGTCCCTCCACTGAGAAAAGCTCATTTCCAAAGTGGGAATTTTTGAAGTCTCCCATTTGAGCACTCACAATCAAGGAATTTTCCTTGTATACCAAAAAGGGCAAACACAAAGGAGTTCTGCCACAAGCCCAAACTAAAGAACATAAGTTCAATACAAAAACTGGACTGCTTGTCTCAGCTCAAACCAAAAGAACCAAAGTTCAAATTGCCCTTTACCAGAAGACATTCAATCAAAAAGAAGGAGGTTTGGAGCCAAGAGGACTCACTAACAGGAACCCGGGGCCATCAAAGAGACAACAGAACTCAAGGGGCTCTTGCTGGCATCATGCTCAAATCCCATGATGGCTCTGGAGTCAGGTCAGTGTTTGCCTTGGAACCTGTTTCTCACACCATATAATGTCAAACCAGAAATATCAAATTAAGCTGCAAGGCAAAAAAAGCATTTATTTGAGATCTTAGAATTGTAATTCAGGGGGCACAGATTCAGTTAACAACCCAAATCATGTCCTATCTTGGCATTTCCAGGCAAGAGTTTTTAAAGGAAAAGAAGATTAGATAAGTTGTTTGTGGTTGGTGGACGTTTGGAGTACTCCAGCTATCTTTCAGATTACATAGTTAGCTGAGTTCTTTATCTTATAGTTTGTTTATGGTGTCTGGATGTCCTGAGGGTTTTGAGGAGCATTGTTGCTTGAGGCTTTGCATACTTTGGTAGTATGTGATATCTGGCTGAGACCTGCACATGAGTAACCTCCAGAATGACCTCCTGACTCCATTTTAAATCTCTTAGCCATAGTAACTCTATTTTCTTTTTCTTTTTTTTTTTCTTTTTTTGGCTTTTATAAAAGGGGGTTTATTTGGTTACACAGTTACAGTCTTAAGGCCATAAAGTGTCCAAGGTAACACATCAGCAATCAGGTACCTTCACTGGAGGATGGCCAATGGTGTCCGGAAAACCTCTGTTAGCTGGGAAGGCATGTGGCTGGCGTCTGCTCCAAAGTTCTGGTTTCAAAATGGCTTTCTCCCAGGATGTTCCTCCCTAGGCTGCAGTTCCTCAAAAATGTCACTCTTAGTTGCACTTGGGATATTTGTCCTCTCTCAGTTTCTGCAGAGCAAGAGTCTTCTTTCAACGGCTGTCTTCAAACTGTCTCTCATCTGCAGCTCCTGTGCTTTCCTCAAAGTGTCCCTTTTGGCTGTAGCTCCTCTTCAAAATGTCACTCACAGCTGCACTGAGTTCCCTCTGCCCCTCAGCTCATTTATATGGCTCAACTGATCAAGGCCCACCCTGAATGGGCGGGGCCATGCCTCCATGGAAATATATCATCAGAGTTATCACCTACAGTTGGGTGGGGCGCATCTCCATGCAAACAACCTAATCCAAACATTCCAACTCAATCCCCACCAATACATCTGCCCCACAAGATTGCATAAAAGAATATGGCTTTTTCTGGGGGCCATAATACATTCAAACCAGCATGTATACCAAGTTCTCTGTCATCTCTCACTCAACACAGACGAGACCTTACAATCCATTAATCCATTTAGAGAGATCATCAAATGGTCAGACCATCAAAAAAAATTCTCAATCATTGTGACACCAATACAGAATAATTTATCTGCTATAAATGACCACAAATGAAAACAAATCCCTAAATTTAGTAAAGAGCAGGGGGTAAAAATCCCTAGGGACACAGAGATTGAGCAAAATTAAAATTCTGCTGCCAATTCGGGTTCTTCGCTGTGAGTCAAGAAAAGATGAGCCTGGGCTGAGGCCACACATCAGGTGCACTTCTCTGGAAACACCTTTTACCTGCCTCAATCAGGTGAGTCTAGTGAATGACCTGCCAAATTGTTAAAATATACTTTTTTTTTTTAATCTTCATTTTATTGAGATATATTCACATACCACGCAGTCATACAAAACAAATCGCACTTTCGATTGTTCACAGTACCATTACATAGTTGTACATTCTTCACCTAAATCAATCCCTGACACCTTCATTAGCACACACACAAAAATAACAAGAATAATAATTAGAGTGAAAAAGAGCAATTGAAGTAAAAAAGAACACTGGGTACCTTTGTCTGTTTGTTTGTTTCCTTCCCCTATTTTTCTACTCATCCATCCATAAACTAGACAAAGTGGAGTGTGGTCCTTATGGCTTTCCCAATCCCATTGTCACCCCTCATAAGCTACATTTTTATACAACTGTCTTCGAGATTCACAGGTTCTGGGTTGTAGTTTGATAGTTTCAGGTATCCACCACCAGCTACCCCAATTCTTTAGAACCTAAAAAGGGTTGTCTAAAGTGTGCATAAGAGTGCCCACCAGAGTGACCTCTCGGCTCCTTTTGGAATCTCTCTGCCACTGAAGCTTATTTCATTTCCTTTCACATACCCCTTTTGGTCAAGAAGATGTTCTCCGTCCCACGACGCCAGTTCTACATTCCTCCCCGGGAGTCATATTCCACGTTGCCAGGGAGATTCACTCCCCTGGGTGTCTGATCCCACATAGAGGGGAGGGCAGTGATTTCACCTTTCAAGTTGGCTTAGCCAGAGAGAGATGGCCACATCTGAGCAACAAAGAGGCATTCGGGAGGAGGCTCTTAGGCACAACCATAGGGAGGCCTAGCCTCTCCTTTGCAGCAACCATCTTCCCAAGGGTGAAACCTATGGTAGAGGGCTCAACCTATCAAACCACCAGTCCCCTATGTCTGTGGTCATGTTAGCAACCATCGAGGTGGGGTAGGCCAATATCCCTGTATTCTCCACAGGCTCCTCAAGGGGGCACTACATCTTTTTTTCCTTGTTTTTCTTTTTTTTTTTTTTTAACTTTCCCTTCTTTTTTAAATCAACTGTATGAAAGAAAAGTTAAAAAGAAAACAAACATACAATAAAAGAACATTTCAAAGAGACCATAACAAGGGAGTAACAAAAAGACAACTAACCTAAGATAACTGCTTAACTTCCAACATGTCCCTACTTTACCCCAAGAAAGTTACCTAATATACCAACATTTCTGTGAACTTGTTCCTACTATATCCATCAGAAATTAACAGACCATAGTCATTCCTGGACATCCCCAGAACGTTAAATAGCTTATTTGTTCTTCTTGGATTATTGTTCCCCCTTCCTTAATTGCTCTCTATTGCTAGTTCCCCTACATCCTACATTATAAACCATTTGTTTTACATTTTTCAAAGTTCACATTAGTGGTAGCATATAATATTTCTCTTTTTGTGCCTGGCTTATTTCGCTCAGCATTATGTCTTCAAGGTTCATCCATGTTGTCATATGTTTCACGAGATCATTCCTTCTTACTGCCGCGTAGTATTCCATCGTGTGTATATACCACATTTTATTTATCCACTCATCTGTTGAAGGACATTTGGGTTGTTTCCATCTCTTGGCAATTGTGAATAATGCTGCTTATGAACATTGGCGTGCAGATATCCGTTCGTGTCACTGCTTTCCGATCTTCCGGGTATATACCGAGAAGTGCAATCACTGGATCGAATGGTAACTCTATATCTAGTTTTCTAAGGAACTGCCAGACTGACTTCCAGAGTGGCTGAACGATTATACAGTCCCACCAACAATGAATAAGAGTTCCAATTTCTCCACATCCCCTCCAGCATTTGTAGTTTCCTGTTTGTTTAATGGCAGCCATTCTAATCGGTGTGAGATGGTATCTCATTGTGCTCTTAATTTGCATCTCTCTAATAGCTAGTGAAGCTGAACATTTTTTCATGTGTTTCTTGGCCATTTGTATTTCCTCTTCAGAGAACTGTCTTTTCATATCTTTTGCCCATTTTATAATTGGGCTGTCTGTACTATTGTCATTGAGTTGTAGGATTTCTTTATATATGCAAGATATCAGTCTTTTGTCAGATACATGGTTTCCAAAAATTTTTTCCCATTGAGTTGGCTGCCTCTTTACCTTTTTGAGAAATTCCTTTGAGGTGCAGAAACTTCTAAGCTTGAGGAGTTCCCATTTATCTATTTTTTCTTTTGTTGCTTGTGCTTTGGGGGTAAAGTCTAGGAAGTGGCTGCCTAATACAAGTTCTTGAAGATGTTTTCCTACATTATCTTCTAGGAGTTTTATGGTACTTTCTTTTATATTGAGATCTTTCATCCATTTTGAGTTAATTTTTGTATAGGGGGTGAGGTAGGGGTCCTGTTTCATTCTTTTGAATATGGATATCCAACTCTCCCAGCCCCATTTGTTGAAAAGACCATTATGACTCAGTTCAGTGACTTTGGGGGCCTTATCAAAGATCAGTCAGCCATAGATCTGAGGGTCTATCTCTGAATTCTCAATTCGATTCCATTGATCTATATGTCTATCTTTGTGCCAGTACCATGCTGTTTTGGCAACTGTGGCTTTATAATAAGCTTCAAAGTCAGGGAGTGTAAGTCCTCCCACTTCGTTTTTCTTTTTTAGAGTGTCTTTAGCCATTCGAGGCATCTTCCCTTTCCAAATAAATTTGATAACTAGCTTTTCTAAGTCTGCAAAGTAGGTTGTTGGAATTTTGATTGGGATTGCATTGAATCTGTAGATGAGTTTGGGTAGAATTGACATCTTAGTGACATTTAGTCTTCCTATCCATGAACATGGAATAGTTTTCCATCTTTTAAGGTCCCCTTCTATTTCTTTTAGTAGAGTTATGTAGTTTTCTTTGTATAGGTCTTTAACATCTTTGGTTAAGTTTATTCCTAGGTACTTGATTTCTTTAGTTGCTATTGAAAATGGTATCTTTTTCTTGAGTGTCTCTTCAGTTTGTTCATTTCTAGCATATAGAAACATTACTGACTTATGTGCATTAATCTTGTATCCCGCTACTTTGCTAAATTTGTTTATTAGCTCTAGTAGCTGTATCGTCGATTTCTCAGGATTTTCTAGATATAAGATCATATCATCTGCAAACAATGACAGTTTTACTTCTTCTTTTCCAATTTGGATGCCTTTTATTTCTTTGTCTTGCCGGATTGCCCTGGCTAGCACTTCCAGCACGATGTTGAATAACAGTGGTGACAGCGGGCATCCTTGTCTTGTTCCTGATCTTAGAGGGAAGGCTTTCAGTCTCTCACCATTGAGTACTATGCTGGCTGTGGGTTTTTCATATATGCTCTTTATCATGTTGAGGAAGTTTCCTTCAATTCCTACCTTTTGAAGTGTTTTTATCAAAAAGGGATGTTGGATTTTGTCAAATGCTTTTTCAGCATCTATTGAGATGATCAATTGATTTTTCCCTTTTGACTTGTTAATGTGTTGTAATACATTGATTGATTTTCTTATGTTGAACCATCCTTGCATGCCTGGAATGAACCCCACTTGGTCATGGTGTATGATTTTTTTAATGTGTCTTTGGATTCGATTTGCAAGTATTTTGTTGAGGATTTTTGCATCTATATTCATTAGGGAGATTGGCCGGTAGTTTTCCTTTTTTGTAGCACCTTTGCCTGGTTTAGGTATTAGATTGATGTTAGCTTCATAAAATGAGTTCGGTAGTGTTCCATTTTCTTCAATGTTTTGAAAGAGTTTGAGTAAGATTGGTGTCAGTTCTTTCTGGAAAGTTTGGTAGAATTCCCCTGTGAAGCCATCTGGCCCTGGGCATTTATTTGTGGGAAGATTTTTGATGACTGATTGGATCTCTTTGCTTGTGATGGGTTGGTTGAGGTCTTCTATTTCTTGTCTGGTCAGTCTAGGTTGTTCATATGTTTCCAGGAAGTTGTCCATTTCTCCTACATTATCCAGTTTGTTGCCATATAGTTGTTCATAGTATCCTCTGATAATTTTTTTAATTTCTTCAGGATCTGCAGTGATGTCCCCTTTTTCATTCATTATTTTGTTTATATGGGTCTTCTCTCTTTTTGATTTTGTCAGTCTAGCTAGGGGCTTGTCAATCTTGTTGATCTTCTCAAAGAACCAACTTTTGGCGATATTTATCCTCTCTATTGTTTTTTTGTTCTCTATGTCATTTATTTCTGCTTTAATCCTTGTTATTTCTTTTCTTCTACTTGGTTTAGGATTGGTTTGCTGTTCATTTTCTAGCTTCTTCAGTTGATCTGTTAGTTCTTTGATTTTGGCTCTTTCTTCCTTTTTAATATATGCGTTTAGTGCTATAAATTTCCCCCTCAGCACTGCTTTTGCTGAATCCCATAGGTTTTGGTATGTTGTGTTCTCATTTTCATTCGTCTCTATATATTTAGCAATTTCTCTTGCTATTTCTTCGTTAACCCACTGATTGTTTAGGAGTGTGTTGTTTAACCTCCAGGTATTTGTGAATTTTCTAAGTCTCTGATGGTTATTGACTTCTAATTGTATTCCATTGTGGTCAGAGAATGTGCTTTGAATAATTTCAATCTTTTTAAATTTATTGAGGCTTGTTTTATGTCCCAGCATATGATCTATTCTGGAGAAAGTTCCATGAGCACTAGAAAAGTATGTGTATCCTGGTGATTTGGGATGTAATGTTCTGTATATATCTGTTAAATCTAATTCATTTATCAGATTTTTTAGGTTTTCAATTTCCTTATTGGTCTTCTGTCTGGCTGATCTATCTATAGGAGAGAGTGATGTGTTGAAGTCTCCCACAATTATTGTGGAAGCATCAATTGCTTCCTTTAGTTTTGCCAGTGTTTCTCTCATGTATTTTGTGGCACCTTGATTGGGTGCATAGACATTTACAATTGTTACTTCTTCTTGTTGAATTGCCCCTTTTATTAGTATGTAGTGGCCTTGTTTGTCTCTCAAAACATCCCTGCATTTAAAGTCTATTTTATCTGAGATTAATATTGCTACACTTGCTTTCTTTTGGCTGTAGCTTGCATGAAATATTTTTTTCCATCCTTTCACTTTCAGTTTCTTTGTGTCCCTGTGTCTAAGATGAGTCTCTTGTATGCAACATATTGATGGTTCATTTTTTTGATCCATTCTGCAAATCTATATCTTTTAATTGGGGAGTTTAATCCATTTACATTCAACGTTATAACCGTGAAGGAATTTCTTGAATCAGCCATCTTATCCTTTGGTTTATGTTTGTCATTTTTTTTCCCTCTGTCTATTGATATCCTTTATTGTACCCATACCGAATCTCTTTAGTACTGAACCTTTCTCCAAGTCTCTCTGTCCTTTCTTTGTTTCTCTGTCTGTAGGGCTCCCTTTAGTAACTCCAATAGGGCAGGTCTCTTGTTAGCAAATTCTCTCAGCATTTGTTTGTCTGTGAAAAATTTAAGCTCTCCCTCAAATTTGAAGGAGAGCTTTGCTGGATAAAGTATTCTTGGCTGGAAATTTTTCTCACTCAGAATTTTAAATATATCGTGCCACTGCCTTCTCGCCTCCATGGTGGCTGCTGAGTAGTCACTACTTAGTCTTATGCTGTTTCCTTTGTATGTAGTGAATTGCTTTTCTCTTGCTGCTTTCAGAACTTGCTCCTTCTCTTCTGTGTTTGACAGTGCGATCAGAATATGTCTCGGAGTGGGTTTATTTGGATTTATTCTATTTGGAGTTCGCTGCGCATTTATGATTTGTGTATTTATGTTGTTTAGAAGATTTGGGAAGTTTTCCTCAACAATTTCTTTGAATACTCTTCCTAGACCTTTACCCTTTTCTTCCCCTTCTGGGACACCAATGAGTCTTATATTTGGACGTTTCATATTATCTATCATATCCCTGAGGTCCATTTCGATTTTTTCGATTTTTTTTCCCCATTCTTTCTTTTATGCTTTCATTTTCCATTCTGTCATCTTCCAGGTCACTGATTCGTTGTTCAACTTCCTCTAGTCTTATACTATGAGTGTCCAGAATCTTTTTAATCTGGTCAACAGTTTCTTTAATTTCCATAAGATCATCCATTTTTTTATTTAGTCTTGCAATGTCTTCTTTATGCTCTTCTAGGGTCTTCTTGATATCGTTTGTATCCCGTACTATGGTCTCATTGTTCATCTTTAGTTCTTTGAGTAGCTGCTCTAGGTGCTGTGTCTCTTCTGATCTTTTGATTTGGGTGCTTGGGCTTGGGTTATCCATATCGTCTGTTTTTTTCATATGCTTTATAATTTTCTGTTGTTTTTGGCCTCTTGGCATTTGCTGAACTTGATAGGGTTCTTTTAGGATTTGTAGACCAATTGAAGTCCTATCTCTAATTTATCAGATGTACAGTTTTGTGGAGTACACTTTCTCTGACTAACCAGCAGGTGGCGTCCACGAGCCACCTGTTGTCCACAAGCCAGTTCTCCCCTGCTTAGCCTTTTTGGTGAGTGGGGGAGTGAGTCTTGTGGGGTCCAATTGGTGTACCAAGCTTGCATGTGTTGTTGATGTTGCCTGCCCTGTATATGGAGCGTGTTTCTGGGCAGTCAGGGAGGGGGGGTGGCTCTAACCATCAAATCTCCCTGGTGATCCTAGAGTTTTAAAGCTGCTGCAATAGTCTAATCCTTCAGTTCAGTCCTGCCACAGTTTGTCTCTGCCACTGACCCACAAGTCCTTGGTATTGGCGTATGGCTCCTAAGACTTGCAAGTGGGCCCCTCTTCCAGGATGTGCACCCCCTGGTCCTCTGTTGAGGGATGACTGTGCTATGTCACAGGTGAGTGCCGTCCCCCCAGGGCAGTTCTGGGATGCTGGGCTGTGTAGGGAGGCTCCCAGTCTGCTGAAATGATGACTGAATGGGGCTTTGTTAATTCGCATTGCTCCACCTTCCCAACTCTGGGACAATCAGCTGAGGTTGCAGGGAAGGCTAATGTCCATGCCCAGTTTTGTGGTGTGTGCCTGTTATTTGAAGCACTTCCATCACACTGGGTTGTCTGTGGCAGCTCTGGGCTATGGGGCTGGTGATGGGCAGGAGTGTTTCCTGTCCACCAGGATGATGGCTGTGAGTGGACACCCCCCTTTTCTTGGGAAGTTGTGGTGTTTAGTGAATTTTCTCAGCCATTGGATTATTGCCTTTGGTTTCAGAGCTCTCTTAGTTCTGCTCTTGTCTTGACCTGCCCAAATTTGCAAGTGTTTGAAGCTTTCTGTATTGGGCTTCTTAGAGTAATTGTTTTAGAAAAAGAAAAAAGGATTAAAAAAAAAAAAAAAGAAAAGAAAAGGGCCCTCCTCACAGATCTAATGGGTTATTGAAATGCTAAGAGACAAAGCAATTAGGACCATTAAGGAAAGGTCCACAGGGCAGAGAGATCAGCTTTTCTTCGGGATTTGCATATGAGCCTGAGAGCCTGAGCTCTGCCCTTCCCCTTTCTATGTTCACCAGAACTCCAAAAATCCTCCACTTTCATTTTGGAGTTTTTCGTGCTTTTTTTTTCTATGTCTGTCTCCTCTCTGCTGGGCTGGCTGCTCTCAGATTCTCTGGTGTCTGGTCTCAGTCTATCTATGGTTGGAGTTTGGATCAGTAGAATGAGTTTCCGATAAGAGCTGCCACTGCAGTTCTCCCTTCTCATTCCCGGAGCTGACGGCCCCTCCTCCCACGGGACTGAGCCTGGCAGGGAGGGGCGCGGGTCCCCTGGCCGCAAAAACTTACAGATTTCGCTGATCTCAGCAGTTCCACGTTTTCATGAGTGTTGTATGAAGTATGCCCAAAGTCAGATTGCTCTGTGGTGTCCAGTCCACGCAGTTCCTGGCTTTCTACCTACTTTCCTGGAGGAGTAACTAAAACATACAGCTCACCAGTCCGCCATCTTGCCCCGCCTCCCTCACTCTATTTTCTTTTAACATTTCACCCTTTTGATCAAGTTCTTTCTTTGAAAGCATTGCTGATCCACATTTGGTATTAATCCCTCAGTGCCAGGAAGGCTCATCCCTGGGAGACATGTCCCAAGAGGGGGAAGGTAGTGAGTTTGTTTGCAGAGTTTGGTTTAGAGACAGGCCCCACTTGAGCAACAAGAAAGTTTTCATGGGGTGACTCTTAGACTTTAATTATAATTTGGCTTAGATTTGTCATTTCAGAAATAAGTTTCATAAGTGCAAGCTTCAAGATTGAGGGCTTGCTGCATTAGCATGATTCAAGATATAGTTGTGGTTGTTATTCTGGAGGTGAGACAGCAAATAAGAGGTATTGTAGTGGTTATAATAAGAAAAAGGATTAGCAAGGTTTGAATTATGTTACAAATCCAGTCTCCCCAGGATCCAACATTTAGCCATCTAAATAAGTCCCAAGCTTCAGGGTTCCCTAGTTTATGTAATATTTGAATTTTCTCTCTGATGTCTTTAATGTTTTGCTTAACTTTACCAGATTGGTTTTCATAGAAGCAGCATTGTCCTCCTAAGAGAACACATCTTCCCCCTTGCTGAACAGTAAGAATATCTAGTGCTCTGAGATATTGTAGGACAACTTTTGCTAGGTTATCTACCTTAAGCTGTAAGATCTCTGTTACCTTGATGGTAGCATTAAAGGTGCCCTCAAGAGCTCTAAATATGTTTCAAATGGCTTTTTCCAGTTGAGGAATTCCGTGGAACCTAATAAAGCTTCTTAGAAAATTCCAGCCTGTCCTGGGTCTTTCAACAGGTGGGTTGGATTCTGTGCTTTTAGATCTGAAATGATTATTGAGCTGATAAAATATCCTAGGTTTTCCTAGGTTAGTTGTACCCTTTGTTTCTAACTGGTCCTTCTTTACTAGATCAGGGAGTAAGGCTGATACTATACAGGTCCCATTCTAGGCATGTGGTAAGGCTATACAGTCATTTTTTTTTTCCACATAGGAAGAAATTGCCTGTGTAAGCCAGACTGAGAGTTAAAGTATTACCTTTAATCCAGTGATTTGGTTCACTCATTACTCGACCTCCAGATGTGGAGGCATCTGGATCATTACAGGCAAAGTCTAAAAAATTTATGGGGCCTGGTGGAATGTGAACAATGGACATTGTGGTGTAGTTGATATAATAGGTTGTGGAAATGGTTACAATGGAATGAAGGGTGGTTAGGAACTTGTGTCCAAGTGAGCCAGAGGCTTGGTCTAGATAGAGAGTATGATTGTCAGAGTTACAGAAAAAGGACAACACTGACACTCCAATGCCCTGAAAAACTTCCAGTTATAAAAGAGGCTCTTTCACTTAAGTTGAAATAGTGTCAAATTTAAAATATTAAAATTTGTAGGTATATTAATAAAACAACATGTAAAAATAAATTATAAAAATCTAAATGTTAAACATATATGCTAGTATAAATTTTACCAGAAAAAATTGATAGAAATAAGATAATTTAAAAGTAAACTGTATGAAATGAATAAAGTTTAATCAAGAATAATTGGAATTAATATTATAAGATCATTTAAAGAGTTTAATCTTCATTCAGAAAGCACATTAGTGAAGTCTTCAGTTGTCAATGATGTATTTCCTGTGCTTTTACACCAACCAAGAGAATGATGAAGAGCTAAGTAAATAAAAATTCAAAATACTTTCATTTTTATTCCTTTACTGCAAAAATAAATTTTAGCATATATTTGGATAAATGTTTTGTTGAGGAGATGGAAGTCCTTAAAATCTTTTTTTAAGTCTAGTATACTGAGGTGTGGTTTACCTAAAGTGAAATGTACCCTTTTTAGTATGTAGATCCATGAGTTTTGGCAAATGCATAAAGGCATATTATCATCACCATAATTAAGACGTAGGGCATTTCCATCACACCAAAAAGTTCCCTGTGCCCCTCTCTAGTCAACCCCTCTCATGACACCCAGCTGCTAGCAGTCACTGATCTATTTTCTAATAGATTTGCTTTTTCCAGAATGGCACATAAGTGGACTCATACATCGTGAGTAGCCTTTTAAGTCGGGATTCTTTCACTTAGCAAAATGCATTTAAATTTCATCCATGTTGTTGTGTGAATCAATAGTTGTTGCTTTTTATTGCCTAGTACTATTCCATTCTATGGATGGCACCATGGTTTATTTATTCATTTAACTGCTAAAGGACAACTAAGTTGTTTCCAGTTTGGGACAATAATGAGTAAAGCCACTATAACCATCCATGTACAAGTTTTTTTATGAGTATTTTTATTTCTCTTGGGTAAATATCTAGGATTGCTGGCATGGGTATGTTTAACTTTTTAAGAAACTGCCGAACTGTTTTCCATAGTGGCTAAACTTTTTGATTTCCAATCATAGTGTATGAGAGTTCCAGTTGCTGCACATCCTTGATAATACCTGATATTGTCTGTTTTTTATTTTTTGTTTTTTTATTTTAGGTATTCTGATAGGTGTGCAGTGGTATCTCATTATGGTTTTATTTTGCATTTCCTTAATAACTAATGCTGTTGAATATATCTTAATATGTTTATTTTCCATTTACATTTCTTCTTTGGTTAAATATGTGTTCATATCTTTGCTCTATTTTTAATTGGGTTGCTTGTTTCCTTATTATTTAATATGATTATTCTTTATATATTGTGGATACAAATTGATTATGAGATATGTCTTACAAATGTCTTTTCCCAGTCTATGACTTGTCTTCATTCTCTTAGAGTCCCTTCTTCAAAACTTGCCTTCAGAAGTTTTAAAATTTTGATGAAGTCCAATTTATCACTTTTATTCTTTTATAGATTGTGCTTTTGTGGTTATCTCTAAGGGATCTTTACTAACTCAAGTTCACTAAGATTTTATGCTATGTTTTCTTCTAGAAGTTTTATAGCTTTAGGTTTTATATTTAAGCCAACTATCCATTAGGTGTTAATTTTTATAAATGATGTGAGGTATGGATCAATGTTCATTTTTTTTATATTGATGTCCAATTTTTCCAGCATCATTTGTTAAAAAGACTATCCTTTCTCCATTGAATCTCCCTTATATCCTTGCCAAATATTAGTTGACTAATACCTAGAATGAATGAATTTCATAGAGACAGATAGTAGATTACAGGTTACCAAGGATGGGGTGGGGGTGGGGGAGTTCAATTGCTTCATAGGTGTAGAGTTTCTGTTTCAGGTGATGAAAAATTGAGGTAATGGGTGCTGGTGATGGTAACACAATATTGTGAATATAATTAATACCACTGAACTGTACACTTGAAAGTGGTTTAAATGGGAAATTGAGTTGTATATATGTTACTACGAAATATATTTTTAAAAAACACAGCAATCAATAAATTGACCATGTATGTGTGAGCCTATTTCTGGTGACTCTATTCTTTTCTATTGATCTATGTGGCTACCCTTTCACCAAAACCATACTCTCTTGATTACTGTTGTTTTATAGTAAATCTTGATATCATCTGATATTAGTCCTTCAAATTTGCTATTCCTTTTTAGAAACTGTTTTGAATATTTTGGAACCATTGCATTTCCAAATAATTTTTCCTCAGCTGGTTAATTTCTACAAAAATGTTCCTGGGATTTTGATTGGGATTACATTGACTCTGTAGCTCCAAGAATTGGCATGTTAATAATATTGAATCTTGCAATCCATGAACATGCTATATCTCTCCATTTTTTAGGTTTTTTTTTTTATTTTTCTCATTATTGCTTTATATTTTTCAACACAGCATTTCACAAATTTTTGTAGACTTATACCTAATTATTTCAGTTTTCCTGATGCTCTTGTAAATGGTACTTTATTTTTATTTTAATTCCAGTTATTCATTACTAATACATAGAAAAGACTTGATTTTTGCATATTGATCTTGTAACCTGAGACCTCACTAAACTCACCAGTTAATTTATAAAAAGTAGTTTTTTACAGATTCTTTGGGAGTTTTTATATGCAATCATGGCATCTGTTAACAGAGACAGTTTTATTTCTTATTTTCCAAATTATGTGCTTTTTATTACTTTTTATTGCTTGATTGCACTGGCTATGACTTTCAAGGTGATATGGAACAGGGATGATATGATCAGACATTTTTGCCTTGCTCCCAATTTTAGGGGAAAAGCATTCATTTTTTTCATCAATTATCATGCTCACTGTATGTTTTCTGTAGATGCTGCTCATTAGCTGGAAGAAGTTTCCTTCTATTCCATGTTTTCTGAGAGCTTTATCATGACTGGATGTTGAATTTTGTCAAATAATTTTTCTGCTTTTATTGAGTCAATCATATTTTTCTTCTTTGGCTTGCTGATGTAGTGAATTACATTGATTGATTTTTGAATGTTGAACCAACTTTGCATTTCTGGGATAAACTTTAATTCATCACGATATATGATACTTTTTATATATTGCTGAATTTTATTTGCTAATATTTTGTAGAGAACTGTGTGCCTGTGGTCATGAGGGAAATTGATCTGCATGTTTACTTTTTTGAAATGTCTTTTCTTGTTTTGGTATTAGGATAATGCTGACCTCAAAATATGAGTTGGGACATGTACCCTCCTCTTATGTTTTCTGGGAGAGTATGTAAAAAATTGGCATTATTTCTCCCTTAAATAAATTTTAGAATATGCCAGTGAAGACAGTGTGCAGGGGTTGAGTTAATCTAGTCAGGAGTTGAGCTGGATTGGGTTCTTTTGTTGCTATGTTTACCTTAAATAAACCATCAGTTCTAAATTCTCTGATGTTGCTTTTTGCTTAGGGTAAGTACTTGGGTGCCAGAGGATTTTTCTCAGTGATTTGGCCTTATCTTCAGTGTGCCAGTTTGGATGTATTATGTCCCTCAAAACACAGTGTTCTTTGATGCAGTCTTGGGGCAGACATATTAGCATTGATTAGGTTGGAATCCTTTGATTGAGTGTTTCCATGGAGATGTGACTCAATCAATTGTGAGTGAAATGTTTGATTGGATAATTTCCATGGAGATATGGACCCTGCCCATTCAGAGTGGGTCTTGATTTAATCACTGGAGTCCTATAAAAGACAAACAGAAGGATCTCACAAACAGAAGGACCTTGGAGCAGCTGAGAGTGACATTAAAGAGAGCAGCTTAGAGAACTTAGAGAGACATTTTGGAAACAGCCATTGAAAACAGATTTGTGCTGACACTTTGGAGATGGTAACCCAGTGTTTCTCGGGAGAAGCTAAGAGAGGACAAAGCATCCTAAGAGCAACATTTTGAAGAATGTGCAAGAGATGAGAGAGGAGCTGGAACACAATCTGGGATCAGCAGATGCCAGCCACATGCCTTCCTAGCTAACAGATTTTCTGGACACTATTGGCCTTCCTTTGGTGAAGGTATACTTGTGTTGATGCCTTAATTTGGACATTTTCATGGCCTTCAGACTGTAAATTTGTAACCAAATAAACCCCCTTTATAAAAGTCAATCCATTTCTGGTATTTTGCATAATGGCAGCATTAGCAAACCAAAACACTCAGTTTTTGGCCTTCATTGTACATATGAGCCACAGAGATCTTTCTTTACATACTCTTGATCTTCCTCCAGAGATATACTGCAGTTGCTTGTTGCTTTGCTAACCTGGGGGCAAAGGGGGTTCCTTTTAGGTCCTGGTCCAGATTCAATGTTTGGCAGGCCCTGTGTGCTTGGATCCTGGGAGTGAGACTTGCTCAGCGATCCTACCCTTCATCCCCACAGCAGCTGAACTTTGCTTTGTATCTTTGGCAGAGCTAGGATCCTGGGCCCAGAAAACTCTTTACTGCTCCTTCCACACAAATAAAAGATTTTGTTCTTTTATCCTTTCCCAGTTAAAGTGGATTTCACCTTAAGGCAAGTCGGAGGGTTCAGGTAGGACTTTATCTGCTTCTTGCAGCAGTAGCCACTCCCCCTTTTCAGGTCTGTACACCAAGGGAAGTTCTCTGTAGTCTTCTGCCCTGGTCCTAACTTTTCTTGTGAACACTCAGTGGAAGTCTGTGGAGAATAGCCCATAAGCGATTGAGTCCATTTGTGTTTGCAGCTCCTAGGGATTCTGTACTCGCACACTAGCTCATGCTTACCCTTTTATCAATTCATTAAAAAGTCTGATTGCATTCTTTTTAACTACTTGCATGGCTCCCAGTATCTCTTCCTTCCATACTTTGCCACAGATGATCCAGTGTTCATGCTTTGCCTCTCTTTGCATGGCCCATTTTTATTTGGATTTCCAACTACTTTTTGCCCTGAAATCTCATCTCTCTGTTGGCTTAATAAAAAGTTATGATTCTGTGGTTTATCTGTCTTTTTCTAACTGACAGAGTGAAGGTGAAATGCCATCTAACTTTCTACAGCTTAGGTAGCAGTGGAATTCTGGCTACAGTTGTTTTAATGAATAAAAATCTACAGTTTTTGTTTCCAAGAAAGCATTTCTAGTTTGTCTTTTGTTGCTTTTTGTTTCATTCAATACAGATAAAGGTTCTTGATCAGAATTACCTGCATCCATTTCAAAATGGTCACATTTATATTTCGTTTATTTTGAAAATCTGTGAATTAGAATAAGAATTTTCTGGCAGTAGAAACTTTTCTTGCTCTTTTACCTCTTGAGGGGTATGAAAGTATATAAGAATGCTTTTTAAATGAATGTACCTTTATTTGATTTGAAATTCAAATACAGTAGAGAAGAATTTTGTTCAGCACAAGAGTTTTTTCACAAATTGAATAATTGAGCATTAATGTTAATCTCAAGATTAAATAATTCCAATTTCAGTTTTTAAAAAATTCCAAACAATGACCTCTCCTCTCTGGCCACTCCTGGTTCAGCTACTTCCCTCCATGCTATCCTTTTTCCTCTAAGATCCTCAGAGTTTCCTCTTTTGGTGAGGTTGGTCCAGTGCAACTTCTTTGTCTTCTTGCCTCATTCAACTCTGCTAAGTGCAGCTTTCATTCCCAATGCCTACTTAGCCCTTCTCCTCTAGCCAGATGCTTTAAGTTTTCTCTTTCTCTTTCTTCTTGAGTTCTATCAATAACATTTAGTTTCATCTCTAAGCCCTTGTATCTCACTTTGTATTCTTGCTTTATAGAGAAGTTAGTCTCTTTAAAACATTAAATTCTTGCCAGTATGTTAGTTACCGTACATTTTTCTATGTGACAAAGTTTTCTTGAGTTATTGTTCTTTGTCGTTGTTTTTATTCTTTTCTTTACTTGCCCTCTCTCCTTTTTCTACCATCTCTACTTAGATCCTACATATGATTGGGGATTGCAGTTGTTTTCTAATTTCACTGAAAATGGGTTTTGTTTTGATTTGCCATTCTCTCATTCTTCTGGATTATTTCCTACATTTTAAAATTAGAATTTCTTGTCTCTTCCTCCTATCTCATTCCAACACTTTTTTAAATATAATTTGTTCTATTTAATAATCTAACATATGGAGTATCTTTTGATGTTAATAATCAGCTTCACACATTTGATGAATTATGTTCTTGGAGAGTTATCAACAATTAGACCATCACAAGGAGCCCCGGATTGTCCTATTGAAACTATGCTGTGTACAGAGATTTTATTTCTAACCAAGTTCCTGCCCTTTTAGTTTTTGGTAAGAACGTTCTTGGATTTGATCAACTATAAATAATGGTATGTGTAGATAGCTGTTTATAGAATAACAACAACAGTGAAACACTTTTTAGGTGCAAATGAAGTGACTAAATAAGGATATGATAATAAGCCTACTTACTAAGTTTTGAGTGGCTATATAAATGAAGGAATAGCTGCATATTTATAAAGAAGTTGGCACTGGAGTTTATTGCCATCAGAGCCAAAGTTACCAGCTGCCAATGTATTTGACAACTAAGTTAACCAGTAACTGATCCCTCAAAAATGTTTTCTGAAGTGGAGGAATCTAGTACAATACACAAGAAGATGAGGTTGAAGCTGATGTCTAGGCTAAAGTATGCAGTCTGACTTCCCTCCCTCCTTTGAGTGACCACCGTGACGGATCCTATAGTTCTCACGGCACGGTTTCCCTCAGACATTGCTCTGGCAACCTCACTTCTTCCACCCCAACAACTTTCTGCTCTCAGTTCTTCAAACTATTCAAGTACTTTTCCAGCTCAGGGGCTTTATATATGTTGAGCCCTCTGTCTGCAACTTCACTACCCTCTTAAATACTTCCTCCTCCACCAACTCTGGCTTCAACACTCCATGGCACTCTCATTTGCCTTGTCTGTCTGCCCTGAATATGCATATATCCATCATTTGACGGCAGATTTCCTAAATCAAGGACTATATCTTGATTCTCTTTATCTGTGTTTATTATATGCTTATTTAGTTTTAATTTATCTCCTGCTTACTTTCAAAACTTTTTTGAAGAAGCTTTTAGGCTTAAAAAAAATTTCCTAGTTACAAGTGTCATGGTTAAAATAAAGATAAAAGAGAGGTCAGATATCATTTAGAAAAGCAGAAATAATTTTACTTGGTATTAAATAATTCCTGAAAGTGTATTAAGTACCTTTGTCTCCGGTACAGCATGCAGCACAATGCTTACAATAGCTGAACATTAATTAAAAGGTGTTTAGTTGAATTGCCTATCTCTAGGGGCCAACTACCTCATCAGCATAGATGCTAGATGTGAAATCCCACCTGTTTTAGTTGCCTGTTTTTTGTTTGTTTGTTTTTCTCTTCTGACTTTTCATCTAGAAGTTATTCCTGAGGCAAATTGCAAGAAGGCCAGTTAAAGAGCATCCTGAGAAAGGCTACCCAGGCCTGCTTCGCTCTCAAGCTGCCCACGTCAAGTCTCACACTGGGAGAGAGTGGTGAGGCCACCGGATTTCCTTTCCTGCCCCCCTGGGGGTGACCCCAGTCCAAGCACCTGCTGGTCTCAGTGTGGGACAACCTGTGCCTCACCTTGTTTCTCACCTCTAACTTAAAGGTTTTTCTACATTTCTTATCAGAACATCATGGGAGCAGTGCCTCTTACTTTTATCTTCTACTTTTAAGTATTTTAAAAGATTGAATGCAATCCTTCTTCTCTTGGTCTGACCTTTACTTTGCCACTTTACCCTCACTCAGGCTCTGTTCCAGAAACGGCAGCCCCTGTGCCACCTGTGCAAGCATGGTCACCTTGGGAAGTTGAAACCATCTATACTGACTCCCCGACCACTTGCAGTATATGAAAGATATGGCCAAGGAAGTTTTAAAGGACAAAAAATATATTTAAAATTATTTATAACCCTCCTGCCTTGTGGGCCAGGGGGCTTCCTGGTAATAAGAGGACCCTTTGTTAAATGCCCTGAACATGGAAGGATGCAAGTTTAGAGGTAGGAGCTGAGTTAAATTGTTCTGCATGATAATAGCAAAAGAGTGGAAATAAAGAAATCCAGGGGGGAAGAGACAATGATGCCCAAATCTGGACACTGAGAAGTGTGGGGGAAGGAGAAAAAGGGAACAGAGGATAGAGACCCTTCCCTCCCAGTAGAGACAGATGCATTGGGGATTTTTCCAGGTAAATGCCATGTGTTGTAAAACCATGTCCTGGGAATTTTAGTCAAAATTATTAAAACCATGGTAGGCTCATCTAGTTACGTTTCTTGTGGAAGACAGTGGAAGGGCGTGAGTTTTTTGGGGGGGATGGAGAAGAATAAAGTCAGCCTGTGCAAACTTGGGCCCTGACTTTGACTAATAATGCTCATGCCTAATGTTTACTCCAGTCACTACCCTGTGTCCCCAGTAATGATCTGTCCTAGATGGTAAACAGCTGAAGTCCCCAAACCAAGATGTCTTTCTTTTAGAGAGAAACATTTTCCAGAACGTTTATGCCCAAAAGCCCAAAGACTGAAAATATTTGTTTCAAGTGGAAATATGTAGGATAATTAATGACTGTTACTCTACAATTTTTATTTCAATAAAGTCACACCCTTAACTTAGGAATTATATATGTTTTATATGCATAGAACTTAAAGTGCTTATGAAAGTATCATACTTACAATCTTAAATTTGCTTATTCAGCCAATTATTCCAAATGTATTTATTAGAGATGAAGTCTTTGTTTAACATGGAAGTACAAGCTGCTGAACTTACATAAATATAACATCTCTAGTTTTTCCAGTTTGTCCAGAACTCTCTAGCAAAGACAGGAAGCTATTCCAGTTTTCAAGACTGAGTCCTCCATGATTTTCAACAGATGTGATTGAAAAAAAAAAAAGTAGCTTCTCTTGAGTCTGGACTTCTTGGACAGGTTTCTGTAGACCTTCAGAACACACTGTTAAACTTCTAGGACTACCTAGCACAGATGGTTGGTATAGGTTCAGGAAACCTTGATGCATCTCCAAAGCAGGTTTTATTTGATATCTTTATGGTATGGGATGTTCATGCCAGTTGCTCAGCAGAGGGATTTAGGAAAGAATTCAGGGGATATATTTTAGGAATACAGACTGTTCTCTAAGAACGACTCAGAATATCCTCCATCATAAACCATAAGCAATTACAGTGTCCAGGCCTCATAATGGTGTTCCACATCCATGGAGAGAGACCAAGGGAACTCTAAGTGGGGGGCCCTAACTCTGCAGATAAGAGTGCCTGTGATGTTCTGCCAGAGCCTAGAGGATGGAAGCCAGCATTTGCCTGACCCTTGTTTGGTAAGATCCATGAAAAATGTAATCATTATACACTGTAAAATAGTATCATTATGTTATATCTAGCATTAGAATAATAACAGAAGGGAGGCTTGTAATAGGCACAGTTAGATCATCTTGAAAACAAGGCAGAACTTCATGTTAAAACAAAGATATGACTTTGTCCAACCCCTGAGGGAGGGATGATGTTTTTACAATATTTGGATATATTTGTTTGGGGCTGCGGAGGGTAGAGGGGAAGAGAATAGCTGGATTCAGTCATCCTGCCAGTTAATCAATTGTTGCTTTTTAAAATACATGATAAATGAATCTGATTTTAAACTAAATTTACATGTGTGGATATGAAGGATGGACTGGATTTGAGTAGGCATATATTGGGGAGTGGGAGGGATGACATTCTGCAAAAGAAAGCAAAATGAGAAAAAAAGGCAGGAATGGGAGTGGGTGTAATAAATATATGGACTTGTATAATATTGGAGCATGAGGGCATAAGCTCTTCTGTGTGGTTCTTGGAGTTAGTCTCAGAAGGATGAACTGAAGGAGGCAGAGAGGGGAGAATAATGTAGCTGGGGAGTTCTAGAAAGTAACCTTTTAAATTGAGGCCTGAGTGGCACCAGCTTGGGTTAGGATGCTGGTAATGGGAGTGGAGAGTAAGAGGTACATCTAAGGGGCATTTCAGAAAAGGAACAATGTAGTTTTTTGACAAATTGGTCATCAAGGCTGAATGAAAAGGCAAAGGTGAAGGATGACATCAAATTTTCTCAGCCGGGGAGACCAGAGGAATACCACTGTTCTTGGGTGAGATGGTGAATTTGGAAGGGAATTCAGTTTGAAAGAAAATGAAGAAAAGGGATAAGGCTTTGTTTTGGTTACAGTGAATTTGGTTTGACAACTGAGTATCCAAGTAGGAAGTGTCAGGCTTTAAAATGGAGCGGGGAGAGGATTCTATGAAGAGGAGAGGTTAAGATAGAAGTTGTAGATTTGAAAGCCATCAACATTGAATCCGTACAGTTAAAAGTGGATGAAATCTCAGAGTAAAAATAAAGTTCAGACTCTAAGAATTGGGAATTGGTGCTACATGAGTTTTTCATGCAGCTATTTTTGGCAGCCAGTACTATGTTTCATTCAACTGATGATAATGGTAAGATTGGGGAAACATATTTCCTGTTTTTCCTATAGGTTTTTCATTATTTCTGTACTCAAATTTATCCATTACCATCAAGAGGCTTTATTTGTTTTAGTGATAAACTTTCCTCTACCAAGCATTAAAAAGAGTGTCCTATCTGGCTTTAAATTTTTTTAAATGACACATCACAACCCATTTTTCCCCTTAATTTTGAGCTGACGATGAACTGCGCTGTGGTAGAAGGGAGAGGAGGAAGGCGGTGAGTAGAGACAGATCCTTTTATAAAGATCAGCAATTCTCTGCGCTTTTATCCCAGGCAAAGATTACATTTAACACCCAGGGGTCTTAGCTGCCTCAGATCCTTTTCAGAATGAGTGACTGTGGCACCGCAGATAGTTTGGAGTGCCCTTTCATTTTTAGACAGTATTAAATATATGCCTCAGTGAACTATAAATCAGTGATTTATCTAAGAATAAAACGTATATCTAATAAGGGAGGACTTCTTTTAATTGGATAGTGTATTACATTAAACAGGCAGACTTTCTCAAAAATGCGAAATGTGTCAGTCAGCCATTTTTAATGAATATAACTAAAATTCTTCTTTCTTAGGAGAAAGAAATTCCCTTCAATAAGGTAAAATTGGGGGATTTGCTGTTTTGTGAGCTATTGTGTATACTTTATTTGGTCTTTCAGCCATGGGGAGAGTTAAGTTTCTTCCCAGATTTTTCAGTATGGAGGTCTAATATTCAGGAAGAGAAAGGGAAGAAATAAAGGGAGAATCCTCAGGAACTCAGCTTGGTGGAGGACAGCAGGACAGTGCACAGACATGGATTGGTTTTGTGCATGCATGTGTTAGTGTTTCACTGTGCACATATTCAGTGTGATTTCAGAGGCTGGTCTGCCTTATTTGCTGTGGTATCCTGGTGCTAAGCACAGCATATAAAATGCCTGGTAGGTTCTCAGTAACTGTCTGCTGAATGGAGGAAAGTTATGTGCTAAAATGATATGATTATTTCTTAGATACTCACATTCCGTCTGGGACTATTCTGATTTAACAGAGATGTGATCTGCCCCTTCACCACTATTAGGCTGAAAGTAGAGCATGTAAAGAGAAAAGATTTAAAATTCAAAGATGTATCTTTTTTTTTCATCCGTAGCATAGGATGTTTTATATAGATTTGTGTCTTTAATGGAAGACATTGCTATTTTCTGTTTAGATTAATTTTTATTAATAGATTTCATTGAGAGGCAGTGAGAAAAAGCAGTAGGGTGTGGGAATGAACAAAAAAGAACCTGATTCCCATAAGGGGCTGTAATTTATTTCAGAAAACTGGCTATCCATAAAAATGAATAAATGGATCAATTACATACAAGTGTAATTTCTGAATAACAACTGAAGATAAATATAAACATGATGGGCACATATATTTCTGGCAATATAGTGAACTGAAATATTCTGAAAACCCCTTGAGTGCAAAACATCTGAAAATGCTGGATTAAAAGTTTAAATATATGTAGGTTTAATCCATAGCTAAACTGCCAGAAATGGAAGGAAAATCCTTATTGCCCCCCAAAATAATAATAAAATGGTAATCTAGACAGCTAAGTAAACAATGAGTCAATGGTTGCTTGGGGAAATCTGCCTATTCTACAAAGATGAGAGCTTCAGTTTTCAAGGGCTGAATCTGGGAACAGACACAAAGCTTAAGGTCAGTACAAGGTGAGAAGTTAGATCAAAGATCTCTGCCTAAATTCAGGTATCCCAAAGGATGGCAGTCAGTGAAAATACAAATTAATAGAGGGAGAAAAAAACCTGCCCAACAAAGGAAACTTCTCTCAGCACTAAATAAAGAGAAAATGATGTCTTCCTTGAAAATTTATAACCATAATCTGACCCTCTCATGGGTCTAGAGCCAAAATTTACACCACCTGTGCATGGAAAATTGAGTTATGCACCCCAATTTACATGTGTATTACTCTTAATCCACATTCCTGTGAGTGTGAACTCATTATAAATAGGGCCTTTTGAAGATGTTATTTTTACTTAATGTGTGGCCCAACTGTATGGGGGGGCATTAATCCAGATTACTGGGGGCCTTATAAAGAGAAATGCACTGGAAGGAGCCAGAAGCCAGAAGTCAACAGAACCTGGAATGAAAAGCAAGGGAAAGGGCATTGCCACATGACTGCCAGCAGCCAGCACCAGAATGCTACAGACTTTGGGAAGAAAGCATCACGTTGCTGATGCCTTAATTTTGGATTTCTCCTAGCTTCAAAACTGTGAGCCAATAAATTGCCATTGTTTAAGTCAAGCCATTATGTGGTAATTGTCATAGCAGCCTGAAGAACTAAGACAATGTGTGATCTGAAAATATCCAAACTAAGCATTTAATTTAAAGTGCTCTCTGATTGGTAATGTTTCCAGGCATTCTGTGGTGGAACATACCTTCAACCTTGGTTTTAATAATTCCCACATATAAAATTCAATAAATGTAAACTCACAATAAAAAAAAATCCCTCAGGAGAAAACAAAGTATTATGAGTGAGAGATTCCTATACACCCCACAAACAGCAAAATCAGACTAAAAGACTGGATTTTTTAATCGTCACACTCAAAATATCAGCATGCATAAAAATTTAAAGAAATAAAAGAACAAATTTAACATATGACTATCAAAGAAAAGATGAAGAAGAAATATTTAGGAGGCAAATTTAAAGAGAACCAAATAGAATTTTCAGAAATAAAAATATGATAATGAGGTTAAAACATAATGAATAAATTAAAAGGCCAACTAGATACAGTTGAATAAGGAATTATGAATTGGAAGATGAATCTGAAAAGTTATCCAGAATACAGTGCAGAGAGGCAAAGAGATGAAAGATGACAGATAAGTTATGAGTCATGGAGAAGAGAATAAAGTAACATACACCAAATCAGAGTGCCAGAAGGGGAGAACAGAGTTAATGGGGAAGAGGAAATAGTTAAGGAGTGATAGATGAGAATTTTTCTGCATTGATCAGAGATAAGAATTATATTCATAATAAGTAAAAATAAATCTGTGTTTGGACACATCACAGTGAAACTAAAGAATATGCAAACAGAAGAGAGAATCTTTAATGTAGTTAGAGAGAAAAGTTACCAAAATAGGATGATAATTAGAAAGAGTCAAGAATTGAGTGAGACAAGTGAGGCTCATAGGGTGCAAAATATAAGGAGACTCTCACTGTACAGCTCAACAGCAATAATGTACCAAAATACATAAAGGGAGTGGAGTGGCTTTTTCTTTGCAGAACAGGAAATTACTCCTTTTTAATTTTAAGATGATAATGATAGCCATTGATATTGCTGAGTTATAATATTTTGTTTTTCTTACAGCTTCTGCCAAGTTGTGTGAAAGGAAAAAGGGCTAACACCACCTAAATAAGTGTGTTAGTAGTTTTGGAAATGAGACGATGAGACATCATGTAGCAATCACTATGAAGGACACTACAAGACTTGTAGGTCAAGGGAAATCCAAAAGGACCAACTGTATGGGGCTGGAGAAGCTTTAGGGAATATCAAGAGCATCCCTTTAATAAATGATATCTCTCTTTAAAGACTATTACAAAATGTGTTAGGTGTTCCAGAGTCAGAAAATTTCAGCAAGCCACAAAAAGTCTCAAAGTAAAACAGAATGATGTATTCTGCTCTAATCCAGAGATAAAATGAGGATTATTCTAAGGCTGGGAGAACAAATACTTGACACATATGCTGTTATGTTCAAATCCTCTGCCTGTGCCAGACATCATAAATTAATTGCAGAACTCTGTTTTGTGGCTGAGATTTGGGATTAAAGGCTCTTTAAAACAGGGCTCCTGACAGGCATTACTAATTGATTCGAGTTCCCTACCGTTTCTCCAGTAGATAGGACAGTACCTGGAAGTTTCCTTGTACTCAGTAAATATTTGTTGAAAGAATTAATGTATTGGAGTTCACAAAGAAGATTAAGCCTTATTTGCTATCACTATTGAGGCAATGATTAATAATAATGAATAATGGTACTAGAAAGGTACCCCTTTTCTCCAGTCTACCACTCCAGAATAGGTGGGTCCTGAGAAGTTAAGGCATCATGGTGTGAGAATGTGATTGTTACACTGTAAGAAGCTGGGCATAAAAGAACAGTCTTCTGCATTTGTAAGTTTTAGTGCATGGAACCGAACAGTAGTTCTTGGAGGTGATGTCTATTGATAATTTTGACTGGCCTCCCTTTCTAACTCCAGTTTTTCCACAGTTTTCTCTCCTGAGCATCAAAAATAGGGGTCAGCAATAGCTAGAAACTATGGATGTGAACCAGATTCAGGTTCAGTTAGGTCAGGGTCTACCAGGCCAATTTCAGAGCATACGAGGAGGAGCAGGGGTTTTACTTCTCAAGGCTTAATAAGAGCCTGAGTACTTCTGGTGAAGGAATCCTGAGTTGAAAATCAGAAAAGAGCTTTGGCCCTTAGAAATCTGTGTATTCTCTCAAGGAAGGGAAGCACCAGCTTATATGAGTATATCTAGAAGGACCTGCCCATCTCCATGGTAACGATGGCCAAAGGACCCTTGAAGCTTGGGCAACTCTAGCCTTTGCAGCTGAGTTGACCAGGGAGGAAAAAAGTCCCATGTTGGTACCTCAACCAGAGACTGATCACTTGCTTTATTGTCCATCAGTCTTGAGATTGCCGTAATTTAAGATAACCAGTAGCTAAATCTGAATTTCAAAAAGTAGACAAAGAAAACTGACACTATACTTAAGTGGTACTAGTAGACAGAAGGATAAAAGACAAACCCAAAAAACCCAAAACAGGAATAGAAATGCTGAATGAGTTATATGACTTCTGCACAAAAAATATATATAGCAATTAGAAAGATTCAATTACAACAGTGAAATCAATTTCTAGAAGTAAGACATGAGTTATAAACTGGTAAGATGAACTGAGTGAGGGCATGATTACTATTGAGACCCAGATTAGTACAGTCTAGACAGCCAAGTAAAAGGACTGTCTCATACAGAGCAAAATTACAGAGATAGAAATTATGAGGGAAAAGATATAGACTTGGAGATAGAGCCAGAAGCCTTAAAATGGAAATAATACAAGTTCCAGAAGGAAAAAAAAAAAAAAAAAGCACATGAAGGAAAAGCAATAAGTAAATAGTAAAAGAAATCTTTGAAAAGAAGACAGACTATAACCAGAATGAATCCAGAAATCCAAGTTCCAGGCAGGATTGAGGAGAAAGAATACACTCAGGTACTGTTTCAGTTCCTTGGTTGCCAAAACAAATATCATGCAACTGGCTGGCTTAAACGATGAGGATTAACCTGCTCACAGTTTTGAGGCTAAGAGGAGTCCAAAATTGGGGCATTATCAAGGTGATACTTTCTCCCTGAAGACTGGGAGTTCATACCAAAACTTTCAACTCCAATCTGGCACCAGAGTTTCATTCTAACATTCCCCATTTCTTATAAATTCTTTCTCCAACAGTGAGAAACTTGCCTCCCATTATCTACAATTTATTTACTTATTTGTTATATATGCAGAGTAGCTTCAGAAGTGCTAGCTCTGTGAGAAACAAACTGAGCAACTAGAGTGCAGTGTTCATGTACAGTTATTTTTGTGTTTAGCCTTACAGTACCCATTGAAAACACTCTTACACAAAGTTACTTTAGGTCAGTTTCTTTCTTTCCCATTCCCTTCAGTGTGGTTAAGTCATTGATTTGAATACATTTGACACCGTCTGCATTTTGTCTTGCTTTTCCCTGACATCCTGGTTCATTTAAAAAAATTTTGCATACAGTAGAATTCAGTCTTTTTGATTCTTTGTGGTTTGACAAATGCATATAGTCCTGCGTCCATAATCAGAGTACCATACAAAACAGTTTCCTACTCCCCAAATCCCCTTGTAGTCAATCCCTCTTATAACTCCCAACCACTAGTAATGACTGTTCTCTTTGCTATCCCTATAATTTTGTCTTTTCAAAAACACTGTATAAATGGAATAATTCAATTGTAACTTTGGGTCTCACTTCTTCAACTTAGGAAAACACATTTAAGATTCACCCATTGTTCCAGGTTGCTCATGTTGCAGTTTGCAAAACACCAGGGATGGATTGGCTTTAATAAAGGGGGTTTATTTGGTTATACAGTTACAGTCTTAAGGCCATAAAGTGTCCAAGGTAAGGCATCTACAATAGGGTACCTTCACTGGAGAAAGGCTATTGGTGTTTGGAAAACCTCTGTTAGCTGGGAAGGCATGTGGCTGGTGTCTGCTTGCTCCCAGATTGCGTGTCAAAATGGCGTTCTCCAAAATGTCTCTGTATCAGCCTCTTGGGGCACACTCTGAGCTAGTACCTCCAAAGTGTCAGTAAAACTCTGCTTTCAATGGCCTTCTTCAAAATGTCTCTGTAAGTTGCTTTCCAAAATGTTACTCACAGCTGCTCTGAGGTCCCTCTGTTTGTGAGCTCTTTTTATAGGACTCCAGTGAACTAATCAAGACCCACCCTAAATGGGCAGGACAACATTTCCATGGAAACATTCAATCAAGAGGTCGCACCCTATTCAAAGGTGTCACTCACAGTTGGGTGGGTCACATCTCCATGCAAACACTCAAAGAATGCCATCTAATCAACACCGATACATCTTCCCACACAAGATTGCACATGTAATCAACACTAATACATCTGCCCACACAAGATTGCATCAAAGATAATGGCATTTGGGGGGACATAGTACATCCAAACCAGCACAGCCCCTTTTCCCTTCTCTTCTTCTGGGACATCCACGACACACATATTTGTGTGCTTCATGTTATCATTCAATTCCCTGAGATGCTGCTCATATTTTTCCATTCTTTTCCCTATTTGTTCTTTCATGTGTGGGATTTCAGATGTCCTGTACTCTAGTTCATGAATCCTTTCTGCTGCCTCTTAGATCTGCTGTTGTATGTCTCTGTTGTGTTTTTCATCTCTTCTATTATGCCTTTCATTCCAATAAGTTCTTCCTTTTTTTCCAAGCTTATGAATTATTCTTTATGGTTACCCAGTGTCTTCTTTATATCCTTCAACTCTTTTGCCACATTTTTCTTCAGCTTGTTGATTTAATTTAGCATATTTGTTTGAGCATCTTTAATTAGTTGTTCCAATTTCTATATTTCATTTGAAGTTAAGTTTGTTCCTTTGGGCCGTATCTTCCTTTTTCCTAGTGTGACTCATAAATTTTTGTTGTCCAGGCTTCTGGTTTCCTTGATTACCCTGATTAGATTTTCCCAGATCAGATGGGCCCAGATCTCAGGAGGAGAGTGTAATTAGTATCAAGTTTCCCTGAGAATGAGTCCCAGCAGATTTCAGACTTTCCTGTGAGGCCTCTTAGACTCTGTACTTTTCCTATCCTGCCCAGCAGGTGGTGCTTGTCAGTCCCCACTGGTATAAAGAGGTACCATGCCTTTAATTCTCAGGGGACCCTCTCCCTACTTGGGACAAGGGTGGTCAGAAGTGGAGCTTAAGCTATTTCTATTTACCTCCCCCTAGGCCCTGGAGTCTGAATTCTCTGAGGGAGGGCAGCCAGTTGTGCTGGTCCCTGCCCCCCTTTTTTAGGGAAGATATGCCCTTTAGGGAGTTATCTCCTCTGTTTGACTTCTTTTATCTCTCTGATTATCTTAACTCCACCATTGCCTGGGTTATCACTGACAATTGAAAATGCCTGAGGCTTTCTCAAATGAGCTACTTAGAATGAAAGAAGAAGAAAAGAAAAAAGAAATAAATCCCCTCTTCAAAGCCAGTCTCCACCCCCCATGATCCCCCCCCCCCTCCCAGTTTCTCTAGTCAAGAGCTGGAGTTGGTACCTGGTTCTATAGATCCCTTTTCTTGGGACACAGCCATTTTCAAATATTCTTAGCTCAGCTGTCTCCAAAAGCCTCTGTTTTTATTTAATTATTTTTTTCCCACCAGCCCCATCTCTCTGCTGAGAGAGACCTCAGTGTCCCTTTTCTGCTTACTCTGGGTTTATCTCTGCTCATAGCTTACATTTACTTGTCCAACTTTGTTAAATCACATTATCAGATTTATGATGGAGGGGTTGGGCCACACAGTATCTACTCTATCTCTGGAGGGAATTAAGACTATAAGTATCACCTCTAGAGGGACTGAAGACTAAAGGTAAACCACATGGTATTAGTCAACCATGTCTACATGATCTAGTCCAGTAAAAACTCTGGACATCAAAGCTCAGGTGAGCTTTTTGGCACTATTCCATGTATATTGTCACACACAGTTACCTGGAGAGTAGCACTGTCTGTGATGTCACTGGGAAAGACAACTACAAGCTCCATGCTTGGAAATTTTCTGGACTCCATTCCCTTGGCTGATTTTAATTTGTGTATTTTCTCTGTAATAAGTTATAACCAAGCTTACATTGAGTTCTGTGAGTCCTTTTAGCAAATTATTGAACTTCAGATGAGACCATACTCTCTAACTTTATAGTTGGTGTCAGAAGTGAGGGATGGCTTATAAAATGTTACTCTAACTTTGTGATAAGGAAATACTTTAAACAAAATAAAAATTGCTTACCAAAAACTAACACCAACATTTCTCTTAGCAGTATAACACTAAAGCAATTTTCATTAAAATCAACATTGTTTTGGTAGTTCTAATAAAGTCAAGAATAAAAAAAGAAATATTACAAAAAATAAAATGTATTTTGTTTATATTTAAATATTTATATATATATTTACATAAATATAAATAATAAAAACCACATTAACAGATAAAATAATTGATAAGAAAGTACAGTAAAGCAAAGTGCTAACAAGAATCATATGAAAAAGTGCCCCACATATGTTTAAAAAGGAAAAATATATATATACATATATATATATTTGTTTCCATTGGTTGTATGGGAGGATAGCAGAGAAAAAAGTTGTGGGTCAGAGAGGAGAGAAAATAACAAAGTAAAAGACTGCATAAAAATATATTCATGATAAAAAGTAGTATGTAAGATACCCAATAGATAAGTATATTAATGCATAAATATATGTATTTTAAAATGGCCAACAAAGTTCTGTTAATAACAGTTGCTTCAAAAAATTGGGATTCCATGTGTTTTTTTACCTATTTCTCATACTTTTGTATAGTACTTATTTCTTAATAAGAATGAAGATGTACTATTTAATCAGAAAAATAAGGCTGTTTTCACTTTGAAAAAAATAAAAACAATTATAAAAACAAAGCAAAATATATTTACCAGTCCAGAGGGACTTATCCAAAAATTCGAAATCTGGGTGAGAAGATGAAGACTTGAGAGTGCTGAAAATAGAAAAGTCTCAAAGGAGATGAGGTGAGCAGAATCTGTAGCAGTTCCTGAGACAAAAAGAACACATACCTAGAGCTGGACACAGAATTGGTGAAAAAGTCTTTTTTCAGTTGGTGGACAATAGCCATTATTGGAATCAAAGCAAATGTTGTGGGCAGGGAAATAGTTCTCTAAACTCAAATTAGATTTGTCATTGCTTGGTTTTTCTATCTTCAACCAAAAAAGGGAAAAAGAAAAATTTTACAATAGAGTCACAATTCTGAGGCAGAAGACTCAGGGAATATTTTTAAGAGCAAAATTTTTCAATTTACTTCTCTAGTTTTTAGATAAAATGTCATTAAGAAGGAGAAAATCAGAAGATGGAGTATTTTGTCCCCATTCAATGATGGGGAAAAAAGGGTTTAAACTAGTTATCATCTTGTTACAGAAGGAAATAATTGATTTCAGGCTCTGTTTTCCAATAGGACCAGTGCCATCAGTGAGAAAGACTTGATCGGCTCCTCAGAGTTTGTGTCAAAGAAAAGTTGCACTCCTGCATTCTGTAAGAATTGTTGCATTGAGATGACTTTCAAAGAAATTCACCAGAAAGGAAAATTACAACATTCTGTCCTCAAGGTGATAAAGACCTACATCCCCATGTTGAACCCTGCCTTTGGAATCAGGTACTCAGAAAGCAAGGTTTTTATCTAAAACCTGTTTCTACTTATCAAGTTAGTTATTTGAGCTTTTTATTCTCTCTAACTCTTAGTTTTTTCACCTACAAAATGGGAGTGCTGATAATAACAATGCAGAAAAGAATACTTACTTGATTTCATTTGTGCGTCAGTAGCATAATTCAAACACAAGCATAATCAGAACATGTTGATCAGAATAGGAAAAGCATGCAAACACAACAACCAAAATAGCTTAAACACATGCATTTTTTCCCCTTCAAAGCTGTGATTGTAAGCTGGGAAGGCTCATTAGAGTAAATAGCAGTAGAGAAGATTTTAAATGTGGAGTCTTAAATCATGAAACAAGAGGGAACTTGAGGAACTTGAGAGATCATTGAGAGATCATTTAGTCCAATGTACTCATTCTTTCAGTTGAGGCAACTAAGGCTCCAGGTGGTAAAGTGACTGGATCAAGGTTGCATGGCTTCTCAGTGATAGTCTTGGGACTAAAATACCCTGCACTTTCTACCTATTGTATTCCTCCTCACAGGTGAGAGGGGACTCACGATGTCATAGAGACTCCTACTCATAAGATGCCAGATGATAAAGGTAATCTTGACCCCTCCCCATGCCTACCTATTCCCTATCCATGGAATTGTGTGACCCTTTGTGATCCTTCTTTTCCCTGTATATAACTTAAACATTGCACCTAAGAGACAGTATTGCATTATTCTATTTTCTCTACTAGTCTTGTAGTTCTTTAAGGGCAGGAATCATGATATATTCATCTGAGCAGGGTTGGGGTGTGGGACCATTTCAGAGTCCTCTTCTGGAGTATACCTGAGGGCAGGGCAAAGCACAGATACCTGGTTGTTGCAGATGAAAGTGAAGCAGCCCTGCTATTGTTTAAGAGAAGGCAACTTTGATTTCTTTTTCACTTTCTTGTATGTCTTAGAAAGCTAGTTCCGGATCTTGGACAGGAAATCACTCTGAGAGTCAGTGGTGACCTGGGCCTTCCCGATCCTCATAGTGTCTCCAAGCTCCTTCTGCTTGTTCAGGATGTGTCCCAAGGTGCTGACAATGCCAGATGCTGCCAGGTTGAGGATTGGCTTTCAAACACCTTCTGAAACTGGGCTCTTGAAAACTACCATGGCCATGATCTGCAGGGTAAGCCTCATGGTGGGGCCAGAGGAGCAAGATACATATGGTGACACAGGTAGAGGATTCATCTTTGTATTCCCAGGGCTTTGCAGTCACTGGCATTGAACAAATGCCCATTGAATGAATGAAAGGATGGAGGGTGGATGGGAGGATGGATGGGTGGATGGATGGATGAAGCTCTGGGAGAGTAATGCACCATAAAAAGATTCTGGAAAACATTGCTTTGCTTGCTTCAGGCCTTGTATGCTTATCCCTATTTGCAAAACCAATGCCAAACTAGGACTTTTGCCCTTTGAGAATACAGAATTTTCATTCTAGTGACTTCAGGCATTTTCAAGTGAAATAAAATGACCAAATGTAAAGTGGCTTAAGTGACTATTTCCACTGCAGAAGCAGTGGCCATCTGACCAGTTCTAGTGTAACTGAAGGACTCAGAAGCCTTAGCAGGCAAAATTAATGCCTACGCTAGAGTTTTTTTGCCTATCATTGAGTAATATTTCTGTTATTTTCAGAACATGTATTCTGTCCAACTCTGTCCTTATATTCTAAGAAACTTATGCTAATTGATGAAAAATATTTTAATCAAGCCCCTAACTGGCAGAAGGTTGTCATTTAGCTAGTTATTAAGCGTTAGAGGAAATGAAGATGGTGTTTGCCAGTACACAAAACTGACCCAAGCTAGCCCTCTGTCACAGAGGGGTTAGAAACCAACTTATTTTGCAGTTGAGAAATAAAAAGGGAGCTCTTTTGACATTTTTTACTTTGGATCCCAAAAGATTTGTCTCTAACATTGGTCTCCTCTAAAAACTGCATGTAAGCTCCTAAGGGTCTAACATCCAGTTGAAATAGTAAGTGAAATGTTGGCTTTTTCTCAACCTCCAAGTTCAAGGACAACCCAGCCTTACTTCCTGGAAGTAGAAACAATGCAGTAGTAGAGATTTCTCTTCTGGAGATGAGTCAGGTTTGGTTCAACCTAATACAGGGAGGAACTGTCTAACATGTAGGGGCATATAGCAAGGGATGTTGTATTAGTCAGCCTTTACTAGGTTATGCTGTAGTGTCAAGTAACTACTAACATCTTATTGTCTCCACAACAAAAGATTTATACTCAGTTACTTGCTTAAATTAATTGATCATCTGTGTCTTCTTCGTTCCATGACCAATTCTAAAGGAATAGACCATATCTGGGACATGCTTGTGTAATATCAATGGAACAGAGGAATGGTAGAATGAGAAGATGGCTCTTAAAGCACATGCACATGCTCTGAAGTGGCATACCACTTCCTCACCTATATCATTGGCCAATGAACCACCTGACTAAGCCAGGCATCAGAAGGGCACTTGGTGGGCCAGGGAAGGAGAAGGTAGGGAGCATTTTTGCCACTCTGTTTCCACAAAGTGTTTGAAACAGTGTTATTGAAAGACCTGGAGTCTAAGTAGAATAAAAAGGTAATTAATGAAACATTATATATGAAACATTCATATATATATGAAAAATCTATGGATCAGTGAACTGGAGGACCTGATGAGGTTGAAGAAAACTTTTAGTTGAGGTAGTTGGATAATAGTGATGGAAAGAGAGGAGGTTATAGTCAGAAAATTGGTTGCTTGGATTAGCGGATTTGAAGGTAGAGCAACATTGTAGAGTCTATGGGGTGATCTTGGATGTGGATAACTAGGATGGAGAGGAGAAGGTCATTGGAGATGCAAAAGTTAAAGAACTGAGAGTCCAGCATAATGACTGGGTTCATCCACTTGAACAACAAAGTTATCTAGAATGCTGTTAGATGAGATAGAGAGAAAAACTATGAACCATGAGATGAAGTATTTACTGAATGATGGGTAATGTTCAGGAATAAGAAATATGACTAAGGAGGAGGAGAGATGATATCTGGAATCGAGGCTCAAATGGAATGAGCCTCAATGAAGAGGAGTCTAACCCCCAGTTCTGCCATTGTGCACTTAAAGCAGATTACTTAATCTCTTTGTGCTTATGCTTTTCGGTCAAGCAGAGATTCCAACCCTACTTTTATATTAAAGGTCTGTTGCAGAAATCAAGTATGGTGGTAGATGGAAAAGCAGTTTGAAAAACTGAAAGGCAGCAAAACAGATGAGAGAGAAGGTAGAGTTTCCTGATAATGAAGGTTTTTGAGCACTGGCATATGTCTCCAGACAAAGGTAAGTTATTTCTGGTTGTGATCCAAAGGCATTGTGGTGGCTGGCCTCTAAGATGGCCCCCAAATGACCCCCAACTCCTGGTACTCACACCCTGTGTAGGACCCTTCCACGTTCAATAGGGTTGACGTACGTGACAAATAGAATGTGGCAAACGTGATGATATATTACTTCCAAGACAAGGTCATAGAAAGCATTTCCTTCTTGATCTTAGATCACTTGCTCTGCCAGAAGCCAGTGGCCACATTATGAGGACATTAAAGCAGCGCTATGGAGGGCCCACGTGCAAGGAACTGAACACCTGCCAACAGCCTTGTGAGTGAGCCACGCTGGAATCAAATCCTCTAGTCCCAGTCAGACTTTCAGATGACTGCAACCCAGGCAACATCTTTACTACAATAGGAGAGACCAGGAGACAGAGACATGTACCTTAACCATTGCTGAACTCCTTATCAACAGAAATTGTGAGTAAAAAATGTTTGTTCTTTTAAGCTACTAACTTTGGGGGTGATTTTTTATGTGCCAATAGGTAACTAATGTAACAGTTATTTGTTTCAATTAATTCTTAAACCTCTTCTTTATTCATACATCTCACTTTGTGTGGACATGCAAGTAGATATTTAAATATCCATCAATAAAAGTCAGAAGGTATCTCTTTCTGTTGTGAAGCATTGAGCAAGTCTTTTCTGCACCTCAGTCTTTGGCTTACCTAAGTATAAAAGGAAGGGTTGGCCCTGACACGCTCAAGGCCCCTTCTAGCTTCAAACTCTGTGAGCTCCCACTTGAGTGAGATAATGACTGAGATAATCACACAATACACGCGATCTTTCTATGATGCCAAACTGAAGTTCAACAGACCAATTACAATGACCGAATGCTCATAAAACTACTTTCTGAGAAAAGGCAGACTAGAGCAAGGCCAAAGCCAGAATGCAGGCATCAGGTCCACAGGCAGGAAGAATGGTAGAAAATAACTGAGACAATGTAGGGAATTCATTAGTTCTAAATTCACTCTTTTAAAGAGATTTCTCATAGCGTAGACCAAAGTGTGTTGCATGCAGTTTGGCTTTAGCAATATATTTGGTTATTTATGTGTTTCTGTTCTTTCTAGACTTGTTTCACTTTTTATAAATAATATTACATTTTACTAAATTAAACTTTTGGAGTCTATGGCTGTTTCTTCACAATAATTCTAAATGATTTGAAAATTGAAAAAAATAAATAGCAGAATAGGTGATATAGTTTTTGAATGCCATAACATTCACATAGTGATTTTTTCAACTATGATTAAATCCATCACTTTCTCCATTTGCTCATTTTAAAAATAGGAGATCAGTCATATTGTCAATTAAATAGATTTGATTTCTATTTTATCTTCTTATCCGGGTTTCCATACTCTCCCATTGGCTTTTAACTTTCTGTGGGGCACTTTTATAGTGGAGACTGAACTGGTCAGGGAAGTTCAATGAACCTACTTGGTTTTTCCAAGATGGTACCAGATTCACATTGTTACATATTATATTTTCTAGTTGTAGCTTAGGTTGGTCTTCTCTCAATTCATCCACCACCCTATCTCTTGGCACAAAACATATGCAAACCTCACTAATCTCCTATACAATTTATCCACACACTTAGGTGAAATAGGGCATCTGTCTCATTTTTTTTTAGTTATGTAAGCATTTGCTCTTGATAAATATTGCTATTAACTGATAATATCAGGCACATCTGTGTGCCTCCTCAGATGCCCTCAGCACTGCTGCCTCTAGGCCCTTGGCCACTTGCTCTGCTCAGCTGCTGATCCTGCCCACCAACCCCATACTGACCCCACATTTCTGTTGCTTGGGGCCAACCAGTTGCTTGTCTGGGAGTGCTGGGCCCTTCTCCTTAGCAGCAGTTGTGCATTCAGGCTAGCCAAGTGCATACCTGGTCTCTGTTTCCCCCCACCACTTCTAGACTTCAGTGAAATTCCACACCATATTGGGAACAGGCTTTTCAAGCAGTGGACAAGGGGGCCAAATTTCACAGCCTGGGAGAGGGAGGCAGAGGAACAGTTAATTACCTGTGGAATTAAATTTGACCTATGGGAAACAGGTGCTGGTAGGGAACTGCCGATAAATTTCCTCTCCTTTCTCCCTCCCAATGCATGGGGTCATGCACAGCTTCCCTCCATGGCCGTACACATGCCCTGCAAGGTGGCCTATGAAACAGTGGCCAGGGAAGTCGTGCATCATCTTGCACTGCTTCCCACCCTTCTCTCTGTTCTGAGATTTTACTTCCCAAATACTCAGCTCTGAATCCTTGCTTTAGGCTTTGTTTTTTAGGGAATGTTGTGTAAGATAATGAAGAACTATGCCAGTGCTTTGTATAGTAACACATTTGTACTCTTTTCTAAACTTTTTTCTCCAAATCTATGTATGGGCTTTGGGGATCTGCCCACCCTGTGGATCTATATTTAACTTTTACCAATGGTCATATACATTGACATTTAGAAGATATAATTTCTCTTCTATAATTACTGATAAATTAGCCAAACAGACCTCCTTGCTAGATCTTGAACATTCCAGGCATATTCCCAGCCTTGTGTTTGATACTCCCTCTGCCTGGGATACTCTTGACCCAGTTATCCATGCTCCTTCACCTCTTTCAATTCTTTGTCCAGTGAGTCCTTCCCCAATCATCCTTTTTTAAGGTCATAATGGTCCCTTCTCCTCTTCCACCAGGCCCTATCTCTTTTCCTGCCTTATTTTTCTCTATAGTTTTATCACCATCTGTATTAGTTAGGGTTCTCTAGGGAAATATAACCAACAGGAGATATCTGTAAATACGAGATTTATAAAAGTTTCTCATGCAACTGTGGAGACATATGAGTCCAAATTCTGTAGGTCAGGTCATCAGCTGGCAATTCCCCAAAGAAGGTCTTCGCTGAACTCCCCAGGAGAGGCTGGCTGGCTGAAGAAGAAGCAAAAGTTCCCTCTTCTCTCTTAAAAGCCTTCCACTGATTGGATTAAATCCAACTGATTGTATTCTCTCATTGTGGAAGATACTCCCTTAGTTGGTCATACATGTAATCAACCACACATGCAATCAACTGACTGATGATTTAATAAACCAGCCTTCTGGGTTATTAACCAGCCATGAAATGTCCTTGCAGTAATAGTTAGGCCACTGTTTACTTCACCACTGTAAGTTTTCTTTACTACTGTGTCCTCCAGTGCCTAGAACCATGCCTGACACATAAGAGTCCTCATAAATGTTTGTTAAATGATTTAATGAGTGGATCAATCAACAATATATATTAGCAACTGCCTAGTGTGTCAGTGTTGACTATTTTAGTTCGATTTTGAGGAAGAACAGGATAATGTATATCTTTATAAGACTTAAGTTGAGTTTACATGGTTGTTGAGTGCATAAATAGCGAAAATGATCAAGTCTGTAAGGAAAATACAGACCTTTATCACTGAGTAGGAAATGAGAATTTACTGTGTGCCTCCCCCTAATGAGCTCCTGGGAGATTTAAACACATATAAGATATGGTTATCCTCTCCACAAAGCTCATCATTTTGTTTAAGAAAATCAATGTTGTTGTATTCAATATTTAGAGAACTTGACATTACTAAACCACATGGTTTGGACTTTTACTGCATTAATAGTTCAGGAACAAGAGAGGAAGCATACGTTAGACCCCTAGCTTCAGATCTCTTACTCAAAGGTCATGTGACTTTTGACATGTGACTTAACCTTTTCCTAGTCTCAATCCTCCTCTATGAAATTTGGATAATCTCCCAGGGCTTACTGAGAAGATTAAATGATAAAATGCAATCAAATTGCCTAGCATACTGGAATTGCTCAATAAATATTAATGGTTATAATTTTTTTTATTATTTTTTAAGAAGTGATTATAGAGAAAGTGGGACTTGAGGAGAAGTTGAAATTTGAAGAATAAACAGTATTTAAGACAAGAGGAGAAAGTAGAAGTAGAGGGGATAAGGAAAAAAGAAAAAGTCCAGAAACTCAGAGACAGAAATGCACATGGTGTTTTGAGGGGAGTGAAGTCTCTAAGAGATGGGGTGGGGGGAGATGTGTGGCCAGGTTATGTCAGGGACTTGGAACATTAGTCAGGGGGTGCTTGAACTCTAAATATAGCTCTCATCATTGGGTTTTAAATATGTTGGCATACAAGAAAGTGAGGGAAGAATACAGGTAGAATAAAGAGAAATAAGGAAATAAAAAAAGTTGAGAAGCAAAAGTAAAGCCTTGCCATTGGCTAGAAATAGCCTTCTCATGTGTAACATTCTCTTAGAATTTGTTTAAAGCATTAAGATGAGAGGGCAGTTCAGAGCAGTGGATTAATTCCCTTTTCTCTCTCTCTCTCTCTTTCTCTTGCCCTTTTATTAAGAAAATAAAAGAGACTTTGAAATATTAAGAGATAGTGGGATTAGAACCTTTCCTGCAAGCCCCAGTCTTTCCTCCCCTATTAATTTCCACTTGATTAGAATTCTTTTTGAAGTATTTAAATATGGACAATAGGAAATAGAAGGGTGAGTTATTGAATATCAGTTAGACGGTATTAATATAATCATGGCTCCCATTTTTTTATATAGATACTTCATCTATATGTATAGTTTCCATTAGGAATAGAGTAGACACCCTCTCTTCTCCCCTACCTCAACTAATTATGAATTTTTAAAACTATAATGAAACTCTTAAAAGTTAATAGCTGATTTGTAAATCCTCAGCTTAAAATTTTTAATTTAAAAATTAGTTTTAGAACTCTAGAAAATTGAAGAGCCTTTTTTTTTCCAAGCTTGCTTTTTTTTTCCTCAGACATGAGAGATTTCCCTAACACTAACCTCTTGAATCAATGAGGGCTTTTAGCACATCCACACTTTTGAAAAGAGCCATGGCTCTTTGAGGGAAGCTGTGGAACTCTAAGGAACCCTCTTTACATAGGGGCTGCCTGGAGAGGAGATGATATTGGTATTCAGAAGTTCTTAGAGAACACACTGAAAATGTCTCCTTGGAAAAAGCAGCTATTTATTCTTCCTCTAATAATACAGGCTCACCACTGTTTACTCCTGACATTGGCTTTCAGGCTGAACGCTTGATGTAAAGACCCTCGGGGAGCAAAGCCGGGGTCTCAGAGTCTCTTTGATGCATGAAGTTGGGTCTTTCTGAGATGATTATTATGGAATTCCTTGGGTTTTCTAGCCCTAAGGATTCTTTAAAAATCAGTTCTTTGATAAACAGCAATTCATATATTATTTCTGAAAACCTAGAAATGTCATTGGATTTACAAATCTTAGGTTTTCATTTAGCATTAACTACTTGAGGTCCCAAGTATTTAATTGATCTAGAAGCAAGACTCTCTACAAATCCTTCCAACCTAAACACAAACTATGCTAATAAATTCTGTTATTTTAAATATACCTATTTGTATATTTCCTTTGAAATAAGAAAACTGACTCCTTGCCACTAATTTGAGAAAGAACATGGACACAGGGTTTATGTTGGATGAGTTCAGACTCCTTAGGAATGTTAGAAATAGTGAGAAAATATAAACCAGATGGTGAGATGGGAAACCACGGCATAAAAAAATAGATACAGAAGGAGAAAGCCAGTAACAACTTGTTACGTCAGACTAAGTAAGAGAAGATTGAAAAGTTTGCCTCATAGTAGCCCCTTAGCATTTGAGAGGAGTAAATCCTAAGTCCCTCATAACTTCCCCTCCCACCTTGTAAATACGACTGCATCATAGAATTAGCTTGATAAACCAAACGGGTAGTGATTAATGAAGAGCACTATTATGGCAATGAAACACCAATATGGTGATCTGGGTGTGGCCAGTATAAGTGCCTGGCTTCCCCACGCCAGCCTGCAGGCCCTGATTCAATTCCTGCCTCAGCAAAAAATTTTAACTAAAACATTGTATACATTTGTGGGTCACTGTTAAAGTACTAAACTCCTGAATGCTAAGCCTGCAAATGTCAAGGCTCCATATGTTATTGTTGAGAAATTCATTTTGTTGCTTTTTGATACATAAGGCTATACCTTCTAATGACTGACAGAGTATTCTGGTTTGCTAGAGCTGCTGTTCTGCAATATACAGAAATGGATTGGCTTTTATAAAGGGGGTTTATTTGGTAACAAATTTACAGTCTTAAGGCCAGAAAAGTGTCCAAACTAAGGCATCAACAAGAGAATACCTTCACTGAAGAATGACTGATGGCATCTGGAACAGCTCTGTCAGCTGGGAAGGCACGTGGCTGGCGTCTGCTGGTCCTTTGCTCCCAGATTGTGTTTCAAAATGGCGTCCCCCAAAATGTCTCTAGGCTTGTCTCTCTTAGCTTCTTCAGCTCCTGTGCATCTAAGCATTGGGGGTCCTCTCTTAGCTTCTCCAGAGCAAATTCTGGGCTACATCTCTTAGCTTAGCATTTCCAAACATCCTTCTGTCTGCATCTCCAAGTATCTCTATCAGCTCCTAAGCATCTCTCCAAAAGTCTCTCTCAGTTGCTCTGAGATCCTTCGGTTGGTGAGCTTTCTTATAGGACTCCAGAGATCTAATTTAAACCCACCCTGAATGGGTGGGGCCCATGTCTCCATGGAAATGATTTAATCAAAGGTCTTGCATGCAGTTGATTAAATCACATTTCCATGGAAACACTCAATCAAAAGATTAATGTCTGCCCTCACAAGGTTGCATTAAAGAACATGGCTTTTGGGGGACATCATACATCCAAACTGAGTATCCCTATGGAGTGGTATCTCTGAGCCTGCTTTAGTGATGGATGCGCATCATCATTCCACAGAGATCAGGGCAATATCCTCCGCATCCCTCACATCTCCCAGTATGGCACAGCGTATCAATCCAATAGATACTTTTTTGGTATTGAAATAAAGGTTCCAAAAATTATGAACATTTTTTATGTATTTGGTATGCATACTTTCTAAGAAAAACAACAAAAATAGAGATGAAGTCGGACAATGGGTAATGGTACTATAAATATTTTAAATTAGAATTACCTGGAGAGGCAAGATGGCGGCATAGAGAGGAGTGGAAGCTAAGCAGTCCCCCTGGAACAACTACAAAAAACCAGAAACAACTAGTAAATAATCCAGAATAACTGCGGGGGGACAAACGAGACCATCCACTCATCATACACCAACCTGAATTGGGAGGAATGCCTGAGAACACAGCATAAAATCTGTAAGTAAAACCTGCGGAACCAGGTCGGGAGACCCCCTCCCCCATAGCCCGAGCTGCAGAGCCGCGTGGTGTCACAGAGAAGCTCTCTCCCAGCAAGCGAATACAGCTCAGCTGAGCTCCAACTGGGGTTTTAAGTAGCGAGTGTGAACTGCTCACTACAGGTACGCAGCCCCAAAAAACAGACAGAGGCTTTGGGTGACGACTGACCTGGGAGAGCCGGAGGGTCGCCTTGACTGGGTCTGAAGGGGACTATCTGTTTCTTTTTTTGGCTCAGTGGAGAAAGCCCCAGTCATTTTCAGTTTCCAGGGCTGTGACTCGGGGAAGGGCGGAGACACCACAAGCCGAGAGCGAGACCATTGAAATGCTAATGACCTCCACCTGGGGGCTCTGTCTTCTCTAGGAGGAAAGGGGTGGGGCCCTTTCCATTCAGAACCAGACCCCAGAGCCTGGGGGAACACGGCCATACCTCCTCACACCAGTCAAGAATTATAGGCTAACAGGCGTCACCTGCTGGGCAGAAAAGCACAGTGACCAGAGGCATCAAAGGGTGGAGCAATTTTCTAAGACACAACTGCAGGGAAACCAGATACTGAATATTTCTTCCCTCTGTTCTGGTCTGGGAAAACCTGATTTGGATAAACAAGGAAACCATGACTAGACAACAGAAAATTACAACCTACACTAAGAAAAACAAAGTTATGGCCCAGTCAAAGGAACAAACGTACACTTCAACTGAGATACAGGAATTTAAACAACTAATGCTAAATCAATTCAAAAAGTTTAGAGAAGATATTGCAAAAGAGATAGAGGCTGTAAAGGAAGCACTGGACCTGTATACGGCAGAAATCAAAAGTTCAAAAAACCTACTGGTAGAATCTATGGAAATGAAAGGCACAACACAAGAGATGAAAGACACAATGGAAACATACAACAACAGATCTCAAGAGGCATAAGAAAACACTCAGGAACTGGAGAACAAAACACCTGAAAGCCTACACACAAAGGAGCAGATGGAGAAAAGAATGAAAAAATACGAGCAACGTCTCCGGGAACTCAAAGATGAAACAAAGTACAATAATGTACGTATCATTGGTGTCCCAGAAGGAGAAGAGAGGGGAAAGGGGGCAGAAGCAATAATAGAGGAAATAATTCATGAAAATTTCCCATCTCTTAAGAAAGACATAAAATTACAGATCCAAGAAGCGCAGCGTACTCCAAACAGAAGAGATATGAATAGGCCTACGCCAAGACACTTAATAATCAGATTATCAAATGTCAAAGACAAAGAGAGAATCCTGAAAGCAGCAAGAGAAAAGCAATCCATTACATACAAAGGAAGCTTAATAAGACTATGTGCGGATCTCTCAGTAGAAACCATGGAGGCAAGAAGGAAGTGGTGTGATATGTTTAAGATACTGAAAGAGAAAAACCACCAACCAAGAATCCTGTATCCAGCAAAGCTGTCCTTCAAATATGAGGGAGAGCTCAAAATACTTTCTGACAAACAGACAATGAGAGACTTAGTGAACAAGATACCTGCCCTACAGGAAATACTAAAGGGAGCACTACAGGGTGATAGAAGACAGGAGTGTGTGGTTTGGAACACAATTTTGGGAGATGGTAGCACAACAATATTCCAGGCTTGGAGAATAAGGGGCATGTCTGATTCATCATCGTGTATCAATATCAGAAGCCATCTCTTGGAAGACATTTAAAAAAAAATGTTTTTTGACATAGGAGAGATGTTTGGAGGGAGAATAGAGTATCAAGTATCCTTTTGGAGAGGAAAATAAAAGAAGGAAATTAGCAAGCTCTTTGCTACTTCATCATCCTCTTAATCTCCTGTTTTGTACCAATCCAGAGAGTATCAACAGACTTTGAAACACATCTATAACAGGAAAATAATCTTTAGAGATGTTTGAATGGACTCTATGAACATTCCTGTGTTCTTTTCAATCCCTCATTCTAATTCAAAGCAGGAAAAAGACATTTCTCGCCTTAGTACTTCTAATTTTTATGTTATGATGGAAATAACAATTTTTGTGTCCCATGCACAATAAGGGTAAAAAGGCATTAAGTTCATGATTACACATCAATTATTCTTTATGATCTATGTAATCAAATACCATCTGGCAATGGTAACAAAAGTTGAATGATAGAGTCAAATGAACACTTACCCATCCACCTCTGCAGTGAGTCCCTCTGGTGCACTGCACAAAACCTGTGAAAAAGTCAGGTGGATTGAAAAAGACCTCAATTCATTGACCCAGGAGCAACTCATTTTCATCTGTGAGTTTAATTCTGTACTTGCAAGGAATAAAACACCAAAGGCAAAAGGGGCAGTTTCAACCCCACTACAGCAAAGGTAAATTGAGGCAAGTTAAGTACAGCTGACAACTGAATTAATTGCGATAACTGTCTGGCGATCTTAATTAAACCAGTTCTCAAAGTTTTGACAACAAAGAGCCCAATGGCAAAAGATAATTAAAATATGATCCCAGGTTCTCTGCTGCTGCTGCTGCTGCTGCTGCTGCGACCGCCCTGCCCCCCAGAAGCACCGCACCAAGGGAGTGAACCACCTGGCCCCGGAGCCTCGGCCGACACAGCCATCTCGCCAGGGACGCGCCCTCCTGTGACAGTAACAAGCCCGGTGTTTGCCCAAAAAAAAAAAAAAAAAAATCAAAATAAAGGACCAATCAGCAGGAATAGCAAACTTGCAATCCCTAGTTTGAATGTATACTAGCCAATCACCATGTGCCAACATCCTTAACATTACTGTCTCCAGCTCCCTTTGATCTAATGAAAACCCATGCTTCTTCGGCTCACGAAAAAAAAAAAAACAAAACAAAAAAAACATGTCCCAAAACAGCCGGCCAGATCTCATGTAGTTTTTAAAAAATCATGTAAACTTTCCCTCTACTTCATTATATATGTGTGTTGTTTTATTATCAAATTATTGTAAATTATTTATCATCAGAGAAAAATTACTTATCTGCCTCAGTTAATGTAATAAGAACATTGCAAAGTCTTACCAATTTTAGGAAATTGTGCTGAATTGAAGGGAGCTGACACAGTACATCAGATTTATCATCTGGATAATTTGTCTGTTCTGTTTTGGCATCATTACATATTTTGAGAACCCAGACACATATAAATGCTTGAATATAAATAGCAGCATTTTACACACTACTTTACAAGCCATAACAGAGTAATTACTAAAGAAAGATTCTAAAAATGTGCCTTTGAGATGTAGCACGTGAAAATGCTTTTAAGTTATTGTTGATGGAAATACGGTGCTAACCTTAACTTCTTTAGAAGTCAATTTACTAGTGTCGTCTGATGAGCTGAAAGGATCTCGATTCCGGGTTGTATGATTTATTTTGTAACAATATTTGAACCACAGGGGAAAAATATTTGCATACTGCAAATATTGGCTATCTACAAAAGAACACAAATCAGGTTTGCTTCTGTTCCTCCTCCCAAATCATTAACCAAAAAAAAATAAATGGAAAAAAGTTTCATTTCGAGGGAAAAAACCTCTGAACCAAGAATAGAGGTGATTGATGATGATGGCCTTTATATTTCCACTAATACTATAAATTTTAATCCTGCTTTATGGATTGAATTTCAAATGGTAATTAGTCATTAAGAACAAATCTTTTATTCTTCCAAATCTAAAATTTCATATTCACTTTGCAGAACAATGTCTGGCACATAATAAGTATCTCAATAAATGCTTTAAATGTATGACTAATAGAAATCAGGCATGTGTAATAAAAGTATGTACAGTTTTCTCCTTAAATTCAAAAAAAAAAAAAAAAAGAATTACCTGGAAAATTTCAGTCTCATTCACCCTGGGTCTGGGTCCCATTTTAGAATGCTGTGTTGAGCTTATCGCACAATGTGAGACAAACGATCTCTCTGGACTTCCCTTATTCCATTGGGCCAGTAGTCAGCATTCCTGTCACCCCCATGAGAGCCTCAGGCATGGCCAAATTCATGGACCTGTGACCTGTGCAGTCACACAGGGCCTAGTGCTTGGTTTAATGCTCTGTTGTTATTGTCTTGAAATTTGCAATGTGTTAACAAGGGACTCCACATTTTCATTTAACACTTGGGACCACAAATTATGTAGCTGATCCTGGCCCCAGATCTGCCACTTGAGAGGAAGATTGGCCTGAAATGAATCACAGCTGTAGATCCACCCCTCCACCTTCTGCCCCATTGCCCCAGACTCCTAAGTGTAAATGATAGAAATTATGTCCTCAGAATCTGTCCCCATATGTTCCTTCAAGTGAGCCTATAATGGCAGGACAGCATTCACTGTAACAGTGCCTAAAGCTCTCCTTTAGATCCCTGTTGCTCTTTGCTGAGACTAGTAAAGCTTCAATCCTAGAAAACTGCTTGGCCATTGCCCACTGGCCACACCAAAAAGGAGGCTTTTAAAATCCTGCTGGATCTGTGTGCAGTCCAGGAGTGTTTCCTACCTTCAAGTATTCAACATCATAAGCAAGTCTGGAGGCAAGTAAGTATGGCTGGCCTCCGGGACAGGACCATCCATACTCTGAGGGCTGAAGCATACACGGACTTCAGGGCCATCTCAGCAAGTCTCCAGAGCCCTTGGATGGGAAAGAATTCCTCCAAGGTTTATGCTATGATTCATAGAGAGTAAGGAACAAGGCTTCCTGGCTGCTACTTTTTATAATATCCTGTGCATCCTCCATCCCCAGTGTAGGAGTCCTAGTTGCATGGAGCCAATTCTGAATGTGTTACAGGGGTTTTGATCCATTCTCCATCAGCACTGAAGTAATGTCATACCAAATTTCCTCTGTTCTGGTTAAGCATTCATGGAGATTCAAAACAGGACCTGGAAGCTAGTATTAGAATTTATCCATGTTCAACTTCCTAAGCAGCTGGCTCAAGGCATTATCCAAAATCATGGAGACAGTCCTCCAGGGAGTCTTGGAGGTAGATGGCTTCTCTCTGGAAGCCAAACAATCAAGAAAAGATCTTTGTGTCCTTCAAGACACAGGTAAGTCCCACCTTGTTCTCAATGATGGCCTTACCTATCCAAGCCCTCACCATTTTCCCGGTTCTCTAAGTTCCATCAACATCTGGTGTTTGTATCACATGGCTCAGAATTTGACTATTACACTTTTTGTGTGTAATTGTTCAATTATTGATCCACCTGTGTTAATTTTGGTCCAAGTTTAAGTTTTTTGAGATATCTTCTGGGTCTGAGCTTGGTTTTGATGTTCCAGGTATTCTTTTTAATTTGATTTACCCACAGAAATGTCTTCAAACAATGGGTTAGAGGTGCACATGACTGAGAAAAAGCATAGGTTGATTGATGCTGCTACCCACCCCTAACAAACACTTATACATGCTTGTAAGGAATTGGAAAGTTCTCTGATCCACAGAGTTGTTAGGCCTTGCCTAAAATACCTCTCCCAGAGTCCAGAAGTGAGGAAGAGAGAAATAACAGAATCACAAGCGTGTTTTCATAGCCTCCAAAATATTCCAGGCCAATTTTCTGGAAATACTGGCTCCTGAAATATGGGGAGAGGCAAACTAATAAAACCCCTACTATATTCGTGCTCTTTGTTGTCTCTGGGTTGCTTTAAGGTACCCTGTGTTTGACCTGAATTAACATCTTTTATCTTTTAAATTGTGTTTATGAAAAGGTCTGAATTTCTACACTTGGATAACACTGGGAAATCCCCTTCCATCAAATCCTAGAAGAAGTAGGGACAGAGAAGAAGGAGAGAGAGAAATATTCTAAAGACAATGGACAAGAGAATGAAAAGAGAAAAAGAAAGAAAATATCACAAAAGAATGAATGGCTGTTAGTTTCTGCTTTTTTTTTTTTTTTTTTTGGTTTGTTTGTTTTTGTAAAAGGTTTTTAAAACCAAAGAACAAGGTAGAGTGGAAAATTATATGAACAGTCACGCAATCAGAGAGAGAAAGGGAGGGGACAAATACAGTAGCTGTGCCCTCTCTTGTTTCCTCAGTACAAAACAGGAAAGAAAAAAAAACACTGAATGAAAAAAGAATTATCCTCAAACCTCTCATGGTATAAAATCAGTTGGGGAGGAGTATTACTAGCTTGGAGCTAGGAGAAAAAAAATCATTTCTGAAGTGCACATTTAGAGAATGGTTTTTTTAATGCAATAAAAATGGAAAAGAATTTGGGGGTGGGGGTAAGGGGAGACCTTCCTACATCAGCAGCTGCTTCTGTCTTCGGGCTCTGGGCAAAGATACCTCCTCCCATCCTTTCAGCAACCCATTATCGTTTCTCTCTCCTTCACATTATTTTCCGGGAACCTTATCAGACACAAGCATCGCCTCAGATGCTGCAACTGGAGTCTTGTAATTGTCCCTGGTTAGAGCTCAATAGCACCTTGAACCATCAGAGCAATCTCAGCTTTTAAGAAAAGGTCTCCACAAGGAGATGCGGGTAAGAGAATTTGCCTGTGGCTATGTGAGTTCTTTAATAGCTAACTCTCCTCTGCCAGCCCTCTCTGCAGAGCCTGTGGAGAGATGAAGTCTCCTTATTTATCACCGGCTCTTCAGAATGCCTGTTAGGCAATGATCACATTATTTATTACAAGGTGTGTGGTGCCATTGGGGGCGGGGGGTGGGGAGGATGATTTTTTTAATGGGCCTCCAGCAGACGTAGGAGCTTGGAGATCAAGATGGGGAAGGGAAGGGAGAAAATGAGATGACACCGCAATACCAGAGGGGTTTGCTTGTGCTCCTCAAAGATAATAAAGGATAGTTTCCACAGAAAAATATATTTATTATAGATTTACATTATACATAATTAACTTTGTTAATCTGGGAGTAAAAGGACAGGAGGAAATTGTTCTTTAAATATGTTTCTAACTGCAGTCAGGCCACCTTGAGCTTGTACAAAGTTTAGGGAAGGCCTTTAACTTTTAGCAGCCATACTTTATGGCCCACCTTCATCCCTCAACCCCAGAAAATGAGTACTGTTTCAGGGCTAGAGAATGAAATCCTCAAGATTCAGGAATACCCAGATCTGTGGTCCAAATCGGAAAGTGAGGGCTCTCAGAGGCTCACGCTCTCCAGACCAGTTCTTAATTGAAATAAATCAGCAGTGGTTTCTTTCCAGGACATAAATACCTATAAAGAGATTGACTATGCAACACAGAATATGGCATCTTGGAGAGTGAGATTTTAGCAGAGTTCCTTCGCTGTTAAAGGGAGATATTCTAAATCAGGAGGCACTACAAAAGGTGCACCCTCAAGGGAGTAGGAAAGTTCACCAAGTTCAATCCGACTTAGTTAGGTGGTATCCGGACCAGCGGACTGGGTGAACCAAGAGATAGGCAGGCGGGTGGTGAGTTCTGGATGGAGCTGCTAGGGTGGTGATGCTTCTGCCTGATCTAAGCTGGCTTTCTGATCCTCCAAACACCATTTTCTCTCACCGTCCACCTCCTCTCAGTCCCCCAGCTGTAAAGGATAACTAAGTCAAGGAAGTCCTCACTAAAAATCATGTCACCCACCATGGGGACTAAATCCAACAGACTATAATGAAGGAGATTCTTTCTCTCCTTCATCCAACTTTCCACTCCTGCCATAAAGTGGCCTGTTTGGAAGATATGTGTATTAGAGTTAGGTTCAGCTACAAGGTATAGATGCCCAAATACAGTTACTTAAATAACAGGGGTGTTTATTCCCTTATGTGAAGGAAAGAAGGGGAGAGTGGATATTAGGTAACAACTAGCCATTGGCCATGAGACAGAGGTCCACACCTGAGGAACAAGCCTTGGACCATGAGATCTGGAAACTAAAGGCTCTTGGCTGGACAAGGAGGATGCACCTCTCCCAGGAGACTTGGAACATCTTCAGCTGCCTCAGGTCTGAGATCCTGAAGGACAGTTCCTCTACCTACATGGGCAAGGCCAGTACTCCATGAGAGAAACAAAAACCTCAGACCCCAGAGAGGCATCAATTCCCACCCAGTTGGGACCCTACTTTGCACTCTCTGGGGTCAGTGCCTGTGACATGTCCAACTTAACTGAATTTGTCCAGCCTTGCTCTGCCTTATTATTCTGGCACTGACCATGTGGCCACTGTTGGGCAAACTCCTGCTATAGCAGCCCAGGCTCATGTTATGTGAAGATTTTTCCAGAAACAAGTGATATTCAAAGGCCACCCTTGGCAGAAGAATTACCCTCCCAACCTTTTTTCAACTGCTTCCACCTAAAGGCTCAGGCCTATCCTTGCTCTGTATCCACAAGGCTCCAAGCAGAGAAATAAGAGGACTTCTAGATTTACAGTCTTGTGAGACTTGTTGCTGTTCCTGTTCTAGCTTGGAACCCAGGTCCAAGAACTGTAGCTCTAACCTTAACTTCTGTGCCTAAACCCTAGCCTCGTACCCTAGTTCTGGTAACAGCGTCCTTCCTAATCTTGTTCCATGGTGCCTGGGCCTTTGTCTCAGCTCCTTCCCAGTTCCCAGCCACTGTACCAACCCAGTCATACCCAGTACCTGAAGTGGGGTATATGACTTACTGAGAGATCCTTTTCTGCCCCATACCGATATGTGTGAGAGGTCTCCAGAATCTGGTCCATCCTAACCTGGCGAGTTACTTCTGATAAGACAATCAGGCTTTGATGGTTGAGAGTTTGATCCTCTCCTGAATTAGGACAGAGCTGCTGATCCGGCCATTCTTGGCTGAGCCCATTTATAGCCAGCCATGCATATCTGATCCTACCAAGTGCCTGTGAAGCCTCTGAATTCTACGTGTGTGCAGGGTCTAACAGTTGACAAATGCATCCTCAGCTGGCATCTCATTGTAAACATCCCAAATGCCCTGTGAAATAGTGGAGCTGAAATCATTCCTTTCATTTCCAGAGGAGGAAATAGATTCAGAGTCAGGGACTGCAAAGTGTTTAGAGATCATCATAATAATATGATAATAATTATGTAATAATAACACAGGCATTGTTCTCAGAGATGGCAAGGTAGGATGCCCATTGGGCTAGAATTGGTGTCAACAATTCCTTTGTATATTATAATTATAAAAGCGCTTTCCCATTAATTGTCCTCACAGTTTTTATTATTTCCACTTTCAGATGAGGAAGAGGAGGAGGAATTAAGAGATATGCCTAAGGCCAGCCAGCTACTAAGCTGCATGGCCAGGACCCAATTGCCAGCCTTTGGCCTCCAAGTCCATGGTTCTTTCCACTCTTCCAGGAGTGGTGAGGGTGGGAACTAAGAAGTTTTGGCACTGGGGTATTGATGCTGCATGTCTTGGTTCTTGAGCTGAATGAAGTGCCCACTGACCCTCTGCATTCTGTTTGGAATTTTCTGAACCATCCTCACCAGGAAAAGGGCTATTGGTTTGTGGCTTCTATGAAGAGGGTCTTTTCTGACCTGATGGGCATCTGGCTTGATACCTACTCCAAAGAATACTAGGTGGGAACCACTTAATGGGCTCGAAAACTGATAAAAGGGCAGATATAAATGTGTGAGTGAAAAATGCTTGGAGGACTTGCATTATAGAGAATAAAATAACTTTACATTTCTATCAATAGTAACAGAATTTTTTCCTAAGCCCAGCATCCCTTCATTATAAACTAAGTAAAAGTCCTCACCACCTCTGAGATTTTGATTACACCTGATTTAAGCTCTCTATAAGAAGTTAATACTTTAGACAATTCTTTGAATTTGAAATACCCAAATTGTGCCTTATATCTGTTTCATTGTTCACTAAATTTCCTGAGGAGACCAAGATTCTCTCTATTGGCTGACACACTAGATAACATAGAATTGAGGATTAACTTGTCTAACACACAAATCTGGAGAATGCCAAGAGAACTTAAGTATCAAATAACATTGTTATCTTCATGTAAAATTAGTTATTAAGCACTTACTTAAATGTAATACCTTGTATGTGTCTAGTACTTTTCAAGACTCTTTTCTGTCCCTTATCTTACTGGATAAGCACAATTCTAAACCACAAGTCAGTCTCATTAGCTACATCTCCCTAAAGAGGGGGAAATGGAGACTAAGTTATACGTCATGTTGGGAATCAACATAAGTTAGGGATCAAACCACGGGGAAGTGGTGAGGGAGTATGACTATGTTCAGCAACCCCCACACCCTCCCCTTAGCACTCACCCTGCCTCCCTTGGCCTCCAGTGAAATCCAAGGACACTGGAAAAAGTTCGCCAACATGGCCAAGACTTATAAGTGCCATCTTAACCTGCCTGCCCCTTGGAGCTAATAGATGATGAGGTGTACAGATTCCAAAGGCAGGGGCAGCAATCCCACGTCCATTGGTTACCATGATTTTCAGGTTTTCCTGGTTACTGCTGAGCAGCTACTACCTGATGTAACCCTGGTGTTCTCTAATTAGGACCCAATAATATAGACCCCAGCAATTATTCCTGCTCTTCTGATTCAAGAATGGTGTAATCTAATTCACATTTGAGGGTACAGATAATCAGTGATTTGGGAAGGCCTCCAGCACCTCCCTTTACTGGCTTTCTGATAAATGTGACCCCCACATAGCTTGAGAATCGTGACATGAAGTTAGAAACACATGAACAAAAGGACATTTCCTTGTATCCTGTTAGGCCACTTTTTGACAAATGTTCATACTTCAAGTGCACAAGGTTCAGAAGATGGGCTCTGAGAATGACACCCCATAAGTTCTAGTGAACAAGGAGAGTCTCAGTGGTTGCCTCCCAATAGTGAGATCCCTCAGAATCTGTGCTCTTTGAGGTTAAAAAGGTGGGAACCCTGAGAAAAGGCTGATTCCATTGACAGTGTCACCTCAGTCTGCAGAAAAGCATCATAACCCCAGAGCCAGTCCCAGGAATTCATGTCCCCATGGCTCTGTCGAGGACCCTGAAGCAGAATGCTGAGGTTGCCCTATTTAATTCCATTCTGGCACGGTTTACTAGTCAGAGAACATGGGGGCATGGGGCAACCAAACCAGCTCAGTGCCTATAGCACTCTTCCTCTTCCAGGGCTGAGGGCATGGTATAAAAATATCCTTTGCCAAACACCTTCCCAGAGGCACTGGCCTCTGCCTAGGCCTTCCCATTTATGACCTGTGTGTATTATGTGCTCCATTTTTATTTTAAATTTCACCACAGACACAGTCCCTCAGAGGACCATAGGCTCCATATGCCCAGCAAGGGCCAGATAATCCCTGCCCAGGTTCCCAGGTTTAAGACTCCAACCTGATGGACCTAGGTGGGCGTTCGAGCAGAGTAGAATTTCAAAGCAATAATCAAAATCAGAAACTAAAATTCAGAAAAGTCAAATTGTGAAGCAAAGAAAGTCTTAGAACAAAGGCAAATTAGGTAAACTGGAAATTGAAGTCAGAATTCCCAGAATGAATGCGGGTGAGCAGTGGATGTCCTAGTGTTGGGTGGATGTGGGAAAGTGATGGTGCAGCCGCAACACCCTTGGACATGTTGAAATCTGGCTGGAAATGGCTGTGGGCCAGCTGCCTGCTTTTCTCTTCTCTGTCCTGGTCCTTACTGTTAGTGGCCCTGATACACCCCATGATGGCACCTGTAATCCCTGCCTGGGCCTCAAGCACCCGAGCCTCTACTGCCGTTCAGTGGCCATTGCAGTCTCCAGCTCTCCTTTGATGGGATTCCTCCCCTTTTCCATCCCCCGTGGACTGCCCCCTGGACCAAGGGCATACCCAGCAGATGTTCAAATGGGAGCAGAGGGCTACATGGTGGAGGCCAAATAACATTGACACTTATTTGAAAGAAACAGCTAACATTTATTGTGTTTCTAGCAAATTCCAAGCAGTGTGCTAGGCACATTGATTATAGTTTACCATTTATTCCTTATAACTGCCCTGTGACTTTAGACAGTACTCTTTCCATCTGACATATGAGGGGAATGAGGCTTATAGAGGCTAAATCATTTGCCCCAGCTCACAGGAAGTAGCATAGCCAGGATGCAAACTAAGCACTGCTTGATTTAAAGACCTGTGTCAGTTCCATAATTCTCTGTATTCTATGGTGAATAGATTATCAATTCCATGATGATTCTGTGCCAGTGACACCTATCCATGTTTTGTCTGCCTGACTGTCTCCTTTTTAGACTGTAAAACACTGGAGGGCAGAGGTCCTGTCTCATTTGCCTCTGTCTGTAAGATGTAGGTAAGTATCTGGCACCCAGTGGAGCTCAGTAGCTATTGACTGAAAGTACACTGATTTGTGATCCATCCACTGGTAACCACACCTGTGTTCAGGACATGATGGCTCTTCATCCCTACACTCAAGGAAACCCAAAATCAGATCAAGAGAATGTCCAGTACAAGCTTAACAATTGCAATTAAATCCCAAAGGTATTGCAATTAAATCCCAAAGGTCTGCAAAAACCACCATACTTTTTGTGCAAGTGGCCTGCTTTTGAAAAACCATGACTCTTACATGCTGATGGTGGTTGCCAAAATACTTCTTTCCCTTTTGCTAAATTTGTGAAAAATAAAAATGTTGCTCTTCTAGATTTCCAAATTAAAACAGAATAAGCATGGCCAGTCTTCATTTAAAAAAGTCCCTGCTTTCCTCTAGCACAGGAGTATAGATATTTTAAAACTTCTCATCTTTCAAAGGAGAACAATTCTTTTGTCCTGCTCAAGAAAGTGAGATGTAGCTTTCATCTTGGCTTCTTGACCAAAGAATCTTCTTTCCTATAATAATGTCACCCTCTACTGAAAGTTTAGGATGTTGCTACTTCTCTCTCTTAAAAGCAAGAAGTTTGGCACTGAGAAAATGCAACTATTACCATTCATGCCCAGAACTGAGTCTTCTCTGCTTTTATTAACCTGCCTCAATTGTGCTCAGACTAGGGCTATGAACACAGAGTGCACTTCATGATTGTAGGTGCACTGATTAATTCAGGCAACTCTGTGTCTTTAGGAAAACTAGCACCTGGCCTATAAATCTGCATATCATAATATCTGATATCTGTACAGAGTTAGCACCCGAGAGTTAGCACCCATGGTCCTCCCAAATTGCTTGGGATGGTGGGGCCAGATCCTGGTGCTTAGAATAGTGCCTGGCATTCCATACAATAGAAAATACTTGAATGTGGATAGTTTAGAAGCAAGTGAGAAATCAGGTTTACAAGCAAATGAGAGTTTTTCTAAAATGAAATTATGCCAATCTTTTCAGACTCTGAGCTATTGTCTCTACATAAACGTTCTAGACTATGAGTCAGCAAACAATGGCCTGAGAGCCAAATATGGTCCACGGCCTGTTGTGTGGCCTGCAAGCTCAGAATGGATTTAAGTTTTTAAATGTTGGGAAAAAATCTAAATTTGAATATTTTTAAGGTGTGAAAATTACGTGAAATTCAAATCTCAGTGTCATGCTCTCTCATTTAAGTATTGTCTGTGGTGCATTTGCACTACATGGCAGAGTTGAATTGTTGGGACAGAGATCATATGCCCACAAAGCCTAAAATATTTACTTTCTGGCCCTCTAAGGAACACTTTATGGACCCTGGTTCCAAACCAGTGGTTCTCCTGGGAACTTGTTGGAAATGTAAATTATCTGACTCCAACTGCGGAATCAGAAATAGGGGGGATGGGACCCAGCAATCTCAGTTTTCACAATCCTCTAGGGGATTCTGATGCACACCCTAGTTTGAGGACTGCTGGTCCTATTTAGGAATCACATTCTGAATTAAAGGTGGAAACTATTCTTTATTTAGCACCTACTATGTGCCTGGTCCCACGCGCAGAGGCTATAATTCATATGAGCTCGCAAAAGACCAGAAAAATATCCTACCAGGAACTCCAACCTGGGTAGCTGTTGTTTCCATTGCAAAGTAGCCGCCCGTCATAAAAGAAGAAGCCTTAAAGCGATCCCACGCGTGATAGGCAAGCATGATAGGCAAGCATCCCAAAGGGGGTGTCAAGCAAAATGAGTTCTTAAATATTTGATTTTCTTTCCAGTCTCTGGCCGCCTTTCTATTTGGTTTGGGGCTGAAATAAGACAGCTTGTAAGTAACTGGAGAGGGTGTTTACCCAGTGAATTAGTTCGGCTTTCATTGTGCAAGGGATTAGCGCCCAGCAGTGGTGAGGCTCCGTTTCAGGTTAAAGGGGCTCACTGTTCGCTAGCTCCAGGCTAGGACTAATTATCATAGGACTGAGGCCATTAAAGGGCTTAACTACCAGTGCCCCCTTCCAGGACTGGATTAGCTGTTCCCTGCAGCTCTCTGCCGATAACCATTCCCAGATCTGCCTGCTCTCTCCAGTGATGAGAGTCGGAAAGATGCCGCCGACTGACTCACAGTTCAGAACTGCCAGGCATGTGGATGTCCGACTTGGAAAGCTCTGCGGCTAACAGGGGCAGAATATTCCCCTACCCTTGGTAAGGAATGGAAATCTCCTGAGGTCTCTCTCGAAATGTTTCTGGGGAAGACGGACGGGAGAGCCTGGGCCAGCGTGCCCCTGCGAGAGCTTCCGCCATGTCCAGGATATCCCAGACGCCCCCTGGATTTACAGGAGCCCTGGGGGACCGACCAAGCCCGGCACGCCAGGGTGCAGTCAGGCTCTTAGGAAATTCGGACGAATTAATCTGAAACCTTGAATGTTCACGTTATGGTACCCCAGAGCCCCTCCTCCTTTGCAGACTTTTTTCTTTCAGAGCCAGTGGTGGAGTCTGCACAACTATGGGAGAAACCGTCTTTTTCCTCTGTGGAATGGGCAAGTAAGTTACCTCATCTCTCTGAGTCATGGCTCCTCACCTATAAAATCAAAATAAAGTAATACCTAGTCATAGGGCTCTTGTGTGCTGAAAGGAGATGAAGCATGGGAAGCACTTGTTCTTTTAAAGTTGCAGTAAGCGGAGCTCTTATGCAGATGAGCACAGTGCCTGGAAGAAAGAAATCAGCTTCTCCTAAACCTGCAGGGAGAAAGGGGTCTTAAAGATTTTCTACTTTCCTGCTCCCTAAATTTCCCAATACGAGGGCTACTTATAATGGTAATAACACTTGTAGCGTTCACTGAAGAAACAAAAATATTTACAGATCCAAAGACCCTTGTAATTATTCCAAGGGCCCCCAGGACACCAAACCCTATAGGTTTAGAACCTTTCATATAGCTCAACTGTCCTCTTAAAACTTTGACTGATAAGTCAGCTGCTGTTTGTATACCCATCCAGCCCATTCCATTCTGAGGTTGTTCTGATGAGAGAAATTCTTTTTTAAAAAAGTTTATATTGATATTCATCAAAGTTACAGTGATTACTTCTGGTTTATGGGGTTGTGACTGACTTTTTTTCTTCATATTTTTCCATATTCCTGCAAAAAGCCCCATGTTCACTATCAGAAAAAGTCTATGAGCATAATTAAAACTTTTGTAAAATATTAAATCAAAAGCTATGTCTGTAACTTCCACCAATGTGATTCTAGTTTTAGCCTGTGGTCCACACAGACAACTATAATACTCCCATGACAACCCTTCAAGTAAGTGAAGTCAGTAGCCAGGCAGGGATATCACGGAGAATGCATTACTGAAAAAAAATTAAATCAGATGTGACTGCATTCTTTAGTTGCACACTGCTGGTTAATTTTGTAATGAAGGCATCTAGACTGCTTGCCAGGACACTTTAGTGACACAGCCACATTTACCCAAGCCACTTGGCCATAATCATTTTCAAATACATCTGTTAAGTTTCTGTTTTGTTTTTTTTTTTAAACAATTTTAGGAATTATTTGGAAAGAATCTCTTTAGTTGCCTAATTTAAAAAATTTTTTAAAATGTTTTAATGTCATTTGGATGTAGAAGGAATTTCAAAATCATGTGGAAAACGTGTGATTTCAGTTACAACAGAACAGAACCTTGACAGTTTGTTTAATTTGTGGTTTTAAAGAAGAATTTTCAGACTACATTTGTCATGGGGTTTGTCATGGGATTGGTCACAAATAATAACCTTTTTGGTTATTTGCTGAGTGATTCACCTCTTATCATAAGATGTATCAGTTTGGAATTCTCATAAATGTCTTCCAAGAACTAAGAGTAATTCAATTCATTAAACATTCATTGAGTACCTAATATGCTGCACACACTGTCCCAAATAAGAATTTCCAAGCAAGGAATTTCCAGGAATCACAGTGAGCTAGAGAAAGTTCATCCTGGGAGATTTGTGGGTTATAAATCAATATCTCCATGATCTCACCAAACCTTGCTGATCTGTCACCATTGAGCTTTGTGGAGGGTTATGTGGATTGAGTTTAATGCAACCAAAAAGAGCAAAGCAACTATTGGTGCAGTTGGAAGATGCCAAACTCTCTAGGATTATTTATTTGTATGTGTGTGTGTGTTATTTAAAAACAATAGAAACTGAAAGAATAGAATGTTATCAGGCTGTTATTTCAAAAAGCAACTGTAAGATCAGAGGGTGATAGAGCAATAGAAATTGAATAGATGTTAATGTTGAATATTGACGATAAACATATTTGGATCATTTCAACAAATATTTGTTGAGCAAATTCCATATGAAAAGTATGGTGCTAGTTGCCATGTGGGATGCAAAGAAGAGTAAGAAAGAGTCCCTACACATATGGAACTCACAGTGTAAGTAATTTTAACAGAGAGTAGGTTATGATAGGTGCTAAACTATAAGCCAAGTACTATAGGAGTTTGAAGGAAGGAGAACTAAGAGAATCTGAGGTTTCTCAGAGGTATAATGGTTTGAACTGGGCCTTGAAACCTTATGAGCCTAAGCTAATACGTGTTTTTGGTGCACATTTATATCTCTATTCTCCCCTTTCTTGGAGGTACACACAGAGTAAAATGAATAGCATTAGAATTTTTTGCTCATCACCTGAAATAAAGTCTTATTTGACCCATAGAAATTGGCAAGTGATAAATTCTGAAGCAATATTGAAGATAGACTCAAAATGTATGTCATTTTGTTAACTTATTGATTTACAGTTAGGTTATGGTAGGCAGAATGAGTCAGAGATTTAAGAAAAAAATGGAAATTCTGTCAAACTGTTTGAATATTTGAGAGGTGCATGAGCACTCTAGTGATGATTCAACAAGAGCACCTTCAGGCTCACATTGTTCGTATTATATTTTCAGAGGTACCTGGGGACTCAAACTCAGAGGCTTATGTTTTAATCTGGAAAATGCAGGAGCCCCAGGTGATCTTAAATGCATCTTCAGAGCAGGGCATCTGCCTTACAATTCTACAACCTGTTTGAGGCCAATGAGAGGCAGTGGACAAACTGTTCTTTATGGTGATTCAAATATAGCTCTCTCACTTAATGGTTATTTGAACTTGGTCATGTCATCTAGCCTCTTTGAGACTCAGTTTCCTCTTCCTTAAAATACCTATCATGCAATATATTTGTAATGAGGAGTAAGGGAACACCTAGGACAGTGCCTTGTATACTATAAATTCAACATATTGTAGCTACTTGGATGATGATGATAATGATTATATTGTCAACATTCATTCAACCATTGATATATATTATGTCTCATGAGGGTATGAAGTTTGAATTTATACTATAAGCATATTCTGGAAACTGAAGCCTAGAAATTGTTCCTCTGGGACTCCTGAAAAAAAGCAAATGCAAAACTACTCAGGAGGAAAGTTCCCACAACCCAGGCCAATCAATTTCTCACAGAATGAGGAAGCCACCATGTTATAGATTGCATTCTTATTTTCAGTTCTTGATTCCTCCCTGTATCTACCCACTTTGCCATGTGACTTGAAGTTTCTCTCATAAAAGTGAAATACATTTCTCAGTCCCATTGACGCTGGGATTGACTATGTGACTTTGCTTGGCCAATGGATTATTAATGGACATGAATCAAACAAAGGCTTGAAATATGCTTTGACCAGCTATGCTTGCCCTATTGCACTTCTGGAATCACCATGAGGAGACCTTTCCTTTGTGTAGCTGATGCCACTTCAGCTTGGGCCTCCGAAAAAACAAATTGTGGGAGCATACTGAGTCCAATCTGAAACGGGAACATGGAGCACATCTGGACCCAAACTTGCAGCTTGGATCCAAGCCTAGCAGAGGTACAGCCCAGATCAGCCCATACCCCAGATAACCTTCAAGCAAAAATAAATGTTTATTGTTTTATGTCACTGAGTTCTGAATTGGTTGTTATGCAGACTTTACTGTGACACTAGCTGACGGTTATAACTCAATAATAATGAGTTTACAATTAAAACACCATTAAGCACACTTGAGGAAACACTCTATCATGAATCACAATCAGCAGAAACAACAAATAATATGATTAGATCACCAAGAAACTGAAATAATAGAACAGTCTAGAAAGTAATGTAAAATAAGTATGTTTTAAATGATTCAAGATATAAAATAAGGACACATTATCCAATAATAACAAAGTTTCATAAAACATAAACTGGAAAGAGAACAATAAACTTTTAGAAAATCCACAGAATATTATATATAGATTAGACATAGCTGAAGAGAGAAGTTGTAACTAGAAGATCAAGCTGAGGAAATTCTCCAGAATTTAATAGCAAGAGAAATAAAGAGATGGGAAATATGGAGGTTAAAAACTTGTAGAATAGGACAGGTAGGCTTGTCATTTTCTAAGAAAAATATTACAGTGAGAATAGGAAGAGGAACTATAATGCAATGGGAAGATAAAGGTTAAATTTTTTCCAGAATTCATGAATGATATAAGTTCATTGATTGAAGAAATACTGTGACTCCCAATCAGGATGAATACAAATAAATCCCCACCTAAGCATATGGTAGTGAAATTACAGAACATCACATATAAACAGAAAACTAAGACCAACCAAAGAGAAAAGATTAAATGCTTAAAAAGGTTGTAATCATTCAGATTTTCATGAACATACCACAACAAAAGAACTTGAGAATTAAAATAATAATTTTTCAAAGCTCTGATACCTAGTATATTGCAACTAATAATATTATACCAGATAAATTATTATTCAGTAGGTAAGACAAATTAAAGAAAAATTTTAGAAAAAAAAGATCAGAGAATCTACCACTCACAGACTCTCTGAAAGAATTAGTAAAAAATGTATTCAAGAAAAAAGAACTTAAACCCAGAAGGAATGTTTGTGATGTAAGAAGCAATGGTGTTAAGGAAAATGGAAAATATTGGGGTAAATCTAAATAAGCATTGACTAAATAAAACAATAATAATTGTACAAACTTACTTGGAGACTTTATCCCAAAATAAGATGGAACTAAAATAGTATACAATATTAAATAAGGAGGGGGAAATTGAAATTAGAGCATTTTTAGCAGATTTGTGTTGTTTAGAGAGAAATGGAGATATTACTTAGCTTTTGTCTACAATATGCATTAAAAGAACAGGAAACAAAAGGCAAAACTTACAAAATAGTAGAAGATAAAAAGGAACTTAAAGAGCTCAATATAGGAAAGTAGGGAAAAGCAGAAAAAAAGAAAATAAGTAAATATGAAGGACAAAGTAAGATTGCAAAAAATTCAGTTATTTCAAGTAACAACAATATATTTACATGAATTAAATATGCTAAAGTGGAGAATCTCAGATTGGATGATTTTTTTTTAAAATCCAGATATATATGGTTTCAAAAGACATCCTAAAACATAATGATAGAAATGTTGACAATATTGAGATGGAAATAGATATCCCAAAGTGAATGTGAGATAAACTGTCAATAGAAAATGATGAAAGGAACTAATTCAGTAGGAAGAGAAAGCAATTCTGAACCTGCATTCAATTAACATAGCCTTAAATATGTAAAGCAAATTGACAATTACAAGGAGAGATTAAAAACCCCACCATTGTACCTCTCTCCATAATTAATAGATTAAATAGACAAAAAGTACTAAAGAAATTGAAGATTATATAAGTAAAGGCTTGATTTAATGGCTATATGATTTTATATTAAACAATTAGAAAATACATAATGTTTTCATGCACAAATGCAACATTGATTCAAACTGAATATATACTAGGCCACAAAATAAATCTCAATGCATTTCAAATATCCAGTATTATATAGAATACATTCTCTGACCAAAAAGTAAAAAAAAAAAATAAGAAATCAATAAGAAAAATATAATCTAACTCCATTTTGAAAATTATGTGAGAAGCTTAAAAATAATGGACAATGAATAAATTATACTACTACATCTTGAAACTTATGAGACACAGCTAAAGCAATTCTTAGAGGGACATTCAGAGCCTTAAATGCATATATTTTTTTAAAAGAGTTAAAATTAGTTAAGGATTTATGATCAGTGATGATGGATTAAGCCATTATGCCCTATCTCTAAATTTGACCTACAAGTCAAAGAGAAAAATAATTATGTTACAAGCTGGAAAACAGATGAACACATAGCAATAACTTAGCAAATGCAAGAAATTGAACCGTAAGCTGGCAGTGGAGGAAAACACAGAATATTCTCATTTTGTATAAATATTTCTCATTTATGCAACTCATGGATGAGAGCTCAAGAATGGGAAGAACAAGCCACCTCTGGAAATCAGGATAAAGTCGGATTAAAAGAGAATTGTTTAAGAATTGTGTTTAAGAAGTAGTTTGAGATTTAGAGGGAGGTTTTTGCTACTAGCAAAGGTAGACAAAAATGGACAGGCAAGTTTTGGACCATCATTTCTATTGAGAAAAAACAGAAAGGATGTAATTTATTCCTCCCTCCCTCTCTTCCTTCCTTCCTCCCTCCCTCCCTCCTTTATCTATCTATCTATCTATCTATCCATCTATCTATCTATCTATGTATATATCTATCTATCTAATCATCATAGAGTTACAAAGGCAATGAAGCAATAAAGATTTGTGGGGCCAATATCCCCAAAGGAAGGGGAGTTCAGGGAGGTGAGCCATACATTTGGCACTGCTTTTCCTCTTTTGACATTTGTAAATTTGGGAATGGTGGCTGAAAGGTTGACAAGAGGAGCAGAGATCAGTAGCTGACAGGCTGAGACAGGCAGAGCTTTGGGCAGCTTCATGGTGCACAAGAGACAAAAATTGTAGTTCAGAGCATAATACCCAGAACGAGCAACCCTAGTAAACACTCCACATTTTCTGAAAGGGTTATCTGAAAGGGTTATTCCTTAAGGATAAGGATAAACCAGAAATATGTGAGCTCTTATAGGAACTGAACATAAAGAAAAATGCTGCAAAATTCCATAGGAAAATTATTTCTAGTCCATAAATTTTCTACCCTTCAAACTATCAATAAAATATGTGGTTAGACTAAAAATATTTTTAGACTTGCAAGATCTCAAAAATTTTACCCGCCTGCTCCTTTTCTCAGAAGATAATGGAGGATGTGTTCCACCCAAATGAGGTGAATGAGAAACAGGAAACAGAAGATTTACACAGGATTGGGGCAACAGAGAATTCCCCAGGTGATGAAAAGAGAAATCCTAGGAGGACAACTAGGCACTAGCATAGTAGAGAGGGCAACTTGTCCAGAGTGGAAGACATTGAAAATCTCTAGGAAATATTTTCTCAAGAAAAAAAGGAAGAGAGAGAGAGAGACAGAGAGAGAGAGAGAGAGAGAGAGAGAGGGAGAGAGAGACGTGGTAGTGGTGACGGAACAAGCTATATTAGGAATATCTACAGATACAAAGTCACAGATAATTAAACTTCATAGTGTTTTCTTATGACCCTGAAAACTATGAACTTTATACCAGTAAACTTAAACAAAATGAGCAATTTTATAGAAAAACATGACATCAAAACTGACTCAAGAACAACTAGAAATCATTACAAATTGAATCTTTCAAAAGAAACACACACACTATAGAGGGATACTACTAAACCCTAAAAGAGAGGATACTTTATATCATTTTTAAAAAGTGCTCCAAAGAATTGAGAAAGAAGAAAAGCACCCTAAACTTGAATAGCCTTGATGTTAAAACCAAATAGGAACGATAACAGGAAAATTGCATGCTAATTTTATTTATGAATGTAGAAATAGATCATTTTAAATATTATATTAGAAAATCAAATCTAGTACATAAAATCATAAGTTGTGCACGAGTGGGGAAGAAATAAAGGATAATTTAATATTATAAAGTCTATTAATTTATTCATTATAATAACAGATTATAGAAGAAAACCCATATGAGCATCTCAACAGATGCAAGGAATGCATTCAATGAAATTCAATAGTGAGTCATGAAATTTTAAAAAGTAATAAAAACCTTTTAGCAAACTAGGAATAGAAAATACTTTATTAATCTATTGAAGCATATATTTGCTGTGGTAGGCTGAAAAAAGGTCCTTAAAAGATATTAGGACCTAACATGTAAATATTACCTTTTTTTGGAATAGAGTCTTTGCTGGTATGATTAAATTAAAGGTCTTATGATGGGAAGATTATTCTGGGTTGTCTAGTATTCTCTAAGTGCCATCACACGTGTCCTTACAAGAGAGGCTGAGGGAAATTGCACACCCAGAGGAAAAGGTGATGTGAAGATGGGGGCAGTGACTGGAGAGATGTGGCCACAAGCCAAGGAACACCAGCAGCTACCAGAACTGGAGGAGACAAGGATCTGATTCCCCTGTAGATCCTCCAGAGACAGTGTGTCTCTAGTGGCAATTTGATTTCAGCCCAGTGGCACCGATTTCAGACTGCTGGCCTGAACTGTGATAGAATACATTTATGTCTTCAATCCATCCAATTTGTGGTAATTTGTTACAGCAGCCACAGGAAAATAATACTTCTGCCAAAAGTCTACAGCAAACTTCATACTTAATAGTGAAAGTTTAGAAGCATTCCTCTAAGGTCCGGAGCAAGACAAAAATGCCCTGTGTTCATTATTCTTCTGGAAAGTTTGGCCAAGATTATCAAACAAGTGAAGAAAGAAAAAATATGAGGACCAGAAAGAAAGAAACAATTCATTACTCATGGGAGAAGTGATCCAAGAGCATCTACAAACTGTTAGAACCAATAAAGAGGTCAAGAAGATTGGTGACTCCAAGAACAGTAACATTGCTACATAATGAATTGGAAAATGTTTCATTTATACCAACATCAAAAACTATGCAGTACCAAGGAATAGGCTTAATCAATAGGTGCAAAGAAAGTTATAAAACTTTTTTAAAGCATATAAAAGAAGACCTTAGTAAATGAAAGCGTTTACCATGTTCATGACTAGGAAGACTTAGTATTGTAGAGATGGTACATCTCCCAAATAGGGTTTTTCACAGACCTATTCTAAAATATCTGTTTTTGTTTAACAAACACATACATACTGTTTACTGTGTGCCATGCACTGTATTAAGCAATTTACAAATATTAACTCATTTAATTCTCAAAACAACCATATAAAATAGATGCTATTATTACCCTCATTTTACTGATGAGTAAAAGGAGGCTCAGAGAGGTTAAGTAACTTGGCCAAAGTCATGTAGCTAGTAAATGATTGAGTGGAGTTCAGATTCAGACAATCTGACTTCAAAAACCATGCGTAACTGCACAATATAGAGTGCATAAAAGTTTACTCATATGTGGAAATGTGCTATGTAGATGGCATACCAAATAAAGGGGGAAGAAATAGGCCATTAAATGGGACTAAGAAAATTATCTATTTGAAAAAAGATATAATTTGATATGCACCTTACACCACATGGAAATTCCAGATGGATTAAAGTCATAAGGGTAAAAAAATGTGAAACTTTTGGAAGAAAGAAAGAATATCTTCATGACATTGAGGAAAGAAAAATACCTTAAACAGTACACAAAAACAGAAATCATAAAGTAAAATATTGATAAATTTGAATGTGTGAAAATAAAAAGATCTGTCTGGTAAAAGAAATCATAACAATTTCATCAAACAATTCAGCAGCTAGGAGAAGATACCTACCACTGAAATAAAAATAAGTGATTAGTTTCAAGAATATGAAACAATTTCTTAGAAATCACTATGGAAAAGAAAAACAACCCAATAGAAAAAAAAGGGGTGGGAGGAGTAGTAAAAATACATAATGAGAGAGGAAGATACCCAAATAGCTAAGAAATATGCTTAACTTTACTAGTAATCAAGTAGTTGCAAATTAAAACAGAGAGATAAGATTTCACTTCCAATGAAATGACAAAAATGAATACATTATGAAAATCAAGTAGTGAAAAGAAGATGGGGGAATAAAAATAACTCATGTTTTATTGATAGGAATGTGAATCATTCTTTCATTCATTCATTCACTCATTCAACAAATATTTATTTAGTGCTTCCTAGGAATATATCAGTGAACAAAACACAAAAATTGCTACTGTTGGAGCTTATATTCTATGTGGGTGAGTGAGGAACTGAATAGAAAATAAAAAAATAGGTTAGTAAATTATATAACATGGTGGAAGGTGTTTAAATGATATGGAAAATAATAATAGAGCAGATTAAAGGGGATTGGGAATGCCTGGGGAGGAAGTTGCCATTTTAAAGAGTAATCAGGGTCAGCCTCACTGAGAAAGTGACATCTGAGCAAACATGTAAGGAGAAAAGAAGTAAACCATGAAATCAAATAGGACACCAGGTTGTCAGAGAAAAGGCCCTGAGACAGGAGCATGCCTGGGGCCTTAGCAGAACAGCAGGGAGCCTGTGAGGCTGGAGCATAAAAGAATATATATGTATATACAATATATATTAAATTAAAGATATATATACATATATAAAGATATATATTTACAATTTATATATTTAAACCACATGACTATAACTTATTCCATATATCTTTTATTTTTCTTTTAACAATAAACCTAAAATACTGTTGCCTATTAGAGCATACAGATCTACCACATTCTTTTTTATGGCTGCAGAGTATTCCATATTCCATACAACTCACACAGTAAGGGGCATATAAATTGTTTCTTTCCTTTTTGCTTTTAAAAAAAAGTTGAAATGAACATTCTTATACATACATATTTGTGCAATGGACAAATACATCCAGAAGTTAAATTCTTTTTTTTTTGGAAATCCAGTTTATTTCCATGTTGTAAACAGATCCAGTCAATTGCATGTAGTTTTTCTGCATGTATAATTCATCAAAATAAGTTTTCCCAGTTCCTAGATGTGGAATTTCTGGGTTAAAATTGCCAAACTTCTCTTCAAGGAGCTTGCATAAATCCATAGTCTTTCAGTAGGTATGGAATTACATATTTCCTAACTATACTGTTTTTTTAAATCTTTAATCTAATAGACAAAACATGATATTCTGGTTTCATTTTGATGCGTATTTTCAAAAATATTTATAAGTGAGTTCGCACCAAATATTAAAAATACATTTTCTCTTTTTTACTATTACTTTTATGGTTTCATTTTTTTATACTTAAATTTTGACCCAAGTGATTTTTCTACTTTTTAAATAGAGAAGTTATGAGTTTACAGAAAAATCATGTATAAAATGTATGCATGACACAGTAAGTACTGTATATATGTGATTGTTAAATAAAAATATATATTTTAGAATAGGTCTGTGAAAAACCCTATTTGGGAGATGTACCATCTTTACAATATTAAGTCTTCTTATTCATGAACATGATAAATAGAGGATTCCCATTCACAACCCCATTTTTAACACCTTTCATTGATGTGATACATTTATTACAATGAAAGCACATTTTAATAATTGTACTACTAGCTATAGTTCATGGTTTAACTTACAGTTCACTGTTTGTGTTGTGCAGTTCCATGAATTTTTAAAAAAATTTCATTCTAGTAACATATACACAACCTAAAATTTCTCCTTTTAATCACATTCAAATATAATTTAAGTGCTGTTAATTATGTTCACAATGTTGTACTGCCATCACCACCATCTGTTACCAAAACTTTTCCTTTGTCCCAAAAAGAAATTCTCTATATTCTAATCTTAACTCTCTGTTCCCAATCCCCACCTCATCCTCTGGTAACCAGTACTCTGGATTCTGACAACATGAATATGTGTATTACAGTTATTTCATATAATATGTGAGATCATACACTTTTTGTCCTTTTGTGTCTGACTTATTTTACTCAACTTCAAGGATCATTTATGTTGTTGCAAGTACTTGTCACAAGTATCAGAACTTCATTCCTCTTCATGGCTAAATAATATTCCATTGTGTGTATATACCACATTGTTTATCCATTCATCAGTTGATGGACACTTGGATTACTTCAATTTTTAGTAATTGTAAATAATGCTACTAAAAAATCAGAGTGAAAATATCTGTTCAGGTCCCTGCTTTCAAATCATTGGGTCTATACCTAGAAGTGGGAATATCAGATCATATGGTAATTCTACACTTAACTTTCTGAGGAATTTCCAAACTGTCTTCCACCGGTAGGCTGCACATTCCTACCACCAATGAATGAGTGTTTCTATTTATCTACATCCTCTCCAACAACTGGAATTTTTGCTTTTTTAAAAATAACATCCCTTCTAATTGGGGTGAAATGGTATCTCATTGTGGTTGTGATTTGCATTTCCCTAATGGCTAAAGATGTTGAGGATCTTTTCACATCGTTTTTGTCCATTTGTATATCTTTGTTGGAGAAATATCTATTCAAGTCTTTTGCCCAATTTTTACTTGGGATCTTTGTCTTTTTGTTGTTGAGTTAAAGGATTTCTTTAGTATTCTAGATAATAAACCCTTACAGGATATGTGGTTGCCAAGTATTTTCTCCCATTGTATAGGTTGTCATTTTACTGTCATGAAAAAGCCCTTTGATGCACAAAAGTTTTTAATTTTGATGAGGTGCTACTTATCTGTTTTTTCTTTTGTTGCTTGTGCTTTGGGTATAAAATCTAATAAATCGTAGTCTAACACAAGGTCCTGAAGATGCTTCCCTACATTTTCTCCTAGGAATTTGTAATTCTGGCTCTTATATATAGGTCTATGATCCATTTATGTTGATTTTTATATATGGTGTGATTTTTATATATGGTTTCATTCTTTTGAAAACAGAGATCCAGTTTTCTCAAAACCATTTGTTGAAGAGACTATTCTTTCTCAATTGACTGGTCTCTTCCTGTTGTCAAAAATCAGTTACCCATAAATGTGAAGGCTCTCTTTTCGATTTCATAGGTCTATATTTCTGTCCGTGTGCCAGTACTATGCTGTATTGATTGCTGTGGCTTTGTAATAAGGTTAAAGATTGGGAACTGTGGGTCTTTCACCTTCTTCATTCTTCTTTTTCAAGGTGACTTTCACTATTCTGGGCTGTTTACCCTTCCATATAAATTTGATGATTGGCTTTTTCATTTCTGCCAACAAGGTTTTTGGAATTTTGATTGGGATTGTGTTGAATCTGTAAATCATTTGGGTAGAATTGACATCTTAACAATATTCAATCTTCTAATGCATGAACACAGACTATCCTTCCATTAATTTAGGTCTTCTTTGATTTCTTTTAGCAATGTTTTCTAGTTTTCTGTGAAACCTTTACAGTCTTGGTTAGACTTCTTCCTTTTGATGGTTAGGTTCATGTGTTTGCTAAAGCTGCCAGAAATGAAATATACCAGAAATGGATTGGCTTTTACAGTGGGGGAGTGGCTGGTATTAGTTCACAAATTTGCAGTTCTAAGGCCATGGAAGTGTCCAAACTAAGGCATCAACAAGAGGATACATTCATTGAAGAAAGGCTTATGGCATCTGGAACCCCTCTGTCAGCTGGGAAGGCACATGGCTTGTGTCTGCTGGTCCTTTGCTCCCAGGTTCTGGTTCCAAATGGTTTCTCCAAAATGTCTCTGGGCTTCTGTCTCTCTTAGTTTATCTCTCTCTGCTCCTGTGCATCCTTCCTTGTTCTTACAGACCATTTCTCTCCAAGCATCCGGGGGTCCTCTCTTAGCTTCTCTGGCACGAACTCTGGGCTTCTGTCTTAGCTTAGCATCTCCAAACATCTGGGTCTTTTTCAGCTCTCCTCATTCAGGTTTCAACGTCTGTCTCCAAAATGTTTTTCAGGGTGTTTTCTCTCTAGTGTCTCTCAATGTCTTCAAAATGTCCTTGCCTTTTAGCCTTTCAGAGAGGATGCCAGTAAACTAATTAAGACCCACCTTGAATGAGTGGGGTCACATTTCCATGGACATAATATAATCAACAGTTCCCACCCACAATTGAGTGGGTCACATCTCTGTGGAATTAACCTAATCAAAAGATCTCACCCACAATAGTTTTGCCCCCACAAGATTGCATTAAAGAACATGGCTTTTTATGGGGGTACATAACAGATTCAAACACCACAGCAATGTTTTCTAGTTTTCTGTGAAACTTTACATCCTTGTTTAGGTTTCTTCTTTGTGATGCTTAGGTTCATTTGTCAACTTGGCCGCATAATGGTGCCCAGTTGTTTGTTCAGGCAAGCACTGGCCTAATTGTTACTGTGAGGGCATTTCATGGATTCAAATTATCCATAAGTTGATTGTATCTGTGAATATAATTACATCTACAATCAACTGATAAGATTGCCTTCAGCAGTGAGAGACATCTCATCCAATCAGTTAGAGGCTTTAAAAGCAGAAGTGATGATTTCAGCAGTCAAAAGAGAGAATTTTCATCTCTACTTCAGTCAGCCAGCTTCTCCTGGGGAATTCATCAAAAACCTTCACCAGAGTTTCCAGCTTGCAGCCTGCCCTGTGGTATTTGGGCTCATGCATCCCCACAGTTGCATGAGATGACTTTACAAAATCTCATAATGTTTACACATATCTCCTGTTGGTTCCATTTCCCTAGAGAACCCGGACCAATACATGCCATCTATAAAAATGTTTATAAATATATAAATCATGCCTTCCATATAAATTTGATGATTGGCTTTTTCATTTCTGCCAACAAGATTGTTGAAATTTTGATTGGGATTGTGTTGAATCTGTAAATCATTTGGGTAGAATTGACATTGTAACAATATTTAGTCATCCAATTCATGAACACAAAATACCCTTCTATTAATTTAGGTCTTCTTTGACTTCCTTTAGCAATGTTTCTTAGTTTTCTGTGTTCAAGCCCTTTATATCCTTGGTTTGATTTATTCCTAGATATTTTATTCTTTTAGTTGCTGTTGTAAATGGAATTTGATTTCTTGATTTCTTCTTCTAATTGTTTATTGCTGGTGTATTGAAACACTACTGAGTTTTGGGTGTTGCTCTTGTATGTCACCACTTTGCTGAATTCATTTATCAACCATAGGAGCATTGTTGTGGAATTTTCCATGTTTTCTGTATGTAGGATCATGTCACCTACAAATAGGGAAAGTTATACTTCCTTTCCAATTTGGAGGTCTTTTATTTCTTTTTATAGCCTAATTGTTTTGGCTAGAAATTCCAGTACAGTGTTGAATAATAGTGGTAAAAGTGGGCAATCTTGTCTCATTCCTCATCTTAGAGGGAAAGCTTTCAGTCTTTCACCATTGAGTATGAGGTTACCAGTGGGTTTTTTATATATGCCCTTTATCGTGTTGAGGAAGTTTCCTTCTATTCCTAGCATTATAAGTGTTTGGGGTCAAGAAGGGGTGCTGGATTTTGTCAAATGCCTCTTCTGCATTAATTGAGATGATCATGTTGGTTTCCTCCTTTATTCAGTTAATGTGGTGTATTACATTGACTTTCTTATGTTTAACCACCCTTGCATACCTGGGATAAATCCCACTTGATCATAGTGTATAATTCTTTTAGTGTGCTGTTGGATTCTGTTTGTTGGTATTTTGTTGAGGATTTTTGAATCTATATTATAAGAGCTATTGCTCTGTAATTTTCTTTTCTTGTGGTATCTTTATCTGGCTTTGGCATGAGGGTAATTTTGGTCTGGTAGAATGAATTAGGGAGTGTTTCCTCCTCCTCAATTCTTTAGAAGAGTTTGAGCAGGATTGGTGTTAATTCTTGGAATGTTGATAAAATTCCTCTGTGAAGCCATCTGGTCCAGGACTTTTCTTTGTTGGGAGGTATTTGATTACTGATTCATTTTCTTTATTAGTTATTGGTTTGTTGGGATATTCTGTTTCCTCTTGAGTTAGCATGGATGGTTTATGTGCTTCTAAGAATTTGTCCATTTCATCTAAGTTATCTAATTTGCTGGCATATAGTTGTTTATGGTATCTTCATATAGTCCTTTTTATTTCAGTGAGGTTGACAGTAATGCCCCTTTTTCATTTCTGATTTTAGTTATCTCTGTCCTCTCTCTTTTTTCCTTCATCATTCCATCTAAAATTTTGCCAATTTTAATGCTCTTTCCAAAGAAACAACTTTTGGTCTTGTTGATTATTTATTTTTATTCTCTATTTCTTTATCTCCACTCTAATCTTTGTTATGTCCTTCCTTCTGTTTGATTTCAGTTCAGTTTGCTCTTCTTTTCCTATTTCTCCCTGTTTTGAAGTTAGACCTCTGATTTGAAATTTTTCTTCTTTTTAATGTAAGCATTTAGAACAATGAATTTCCCTCTCAGCATTGCCTTTGCTGTATCCTATAAGATTTCAATGTCATATCTTCATTTTCATTCACCCCAAGATATTTTCTAATTTCCCTTGTTATTTTCTCTCTAACCCCTTGGCTGTTTCAGAAAATGTTTACATTCTACGTATTTCTGAATTTTTTTTCTCTATTATTGATTTCTAACTTCATCCCATTGTGATAGGAGAACATATATGACTTCAAAATTTTTGAATTTAGTGAGACTTGTGACCTAAGTTATCATCTATCCTTGAGAATGATCCATGTGCATTTGTGAAGAATGTGTATTCTGTTGCTGCTGGGTGAATTGTTTTATACATGTCTGTTAGGTTTAGTTGGTTAAAGTATCATTCAAGTCTTCTATTTTCTTATTGATCAGCTGTCTAGATGTTCTATCTATTTTTTAAGTGATGTATTAAAATCCTCTACTATTAATGTAAAATGGTCAATTTCTCCTTTCAAATTTGTCAGTATTTGCTTCATATATTTTTGGTATCTGCTGTTGGGAACATATATATTTACATTGTTATGTCTTCTTGTTGAATTGACCCCTTTATCTGTATATAATACCTCTCTTTGTCCCTCTTAACAGTTTTTGACTTAAATTCTATTTTATCTGATACTGCTATAGCTACCTAAGCTCTCTTTTGGTTACTACTTTCAAGGATATTTTTTTCCATCCTTTCACTTTCAACCTACTATGTCTTTGAACTTAAATGAGTCTCTTGTAAGTAGTATATAGTTGGGTCATGCCTTTTTATCCATTCTACCAATCTCTGCCTTTTGATGGGGGAGTTGAATCTACTTACATTTAAAGTCACTAATGATAATGCAAGACTTTCTTCTGCCATTTTATTATTTAGTACTTGTAATTCTTATACCATTTTTGCCCCTCAATTCTTCCATTAATGCTTCCTTTCCTATTTATCTGATTTTTTGTATTGTACCATATTGAGTCCCTTCTCATTTCTATCTGGGTATATTTTTCATATAGTTTCCTTGTGGATACCGTAGGTTTAAAATTTAACATACCAAATATATAATAATTATATTTGATTTGATACCAACTTGATTTCAATAGCATATATGTACACGTTCCTATAACCCCCATCTCTCCATCTTTTTTTGTACTTGTTAGAAATTATATCTTTGTACATTTTATGTCCAAGACCATAGTTTTATCCTTACTTTTTATGTATTTCCATTTTAGCACCTGTAGGAAGTAAGAAGTGGAGTTACTTACCAAAAAATATAATACAATAATACTGACATTTATAATTACACATATGGTTGCCTTTACCAGAGGTTTTTATTTCTTCATGCTGCTTTGAACCACTGTCTCATGTCCTTTCCTTTCATTCTGAAGAATTGTCTTTAGCATTGCTTGTAGGGCACATCCAGTGGCGATGAACTCCCTCACCTTTTGTTTATCTGAGAATGTCTTAATCTCTCCATTATTTCTGAAATATTGTCTTGCCAGATACAAAATTCTATTTGGCAATTGTTTTCTCTCAGCCCTTTAAGTATTTCAACCCATTGCCTTCTTGCCTCCATGATTTCTGATGAGAAATCAGCAATCTATCTAACCAGGACTCCCTTGTACATAACACATTTCAGAACTCTCTCCTTGTCTTTTGCATTTGACATTTAGATCATATGTGATGAAGCATATTTTTTCTTCAAGTTTATCTTGTCTGGTATTCCCTGAGCTTCTTGGATGTGCATATTCACATTTTTTGCTAAGTTTGGGAAGTTTTCTGTCATTATTTCTTTGAATGTTCCTTCTGCCCATTTCTTTCTTTCTTCTCCTTCTGGGACTCCCATAATACATATATTGGTAGATGTGATGGTGTCTCAGAGGTCTCTTATGCTATTTTGCATTTCATAATTCAGTTTTCTCTCTGTTCTTCATCCTGACTCATTTCAATTGCCTTGTCTTCATGTTAACTGATTCTTTCTTCTACCAACTTTAATCTGCTGTTGAAATCCTCCTGGAAATTTTTCATTTCAGTTATTGTGGTTTTCAATTCCAGTAGTTCTGTTGATTTCTTTTTAAAATTTTTATCTTTTCATTGAGATTTTCATATTGTTCACTTGTTTTCCTGATATCCTTTAATTCTTTCTCTGTATTTTCCTTCATCTACTTGAGCACGCAGAAGATCATTTTTTAAAAAAATCTTTGGTATGTCCACATTCTGGTCTTCTTTGTTCATGTTTTCTGGATTTTTATCCTCTTCATCTTCCTTTGGATGGGCTGTCATTTCCTTTTTCTTTGTCTTGTAACCTTTGTTGCATGCTGTACATTTTAATATTTTAAAATGTTAACTCTGGGACCCATTCGCTCATATGTCTGTTTCTTGCATTTTTATCCCACTGATGTTATGATAGAGATTTTCTTGAATGTCAGGAGCTAAGCAAACAAAACTAAGAAAACCTAAACAAAAACACCCTTCTCTGTCTTTGCAAATTGACTTTGTATTGGCTAGTGCTCTATTGGAGTTCAGCCCTACTATCAGAAGATCACCCAAAGGGAAATGCAAAGCACAGGGTCCTCCCTGACTTTTCCTGGGCTTGTGCTTGCTAATGGCCTTAAGAGTTCCCCTGTTTGCAAGAGTTTGAATACCCCCTCTACTCCCTATGAAACATACCTACTCCCAATCTGTTTTTTTAAACACAGTTTTATTGAGATATATTCACACACACTACAGTCATCCACACTGTCCAATCATTCACTGTACCCATCATATAGTTGTGCATTCATCACCAAAATCAATTTTGAACATTTTCCTTACTCCAAAAAAAAAAAAAAAACAATAAAAATAAAAGTAAAAAAGAACACCTAAAACATTCCATTCACCCAACCTACCCTATTTTTCATTTAGTTTTTGTTCCCATTTTTCTATTCATCTGTCCATATACTGGATAAAGGGAATGTGAGCCATGAGGTTTTCACAATCACACAGTCACACCATGTAAGCTACATAGTTATGCAATCATCTTCAAAAGTCAAGGCTACTGGGATGGAGTTTGACAGTTGCAGGTATTTCCTTCTAGCTATTCCAATACACTAAAAACTAAAAAGAGGTGTCTATGTAGCACATAAGAATGCCCTTCTGAGTGAACTCTCAACTCCATTTGAAATCTCTTAGCCACTGAAACTTTATTTTGTTTCATTTCACATCCCCCTTTTGGTCAAGAAGATTTTCTCAATCCCACAATGTCAGGTCCAGGCTCATCCCCAGGAGTTATGTCTCACGTTGCCAGGGAGATTTACACCCCTGGGAGTCAGGTCCCACTTAGTGGGGAGGGCAGTGAGTTCACCTGCCCTGTGGGCTTAGTGAGAGGGAGGCCATATCTGAGCAACAGAGGTCCTCTGGGGGAGACTCTTTAGGCACAAATGTAAGTAGACTTCCTCGCTGGGTTTTTCACTTCAGGTCTTGATGCAGTTAAACCTTTGCCCCAGGATGCCCATCGTTATTATTTCTTACACTGCTTGTGTTGTCTGAAGTTGATTTAGCCTGGAGGGCCAATTTTGGAGGGGGACAGAGAGTAGTTTTCCAAGTCAGTCGTTCCCAGCCAAATAAAACCAGGGACCCACAAAAGGAGCACTGGCTGGCCAGCTCCAAACTTCCCTTGGGAGGAGATGTAGGAGGAGCCAACAAGGGAGCCACAAGCTTCTTCCACAGCTCTTGACTTGGCCTCTGCCCAGAAAATGTGACCCTTCTCCCAACCTCCACAGCTCTGAGGAAGCATATCATCTTTAAGTGTCCCTAACCACCTTTGTCCAGGGTGGGCTGGAACAACAGCCAACCTCAGAGCCGGGCCCCAGGATCCAAAGTATGTAATCAAAATTAATGATCAGCTGTCAGAATATGTCCTCCTAGATCTTGGGGGACTGGATTTGTATGTCCGTCTCTGGCACCAGCAAGATATGCCAGGGCCCGGGCCCCATTACTGCCTGCAACGAGAGTGGGGAACAGGTGATGTTTTCCACTGTGTGGAGAGAGCAATTTACTGGTTATTTATCACAATTTACCAGCCTCTTCCGCCCGCTCATCCCTGGATGCTGTACAGTGTTTTACTGGATTCCAGAGTTTCAAAATAGTTGATTCAAACAGACTCTGCCTATTTAATGGCTGTTCTGGTAGAAGGACTGTTTCCTGGAGCTCTCTATTCTGCCATCTAACCACAATCTCCTCTCTCTTTCCTCCCCCAAGTAATTCAGTTCTGATAAAATAAATAAGGTTGTGATTAAGGTTGATTTGGTTCCATAGGGCTAGTCAGTTGTCACAACATCATTTACTGACTAATCCATCATTTCTCCACTGACTGATAATGCCAAATTTCGTAAATTAAATTCCTCCATGGTCTTGCTTTTCTTTCTGAACTCTTTTTCCTGATGGCCTGTGTATTCATGTGCAAGTACCAGATTGTTTTAATTATTGTAAGTTTATAACCTGTTTTACCATTTGTTAAAAAATTCTTCTTTTACAGATTTGTTCTGGCTATTTTCAAATATTTATTTTTCATCTGAAATTTGGAATAATCTTGCCTAATTTAAAAATTTAAAAGAAACATTCTTTTACTTTTTTTGAAATATGATAGTTTAATTTAGGAAGAATTAACATTTTTAATATATTGAGTCCTTCTAAGCAAGAACACAGTTGGTCTTTTCATTGAGTCTAGTGTTCTTCTGTGTCTCTCAACAAAACCTGAAAGTTTTCTTTATATAGGTGTGGCACATTTCTCATAGTTTTTCTTTATTATTTCTTATTTCTTGTTGCTCTTTTAAATAGGATACTTTTTTCCATCAGTGTTTAGTGCTTGTTTGTCCATAGGGAATCTGTATTATAACTAGATATCTTACTGACTTCTTTCTTTTCTTTAAAATATTTTTCACTCGATCCTCTTCAGTTTTCCAAGTTTAAAAGCAATCACATGTAAAAGTAATTATTTTGCCTCATCTAGTAAATGCTATACATACCTTCATTCCTTCTCTTGCTAAATTGCATTAGCCTGAATTTCCAGAGTAATGCTAAATAAAAGTGTTGATGGGGACATTCTTTTCTTATTTCCTAGTCTAATAGAATTGCTTCTAGTGAAATTAACGAAAACACTTTGTATATAAAATGAACCATAATATCATATATATAAAATAACAAGAAAGTTTCTCCTTTTTCTTTTAATGTAGATAATTCTATTAAAATATTTCCTTATAGCAAAACATCCTTTTATTGTGGTACATTTTACTTATACTGAGCTGCAGAATTGTATTTGTAAGTAGACAAAGAAATATTTTATTTGTGGATTTTACAGTGACATTCTGGAGGGATTGATTTGTAGTTTTCTATTTTTGTGCCATCTTGGTCAAGTTCTATTGTCAAATTATGCTGATTTTGCAGGCAGAATTTGGAAGAGTTCTTTCTCTCTTTATGGTTGAGGGCAGTTCACATAGTTTTGGAATTTTGTCATGATTATATTATTACATTTACCTCTGAAACCATTTCTGCCAGACAGCTTTCTTGAGGTAGATGTTTGAAATTTCTGTTTCCTGAAAAACAAGCTATCATTTGATTCAGGTGTCATTTATTTGCATAATGCCAAAGAAAGTATGTTATAAGTCTTTGAGTTCCATCATTATTGAGGTTTTTATCTGCTTTCATTTATAATTCTGTGCTGGCTCTTTTTTTTTTACCTGATTAGATTACATTAACTTCATCTATTTTATAGACCTTTGAAAATGATTGGCTTTTAGATATAATTTTAATTAGGATAAAAGGCAAAGATGATATAATAAAAGGACCTGGAAGTACAGTGGCTTAAACAAGATAGAAGTTTCTTGCTCTTTCATTTAACAGTTCAGCTAGTGCAGAAGGTGCAGATTCTGTTTCACAAGGTCATTCAGGGACCCAGTTTCTTTCCCTGCAGCAACACCCATCCCAAGGGGAGTCTTTATCTGTTTGGTCAAAGTGGGATCCTTGCCAAGTCTGCATTCCAGAATGAAGAAGTGGAAAAGGGAGGAAACAAGAGGCAAGAGGTTTCCTTTAAATAAGTGCCATAGAAGGGGCACTCATCATTTCTGCTCACTTTCATTAGTGAGGGCTTAATCATATGGCTCCCAGAGCTATAGAAAAGAACGGAAAATGTGGTCTCTGCAGCACTACGATGCACCCAGCTAAACTCTATCACCACAAAAGAAGGTGAAAATAGACTGAGGGATGCTTGCAGTATACAACAGATCAGCTACCCACAATTTAACATCACCCTGCTAATCTTTTAGCCTACCTCCTACAAATGAAGCCTGCCTGTGATTGTTTCTGCACCTTAACCATACATTAAACTGGTCCAGAGATGCCAATACAGAATGCCTGCATGCACCTTGAGCTTATTTTTCCAAAGAAGAGAGTAGATATTGTTCTTGTAGAATGAACAACCTTTTTAAAAGAATCCCAAGTACTGCATGAGATCTACAAAGGCTTGTGTTTGTTTTCTCTTACCCTGGTCCAATTTTCAAGCTTTGCTTCAGAGTTGTGTCTCTTTCTGAGTTTTGTCTAGTTTGGAAACTTTTCTGTTTTTGTTTTTTTTTTTATTGCTCAAGTTAATTTTTTTTTATTGAGATTGTTCACATACCATACAATTATCCAAAGATCCAAAGTGTACCATCAGTTGCCCATGGTACTATCGTAGAGCTGTGAATCCATCACCACAACTAATTTTTTTTTCAATTTTTAGAATATTTTCATTACTCCAGAAAAGAAATAAAGACAGAAAGAGGAAACTCAAATCCTCCCATATCCCTAACCAACCCCCCTCCATTACTGAATCATAGTTTTGGTATAGTACATTTGTTACTGTTGATGAAAGAATGTTAAAATACTACTAGCTGTAGTATATAGTTTGCAATAAGTATATATTTTTTCTTATACGCCCCTCTATTATTAACTTCTAGTAATAGTGTCATACATTTGTTCTAGTTCATGAGAGGGATTTCTAATATTTGTACAGTTAATCACAGACATTGTCCACCACAAGATTCACTGTTTTATATTCCCATCTTTTAACCTCCAACTTTCCTTCTGGTGATGTACATGACTCTGAGGGATGCTTGCAGTATACAACAGATCAGCTACCCACAATTTAACATCACCCTGCTAATCTTTCAACCACATTCACAGACCATTCATCACAGTTAGTTATTCTCACAACATGCTACCATCACCTCTGTCCATTTCCAAACATTTAAGTTCACCCTAGTTGAACCTTCTTTGGCCCTGTTCTATATCCTGCTAACTTATATTTCATGTCTATGAGTTTAAATATTATAATTAGTTCATATCAGTGGGACCCTGCAATATTTGTCCTTATGTGTCTGTCTTATGTCACTTAATATAGTGCCTTCAAGGTTTCTTCATCAACCCATTTTTTTAAGATGGTTTAGTTCACACACCATACATTCCATCCTAAGTAAACAATCGATGGTTCCCTGTATAGTCATGTATTTATGTATTCACCACCATCACCTCTATCTATATAAGGACATCTCCATTTCTTCTGCAAAGAAGGAGGAAGAGTCAAAGAAGGTAGAAAGACAAAAAAAAAAAAAAAAAAAAAGAAAAGAAAAGAAAAAGAAAGATACAAAACAAAACAAAACATGACAGCTAGGAAGCAGCAAAAAGAAAGATAACATTAAACTAAAGTAGAATAAAGAGTCAGACAACATCAATAATGCCAAAAGTCCCATACCCTTCCCCATGTCCCTGCCATATGCATTTAGCTTTGGTATATTGCCTTTGTTATATTAAAGGAAGCATAATACAATGTTTCTGTTAATTATAGTCTCTAGTTTGCATTGATTGTATTTCCCCCCCAATCCCACCCTATTTTTAACACCTTGTAGTGTTGACATTCATTTATTCTGCCTCATGTAAAAACATATTTGAACCTTTTATCACAATTGTTGAGCACTCTAGGTTTCACTGAGTTACACAGTCCCAGTCTTTCTTTCCTCTTTCCTTCTGGTGTCGCACATGCTCCTAACCTTACTCTTTCAACCATACTCACAGTCATCTTTGTTCAGTGTACTTACATTACTGTGCTACTATCTCCCAAAACTGTGTTCCAAACTTCTCACTCCTGTCTTTTCCTTTCAGTCTGTAGTGCTTCCTTTAGTGTTTCCTGTAGAGCAGGTATCTTGTTCACAAAGTGTCATTGTCTGTTTGTCTGAGAATATTTTAAAGCTCTCCCTCATATTTGAAGGACAGTTTTGCCAGATATAGGATTCTTGGTTTGTGGTTTTTCTCTTTCAGTATCTTAAATATATCACACTACTTCCTTCTTGCCTCCATGGTTTCTATTGAGAAATCCACACATAGTCTTATCAAGCTTCCTTTTTATGTGATGGATTGCTTTTCTCTTGCTGCTGTCAGGACTCTCTCTTTGTCTTTGACATTTGATAATCTCATTGTTAAGTGTCTTGGCATAGGTCTATTCAGATCTATTCTGTTTCGGTTATGCTGTGCTTCTTGAATCTGTAATTTTATGTCTTTCATAAGAGATGTCAACTTTCATTGATTATTTCCTCTATTATTGCTTCTGCCCCTTTTCCCTTCTCTTCTCCTTCTGGGACACCAATGATATGTACATTTCTGCATTTCATGTTGTCAATGAATTCCCTGAGACGTTGCTCATGTTTTTCCATTCTTTTCTCTATCTGTTCTTTTGTATGTAGGCTTTCAGTTGCCTTGTTATCCAGTTCCTGAGTGTTTTCTTCTGCATCTTGAGATCTGCTATTGTATGTCTCCATTGTGTCTCTCATCTCTTGTGTCTTGCCTTTCATTTCCACAGATCCTGCCAGTTGTTTTTTCAAACTTTTGATTTCTACCTTATGTATGCCCAGTGTTTTCGTTACACACTTCATCTCTTTTGCCATATCTTCCATAAACTTTTTGAATTGATTTAGCATTAGTTGTTCAAATTCCTGCATCTCAGTTGAAGTGTGTGTTCCTTTGACTAGGCCATAACGTCATTTTCCTTGGTGTAGGTTGTCATTTTCTGTTGTCTAGGCTTCTGGTTTCCTTGGTTACCCCAATCAGGTTTTCCCAGATCCGAACAGGCTCAGGTCTCAGAAGGAGGCAATGGTATCATGTCTCCCTGAGGGTGTGTCTTAGAAGATTGAAGCACCCTGTGAGGCCTCAAGTCACTGTGCTTTTCTGCCCAGCAGGTAGCACTTGTCAGCCTTTAGCTCCAGACTGGTGTAAGGAGGTGTGACCCATGGCTGTTTTACCCCAGGCTCTAGGGTTTGGTTCTGAATGGAAAGTGGGTAGTAGAGCTTGGCACCACCTCTTTCCTCTCAGGAAAGAACAACCCCTCCACCCTAGGGAGACGTCGTTAGCATTTGAATAATCTCTCTGCCTGTGCTATCGCCATACTTGTCTGGGTTGGAGCGCTGGGAACTGAAAGTGGCTGAGGCTTTCTCTACTGAGCCAATAAATGGACAGAAATCTCCCTTTCACAGCCAGTTCATGGCCACCCTCAGTTTCACCCATCGGCCAGAGGCAGCACACAGTCCTCTGGGCTCCCTCACCGTCCCAGAGAAGTCCTCTGGCTCTCCAAGGTCAGCCATCACCAGAAGCCTCTGTCTGCTTGTTGGTAATTCATAGCTTGTGTTGAGCAGTCCACATCTGTTAATTAAAACCACAGTTGGAGCTCAGCTGAGCTATATTCACCTGTTCAGAAAGTGCTGCTCTCTATCACAATGAGGCTTTGCAGTTAGGGCCATGGGGGGAGGGGGCTCCTGGCTCAAGTCTGCAGTTTTTACTTACAGATTTTATGCTGCAATCTCAGGCATTCCTCCCAATTCAGGTTGGTGTCTGATAAGTGGAAGGTCATGGTTGTCCCCCCACAGCTATTCCAGATTATTTACTAGTTGTTCCTGGTTGTTTCTTAGCTGTTCCAGGGGGACTAACTAGCATCCATGCCTCTCTATGCCGCCATCTTAGAGCCTCCCTCTCCATGTTAATTTTAACCACTTTCATAAAGAAGAGTGGGCCAGGAATACCTTTCCCAACAGGAAATAAGCTGAATATCTTGTTCCTAAAGTCCATTTTAATTCCAAATATATTTTATATTTGAATATTTCCAAACATTTGGTTCTCCTTATGTATCAGTCAGGGTAGGTTAGGTTACACACAGTTACAGCTGTCCCCAAATATCTCATTGGCTTAAAACAACAAGGAGTTTTCCTTCCTTAGTCACTTTGCATGGGTATCGTAGATTGGCAGGGACCCAGGCAGGCTCATGTGGCAGTCACATCTAAATATTGCTATTTGCCATATGAGATTAAAAAAAAAAAAGCAAATGCAGCTAAGTACATACTGATTCTCAAATCCTGTGGCCACACCTAACTTCAAGTGGGTAAGGAAATACAATCCTATCACATTCTCTGAGGGAACAGCACTAATGACTCCCCAACACAGATTCCCCTTAAGGTTCCCCTGGGTTCACAGCCTGGGTTTACAGAAAAATCTGGTCTCACATCTTTTTCCATTCTGGTGTTCCTTTGTCCCTTTACTACTTGGTTCCAGGTTCTCAAGAGGTCCCACTCCCCACCCAAGCCCACTTGGTTGATAAGATGCACATCAACATCTCTAGGTCTCATTGTTTTCCCAGACAAAAACCCTTGTTTTATAAATCTGATTCCCAGAATGTTTGTCACATGGTAAGCAGGGGAGATCTTTCAGGTCTTCTGAGTTTTGTTGCTTCTTGCTTAAGAACATGCAATAGGTGATTCTGTTTAGTTACTAATAATGTATCAATATTCATTCATCAATTGTACCAAATGTACCACACTAATGCCAGATTTTATTAATAGGAGAAACTATGCAGGGTTGGGTATGGGGTGTGGGGGAAGGCAATATATAGGAACTCTGTACTTTATGTGTAATTTTTCTGTAAGCCTACAACTATTATTAAAAATAAAGTTTATTAAAAATGTAATCTGAATTTAGAATTTTTGGAAATGGCCCTATGGGAGAAAGGGGGTGTAGGGTGGTAAACTGTATTCCAAGTATGAGGTGTTGTCTGAAGGAGACCATCCATGGGGCCAGTGCATCAAGAAATGATTTTTCATGTGCGTGGCTGTGTCTGGAGTAATTTGCCAGTCCAGATTATAACCAGGAGATGTTTCAGTCAGATAAAGTCAGCCCCAGTTTCCTTCTCCTCCACTATTCACAATATATTTTCACCTTGGTTTTATTTTCTATTCATATTTAACTTTGTTACATGTAGGCTCTTGTGTTGCAAATACTCAGTAAACTTAAATATGATGCCTATAAATCCCATTTCATATTCTGCACAAAACCCCTAATTCAAATACCAGCTTCCCCTTAAAGTCTAGGATAGGTCCACTGTAGAGGATCTGTGCGGTTGACTTTACAAAGGGATGAAAATCAGGCCAATAAAAATGTCTACACTTCTCTTAACTTGAGGCCAGTTCAGGAGCATAAATTAATCCTGACCTTCGGTGAAGCAGTATTTCAGCTGAGACTGAAAGAGCTTCTTGTCAATGCATTTATGTATCTAAGCGCTCTTGGCTATTAAAAAAAAAGTCAGTCCCTGGCACTACTGGAAAAAAAACATCAGCATGCAGACCTAGGAAGCACACTGGATCATGTGGATCCTCACAGACCTGGAAGTCCTTATGACAGCAACCAAAACGTTGCTGTGTCTGATATTTGTGGCCATCTGGGCTGAAGGGGCTTGGTTGGAGGTAGAACACTGTTTGGCCCCTCTGGGCCTTGGTCAGTCATTGGAATCACAGTGACCGATCAGACCCATTCTTCTGTTGGGACGATTCTTTGAGCCCTGCTACCAACAACAGAGAAACTGTCAGGCTCCTATTAGTAATGGAACATAAACTGAGAGTTCATACACAACTCAGCTTTGAGAATATTAGTTTCTTTAAATACAATATTTTCAATTGCAGTTCTTAGAAAAGACAAAGAAAACTTTAGATGGAAGGGAAAATTTTTAATTTTAGGATTTTAAGAGACAGTATGCCTTAGTGGTCAAAAGCACAGCTCTGGAACCAGATTGCCCTATTCAAATTTCAGCCATGCTTCATAATGTTGGACAATTTACTTAACCCTCTGTGCCTCAGTTTTCTTATCTGAAAATTGAGTGTAATAATTGTACCTATCCCATAAGATTGTTTAAAAATTAAAATGAGTTAACACATGTAAAACCTTTAAAATAGTAAGTGGTTGATACATATTAGCCATTATTTTTATTATTGTTGTTTACCACATGTAGGACAAGAAGCAGACTAATGACATGGTTATAGTTTGATTTCCTGCTAGCACTACATATAGTTTGTCTTTCTTGAATTTCAAAACAATGCCATGATGTAAATATTGTCCATGTGTTCATTTAACCTAACTTGTTTGCTTCATTCATTTATTCAGCACATATTTGTTTTAGGCAAGAGGGTGAATTCAAAACCTGTTAACTCCCTCTTGGTGGAAGCAGATATCTGCTGTTTTAGTTTTGCCTTCTCTCATATTTCATGTAAATGAAACCATACATTATGTAGTCTTTTGTGTCTGGCTTCCTTCATGTAGCATAATGCTTTTGAGATTCTTGCATCTTGTGTGTATCAGTGGTCTGTTCTTTGTTCTGCTATGTAGCATTTCATTGTAGGGATTTACCAGTTTGTTTATTAATTTTGAGTGACTGATATTGTAACAGATTTATTGAGGTATAATTTACATTCCATAAACTGCATTATGTTTAAAGTTACAAATTAATAAGTTTTGATAAACAAATACACCCATGATATCATCACCATAATCAAGAATGAATATATCCATTACCTCCAATTTCTCCCTTTACCCTTCTCCACTCCCTGTCCCTAGGCAACCATCAATTAGCTTTCTGTATTTTCTAGAATTTTATGTAATGTAATCAGACAATATGTCCTTGTTTTTTTGGTCTGGCTTTTTTCACCCAGAATGAAAGCATGTGTCTATTCAAAGACTTTTACATGAGTGTTCATAGCTGCTTTGTTTATAACTGCCAGAAACAGGAAGCAAACCAAATGTCCATTAATAAGTGAACTGATAAGTATGTGGTAAGTCCACATAATGAAATACTATTCAGCAGTAAAAAGGAATGAAGTATTGAAACAATGTTACAACATGGATGAATCTCTGAATAATTATGCAGAGTGAAAGAAGCCAGACAAAAAAAGTAGATACTGTAATATTCCATTTATATAAATTCCAGAAAATGCAAACTAAAGTGACAGAAAATGGATCAATAATTGTCTAAGGATGGGGGTGCTAAGGAGGGATAGAAGGGGATGATTACAAGAGGATATGAGGAATGTTTGGTTGGTGATGGATATGTTCATTATCTTGTTTCTGATGATGGTTTCATGAATGTATACATATGACAAAACTTACTAAATAGTACATTTTTAACATGTACATTTTATTGTATGCCAATTACATCTTAATAAAGATTCAGAAAAACAACAACAAGAACCAATTAGGAAATATTTACTGAATAAAATTGATTCAAAGAAGATCTATTGGAATATTTCAAAATTATATTAATTTTGATTAATTAACCCATGATTAATTAACCCATGATTGCCAGGTGCCAGGGTGAAGGGTGAGGAGGATTAACTGCAAAGGAGCATGAAGGAAGTTTGGGACAATGGAAATGTTCTATATCATGATTGTAATTGTGGTTACCTGCCTGATACATGTCAAAACTCACTGAAATGTATATTTAAAGTGGGTGAATTTTATTGTTTATAAATTATACTCCAACTGATGAAAAATCTATCACTCATAAATAGTGCCAGGCACCACTGTATGTGCTGGGGATACAGTGATCAACAAAACAGTCAGTGTACCTCAAGGGGTATACCTCAAGGTGACATGCAATAAACATGGAAACAAATAAATAAAGAAGATGAGGAAACTCAACAGGAGATATGTATGGTGAAGAGACTAAAACTGTCTAGTGTGTATATGTGTGTGTGTGTGTGTCTGTGTGTGTGCCTGTATCTAGAGGAGGTTGGCTCATCCTGAGTTCAGGGATGGCCTCTTTGAGGAGGAGACATTAAAACTGACACCTGAGTGACACGAAGGGGCAGAGCCTTCCAGACAGAGGAATCAGGTAGTACAAAGGGTGTGCTTGTCATGTTCAAGGGACAGGAAAAAGCCATTGTGGTTGAGCAACTGAGTGAGGGGGAGAGGTTGGCAGTATCTGGATCATGCAAGACCTCAAGATCTGTGAAGGGAAAACAAGATGGCCCCTGTCGTCCTTTCCTCTTCCAAGATTCTACCATGTTCGTGTTGTCAAGGTAATTCTATTGTAAAGTGCTTGAGATCAGTGGTCTTGCTTTTGTTTTTTCTAGGGCCCAGATGAGTTTGTATCTGATGCTTGGTTGAGAATTTGCTGATTAATTTATCTGCTCATAGTGTGAATTATACCTAAAGTACACTAGATTCGTTTTCTTTGAAAACTATTTTATGCTCTTTCTTGGATTGAACTCATTATTCCTCCCCTTCACACTCAGACATGCTTTGACTTTAAGGATTTGATGTCCCCTGCATCACTGTTACTTTTGAATTCTGAAAGTTTTGCTCTTCATTATCTGACAGACAATGATATTTAGAAAGGAAAGCTGAGACTTTCTGGGGAAAGATCCCCTTAGATAACCAGATCCCTATAAAATATAGGCCCCATTTAATTGAAATTCACCAGACATATATTTGGCATCCACATGTGTCAGTTTCTGGCTAAGCCCTGGTGGCATTATGGCATTATGTCCTTGGGTTATAAACACAGGCTCTGGAGACAGAGTGCTGGGTTCAGGTCCTGACTCTACCAATTATTAGGTATAGGATTTAGGGCAAGTTATCTAACCTGACTTGTCTTACATTTCCTTTTCTGTAGAATGGTGATGATAATAAAACTTTGTTGGTGGTGAGAATTACAAGACATATGTAAAGCACTTGGAACAATGCCTGGCACTTTTCAAGTAAGCATTCTAAAATTTCTCAATGGTCATTAAACATTTGAGATGCTCGTGTTGAACTCAAGGATCCCAGATAATGGCAGGGGCCCTCCAGAGGTGAGGGCCTGCCATTAGTGGATTTGCTCTGGGGCCTAGGGGCAGGGATGGGCAGGCTTGACCCAATATCAGCATGAGCTACGGCTGCACAGAAACAACTCTGCATGGTGGGACACCTCTGAGCAGTACTGACCTGAGCCCTCATTAGTTGCTCATCTTTTCACTTGCTGTTCGATTAAAATCATGGCAGGAAGAACTGGAGGTTAGGGTTTGTGTCAGTCCTTACTTCTCTATCATTACATTATACTAGCATCCTGGGACTAAGGTGATAGAAAGACAATTTTTTTAAAACCAGTAAATAACCTTCAAGCAGATAAAGAATTACTACACAAGGAATGGTGTATCGTTAATTATTCTGGGTCTCTACAGGGGATGGGAAGAAGTAGGTTTGACATTCCACAGGAGAAATAGAGGTTGGCTAATAGGGAGAATAGGTTATTAAACTCTGTAATATATGATTAAGGATAGTGGAGGATTCTCTTACTAGAAAAAAGAAATTTTGAATAGAGTAGGTAGTTGCCTGTCTGGAATGGTTAAGTCAGTCTTGTCTGGTGGCAGTGGACAGAATAGGGTTCCCAGTAGTCTGTGAATATGGTGAAATGGGCAGTGGACACCCAGTGGTATTCAACAGATGTTCTCTGAGCTAGAAGTGTGGAGTTCTGGGATACAGAACTAAACCAGATGGAGGCCCTGCTCTCAGTGAGCTCATCATATAGAGCCAAGTATCCAGCAGAAGCAAGGAATACTAGCGTGCAGAGTAGCCATGAAGTAGGAATTGAAGACCATGGAAACTGCAGGTGACTGTTTTCTATGTCAGACTTGAAAGCCTGGTAAATGTGCCCCAAGGCTTAGAGACTAAGCAGGAGTGTGCCCATGTAGCATGCCCAAATGGATGAGACACAACTTCCTGGTTGTGCCGGTTTGAATGTATTGTGTCCCCCAAATGCCATTGTCTTTGTGGTTTTGTGGGGCAGACGTTTTTGGTGCTGGTTGGATTTGCTTGGAATGTGCTCCACCCAGCTGTGGGAGATGATTCTGATGAGATGTTCCCATGGAGGCGTGGCCCCACCCATTCAGGGTGGGCCTTGATGGGTGGAGCTATATAAATGAGCTGACTCGGGGCGGGGAGGAAACTGAGTGCAGCTGGGAGTGATGTTTTGAAGAGGAAGAGGAGCAAGCTTGCTAGAGAGGAACATCCTGGGAGAAAGCCGTTTTGAGGCCAGAGCTTTGGAGCAGACGCCAGCTGCCTTCCTAGCTAGCAGAGGTTTTTCCGGACACCATTGGCCATCCTCCGGTGAGGTTACCCGATTGCTGAGGTGTTACCTTGGACTTTTCTGGCCTTAAGACTGTAACTGTGTAGCGAAATAAACCCCCGTTTTATAAAAGCCTATCCATCTCTGGTGTTTTGCATTCTGCAGCATTAGCAAACTAGGACACTGGTCCATGTTGAATAGGTCACCACGAGGGTGATTGCAGGTCTCTGGCCTGTGGACTTACGTCATAATGTTGGTCCAATCCTGGCAATTCTCTGTCCTACTGTCATCTCACAGTTATGGAAATTGAAAATCTAATATTCCTCACTCCCACCCTTCCACTCCTGTAAGCTTACTGTTCTGTAAGAAAGATTCATTAAAGATGATTTGCCATTGACAATCTGTGTGGCTCCAAGAATGAACAGTCCCAAAGAGGCCAGTCCCTCTCCTGGCAGGGGCAGAGAGGTGGTTGTTGGGGCACAGGCCTAGGAAACAAGCAGGCCCTGGAAACCCAGCTCTGTCACCTTCTAACCAGGCCTACTTAAGTAACCCCTCCAAGCCTCAGCTTCTACTTTGTAAGGAAACAAGGTATAGGATGGCACTTATTACAGAACTTAGCAAACAATAAGAACTCAATAAATCGTAGTTGTTTATATTATTGTTATCATTGTTCCATTTGCTAACAAAGTGAGAAGCATGGAATCTTTCCTTCCATCCAGTTTGGTTGTGGTGTCTGCTGATTCAGTCTTTGTGTGGGAGGAGTGTGACCAGCTCCCCCTAATTTGCCATAGGATATAAGATTCTTTCAAGCCATATCCTTGAAAGAAGAAGGTTTTGTGGGCATGCTTCTCTGTGCCCCAGCAATGCCTGGCTCTGGGAGAATGGACCCACAAAATAGGAGATCTGGTGAGTGAAAGGAGAGAAAAAAATGTGGAGCCTTGGGGATGTTAATATTTTATGTACACATTTAGTAATGAAACATGTTTCCTCATGTTGCTCTGTGTTTTTCTAATAACATTTAGTACCAATTGTGTTATTTTTTCCTGTACTACAAATCCTGTTATTGCTAGAAATACTTCACACCAGTATTATGCCTGTTTGTCTGCTTTAAAAAAAAAAAAAAAAAAAAAAAAAAAAAGACACTCCTGGACCATTAGGAAGCATCTAGAAAATGGAACAGTGTTTAAAATCCCAAATGTCATCTTCTGGACTCCCTCAGCAGAGTTTTTATCTGTTCTTGGTACTCTGTGAGCCATGTAATGCCTAGTTGCAACTTTTCCATTATTCAGGTGCACACAGATATCTCATCAGACAGACAGGTAGACAGACAGACTAAAAGAAATTCCTCTGGGAATGCTCTGCTTGGTTCCAGTGCTTCTTTAAGACCAGTTTCAACCACTGAGATGTTTCCCAACTTTCCCTCTGGGATTTCATCGTAGTCTCCTCCCCTACCTCTCCCTGCTGGGTCACGCACATCTTTCTTTCTCTCATACAACCCTTTTAATCCTGCAGCCAGACACAACGCTATCCCTTCTTTCTGGTAATTACAGTTTTCCTCCTGTAGCCCCCCAGTTCTTGTCCTCAGTACCCTAAAAATCAGTGGTTTGGGTAGAGCATGGAAAATCAGGAACATTTTATCCTGAGATGTATGTGTGCATGAGGGGGTGGGGGAGATGGTAAAAGGGAGCTCAGCCTAATGCAGGCAGCAGCCTTAGCTTCATATGCTCAGCCACAGATGGGGTGACACAGGATGTTTGTTCTCTGTCCAGCTACTCCTTCTGATAACATGTGGAACAAATGTCTCTTTTGGACCATGATGAGGTCGCATGGATAGTTCTGTAGCATTGTTGCAATTGGACTCTGAGTTGGTTTTATTTCCTATTGAACCTTTAATGGAAATGCATACACAGCAAGTCAAGGCCTGTCCCTTTTCCCTTTTTTCTTTCTTTTTTTTTTTTTTTAGCTTTTTTTTTTCTTCCAGGAGTGCTGACGATAAGGAAAGCAATGTCTAAATCTTCTTAATGGTGTTTATGCAAGCAGTTTTGCTTAGCTGCAGACTGCACAGACCCCTCCCCAGCCCCCCCTCCCCTCCCATCGCTCTGCTAATATTGCTGCTTCATTCCTTTCCCTGTTGGCTATTACTATGGACTACAGCAAATCTAAAACTAAATAATCCCCTTAGTGTCAAGTTTTCGGGGCTGAGCAAATAAATCTAACGAAATGCATTATCTAGGCAGTAGAGGCTGTTATAAGGGGGAAAAGATGAAAGCTATTTTATTTTAAGGCAGAGAATAAACAGTTCATCCTTTGGGGCTCAATTGTAATTTTAACTATTGTTATTTCCTTTTACTTAACTACTGTACATGCCCTTTTTTGACTGTAATTAAAAACCTTTCTAAGCTTCTAAAGGCCAGAATTAAAGGGAGGAGCGAGGAAAGAGGGTCCAGTGAAGGAGCTGTGCAAATTCCTTCTAGTCCTGATAGTCCTAATGTTCTGATGAGGCCAGGGGTGCTGTGGATAAACAGGGGTTTCTTCTCTCCTTCCCTTTTGCACCCGCTCACATTTAGGATAGGGATAGGAGCAAAAGCAAAAATGTGGGCAGACAGGAAACAGGAAGTTTCGTTTATATAAGAGAAGAAATCACAGTCTATGTTTGGTTCTCCTGAATGAAGCAGCTTTCCATCCAGAGAGAAAGGAGGGACTCCCATTACACTGATCTATATCCCATATCCAGCAGGTCCACAGTGACTAGCTGTGGACACCTTGCCTACCAGCTTGCTCCTGGTTCCTTCTTCCATTGGTTCTTGCTTGCTTGGCTTTTTCTTAAACACTCCCAGAGAGGCCTAGTTCAGTGAGGCTTGGTCTTTGAGCTTCATGACTGTAGGACTAGTGCATTATATACCAGATGAGTGGAAATGGTCACCAAACACACTCTGTCAATTCATATGTTCACCTACTCATCCATTTTTTAATAAATGTATTCTTCATAATATTTGATTGAGCATTAACTCAGTTCCAGACATTGTTCTGGGTACAGGGGTTATATAGTAATGAATAAATGAGTAAAACAAATAAAGCTCTCATTTTTTGCCCCTCAAGCAAAAAAAAAAAAAAAAAAGAAAAGATAAATAGGGAATTTGTCAAATGGTGTCAAGTGTTATGGAGAAAAAAATAAGTAGAGTTAAGGGTGATGGGAAGCAACAAGGTCAGGGAAGTCCTCATTTATTCATTCTTTTAACAAAAGTTAATCAAGCGTCTCGCAGAATCAGGCCATCTTCTAGTCTTTGGGGATACAACTACTATTGTATCCCCCAAATGGACAAAAATTCATGTCCTCATTAAGTATATAGTCTACTGGAGAGAAATATCAATAAACAAGACAAGCAGAATATAGGCTAAGAAAAAGAGCCTGCAGAGAAAGGGTATCAGAGTTTGAAATTTTAGCCAACATGATTTTTGAGCAGTCACCTGAATCAAATGAGGGAGTGAGCCACATGAACACCTGGGAAGAGAATTTTCCAGGCAGAGAGAACAGCCAGTAAAAAGACCCTGTGAAGGAGCTGAGCTTGGCATGATGGAGTAACAGCAAAATGGCCAGTGTGTCTGCTGCTGCAGAGTGTGTGAAGATGAGAAAGTGGGCGCTAACATGGTGCTAGGCACATTGAGGCTCTCCAACCTACATGCTTTCCTCTGTCTTCCCTGTGTCCCCAGCTGTTTACCCATTTGTCTCCTGCATCACACAGGGATTTGTCTTTTTATCCTCTGAATCCTTAGCAACTAGCACATTTTGATGAAAAATGAAATGAGTGAATGGCATCCAGCCTTTCATTCTTGCTTCAAATTTAAATCTGTTTTTTTTTTTTGAGAAAAATTCTTCTCCACAACCCACCTAAAAATCCTCCTATGAAGTGAAGCTTCAATTTCAACCTCACTCACTCTTGTATAGAAAGGTCCTTCCTCAAAGAAAGGAAACCTGTTAAGAGATCAGCACACTGAACCTTATTGACTTACTGCATCAATGGAGAATACCACAAAGACAATTCTGAATTGGCATCTTATTAGAAAAAACAGGTGCATGTTTTTTATTGCTTATGGGTTGGTCTTGGGAGTTCTTAGGGTGGGATATCTGAAGAAGGCAAGGCTGGTTTGATTGTTTTCTTAAGGTATAAGGGAGGTGAGGTTCTAAGCAAAGAAGGAAGAGTTGGTTAAATAAGTCATGAGGCATTCTGCAGTTGTATTTGCATAACTGATGAAGTGATTGTTATAGTTCTCATCTCTTTTACAAGGTCAGTGACCCCCAATTGCTTTAGCTTTTCTTCTCATCTCTCTTTCCTGGAGAGCCTTCTTTCCTATCTCTGGGTGCAGGGTTGGGAGATGGACTCAATTTGGGTAGAGATTTGGAGATCAGTATTTCCTTTATACTGTAATGGCAATGCCACTGGGAGATTCCTATATGGGGGATTCCTAACCATTTAAACAGGTTGTTTGGCCTACCAGAGCTGCTGCAGACAACTGCCTATGGCAATTTTGTATGAGAAGAATTGCTTTCTGCAGATACAGCCTCAGGGAGACAAAAGAGAATGATGCATGAATGTCTATGCTTCACAAAAGACATTTATGTTCACTTTTTTTTTTATTTTTTTTTTAATTTTGAAATAAATTCAAAGTTACATGAATAGTTGCAAAAACAATACTAGCCCCATACACAGAATTCCATCATACCCTGACCCTCCTCCCCCGATAGCTCAATCAACCAACTTTAACATGCTGTCACATCACTATTTCTTTCCCTCCCTCCCTCCCTCCCTCCCTACTATCATCCATCATCTATTTCTCTGTCTTCTGAACATATGAGAGTTAGCTGCACATATCCTTGAATATACACTATAATTCACGTATGTACTTCCCATGAACAAGAACATTCTTTTACGTAATTCCATTAAGCGCAGCTAAGAAGTATAAGAGATTCAACAATGATACAATGCTTACATTCTATATTTCCTTTTCCTTATGTCTCAACTGTGTCCCTTCGAGCCACCTGTCCTCCACCCTCCAATCCCACCCAAGTTCATCCTTAGCATTCAATTTTCATCTAGTTAGGCTGTCTTTTTTTTTTTTTTTTTCCAATTGCGGAAACATATATACAGCCTAAATCTTCCCATTCCACCCCCTCCCTAGCCTTCCATTAGTGGGATTAATCACATTTAGAATGATGTTATGCTCTTTCCCACCATCCATTACTAGAAATTTCCCTTCACCTCAAACAGCAACCCTACACTCCTTTCTTAACTCCCCATTGCCCCTTCCCCCATTTCTCTTAACCCAAACTCTACTTTTCATCTCTATGGTTATATTCTCTTATAATTTCTTTGTGTTTACTGTGGGGCTTAAAATTAACCTCTTAAATCCCTATCAATCTTGTTTTTCTTTGATACCACCTTCACTTCAATAGGGCACATAAACTATGTTCCTATACTCCTTCAGTCCCCCACCTTTATATAGTTGTCTAAAATTACGTATTTTACATTGAGTTCAAAACCACTGATTTGTCATTAGAGTTTGTGTATTTTTTATCATGTAGGAAGTAAATAGTGGAGTTATAGTTCAAAAATTATTGACTTCTATTTGTATTCCATTATGTTTGGAGAATATTCTTTGAGTATATTCAATTTTTTTTTTTATTAATTTCTTGAGGCTTGTTTTATGTCCCAGCTTATGGTCCCTTCTGGAGAAAGATCTGTGATCACTAGAGAAAAATGAGTGTCCTGCTGATTTGGGATGTAAGGTACTATATATGTCTGCTAAAATTCTCTATATCTCTTTCTCCTTTCTTTGTCTCTCTGTTGGTAGGGCTTCCTTTAGAATCTGAAGTAGGGCAGGTCTTTTATTGGCAAAGTCTCTCAGCATTTGTTTGTCTGTGAAAAATTTAAGCTCTCCCTCAAATTTGAAGGAGAGTTTCGCTGGATAAAGTATTCTTGGCTGGAAATTTTTCTCTCTCAGAATTTTAAATATGTCATGCCACTGCCTTCTGGCCTCCATAGTGGCCACTGAGTAGTCTCTACTTAGTCTTATATTGTTTCCTTTGTATGTGGTGAATTGCTTTTCTCTTGCTGCTTTCAGAACTTGCTCCTTCTCTTCAGTATTTGACAGTTGATCAGAATATGTCTTGGGGTGGGTTTATTTGGATTTATTCTATTTGGAGTTCGCTGGGCATTTATGCTTTGTGTGTTTATATTGTGTAGAAGGTTTGGGAAGTTTTCTCCAACAGTTTCTTTGAATACTCGTTCTAGACCTTTACCCTTCTCTTCCCCTTCTGGGACACCAATGAGTCTTAAGTTTGGACGTTTTATTTTATCTATTGTATCCCTGAGATCCATTGTGATTTTTTCAATTTTTTTCTCCATTCTTTCTTTTGTTCTTTCATTTTCTGTTCTGTGGATTTCTAGGACACTGAGATGTTTTTCAGCTTCCTCTAGTCTTGTATTGTGAATATCCAGAGTCTTTTTAATTTGGCCAACAGTTTCTTTTATTTCCATAAGATCTTCTATTTTTTTATTTGCTCTTGCAATGTCTTCTTTATGCTCTCTAGGGTCTTCTTTATGGCACTTATATCCTGGGCCATGGTCCTCTTGATGTCCTTTAAATCCTTTGCCATGTTTTCATTCTTCGATTGCAGTTCTTTGATTAATTTTGCGAAGTACAAGTTTTCTTCCGAAATCTTGATTTGTGTGTTTGGAGCTGGATTCTCCATATCATCTGGTTTTATCATATGCATTAAGATTTTCTGTTGTTTTTGGCCTCTTGGCATTTGTTTTGCTTGATAGAGTTCTTTCAGGTTGTATCAAAAAAAAAGCGATATCGAACTAATTTTTCAGAGACACAGTTTGGTGACGTACACTTTCTCTAACTAGCCAGCAGATGGCGTCTGTGAGTCACCTATATCCCTCAGATCAGTTCTCAACCTTTTTTCCGCAGAGTGTGGGGAAATGATTCTTGTGTGTTCAGTTGGAGAACTCAGTTTGGGTGTGTTGCTGGAGCCGTCCGCCCTGAATGTGGGTCGTGTGTTTGGGTGGCCAGGGAGGAAGGGCAGTTCTACTGTTCAAATCTCCCAGGTTCCAGGAGATTCAAGGCCACCGCAAGAGTCTAAGCCTTCATTTCAGTTCAGCTCCTGACCTTCTCTCTTGCTGATCCACAAACCACTGGACTTGGTGTAGCGCTCCTGGGTTCTCCGAGCGGATCCCCCCTCCCAGCCATGATCCTCCCTCAGCCAAGGGAATGCCGTGCTACGTCATCGGTTTGCGCTGTCCCTCAAGGGAAGCCCTGGGCTGCTGGGCTGTGCCGCGGGGCTCTCAGCTCATTTCAGAATGCAGAATGTCTGAGGCTGTCTTTACTGCAATGCCTTGTGGGCTGAGAACAGCTGAGGTTTTCTCCACAGAGAGAAAGTGAGGGACAGAAAAACTTCCAGGTTCACCCGTCAGCCAGATATAGCACCCGATCCTCTGGGCTCCCTATCCTGAGACAGATATGTCCCCCGATTCTCCCAAGGTCAGTTGTCACCAAAAGCCTCTGTCTGCTTGTTGAGGATTCACTGTCTGTATTGAGCAGTTAATATTAAAACCTCACTTGGAGCTGGGCTGAGAAAGTGCATGGTGCAGCTTCCATGAGGGAGGGGCTCTCGGCTCTAGGCTCTCGGCTCTCAGCACGGGTCCGCAGTTTTACTTACAGATTTTATGCTGTGATCTTGGGCATTCCTCCCAATTCATGTCAGTGGATGTTGAGTGTACGGTCATGTTTGTCTCCCCGCTGTTATTCCCGGTTATTTACTGGTTTTTTGTTCATTTATGAATTGTTCTGGGGGAGACTAAGTCTTCCACTTCTTTCTATGCCACCATCTTCCCAGAATCCTGTGTTTACTTTTTATTTTGAAATAATTTGAGTTGCAAAAGTAGTTCAGAGAGTTTAAGTATATCTTTCACTTAGCGTCTCCTAATGTTGGCAATTTGTATAATCATCTTATAATGATCAAAACTAGGAAATTAACAGTAGTACAACACTATTAGCTAAACTACAGATCTTACTTGAAGGAAAGTTCTCTTAAAGGCAGATTTTAGTTCCACTCTTATAAGTGGTCAACTCAAGCAACAGCAAAATTCTGCAACACAATAAGTTTCTATCCGCATCTATCATCATGTAATAAATTTAGTGGCTTAAAACAACAGTTTATTATTATTATACTCCATGATGCTGTGGGTAGAAATTTGGACAGGGTATAATGGGGATAGCTCACCTCTACTCCATGATTTCTGGAGCCTCATTTGGGAAAACTCAAATGGGAGGGGGCTGTAACAACTGGGGCCGGCCATGGTTTGGTTTCTCTCTTTCCACACAGCTTTTCCATTTGGCTAACTTGAGCTTCCTCACAGTGTAGTGGTCTCTGGGTAGTTGGACTTCTTTCCTGGTGGATCAGGATTCTAAGATCAAGGAAGCAGAAACCGACAGTTTTCTTAAAGTTAGGTCTGGGACTGGCATTGTATTGTTTCCACTATATTTGAGTGGTCAAAGCAAGGAAGCCCAGATTCAAGAGGAGGGGACATAGTGTCAAAGAATTCATTGCCACTTTTAATCTGCTACAAGAGCAAGTTACCTTAAAGCACATTCCTTTTGTTCTGATAAGAGTCACTTGGGAAGCCTTCACCTCTTGCTTTGAGGAAAGAAGTAAGAAGATCTTTCTTCCTCAACATAGTTTAGCAAAGTCTACCCCAGCCCTTGATATTCAGAGCTCTGAAGAAAGGCCAGGCAAATGTATATAAGGTAACTAGGGACTTTCTGGTAAGTAAGAGTCACATAAGAAAGACCGCAGGAGTGGATAAGGGTGTCCCTGGCCAAAGTCCACTCACAGAAGGGATCCCAAGCTCCCAGGAGAGGAACTTAATGTCAGGAAGGGGCATCTGGGCTAGTGAATGAGACCACACATACAGCTCTGGATTTGGAGGGAAGGGCTGTTCTGACAGCCCCTTAGACACAGCCATCCTGGCATAACCGTTTTATTCTGAAAATAAAGGCTAACTTTAGACATGTGACATGGTGAGGACACTGCCCCAGTCTGTGTGGCAGCTGCCCAGCAAGAACATCGGGGCAGCAGTGGTCAAGGATCCATCAAAACTGGCCCTTTACAGCAGTAATGCAGTGGGGGAGAAACAAAAGCAACAGACAGATTCTTTCTGTCTGGAGGAAGGATTTGTTTTTAGACAATTCTTGGGAAGGCAAAAAGTTCTTAGGAAGGAGATACGCACTTCTTGCTCATAAGAGCCTGAGGGTGCATGTACAACTGACTGGAGAATGTGAAAAGGTATGGCCATATTTGTGCCCTAAAAAGGTGAAGTGGGTCAGTCAGTTATAGTGGAAGTCAGCAAACTTCTCTTGTAAAAAGTCAGATAATACATATTTTAAGCTTTGTTGGTTAAATGGTCTCTATCACAAATTTTCAATTCTGCTGTTACAACATGGAAACAGCTGGAGATAATACATAAACAAATTAGCGTGGCTGTGTTTCAATAAAACTTTATTTATGGACATATAATTTTCACACATCACAAAATATTTTACTCCTTTAGTGTTTTCCCAACCGCTTAAAAATGTAAAAAACATTCTTAGCTCCCAAGTTCAGGAGGGAAACGAATTTTACCTGTGGGCCAGTTTCTTGACCCCTGAGTTATAGTTATAACATATGTGGGAACCCCAGGCACAGGGCATTCACCAAGGGTCTTGAAGACTGCACACAGCAGTTTGCATGACCTACGTCAGTTAAGGTTTGACCTATTCTCCTTGTAATATCACATGCTAAATGTAATCTATACCCGAAACTACCTCCTCCCCAAGACTCCCTGAGATACTGTTATCTACAAGATAATCTATATTCCTCCCTCTTCCGTTTGATTATAATCAGTCCCTCCCTATGCTCCCCATTGAAATGTTGAGCCCTTATAACCAGCTTATTCAGCCTCCCCGAAGGGCAGACTATTTCCACATTGAGCTCTGAACTTGCCACCATTCACAGCAGCTCCTGAATCCATGCAGAGAATCTACTGAATGAAGGGCAACATGACTGACTTCCATTTTTTCTTGTAAGTAAGGCCTGAATAAAAAGTTCATGCCTCTGAACATGCCCAGCATCTTCTTTGGCCTCTCGGCAGCAAAGGGCCACTTGGGCTGTGACGACATATGTGTTCATTTGGATGCTTTTGATCTAGTGGGTGTTAAACAATATATTATCTCATTCAAGAAGCCCAAAAGTAGGCAGTTCTTGGGTTGGTTAATTCAGAAGCTCAAGGATTCAAGCTCTAAGTCACTCAGTTCTGCCATCACTTTGCGTTCATGGGGACGTTTCATGCATTACCTCCTCACCAGTGGTTCTCACACTTCACCATGCATTAAATCACCTGAAGGACTTGTTGAAACACAGCTGCTAGACCCCACACCTAGGGTATCTTATTTATTAGATACGGGGTTGGGTTTGAAAATACACCTTTTTATCAGTTTCCCATGGGGTGCTGGTCTACCACCAGGCTTTGAGAATCAATAGTTTAATGGAAGCCCCCAATCAGGAAGCAGGCAGATGTGCAACAGAATTTTTGTTATGTCTCTTTGTCCAGAATTTATTCTAGTGCCCACTTCAAACTAATCGTTGGCTTGAACCAACCTCATTCATCTCCTGAAGCTGAACAAATGACAATCCAAAAAGAGTTCAGTTTTTGTGACAGCATCAATAATCAAAGTTTCCATCTCCAGAACTTGTCCAATTATGTCATCTTTCTTCAACCTCACAACCTGTGAGTTAAGTAGAGGCAGAAATCTTTAAGTTTAGAGTCCTTTCCAGTACTAGTTGGTGATGTTCTGAGATGAGGCCAAGTATTCTTTCTCCTGATTGCCTTGCTCCATGAACTCACCTGTCCTTGTTCTGCACCTTGGGGTAGAAAAAGAAGGTCATATCTCAGCCATCTGAGCAATTTTTCCAACTTTCTATAATACTTCTTTGCCTAACAGGAGCTCCTTAAGTAAATTTTATCATTCTCTAGGAAGTTTTCTGTAAACACTCACGCTTAGTTAAGTATTTGGTCTTTTCAAATATTAACATTTAACTGAGTCTAATCCAAGGAACTTGGATTATAAGCATTCCAAATTAAGAGAGTAATAAAAATAATTAATGATGAATGTCTCATTCTGATATTTTTACCTTTCTTCAACAGGTTTCAAGGGTTCCACTAACATTTTTACTAATGTTTTTCATGTCCTATCTCAGTTGCATATATTGAGTCTATATATCTGGTCAGGTGATTTTCTCAGGGCCATACTATGAAGCAAGAGTCATGAAGTTTTAGAATGCCTACTCAAGAAATATTTTATAGTGTATAAACTGTGTGTGTTATTACTCAAAGAATATGAAGATCTCTTCCCTAGGAAACAGACACCCCATAAAGTAAGAATCAATACCAAGGTAGTTCTAGGCTTTAGATGCTGATTCCCAATATGGACTGAACTCCAAGGAAATAGCCAAGGAACAGTATAAAATCTTAGTAGGCCAACTCTGCTAAACTAAACTGCCTTCCCTTCCAGTCTCATTCTCTTAATACTTCTTGAACTTGAAGACAAACATTATCCATTACCTCTAGAAAACTAGACTTGGGAAGATGAATTAAAAATGTAAAAGATCATGCCATGGCTTCTTTCAGAGACAAAGAGATCACAGAGACAGCCACAAGGAAGGTAACAATAGCTGCTCATGTTTTGAAAAATAGTTCTGGTTTCCCTGTATCTTAATGAAATAGGCAAAAATTAACTCCTGACATCTATGACATAGGGAAAGATTGCATGGTCACAGACTCAGAAAAAGGTTTAGATAACCAAAAAGATGCTTCAGTTAATAGAGATAAACTTCTTTTTAAAGACGATCTGATTCATTCTTTTAAAACTCTTTATAGCTTAGAACAAGATGCCACAATGATCAACTCAGGTCTGTAAGCAAGAATAAGAATACATCCTAAAGAATGTATCAATTTCCTTTTTTCCACTTGAACTTCAAATACATGACTGAAGGTTGGCTGGGTGTTCCCTCTCTGTCCTCACAATGATGTCACCTGCTAAGTCAAACTACAAGGAAGAAACATGGACTTCAGTTCCTAGAAGGGATTTTTCTAATACAGAAAACTTTCTTCCAATGCTGGGAAGTTGTATTCCCTGAGGAAAACCTACTGCAATACCCCAAACTCCTAAACTCATTATTTTTTTTAGTATAAATAGATCTTCCTGATGTAACCTCAACACAAAGAACCAAACCTGAAATTGAGGTAAAATGGGAACCTTGTACCAGTCCTGGCTGTGATCTAAGCCAGGCTGACCAATACAATGAGGCGTGTTTACAGGTGAACTCCCATGTTCACCCACTGCAAACCAAGGAACTCTTTCCCACTGCCCACAGGGCAACCTCATTACTCTCAACACAAGGCTCCAGACATGTGCTTTAATTCTGTAGCCACTGGCTACATTTGGCTACGAGCACTTGAAATGTGGCTAGCCTGAATTGAGATGTACATAAATGTAAAACACACCATGTATTTCAAAGATAGAATGAAAAAAAGATTGTAAGATATTTCCCTAATAATTTTTATCTTGAATACATCTTGAAATGTTAATGTTTTGGATATATTAGGCTAAACAAAATGTATTTTAAAAATTAATTGCACTTAATTCTACTTTTTAAAATATGATTCCTAGAAAACTTAGAATTACTTAAGTGACTCACATTTATGGCTCTCATATTTCTATTGGTCAGCACTGCTCTAGGCCACCAGTATTGGTCACTGAGAGTCGGTCCACAAGAGGAAACCTATTTGCAATGCCAGGCCTTAACAGTAGTGTCAGGTTTTCCCCAGATATGGAGTAAATAGAGATTTCCAGTTGACTTTTAAAAGAATGTTTGCAACAGTTGATTGCAAAGCGTTTTTAAAATTTAAAACTGAAGGATAATAGCTATATTACAAACAGCTTTACAAATAACTGCATAATTTGGGGATCAGATCATAGATTTGGGGGTCAATGAAAGGGACCTTAAGGATTATTTGGTGGAGACTTCATACTCTACTGATTGCCCAGGTAATGAAAAAGCTATCCTAAAATCACATGAGGCTCTTTGAATCCAGAACCTCCACTCCCACCACTCCATTCTGCTTCCTCTGTAAAACATCATTGTTTTGACTTATTCTAATTCCCAGTGTTATTCACAGATGTGCCCAGTTGGTTCTATAAACACACTGCATTTTCCTTAATCTGTAAGATGGAGGTCCTTCCTGTTGTTCTTGTTTAATCATCCTATAGCCCTTTCATTCTCTGCGTCCTTCCAAGGGACCAGAGGAATAGATGCAATTTCTCTTTCCACCATCTCTTTACCCTTCCTGCCTCCTTGGTCATAGAGAGAGAATGAAGCTCACAAAAGTCCTTCTATGGGCCTCAGAGAGTGAAGCACCAGGATTGTTTTCCAGTTACGCATTTCCCTGCAAGTTCACCCTTTTAAAAGAAAGGAGAAATACACATCTCATTCTTCAACTTTTTTCTCTTCTATCTGCACAGTTTCTACCTGTGGAAATTAAATGAAGGACCCATTGCAGTATTTCCTGTGATTCCCTTGGCAGTGTCTTTATCTCAAACTTCCTTCAAAAACAAACTTCTTCCTAAAAAGGGACTGTGTCTGTTTGTGTCATAAAAGTTTTATGACAACATTTTTAAAGAGGTTAGAATAAGTTTTAGACTAGATTTTTTTTGAAACTGATTTCATCCCATTTATTTTGTCAAGACCTGGAGACCTGAAGATCTGTATTCCTTAGAGGAATAAAGATATTTCTCTAACCTTGTTTCCCTTTGGACTAATTGTCTAGGAGGGTCCTCTACTAGAAGCCAAAGAAGGCTTTATAGGGTTGGCAGGAGACACTTGTGACACTATCAGCTGGGCTCAAAAACAGAGTTAGGAGTTAGGGACAATTTTTTTTTTCTTAAAGGAACAAAGCTTAGGTATTTTTTAAGATGCTGATTTAGTGGGTTATTGAAAATGCTGCCCACATAGCCTTTTAACCCTCAAAGATATCAGATAACTTTTTTCTTGCAGTGAGATGAAGTGGCTGTCATTATCTCCGAAGGTCTGTATCATATTGGAATCTGTCAGTGCAGGTCAGGGAGTCCGCAGTGCTCTGGGCCCAGCTTGGGGACTGAATTACATTTCCCCAGCACAATGGCTGCAGAATGGGTGGGTGCTTTGTCATTTAAACTGCATAAAGAGGCAGAAATTGATTTTTATTGTGGATCTTCATATCTAATAAAGCTCCAAGGGGCTCTTTTCTTCTCCGATTGAATAGCCATTGAATGCTTTCAATCTAGTTCTGTGTTTCATGCCTAAACTGAATAGCGGGAAGGCAGAAAATAGATGGGGGAAAAGAGGCCAAGTCACTTTCCAGATTGAAAAGGATATGGCAGAGAAATAAATAAAAAAAATAAAATAAAATAAGACTATTTGGAAAAGCATTTAAGTGGAAAGGGGAAGTTGCTTGATGCTCTGGGGGAAAATTGATTTTTGAGGTATGTGTATCTGTGCATGTGTGTGTATTTGTGTGTCTTTTTAGGCACACATACGTGCAAATCCACTTGTAGTTGTATGTGTGCAATTGGAGTACTTTATGTGCATGTGCAAGAAACCTATTTGTGGTCACCTGGGCCAGAGATAAAGTGGTAACCACAAACTTACCTCTCAAAGCCCACTCTACTTGTCTTCAGATCCCTCGGCCCAAAGAAACCTCAGCCTGTAGAACAGGCTTTATGAGCAGAAGCTCAAGACTATGGGGCAGTGTGTCCTAAGGAGAAAGGAAGAATGTACTATTGTTCTTTTTATGGATGCCCAGGAAGATCTTGGGCCTCAGATTCTTGTCTCACTCATAGAAATCAGGTAATCTCTCAATTTAATAATCTGGAAGAAAGTTAAAATGGCTTCTAGACACCTCCACTTTCTGAATACTGACTTCTCCCTGAAAGGGGATTCCAAAGACCCCCAATTATTAGGAATCTGTTGTAGATTGAATTGTGTACCCCAATAGAGGCATATTCTTAATCTTAATCTGTGTTTCTGTGGGTGTGAACTCACTTGTAAATAGGTCCCTTTGCAGATGTTTTATCAGTTAAGGTGGGGACTCATTTGTGAAAAGGATCTTCTAAAACCCTGTTAAAGTGTCCAACTGAATCAGGATGGACCTTAGCCCCTAATACTGACGGCCTTATCAAGAGAAAGCCACAGAAAGGAGCCAGAAGACAGAAGTCAGTGGAAGAGCAGACATGAGGAGTGAGAGAGCACTGTTTGACTGGAGGTTAGAGATGCAAGCCAAGGAGCCCAAAGGATTGCAGCAAGCCAGCATCAGAACATTATAGACTTCTACAAGAAAGCATGGCCCTACCAATGCTTTCATTGGAGACTTCTGGCTTCTGAAACCATGACCCAATTCTTGTTGTTTGAGCCAACCCATTTTGTGATATTTGTCATAGCGGCTTGGCAAACTGAGATAGGCTCTTTGAATTTTCAATAGTCAATCTCCTAAAAACAGCCAAATTCTTTAGAGCTGTATGAATATTTGTGCTTTCAACTGTGGACCCAGATGTTAGATTCCATAAAAGTATATACAACACCTTCTCGATACTCAACCCTACTCTAAAGATACACTCCTCTTTGATGTAGATAGCCAGACTTTTGATGTTTGCCTTTCCAGTATCCTTTCTACCTTCTTCTATCAATAGCCCCAATGTCCATGCAGAGATCCACCCTCTCCCTCTCTGAGACCTATAGTCTGAATGGGATCTACTCCTGTCTCCAACCCTGTTGCAAATTAGTCAGTCACATTCTCCTGGCCACCTTGATTGGTCTAGGGGGAGGCAAGTGATTTAAATTAATATAATCAGAATAATACTTTTACAAGAACTAGGAGGAAATAAGTCTATCTTATCCTGAACTGGACTCTGAGAGGCTAGGATGCTGCAGCTGCTGTCACCAAGTTGACCCCATGAGGGGAAGCTTCCTTTAGAACAGAACCATTATACAGAGAAGGGAACATCCCAGCTAAGAGGTGGAGCAAAACAAGGAACCCCTGGATCCAGCTCCACCTGAAGCTAAACCTATCTCTAGACTTTCTATTTAAATAAGCTGGTATGTTCCCTTTGGGTTCAACTCAGTTGGCTTGGAGTTTTGTCCTTGCAAAGAAAAAAAACTTTTACAATAGATAACTATCATTTATAGAAAGACTTTTAAAATTCAGTTTAGAAAGTCCTTTTTCACATACAGATTTCATTTTATGTGATCACCTAAATATATTTATGAGGTAGAATCCTTAAATCTAATAAAACAAAAAAATCTTTCAGATAAAAATGCCATACTTCAGAAATGATGGGACTGAAACCTGGAGAGGTTAAGTAACTTATCCCAATTTGGAGCACCAAAAATCAACATTTCCAAGCCTAAACTCCTCTTCCCCATCAGATTTGTTCTTGTTCCTGTGAGCTCTGTCTCAGATAGGTAGGTCCATTCACCCGGGGGTGTAGATCAGAACCTCAGGGGGTAAACCAAGACTCCCTATGGTTTAAAGCATATCCCACATCCAGGGGCTCACTAAATCCCTAGTTTCTTCTTTCTTTACTATCTTGGAATCTGCCCCTTTTGTCTTAGTTTGCCAAGTCTGCTATGACAAATATGACATACTGGTTGGCTTAAACAACAGGAATTTATTGTATCAGTTTTGGAGGCTAGAAGTTCAAATCAAGGTATCATCAGCAGGCCGTACTTTCTTGGAAGTCTGTAGTGTTCTGGTGGGGGCTTGCTGGCATCAGTCTCTGCGTGCATCACATGGCCGTCTGTCTCCTTCAGACTCCTCCTGTGGCTTCCACACCTCCAGCTCAGTCATCTGTCTCTGTCTGGATTTTCTCTCTTATAAGGACTCCAGTCAGATGGATTAAGGCCCACCCTGATTCAGCTTGGCTTCATCTCAGTAGGGTTTTTGAAGATCTTACAAATGAGTTCACACCCACAGGACCGGGGTTAGTACTTGAACTTGTCTCTGTGGGAGACGTGATTGAACCAACCACCTTCCTCTTGGTTTTCACCATTGCACAGATACTCTCCTGCTTCCTGGCATTCCGTGGGACCTCCTGTTCACTGCCCTCTCTTCCCTCAGCCCACTCCGCTCCATCATTCCTCTGCATGGAGGAAGATTTCTGAAACTGAACCCTAATCGGGGCTTCATGCTCTTAAAATCCTTCCCTGGAATTCCAGGAGGTTTTGGACTTATTTAAAACTCAATTCCCTGGCACAATGTTTTTCTAACTATTTTGCCTATTTTTCCATCATGGCCCAGCACACACACATATAGATAACACAGTCATTGAAACAAAATATTCAATGTTATACTGCTGCTTCCTTTGTAAGATACTTTCTGATATTTTCCATTATATTCTATCATGGTCCATTCAATTCCATAACATTCCATTCCATCTATGTTGTGTTTCCCTTTAAAATGTCGGTCATGACTCTCTCAATCTGGGGTTCTTAACACAGTATCAGTGGACGCTTTCAGGGGAGCTGTGAAAACATTTCAGAGGATTCAAAAATTTCAACAGGAAAACTTACACCTTTATTTTCACTAGTTGAAACTGAAATTTAATATATTCTTTGATTATGAATTTCGGCAACAAATTGCAGTAGTTTTAGCAAAACTGGTGACTTTATCACCAACAGAATTCACAGATTTGTTTATGCTCACCACTACATTAAAATTTTGCCCCAGTCTTCCCAAACAGTTCTTCCCTCCCTTCTTTCCCTATTATTTTGCCCTTGGCCTTGCCATCCCTCCATCCTCAAGCATTTCCAAATAAAGAGAGTGTCCAACCATTTCCAGAGAAAGGAGGAGCCATGCACAACTGTATCTAATGCAAGGCTGAAACAAATGTGGAAAAGTTTGCACAGAAAGCATGTTTATAAACTGATTAGTATTCACCGATGGGTGGTAACTAAGTGCCCTCCCAGGGATTTAGAGAAATGGGACTTCATGTACCCCATTGGCAGTTCCTTGGTACAAACAGCAGCCCACTTCTAGAAATGAGGAAAGAGGCAACCATTTGAGGTGTGTCTCAGAGTCACAGACTGTTTAGAGAACCAGGCCCAGTGGGGTCTAACAGGACTGGCTAGAGTCCCAACCGCTTCATGATTTCACAGATTTACCAGGTATGTGGCACTGTTCCTGGATGAGTCCTATGTGCAAAACTGATGTCAGGCCAGCTACTACGTGCCTTGCCCCAGAAACACTTGTCCTGCATAGTGAATACAGCTCTCCCTTCAGGGGCAGTCAGAGTCTGGGTTAGCACACTCAACGTTGGAGGTCAACATACATTGCATTCATTTCAACACACTTAGTATCACCCTCCTCTTTCTGTTTTATTAGTCTCTACATAAAATCCAAAAATATTATCCTAATTAACGATTCACTTCTGCTTTCTTTCCTTCTCTTCCTTGAGCTTTTTTTCAGTCACTTTATCATTGTAATGCTTAATTTTGCTGAACTATTTCTTCATGGGTGCAGGGATTTTAAAACATACTTTACTTCATTTGTGTTTTTTCTTAAAACCATATAATGTAAGTAATAGAAGCTGAAGGTAATTGCAAATTATTCTTGATTTTACTAGTGTTTTATTAACAAATCTGCCTTAATCCAGGATTAAAACTGAGTGATAGAGGATTTTTCTCATCTGCAGCTTGGAGCAAGAGAATCTATGTTGTAAACTTGCATCCTTGCTTTACATAAAGCCTTTACACTGGCCTAGCTCCTGTCTCCCCATCACCAAGCAGTCTATCCTTCAGCCACTTCAGACTACTCATCATTCCCAGAACATACAGAGATTTTTTTGTCTGGATATGAAGGCCAAAGACAAAGAGAATTGTACATAAACAGTGTACTTTATTTGATAAATTTATTTCTCATAGGCATGTGCATTAGCAATCCTGAAACTACTTTACATGTATGCTAGAATTGAACAAATAAGCAAAAAAATTGCAGATAATAGAAGCCAGTTTTCTTACTCTCATAGATAGAAGTTACAAATAAGTAATAGGAGAAGGCTAGAATGAATCCCATGTTGATTCATTCCCATGTAGCTCTTATTTATTATAATATAGATAATATAGATGATAGAAACAGAAATAGATACAGATCTGTATATATACATGGGTTAGTATATACATATATGTATATATATTTCTTAGCTCTGTCTACTGAGTGGGTCTAGAAACAATGACATCTCTGTAGAAACAGTCACATACACTGCCCAGATCTTGGTTCTAAATTCTTCCATTCTCCAAGAAAAACAATTTATCCTTAGAAGTGGCTGATTCTAAGGCTGAGGGAGGGGAACTACATGATTAGCCTGGAGTATCTTATAATATCAGAAAGTGTGAAAGGGAAGGAAGAGGGGAAGGAGGGAGCATGTCTAAAGGACCCAGGGAGGGCAGGAGGGAAAGAGGAAGGAGGGATCATGTCTAAGGGACCCAGAAGCCAACCAGAAAGAGCTCCCAATGGCTACAGCTGGAACCGTTTGAGCAAGTGGTAACTGTAATTCCTACAGTTAATTACAATACTAATGGATTATAACCCAAAGAATAAAAAAACTATCCATGAGTTTTATATTGATATAAATAAATGATTGAATCCATAAATAAATTGGGGGAAAAAGGACAAATTTTCCTTTCAGAAGAATTCCAAGTAATGTACGTACACATCTCCTCTCCAGGAGTGGAACTTAATTCCTCTCCCCTCGAGTATGGACTGGACTTAATGACTCATGTCCCAAAGGATAGCATATTGAAAAAGAAAAATAATAACTTTGCAGTGGCAGAAACTGGCAGTCACTGGACACCATCTTAACCAAGTGACTGACATTAAGATCACCAGAGAAAAGTCAGGCGGATGTCATGTACCCTCTGATGTGATGATGAGCAGGGCACTTCACCTCTGTGTTATTCTTAAAAATTCATGCCCTAAGACTAATCAAAAGAAAGTACAAGAACACCAAAATCAAGACACATTCTGCAACATACCTGACCTGTATTCTTCAAAACTGTCAAAAGTCATGGCAAACAAGGAAATACTGAGAATCTGCCCCAGAATAGAGGAGACTAAGGCACTATGACACCTAAATGCAATGTGGTCTCTTGAATTGGATCCTGAAACAGAAAAAGGACATTAGTGGAAAAACTGGTGAAAGTTGAATAAAGGCTGTAGTTTTGTCAACAGTTTTCAACAAATGTTAATTTCTTAATTTTGACAAATACATTGTAGTTATGAAAGATGTTAACATTAGGGGAAAAGGTAAATGGGGGCTCTGTACTATCTTTACAACTCTTTTATAAATCTAACATTACTCCAAAATAAAAAGTTAAAAAATTAAGTATTTGTAATAGTTATTGCTTCAAGCACATACATGTCTTGATTTTTAAAACATGTAAAAATATTGCCTGTTCAAAAAAATAAAATTAAAAAATAAAAAGGTGCTTCATGCTTTACAGTATGTTTATGAAAGTGGCAGCATTATAAATTTGCTGCTTTTCTTCCCTATTATTTTAATGCACTGTTTTTGTTTCCATAATAATTCAGATTTAAATCCCAGTTAAAATGTCAGCCCAAGTTTTGTGAAAATGTAAAGAAAGTTCATCTCTTTCTCTTTTCTGGTCTTGAGGTTGGTACTCCAGTTTGTGCTAGATTCAGAAATAATATAAATGAATCTTCTCTATTGAAATTAATTTGCAATGCCCAAAATAGGCCCCCTCTCCTGAGCTTATCTGAGCCTGAGTGCTTACACATAGGCAGAAGGGAGAATAACAGCAGCAAATAAACACCCCATGTAAACTTGCCACACAGAAACTTTTAGAGAAGAGATCTGTTTTCACTGTGAAAGTTGGACAGAGAACTAATTTGGATATCTACTTCCTTCTGGATTTGTTTAGTGTCCATTTCAGCTGAAACATACAAATCACTGATGGCAGGTAGAGGCATGAGCTACTCAGCCATAATAGGTAATTCTAGGTATACAATCAGTTGTTTTGTGGCTGTCACTTAAGCAGCCCCTGACAAACGCAAATGCTGATGAGGCCTGACACAAATCTATGAGGTGCCTTCTGCCCATTTCTCATGCCAAGGCATCAGGTGAAACACATCCTCTATGACAGGGCAGCATTAAGCAAATTAATGTTCAGGAGTTTTAAAAATAATAATTTTTTTAAAAGCAAGGAATTTATTTTTCAGTCATGATTAGGAAGAAAAATTGTGGCAATCAAATATGGAGATGGTTCTCAGCCACTGTAAACAGATTCCACAGTGTCTGTTAACTCCTTGTGGTCATTTTTCCATATTAGAGAAATAAACGGAAAGAGAGCTGTGTCTGTGCACCACTCTCCCCCTGCAAATTTGTGGTGGTGCTGTAGGGAATGACACACAGCCCTTCGGAAGAGTTGCCAAGCCAAGCCTCACCTCTGTGGGGGCCCAGAGAAGGCAAAGGAGTGGAGAGCAGCCCTGAGGGGCAGAAAGTTCAGTCCCATGACACTTGTCTCTGGGCCCTCTGGACAAGAGGAGGGACACTGGACAGGTGCAGGAACTCCTGAGTGTCTCCCTGCTTCCATCCTCACCCCCTACAGTCTGTTCTCCTCAGACCAGTCAGACGACACCACTTCTTAGCTTACCACCCACACCCCCCATAACTTTCTGTCACACTAAAATTAAAAATCAGAATCCTTATCTTGGCCTGCAAGGCTCCTGTGATCTTGTTCCTCCCTCCACTTGTCACCTCCACTCACCTCCTCCCGCCCCTGGTCTTCCCGGCTGTTCCTCTAACATGTGAAGCCTATTCCCACCTCAGGACCTTTGCACTTGCCATTCCTTCTTCCTAAATTGCTCTCCCCCTTGATTTTCTTGTGCCTCGTTTCTTCACTTCAATGATCAGCTCGAATGCTGTGTTCTCAGAGAAGTCCTTCCTGACACCCTACATAAAAAAGCTCTTCCTATCCATTGCCTCTGCCTCTGCTTTAATCTTTCATAGCACATTATTCTGCTTGAAATTGTTCTCTGTATTTATTTATTTGCACATCCATTAACTGCCTGCCCCACTAGAATGAAGGTTTTCCACCGTATCCACAGTGCCTGGAACAGTGTCAAGACTGCCATCAAGCCTATTCACAAATACTCATGTTCACATCCTCCAGTTCATGTGTTATTCCCTAGTAGAACCTATAAGAGCCAGTGCATGATTCATCACATTCCCTTCCCTCCGTGTGGAGCTCATGGAAGGGCATGTCAAGATGGAAACTGAACAAAGGCCCTGACAACTCACATTGGACTTGTATCAGAAAAGCATAAACCTTTGTTGATCTAAACCCCTGAGCTGTGAGGGGGTGGTTTGTTTGTTCCTTCAGCACAGTCTAGCCTATCCTGACTAGTGCAGTGCCTGAATGACTAAACGAATGAGTGAATGTAATAGTCAGGTGACCTGCTCAGCCTGGCAGCAAGCCTCTCTGGCATAAGCAACCACAGACCAACTTGTTTGCCCACTGTCAGCAGTATGATAAGACCGGAGCCAAGGCCAGGGCACTGAGCCAGGGTGGAGGGTTCAGGGCAGGGAGAAGGTCTCACTAACCATGCACAGGTCCAACCTCATCCCAGGGGTCCCAGAGGTCCCACAGTGTGCTTCCTCTCATCAGTTATTTGCTTAGAAAATAGATCTCCCAGGAGAGCCACAAGAGGGGGATCTCTCCTGTGGGAACCTGGGCTGGCAGTGCCAGGAAGGATGTCCAGTACCTCCCCATTCCCCTCCCACAAATCAGCCCCCTTTGATGAGGCAAAAAAACATGACCTTTAGTATCTACTCCCCTGGGGCTCAAGTCTCTACTACTTCCTAGCTATGTGACTCTAGGCCCTTATTTAACTTCTCTGAGCTTCAGTTTTCTTATCTGTAAAATGGAGAAAAGTAATAGCCCCTATCTCACAGGGCAGTGAGAATTAAATGAAAATTAAAACAAAAAACAAAAAACCCTTGAATATGAACTCAATGTAAGTTAGATAGTAACATGATTATTTTCCTAAATTCTGAAATCTCTCAGGATGAATAGGACAAGTCCCAGAAAGAAGAAGGCCACAATCTCAGAATGGATCAAATGTGGTAGAAATGAATGAAAGAATATTGCCCCGAGACAACCCAAATGGCCCAGAATCATAAATAATTTGAATTCAAATGAAAGCACTGAAGGACACAGAAGAGAAGCTGAGCCATAGCCACTCTACACATTTGGCATGCCTTTAAGGAACATTCACATTGTTCATGTTTGTTGCTTTCAGTGTTGTATTTTTGCACAACCTTTTAATCTCAGAAATTAAATGACTACTCCAGAAGGTTACAGGACTTCTTACCCTCTCTCCCTCTGATTGTATTTCCTTTTGAGACATTTTTAAGGTTTTCAGTAAAAAAAAAATATGCTGTAAAGGCTGGGTTGAATTATATGATACATTGAAATTAAAATGAAATTTTAAATTATCATGCAAAAAAATTATCATGCAGTTCAGGATGATGTAGAATGAGTGATAATAAAAGGTTAAAAGGATGATGGCAGATCCTTTTTTATGGTTTTTATTTTTTTCCCTTTCTGTTGTTTATAAAAACCTTCTCAGAAGATTAAAAATAATATTTCTTTCCCTATTGATTTTTTCTTTTCCCATTTGGCAAACACTAATTTATTTCCTGTATTGCTAATAGAGCCTATATTAATATAGCTTCATTTATTTATTTCATTCCCTGGACATCGGCGTTACTGATGACAGACCGTGAATAGCAGCTGGACAGCTCCAGAGGGGCAGTAGGGCCAAGATCCCATTCCCACCAGCCCTGATGCAGTATCTCCCTGGAGATGCCATTGGCCTAGGCCCCCCGAGATTCAAGGGATTTCTAGCCCATTCCGCTGCCCTGTGAGGCCTGTTCCCAAAATGGTCCAGGGTCCTGCTCACATGGTTCTCTTTGCTTGGAATTCCTTTCTTCACCTCTCCTACCTTCCTTCAGGCCCCAGATCAGATCCTGTCTTTCAGGATGAAGGTTGCCCTCCTTTATGTGGAAAACACTATCCCAGCAGAATAAGTTGTTAACATATTCAACACACTTTTGGTATGCTGGGCCCTGGGCCACAGGCTGGGGATCCAAAAATGAGTGAGTCATAGTTCTGCCCTCAAAACATCCAGTCCAATTGGGGAGACACAAAATCATGGTGCTGTAGTACAGTGCTCCTCTGCAGGAGTTTGGAGGAAAAGCACACCTTACCAGGATACCTAACCCAGGCTGGGGTCAGGGAAGACTTCCAGGAGGAGGTGAAGTCTGAGCTGAGTCTAGAAGGAAACAAAGGAGTGATAAGAGCAAGGCATAGAACAGAGCACCAAGGCCTTGCTCAAACTCACACATCAAGTTGGCCAGGCCAGGGCTGAAACCGCCATCCCCAGATGCTCTTGCTGTTGTTACTGTGCCAACCTCATCCCAGCTCATTTCTAGCTTTCTGGTATAATGGACATTGCCTGTTAGTTAAACCATGCTTCTGGATTTATTCTTTATGCTGCTTGATAATTTATGCACAATTTAACGGAAACTTCTGCTGTCACTATTAAAGCTCAAAGGAATGAAGAATCTTTGGCATGTGGCAGAGAAAAATTTGAAGGCACCACTGCCTCATATGGGATGTGGCTGTTATCTACATTCATACCGTCCTCAGCTCACTATCACGATGGTACACGGTATCTCCAGCGAGCCTAAGACTCTCTGTTCACATAGAACCGAGGAGAATCCCTGCTCACTTCCTAACATCAACTCTCTCCAAAAGGGTGAAGTTGACAGGGTATGTCTCTCCAAGAGATACCCTCTGTTCTTCTTCCAGCCCTCCTCTCCTACCATCCTTATCTTTTAGAAATCTGTCTGCAAATTGTCTCCTCAAAGGGTCTCTTCACCAGTGCACCAAGACTTTGTCAAAGACATCTATATCAGTTAAGGAAATGCTGACTGCTTTAACAATCTAATCAAAAGGGATAATGGCTGAAACGTGTTAAAACTTTCTTGCTTGCTCAAGTAAAGTCAAGAATAGCTGTTTCTAATTGGAGGTGACTCTCCTCCAAGCAATGATTTAGGGATCCAGGTTCCTTCTGCTTTGTGGCACTGCTATCCTCAACACGTGGTTTCCAAGGCCACCAGGCCTGCCTACATCAAGCCAGTGGAAAGAGAAAGAGCACAGACCATCATGCACAAGAGGATAGGAAAGTTCTGGCCTGGATGCGGCACACATAACTTTGACTCAATTTCAATTCTGGAACATAGCCACATGGCCACATCTACCTGTGTGTAGTCCAGCTGTGTGCCCAGGAAAAAGAGAAAACTGATGTGGTGAACAACTAGCCCATCTCTGCCATGACATCTGAATTGCACTTTTGAATTCCATGGGGACTTCGTAAACAAAAGCCATCATTCTCTGGATACAAAAGTGGGTTTTAAGGAATCCCTAGGGACTGGCACAACCAGTATCCCTGCCCCCCTCCCCTCCCCAGAAAAATCAGTGGAGTCATACAACAACTAAGTCGTGAACCTGACTCCAAAGCCACTAGGCTATGCCATATTTCTGAGGAAATTTAGATAAGATTTCTTCTTTCAAGAAGTTTACAAGTTGAAAGGCAATGAAGAATAATTAGATGCTTATTGAACCAGGGCTTACTGTTTGTTTCTAACTTGAAAAAGATCATCATTTTCACTTTTTCACTAGTATAAGATTCTTTGCAGTATATGTGGGCATTAGTACTTATCTAGACCCCAATGATAAGCATTGGGGCAGTTGACCAACTATTTCTGGTTCGCTCCACTCTCAGGCACATAGTAGAGATGCATTTCCCTGACCCCTTGGTTAGCTGTGGCCATATGTCTTTTATGGTTCCAACATGCATGAATTTCAGTTCCCTGACTGTTTAGTTACATAACACCAATTCACCAGCAACATAGCTCACATTTCAATTGCCCCCTTATATAAAATGGAGGTAATTACATAAAGGACAAACTTGCTGCTAGCTCCTCAGTCCACAAGTCACTACATCAATAACACACTTGCATCATGAGCGGTGACCAATCATGTCACTTCTTTCAAAATCTGTCTAATTGTTCACTGCATTGTTCACACACAGAAAGCAAAGTGTGTAGATATAGATGTGTTACCTCCTCATCTCCCAGTGATAAACCCATGTGACTTTTTACAAAAATGAATAATTGAAAGGAATTGGCCAAAACAAAGATGAAAGTGAAACAAAGGAATGAAAAATGGTTAAGGCTGGAAGTGAAATTTGAATCAAATGTAAACAGAGTATAGAAGAAATAGCTGACTGGGAATGTCGACACTGCTGCCAATCAAAAGACTAGAGGTATACATCCCAAAAGGTGTGCCTCCGGAGGAGTTTAGTGAAGGTGAACTGACAAACATAAATGAGTGGCTGTGATGAAGAGGCTGAAGATGTCCCAGAAGAAGATGCCAGCAAAAACTTCACATTCAAGGAACTTTCAGAGATATTTCATGATACTGAAAGTATAACAGAATAACATGTTGGAAGCTGATCCAAACTTAGAAAGGAGTATTACAATTTGTCAAGGCATAGAAAAGAATCTTGCTTCATGCTGTAAGAAGAATAATGCAAACACTGCTCAAACTACTCTTGATAATTTAAAAGAAAAGAAATACAACAGTTGAATTCTGAATGTTTCTAATGTTTTATATTACATTGTACTAAATGGTATTTTACTAATTTTTCATTTCCTTGTATATTTAAAACTAATAGTAAGAGAGTTTTAATGTTTTGACAAAAATTTTTGAAGGTCACAGAACAATCATTTTTCCCCTTTGACAATTAAGATCACTTTGTGCAACTTCAGCTTGCATTGTCATTTTTTTTTGTTCTACATTATTGTGCAAAGTGGGAACTGCCTGTACTTGTATATCTTTAAAAAGATTTGCACTGTTATACTTCTTGTTTTTTCAACTCTAGAGAGTACCTCTTGATACTACTTGTGTTGGATGACGAAATTAATACTCCTACATTATCCTACATTCTACTCCCTCTTCACTAAAGTTTTTCTGCTGTACAATTTGTGCCGGTTTGGATATATGATGTCCCCCAAAAAGTCATGTTCTTTGATGCAGTCTTGAGGGGGCAGACGTGTTAGTATTGATTAGGTTGGAATCCTCTGATTGAGTGTTTCCATGGAGATGTGACTCAATCAACTGTGGGTGAGATCTTTGATTGGATAATTTCCATGGAGGTGTTACCCCACCCATTCAGTGGGGTCTTGTTTGAATCACTGGAATCCTATAAAAGTGTTCAGACAGAAGGAGCTTACTGCTGCAGCCAAGAGAGACACTTTGAAGAATGCACAGGAGCTGAGAGTAGAGCTGGAACACAACCTGGGATCAGCAGATGCCAGCCACGTGACTTCCCAGCTAACAGAAGTTTTCCAGATGCCATTGGCCTTCCTTTGGTGATGGTATACTTGTGTTGATGACTTCATTTCAACATTTTCATGGCTTTCAGACTGTAACTTTGTAACCAAATAAACCCCCTTTATAAAAGCCAATCCATTTCTGGTAATTTGCATAATAGCAGCATTGGCAAAATTAGAACACCATTCTTTTTTTTTAATTCAATTTTATTGAGATATATTCACAAACCATACAGTCATCCAAAGTGTACAATCAGTTGTTCTCAGTACCTTCATATAGTGGTGTATTCATCACCCCAGTCTATTTTTTGAACATATTCCCTGTACCAGAAAAACTGAAAATAAGAATAAAAAATGAAAGTAAAAAAGAATACCCAGATTACCCCCCCACCCTATTTTTCATTTAGTTTTTTGTCCCCATTTCTCTACTCATCCATCCATACTCTGGATAAAGGGAGTGTGATCCACAAGGCTTTCACAATTACACTCCCTTTATCCAGTGTATGGATGCATGAGTAGGAATAGTTTTTGTAAGTTCAACTTACAACATTACTATACCATAGTCTTCAAGAGTCAAGGCTACTGGTTGCAGTTTGATAGTTTCAGGTATTTAGCTCTAGCTATGCCAATACATTAAAACCTAAAAAGCGTTATCTATATAGTGTGTAAGAATGCCCACCAGAGTGACCTCTCGGCTCCATTTGGAATCTCTCAGCCACTGAAACTTTATTTCATTTCATTTCACATCCCGCTTTGGGCCAAGAAGATGTTCTCAATCCCACGATGTCGGGTCCAGAGTCATCCCTGCGAGTCATATCCTGCGTTGCCAGGGAGATTTACACCCCTGGGTGTCAGATCCCACGTAGGGGAGTAGGGCTGTGAGTTCCCCTGCCGAGTTGGCTTAGCTAGAGAGAGAGGCCACATCTGATCCACAAGAGGTACTCAGGGGGAGATTCTTAGGCACAATTGTAAGTAGGTTTAGCCTCTCCTTCACAGTAACGAGCTTCATAAGGGCAAGTCCTGTGATAGAGGGCTCAGCACACGAAACCGCCAGTTCTCAATGTTTGTGAGAACATCAGCAGCAATCCAGGTGAGGAAGCCCAACACCTCTGCATTTTCCCCCAGCTCCTCAAGGGGGCCCTGCATATATATTTTTATTCTCTGTCCAAATTACTTTGAGATGTGTCTCTATTTCACACTAACCTATGCAAACCTACCAGGTCTCAATTCCTATTAAAAGTCCCATGTAATTATGGATTTGAACAAACTATATGAGTTAAATTGTTTAGGAAATATAGATCTTGCACTAACTAAACATCTCTTCCCTTGGTCTCACATGGAATTTGAAGTTTTAAAATGCAGTCAATATTGTCCTTTACCCTTTGGCCCAATTTGCCCTAGTCCAAACCACATCTTCTTCATTCATATCTCTAGTTGAAGTCTGGACTCTTTTGCAGCTTTTTTAACAGTTGCCATATGTGCTAATACTGGCATTCATATCTGCCAAGTTCTAGCTCTGTTTCAGGTGGAACACCATTCTTTTTAATAATAAAATAAGAATAATACAGTAGTAATTTGAATTTTGTCTCTGTTAGATTCTCAAAATTGAAAACCAATAAATAATATTTGACTAGAGTTTTTTTAGTTCCCTTTCTTATTGTTTTCATTGTTGAGAAAAGATATGACTTCTTCTTATCAAGAGAAGGGGCTTGATAGGGCTGTTGAATAGAATTCACTTCTATTTTGTAAATAGTCTTCTTGGACTCTGTATTCTAATTTGGATCAATTGATTTCTGATCAACAGCATATCCATCATGCTGGAATATTTACCTTGGGTTGTTATGCAATTTCTTGGAACTAATGCCTCACCTTCTTTTGCTGGAGTGTATCCTCAATTTTTTTTTAAGAAAAGGTGCACAGAATGATAGTGTGTTTTTGTTTTTGTTTTTTTTTTGGGGGGGGGTGCAGGTATAGAATTCTGAGGTAACATATTTCCCCTCAGAATTTGAAGATATTGCTCCAGTGCCTTTTAAAACCAATGTAACTGATAGCAATATGATTTCCATACATAATATGCTTTTATTCTCTTTAAAAGCTTTCAGGGTTTTTATCTTTGATGTCCTGAAATATAATCAGGATGTGACTGGTTATCTTGCTCAGCACTCAGATTTCCTCGCAATGAAAACTCACATATTTCTTCAACTTTCAAAATATTCTTTGAGTATTTCCACCAATATATATTCTCTCTTTTTTTCTTTATGGAGCTCCTAATAAATAGAAATTGCACTTCCTGTATTGGTCAGTTTTGTTATTTAATTTCTCCTTTATCCTTTTACCTCTCCTTTTGTTCTATATCCTGCAAAATCCCATCTGTTTTTTTACTGCAGGATTTCTATGAGTTTTTTTCCTTTTTGTTCAAGCATAACTTCCACATGATATAGTGAAAAAATCTTCCAGTGAACCTATGTATATATGTATACACCATGTAACTACAACTCAGGTAAAGCTACAAAAATGTCTCCAGCACCCAAGTAGACTCCTTCCTGCACCTCCTTGGCGGTGGCCCCCAAAGGTAACCACTATTCTGACCTCTGTTGCCACAGATTAGTTTTGCCTGTTTTGAACTTCATATAAATGGAATCACACAAAGTGGTAGGTAGAATAATATTCCCAAAGATGATGACTTCATCCTAATCCTGGAACCTGTGAAAAGGTTATCTTATGTGGAAAAGAAGACTTTGCAGATGTGATTAGGTTAAGGATCTTGAAATCACCCAGAATTTTATGGATGGGTCCAGTGAAAAGGATATGTGACATCAGAGACAGAGATGAGAGAGACAGAGACAGAGACAGAGAAGGAGGGAGGGAGTGAGAGATTGGAAGGTGATATGCAGCTGGATTTGAAGATGAAGAAGGGGCTAGAAGCCAACAAATGTGGGCAGCTTCTAGAAGCTGGAAAAGGCAAAGAAACCAATTCTCCCCACTAGAGCCTCCAGAAGAAACACAGTCCATCCAACACTGATTTTAGCCCAGTGAAAGCGATTTCAGAATTCTGGTCTCCAGTACCGTAAGATAACAAATTCATATTGTTTTAAACCTCCAAGTTCATGGTAATTTGTAACAGAACAGAAAACGAATACACATACTATGCACTCTTTTGTGTCTAGATTCTTTTGCTTAATATCGTATCTGTAAGAATCATCTATGTCATTGCATGTATCAGTAGTTTGTTTTCACTGTGAATTTACCACAATTGACTTATCTATTTTATCATAGACATTAGGGTGCTTTCAGTCACTATTATGAATAAGGTTGCTATAGACATTCTTGCACATGCTTTTTGATGCTTAAAAATGCTCATATTCTTGGGTATATTTACCCAAGGTATATGTAGGTTTGGCATTAGCAGATACTAATAATTATTTTGTTGATTCATACTGCCTCTAGCAACATATGAGAGTTCCAATCACTGCATATCCTCAAGTCCCTTGGGTTTTGTCACTCTTCAATTTTAATCATTCTGGTGGGGTGTAGTCTTAATTCATTGTGGTGTTAATTTTTGCTTCTCTGATGCCTAGTAATGTTGAGCTCCATTTAACAGGTTTAGCCTATTCGGATAACCTCTTTCATGAAGTGACCATACAAATTTTGGCCATTTTTTTCTTGGGTTATTCATAGGAGTTATTCATATATTACAAGTATGAGTCCTTGGTTGAATATATGTGCTGGCAGTCTGTGGCTTAATGCTTTATCCTCTTTATGGTGTCTTTATGAACAGAAGTTCTTAATTCTAATGACATTCAATTCATCAATCTTTTCTTTTGTGGTTAGTGCCTTTTGCATCCTATTTTAAGAAATATTTGACTTCCTCCAAATTCTGAAGATGTGCTTCCATGTTTTCTTTTAGAAGTTTTATTGTTTTATCATTCACAGTTAGGTCTACAAGCTATATTGAGTTAATTTTTGGCATTAGCTAGGAATAAGATTCACTTAATTCCCATGGGGATATCCAATTGATTCAGCACTATTTTTATAAAGACCTTCGTTTATCCACTGAAATGTAGGTGTCTTGGTTGTAAATCAAATATGCATGTGGGTTGGTTTCCAGGCTCTTGATTCTAATTCATTAGTCTATCTTTACACCAATAGAACACAAATATAGCTTTATAATAAGTCTTGTTACCTGTTAGTATAAGTTCTTCAGCTTTGTGCCACTTCAAGATTACCTTAGCTATTTTAGCTCCTTTGCATTTCTTTTACATTTTAGAATCAGTTTTTCATTTTCTACACACACACACAAATCTGCTGGAATGTTATTGGGATTTAATAAATCTATAGATTGACTTGAGGGGAAATGACTTCTTAACAATATTAAGTCTTCTAATCAATGCACGTGATTTTTTTCCATTTATTTTGGTCTTCTTTAGTTTCTCTCTGCAATATTTTGTAGTTTTCAATGTCAAGTTCTGGCACATCTTTTATTAGATTTGCTCCATTTAATCTGTTGGTACTATCTTAAACGTATTTTTTTCCAGTGATTTGTTGAAAGGATATAAAAAGAAAATTAATTTCTGTATATTAACATTGAACTCAGAGACTTTTCTAACTTCAATTATTAATTCTAGTAATCTGTAGATTCCATAATGAGAGTTTCTTTTCTTTCCAGTCTGTATACTTTTGTTTCTTTTTCTTGAAGTTTTGCACAATGTTAAATATTGTCTTGCTCACAATATCAGGGTCACAATTCCGTATTTCACTTTAAGTATGGTGATAGCTATTAGTGTTTTGTCATCACCCTTTAGCATATTAAGGATGCTTCCTTCTATCACTAGTTTGCCGAACATATTTATTGGAAATGGATCTTTAATTTGATCAAACAGTTTTTATGCATATATTGAGATGCTGTAAGAGTTTTTCTTTTTAATTCTGTTAATGTGATGGATTACCTTGAGTGATTTTCAAATATTAAACTGACCTTGCATTCCTGATATAAGCCCCACATGGTCATAATTTATTATCTTTGTAACTTATTGCTAGATTTGCTAATAACTTGTTTAGGATGTTTGCATCTATGTTGATGAGACACTATCTGCTGTTTTCTTTTCTTGTAATTTTCTTCTCAGATTTTGGTGTCATCAATGTGCTAGCCTCATAGCATTTGTTGGGAAATCTCTAGAAGACTTTGGGTATTTTTCTTATAGTTTTTAACTTAAATGTTGCAAATTTACCATTAAAGCCATTTGGGCCTAGAGTTTTCTTTGAGGGAAGATTTTAAATTAAAGATTTGATTTCATTAATAGACACAGGACTGTTCAGAGTTATTTTTTCCTTGTGTCAGTTTTAGTGGTTTGTTTTTTTCTAGGAATTGGTCCATTTTTTTAAATTTTAAAATTTGTTGGAATAAAGTTCACAGCATCTTCTTATATTTGTAATAGCTATAGAATATGTAGTGGTGTTCTCATTTTTATTCCTGATGTTTTTAATTTGAGTTTTTCTCCTTCTTATTGATTAGTCTTTCTAAAGCTTTATCAATTTTATTTAATTGTTTCTTAAGGAGGAAGCTTAACTGCTGTCTTTCCTAAAATATTCGAGTCCTAAATTTCCCTCTTATAGCCGCTTTAGCTAAACTAAGTCCTATAATTTTTTGTTGTTGATGTATAATTGACATGCAACAAATTCCACATATTTGAAGTGTAGAATTTGATGTTTTGACATATGCATATCCCCGTGAAACCATCAAGAAAATGAGCATATCCATCACCCCCAAGAGTTTTCTTGCCCCTTAGTAATTCCTCACTCACATCTCTGCCTGCCCCCAATCCATCTTATCCCAGACAACCAGTAATTTTCTTTCTGTCCCCATAGATTAGTATGTATTTTTGAGAATTTTAAATAAATGGTATCATATAGTGTATACTCTTTTATTTCTGGCCCTTTCATTCAGCCTAATTATTATTTTGATATTCATTCATGTCATGGTATGCTTCAATAGTTGATTTGTTTTATTGCTGAGTGGTAGTCCATTATATGGGGGTGCCACAATTTGTTTATCCATTCATTTATGGTGGATGCTTAGATTGTTTCAAGTTTGGGGCTTTCATGAAGAGAACTTCTATAAACATTCATGTGCAGACTTTGTATGAACATGTGCTTTCATTTTTTTCTTGGGTAAAGATCTAGGAGTGGAATGGCTATGTCTTATAGTAAGAGACTTTTGAAGAAAATGGCAAACTGTTTTCCAAAATAGTTGCCCCGTTTTATATTCCTATCAGCAGTGTATAAGAGTTCTAATTGCTCATATCCTTGCCAGTACTTGAGATGGTCAGTCTTTTTAATTTTAGCCATTTCAATAGGTCTGTTTCCTTCTGCTTTTAATTTGCATTTCCCTAATGACTAATGATGTTGAGCATCTGTCTTAGTTTGCCAGGGCTGCTGTGACAAAGTACCTAGTTGGCTTAAACAACATGGATTTATTGTCTTACAGTTTGGGGGGGCTGGAAGTTTAAAATCAAGGTGTCAGCAGGATCAGGCTTCCCCCAAAATCTGTAGCATTCTGGTGGTGGCTTGCCAGTAATCAGTCTCTAGCTCCATCACATGGCCATCTGCTTCCTGCAAATAGGACCTTGTGAGATACCATTTACAAATGAGTTCCCATCCATAGGTCTGGGGGTTAGGATTTGAATATGTCTGTGGGAGACATGATTCAATCCGTAACAGCACCTTTTCCTGTGCTTATTTCCTATCCATATATCTTCTTTGGTGAAGTGTCTATTCAAGTCTTTAGCCCATTTTTTAAGTGAGTTGCTTGTTTTCTTATTATTCAGCTCTGAGAGATTTTTTATATAATGTGGAGTCAAGTTCTTTATCAGTTATATACATTGCAAATATTTTCTCCCAGTCTGTGGCTTATATTTTCATTCTTCAAATGATGTTTTTCGAAGACCAAAGTTTTTAACTAAAAAAACTGTTTAATTTTAATGACATCCAATTAATCAGTTTGTTCTTTCTTTATCATGCTTTTCATGTTGTGGCTAAGATATTTTTGCACAAATCTGCTGTTGATAAATCCTTTGAGCTTTTGTACATCTGAAAGAGTCATTTCATCATTATTTTTGAAAGCTATTTTGGTTGGGTAAAAATTCTAGGTGCAGAATAAAACAGTAGTAAAGAAGACAATGTCCCTGCCTTCATAAAACTTACATTCTAAAAGAGGTGGCTAGTGGATAAGAGACATACCTCATACAAACAAAAAATATATAAGAAAGCTACCAGCTAATAAGACGATATATGCAGAAAATTAAAATACAGGTGGTATAATAGAAGTGAAAGGGTGGCTTCTTTAGATAGATTGGTCAGGGAAGGCAGCACTTGAGTTGAAATCTGAGAAGGGGGCATCAACTCTATAATATATGACCAGAGAAAGCACATTGCCAGCAGAGGGAACCATGAGGATTTCTTATTTTTCTCTTATCAATTTGTAGGATCATATATATAATTAGCAGTGTTAACCCTTTATCAGTGTCATGTGTTTGAAAAATGGTTAGTCCTTATTTTTGAACTCCTACATGTTGTATTTGCCATTCACAATTATTTATTTTTTTACTCATTCAAATAAATGTTATTTCCATTGTGTTTTCACCTGTTCTTTCTCTTGCCCTCTCACTAACTCCTTCACACAGGAGGAGGGTATGCTTCTCTGACTTGTGAGACTGGGAGAAGGCACTAAACGTGCTCATTTAGCCCTTCGGGACCGCTCTCTCCTTGCTTGCTGTGAAGTTGCCTCGGAACGTATGTACTCTTCTCAGGCAGGTTGTGTGCCTCAGCTCCCTGCTTCTTTCTCTGGCTCCAGTACATACTTGTGTCATCTATGATGGAGGATATCCTACCTTATTTAAAGAACTGCAGTCATGGATTTAACCAAGTGGCAGATATTGCCATCAGACACTCTGGGAACAAAGAGCAGCCATTTATAACTCTGCAATTCAACATCCTGCCTTCGGTTCCCAGCCTTGCTACCTGTGATCTGGGACTTTTACTGGGAAAATTCACGATTTTAGAAATCTTTTTTTCTTGCATTTAGTTGTGGATTCCTCAGCTTTGTTGACTATTGCCATCAATCTGAATTTTTTATTTTACATTTTACAGTAATTACTTAATTTTCCAGCCTTCTAATGGTACTTCTAGCTTTGTAGGATTCCAGATATACATTTCATTTTAGTTTCAATTTAATATATATTTAATATACAATATATATTTTAATTCTATATATATATACGCACACACATATACACATGCATACACATACACAGGAATATAGTTTTTCTTAGATTGTATCTCCATTTTGATGGAAAGCAGTCTGGAGAAAGGAAGCAGTTGAGGATTCAGGAGATTGGGAAGATAATGCCTGTGTTGAGGTTCCTGAGTGGACAGAAATACATGGAACACAGGTAACTGAATCCTTATTGCTGGGACAGGGGTCAGTCTGCGATGCACATGACCCTCCCGGTTTCTCTTCCTGGCGTTTCCTCACTGTTCACCTGCCTGTTGCTCACAGCTTCCTCCCCACCTGGGGCAGGGACTCCCGTATGCAGCAACCACCTACTGCCACATCTGCTACCTGTGCCCTACACTGTAGGTCCTTCTTCAGTGTCAACTCATCGTCAGTCCTTTTTCAGGGATTCTTCACAGTTTCCTGTCCTTCAAGAATGCCCCTCCTTTTTCAGGCGGGCTATGTATTTTAATCTGTCTCTGTTCCTCTCTATTACTCCTGTGAACTTGGTATGAGAGCATGGGATTTTGAATGTTGAAAATGGAACTCACTTCCCATTTAAGAAAAAAAAAACAAAACATGTTGGTAGAATTCATTCAGACTCTTCCAAAATGACCCAACAGCAGGCAGGCTTCCCCTTCCTCCCTAAGCCACAGCCCCAGCACCTACCCCCTAGCATGTTACATGACTTCATTTTTCTTTCCAAATGCAGGCAATAATAAGCACAAAACGCCACATGCTGGGGGTGGGGTGGGGTGGGAGGGTGTTGAGTGTGAAGTGTTATTCTTCAAACCTCAAAAAGAGACATGAAGTGGATAAGCAACTAGGGAGATGACTACATTTTGCATCATTTTACTTTTACCTTTCTATAGACTTTTCAGATCGGAGGCACACATGTGCACGTGGCACACAAACTTACACGCCATTTCAAAGTCCTTTTCTTCTTCAGATTCTGAGGGTTGAAGTAATAAAATCATGCTTATTCTTATACCTTTAAATAGTAATTCTTGGAATAAACATACAAGTTACTTCACTTTTTTTCTTTCTTGGTAACTTGTGTTTTGTTCTAACATTTCAAGATGTTACAACAAAATGGAGAAAGAGGGATCTTTCTCTGAGATCCATTATTAAATGGAACTTTCTTGACTTTTATAATTTGTATAATGAAGTTTGTTTCTTCTAATGAATTTGGATTTTTTCCCTTATTTCTCTGATCCTAGTAGCACAGGACTGCTCTTTCCTGTTTCCTCTGGGTCCCCTTTTATTTGTGAATTTCCTGTGTTTACTTGGTTTTCCATCTCTTTTCATGGTTATCAACTGCTTGGGATATTTAGACATCCTTGATTTTGCTCTTAACAGCCTCCTGTGAATTTTTTAGTTTTTTTTGGATTTTTTTACTCATTACAGTGTTTCAACATTTTTTTTTTCAGTCCTTCAGTTTTGCAACTTGTTTCATTTTTAGCAATCATTGTTGATTTCTTTTAAACTTATCAACTCATTCAAGCTTCCTTTAGGCCTTGGTCCTGTCTCTCTGATAACTTCTACAGCTAGTGTTGTAGAACTCCTTAACTGACTCAGGATCACTATATTTGCTTAGATTTATTCATTGTTTTCTAAGTGTTTGCTGAGGGGTCTTGTTGTTGATTTTTTTTTTAAAAAAAAAAGACCGTGTTATTGTTTTTCTGTTACAGAAACCAGGAGGAAGAATTTGGGACTCTTTTTTAATCCACCATCTTCCAAGAAGTCCCTTATTATCTTTAAACCTTTTGTGTCACTCAAAATTCTAGCTCTTGACATCCCTTCATCTCTGTAAGTTTCTTTTCACATGCCAAATATCTCAAGACTGTTCTCTTCTTATGACACAATATCCCCCTGTAGCACCCTCCAGCAGATTTCTCCGTGGACCAGGACTTGGCCACTTTCCTATCCCATACAAATCACTGCAAAAGGAAACAGAGTGATCATCATTGGCTTAGACCAGTGGTGATTCAGTCCCAGGAGCAGGCTCATAGCTTCTCAACCAAAGCAGAATTCTACTAGCAATAAAGAAGGGGGCAACTACTATTGGGAAACCAACCACAAGTATCTGCCATTTCAAAGATTTTGTTTATGGAGACTGAAAAAGTTTTCCCTCCTCTGGGATTGTTCACTCAGATGATATATAGCTAGAACTGTCTGTGGCCATGGCCTCCCCTTCCCACTCCATGGAGGAAGTCCATCTGCAGAAGAAAGAGTGAGAGCAACACACAGAAAGAATCAGGGCCAAAAGTTAGAGAGAGCCTTAATGGTGCCACTTGAGTCCCTGCATCCATTCAGGTCCAAGGCTCTCTCTATTCCATTCTTCCAAGTTTTTACTTCCCTTTTCATTTCTTAAGCATATTTGACTTTCTTATGTCTCTCTTCTTTTTCCCCATGCCAACCAGAAAGAGGAAATATATTGATACCTCTGGGATAAAAGAATGATCTGAAAGAAACTATATAATCTAAAGGTGTGGTCTAACAAGAGCTATGCAATTTGAAGAAAGCTCAGAAGGAGTCACACCAAGATACACAAGAGAACAGTGGACAGTTTTGTTGAATTATTCAGTTCCCTTCCACTATCAGAACCATAACATGGTCCAGGACTGAGGACAAAAACAGTGGATTCCCAAGATATGCTGGTAATGACTGAGCTGTTTAAAGGATGAGAAGGGCTAGTAGAGGAACTTTGTCTGGAGGTGTTGTCACCAGGTGTCATATTTCTTGACACTGAGAGTTAGCCTCACTGGGCTTTTCATATTAATTACAGTGTTGTATAATATCAAGGACTGAGCTCATCCCATAGGGAGAAGACTGGCAGAATCATGAATGTCTAGGAAGAACTGAAGTCAAATGACTTCATAAACTCAGATCCTAATAATATCGCCATTCCAGATAGGATGCAGATATGTCATTTAAAAACTGTAGAATCCTATCAAGAACTCTTGATGTGTCATGCATGAGGACACTTAATATAGCAGAAAAGCAGTGGTGAGTACAAACTTGCCAACATGGGATAGGTTGCAAATCTAGATATGAAGCCATTGCAACCTTCACTCTGGGTATCCTGTGGATTATTACACACACAACAACAACAACAACAGCAGCAACTCTTCCCTAATAGATCAGAGATTGGAACTGTTTATTTTTTGAGAAATTCAAATGGAGAGGCCCAAGATTCAGGCTTATCAGACACAGGGAAGGCAAGGTTGCAATCTAAGATGGAAATAGAGGAATTAAGATAAATTGTATATGCCAAATATTCAGCATGCAATATGTCTATAGCACATGGCCAGTAATTGGACTTATGCCACTGAATCATCAGATTGGAGGGTGTGATGGTTAGGTTCATACGTCAGCTTGGCCAGGTGATGGTGTCCAGGTGTCTGGTCAAGCAAGCACTGGCCTAACCGTTACTGCAAGGACATTTGTGACTGGTTAATAAACCAGAAGGCTGGCTTATTAAATCATCAGTCAATTGGCTGCAGCTGTGACTGATTACATCAAGGAAGGGTGTGTCTTCCGCAAAGAGAGAATTCAGTCAACTGGATTTAATCCAATCAGTTGAAGACTTGTAAGCGAGAAAGTTAGAGGACCTTCACTTTTCCTTCGGCTAGCCAGTGAAGCATTTCCTGAGGAGTTCATCGAACACCTTCATCAGAGTTGCCAGTTTGCTGCCTGCCCTACAGAATTTGGACTCATGCATATGCACAGTTGTGTGATACATTTTTATAAAATCTTATACTTATAGATATCTCTTGTTGATTCTGTTTCCCTAGAGAACTCTAACTAATACAGTGGGTTAATCTCTGAAGAAACTAAGCCAACATCAAGAAAAGAATTCTACATAATAATATTTGGGTATTCTCTAACAACAAAGAGCCAGCTTCTTGACCAGTTACTCTACCATGAAACCTACCAGTACACACAGTTAACAATTAGCTGCTGAATGTTTCATCTTAAATTTGAATGCAGCCGAGGATTACCAGACATCTGAAGAAATATCTCCAGGAAACAAATGGCAAAACAGCAACACAGATAAAAGAGAGAATTTAGAGAAAAACTTACCAAAATAATTGTACTAAATAACTATAAAGTTAATGGAATTATAAAATAAGGACAGAATGCTATGAAAAAAGAAAATTTTATAATTAGACAACAATGAGATCTCAGAAATTAAAATATGGAAGTTGTGGAATATAAAGTCAAATAATCCCCCCAAAAAGTTAAGCAGCAGAAACAACAAAACACAAAATGAAAATAGAAGGGAAAAATGAGAAAACTAATTAAAGAACTAATCCAATAATTCCATTATCTAACCAATTAGCATTCCAGAAAGAAAGAACAGGGTAAAAAGTGGAAGAAGGTTTATTTCCAAAAGAGAGTATAAGGTCATGGTTTTTCAAGTTAGAAGTTTCCATGAAGTGTCCAGGTAAGGCAATGTAAAAAAGACCATCATCATGAAATGTCATGATGCCAGGGGAAAAAAGATCCTAAAAGCTTTCAGAGAAGGAAAAAGAAGTCATATACAATATAGAGACCATTAATCAGTGCCGCTGGATTCTAGAAGGTAATGGAGCAATATATGCAAAATTCTGAGGGATAATGACAGCCAAACCATCAATCAAATATGAAGAAAGAATAAAGACACTTACAGATCTCAAGAACTTGAAAAACTAACCTCTTATGTACCCTTTCTTAGGAAGCGTATGGTGATATGCTCCACAAGATAAGCAGCTAAAAAAAAGAAAATGGGGACACAGGATCCATAAAACAATGGAATGTAGTAAAGTCCCAGGATAATGGCTGGACAGCAGGCCTAAAGACCAAGAAGTCTAGATTGTACCAGGAAGAAAGAGAACTCCAGGTAGGTGGTCAGGGGAGGGAAGGAGATGAGGCAGGGAATAGAATTGCCTAGTTGACTAAAATGCAAAAGCTCTTGGAAAAAAGCTACTTAATCCATATAGTAAATAAGACAGGAAAAAAATAGTGATGCCTACTGGAAAACTAGGCAAGAGAAGAAAATCAGGCCATTATTAATTGCAGGAAACTCCAAAATTTGTACTAAAAAGATGTCTAGTGATAGTACTCCAATTGGCTCTGCAGGATGCTTGGTTTAAATAAAATTGGCTTAAATTAAAAATAGGCTTAAATAAAAATCATGGAACTATGATATGTGTTGGAAATAAGGAGATGCACAGGAAACAGAAAAGAAAATCTATTGTATGTCTATGGAGACAAACTGGTCAATGAAGGCAGAGTACATGTAAGCTAGTACTTATTCATTCAAGAAAAATGTGTTAAATGATTACTATGTGCCAAGAACTGGAAAGTGGTAACAGGTAACATGACACAGATAATACTGTGCACCAACTTTGCTATGATCCCTACTGTTCTCGTGATTTTTCTCATGTCACCATTTATTGAACACTTATTTGCCCAGCTGTATGCTTTGTACTTTCAAGACATCTCATTCAGTCATCCTAACCACCCTGTGAAGTAGTTACTGTTGTCTTGATATTCTCCATTTTTAACAAAGAGGAAACTGATGCACTGGACCACTTTATGGACTGTTGAGTTAGAGTTGCAGGTACAAGAAAATCAAATGACAGCCATCTGCACCTTAATCTTTGGAGAAAGTACAAGCAGATCTCCATGGTATAAACACATCCAAGACTGACACCAAACTTCCCTGGCTACCACAGCTCGGTACAGGACCTTTGGCTTCTGCATGACCCCACACCATAGGATCATAGTCTGTGTCAATGGTCAGTGAATCTAAGAGCTGACTTCACAAAAATTTCCCATTGCATGTCAGCATGGGGACCCAGTACTACCACTTCCCAGTCAACTGGGTATTTATGAGGGTCCCACCATGTTTACCAGCATTTCTAATAGACAATGAAACTTTCCAGTTCTCAGAGAATGTATAAGCCAATTTGTTGCCAGCACTATCTTGTATGTGAAAGCAATAATGAGAAAATGAGTTAAGGATGTTCATGCTTGAGAGGTGAAGAATGCTTACAGCAATGCTTACCAAATTATGTGACAGGCACAGTATTCTAGGAGCTATAAATTGGAGTCTTCCCAACATAATGGGCTCCCTGTTTTAGAAAATTTAGGAAGAACTGCATAAAAGAAACTCTGGAAAGCAACCCTCTCAAGAAACCAGTTCAACTTAACTCAGCATTTTCCATGCTTGTTTGATCTTGGGATATATCTATTTCCCCCCATTATCTCTCCTTCTCTCCCTCTCTGCTTCTCTCCCTCTCTCCCTCTCTCCGTCTCCCTCTACCTCTCTGTCCCTGTCCCTCTTTCTGAATCACCTATTAATGTCCTATAGAGCAGTGTTTGTAGGACACCAGTTATGAAATCCTGAGTTAAAGTACATTGTTAAACCTCCCTAGAGATTTTCACATGAAAATTAAAAATGGGACAATGGTGTGGAGAATTTTAAGAAGCGGGTTCTGACCACACATTGCAAAGTCTGCATAAAGGCTCTTTAGCAGGAGGTTGGATCCTCCCTGATGTCAAACAGGTATGACCATATTCTTTTTGTTCCAGAATTGTAGATAAAAGTCATCTTGCATGGTGACATTTTTTGTAACTCCTGTCTTGAATTTTAGCAACCCAAGTTTTGAAAAGATACTGCTCATCTCTCGGAAAAGGAACTACTAAACTAGGCATACTGCCACTGCCCAGTGTAGGGGTCTCACAGCCATGGGTTCCTAGTGGTAAGGCAAAATCCAGGGGCTTGCTTGAGATAGACACAAGTACTTCCTCCCTTTTGCAACTGAAGATAAATTTTTAATTACGATTGTTTAGAGAAAAACAAGCTAGGCCCTTGGGAAAATACTTGTTGCGTATATACTTGGTGTCAAACACAGTGGTAGGCACCAGAAATAGAGGGAGGCAAAAACACAGTCCCTGCCCTGGAGAGGCGTATGTCTACTAGGAAAGACAGGGTTACAACCAATGGAATGAATGAGGTAGCGGAGCTGTCAAGGAGGGAGGAGACCACAATCCTGGAGTTCAAGGAAATTTCCCAGAAGATGTGTTAATGGAGCTGAGCCTTGGAAAATGAGTGAGGTTTTCCCAATAGGAATTGAGGAAAAAACACGTTCAAAGGCACAGAGGCCTGAAAGAAGCCAACAAGCTAGGGGACCAGCAGTTAGCTCTGTGGGACTAAGAATGCGGCTGAAGGGGTAGGTTGAGGCAGGCTTAAAAAGCCGTGAATTGGCTTTATGACCTTTGTTAATATGTTATTTGCCCCTTCCAGACCTCAAAGCACAGTTTTTTTTCCTCAAAGCACACTTACTTGTTATGTGATCTTGGATAATTTACTTAACCTCTCTTTCCTTCAATTTTTTCATCTATAAAATAGTACCTACCTTAAATGGTTGTTGAAAGCATTGAATGTAATAATGTATGTGTTGGTCATTGTTGTAGACATCATTATCTTCAACTTCTGTGAGAATATGTTAAGATAATTGCTGTGTCCCTGGCAACATGAAATATGACTCCTGGGGAGGAATCTAGACCCGGCATCGTGGGATGGAGAACATCTTCTTGACCAAAAGAGGGATGTGAAAGGAAATGAAATAAACTTCAGTGGCAGAGAGATTCCAAAAGGAACCAAGAGGTCACTCTGGTGGGCACTCTTATGTACAATATAGATAACCCTTTTTAAGTTCTAACGAATTGGAAGAGCTAGCAGTAAATACCCGAAACTGTCAAACTACAACCCAGAACCCATGAATCATGAAGACAATTGTATAAAAATGTAGCTTATGAGGGGTGACAATGTGATTGGGAAAGCCATATGGACCACACTCCCCTTTGCCCAGTGTATGGATGGATGAGTAGAAAAATGGTGGGGGGGGGGGGGGAAGCACCCAGTTTTCTTTTTTTACTTTAATTGTTCTTTTTCACTTTAATCTTTATTCTTATTATTTTTGTGTGTGTGGTAATGAAAATGTTCAACAATTAATTTGAGGGATGAACACACAACTATATAATAGTACTGTGAACAACTGAATGTATGCTTTGTCTGACTGCATGGTATATGAATATATCTCAATAAAAATGAATGTAAAAAAAATAAAAAATAAAAAAATCCAAAAAAAAAGATAATTGCTGTGAATATGCTTGGTAAACTGAACAGCCGAATGTAATAGTTATTATTATCCTGTCAAATAATCTGCTTATTATCATGAAGACCAGCAGCTCCTTCACCAGAGGCACCTGCTAGGATATCACAAATGTCTCCACAGATGGTGCCATGCCCAGCTCCTGGGTCACCAATCATTTAGATCAGGGTGATGAAAATATTCTAAGTCTTGACCAGGGTGTTGGTTACACAGGTATATATACATATGTCTGAGCTTAGCAAACCATTAACTTAAGATATGGACATTCAAAAAAAAATTTTTTTTTTAAAAAATAACAGCTTAGAGTGAGAAGCACCTTACTGGCAGTTCAGCCTTGTTTTAGATCAAAGCAACCTGCAGACTGCTCATTTTGAGGTGCTAGTCCTCATGCCCCTCTGACTCAGTTCAGGCATAGGGTCATTTCAATACAAGATGGGAAGACCTCAAAGGACTTTTTTCTCTCCAATTCTTCCAGTCCTTTGTCTCTCCAAGTAAAGAAATGAGTAGGAAAACCCGTATCTTTGCTCGCAAGCAAGTAGAGGTTTAGCTTAATTGATCCCTCAGTATCTCCCCTTTTCTCTAGCTGGCTGTAAGTGCTCAGCTTGACTGAGTTCTCTTTCTACAGTTAAGTTCCCAAACTGTCTGGGTTTCAGAATGCCCTTTTGAAAAGCCTGTTTCTCTTATACAAAACAACACCTTGGAAAATCCAAGTGATTTATTTTTAGCAGATTTTTAAAGTGCCCTAAATCACCAATACTTCCCAGCAGGGCACAATGTTAAGACTTGGCCATCGTTATCCACCAGGGTACCGGGTCTGCAATGAGCAGGCACCAAACAGGCGAGAGGCACAAGTGAAGGACGTTTTCTGTGCTAAGCCCCTGTTGGGCAGGCACCCTGCCTGGCTAAATTGCTTTGTGCAACACAGAAGAGAAGAAACCAGTGTTTTTTGTTTGGTTGGTTTTTTTAATATTAGTGATGGTTATGTGCTTGCTATGGGCCTGCAGAAGTGAGCAAAGACCTAAGCTGTCTGAGGTATTTGGCAGATTTTCTTGGGGGAACCGAAGACCTAAATCCTCAAGCAGGTTGAAGTCCCCTGGTGAAGGATTCTTGGAAAAAAAGACTAGAATTGTCTCTGTGTTCCAAATGCTTCACAAAACCCACCTTGACTTGTTTATGATTCCTGAAAGACACCTTGTCAACTCCTAATGGCCCCAGAAAAACTGGGGAACAAGTGTGGGTTGCAGAGGGGTGTGGGTAAGCAGTTCCCCACATTCCAGCCCCAAGAAGCCCCAGAGGAAGCCCTCTGCCCCTCTGCTCCCCTTTTCAGACTCTTTTCATCCAAAAAAACATTGTTCCTGACTATACCTCAGCGTGTTTGAAGCAAGATCACCAAGCAAAACAGCCGTGTGGGTCTTTCTTTTTCCTTTTCTTCTCTACCTCTTCCTTCCTCCCTCCCTCCCTCTATTCCACTCTCTCTCTGTCTCTTTCCTCCCCTCTCCTCTCTCTCTAAACCTTTTACACTGCAGTTGAACAAGCCCCTGGATAAAGACTTTATCCAAAAACCCCCTCTTTAAAGTTATTTCAAATTTCTCTGCAAGGCTTTCAGAAATCTGTTTGTTTGAGGGCAGAATTAGATGTGACCGGCGTTTTATTGTGACATAAAACCATATTTCTTCCCTGGAAGATTAAAAAATAAAATCGGTTAATAAGAAAAGCTGTCAGCAACAGAAAATGGCTGACATAATCCGTTTATCCTCCGAGCAATAAAGATATTGGTCCTTGGGAGTCTATCCTCTCTCTCATGTTATTTCGCCCAAAACATTATCTTCCCAGCATTCTGATGGATTAAGAAGTCATATGGGAGATAGCAGGGAAATGACAGATACAAAAAAATATATAATATCCTTTCATTTCCCCTCCTCCCTCCACACTCACTCATATCGCCCCTCTCTCTTTCTCCCTCCCCTCACTCAAAACACACACACACTTTATTTTCCTCTTTTCCCTCTCCCTGACATGCTCCCATTTTTCTCACCTTTGGAAAAGAAATAGATCTTCTTTTACCCACAATTCCCATACTCTGATAATCCTAATAGGGGTGATGATGCAAAGCGGCTCTGAAGTCAGTTCCTCTTGTGTGTGTGTGTGTGTGTGTGTGTGTGTGTGTGTGTGTAGCTTGCACACATCTACATAGACACAAATCAACTAATGAAGAGATGGACCCTTGATAAGGGTGTTGAACACCTAGAGAGAAAGAGAGTTAAGTGCATCTGGCCACCCTACTAGATTTTTAATCTAGGATTTCTGACAATAGCATAAATTTCAGGAACAAGGCTGAAGGCAGCACTAGCTAAGAAAACAAAACCAAAAAATGCTTGGGAGAGATGACAATTAAAATATGATTTGGCTTATAGAGGACTGAGACAACCACACTAAAAAAACAAAACAAAGCAAAACAAAAAACAAACAAAAAAAACCCCACAGTGTGTTCATACTTGTTTTTCTCTTTTCTCTATTAATAGTGTCATCACCATCTTTCCTCATAAGGAATGAAAATTGTTCCACATAAAATTTCCCTCCCATTGTTCTGGGAAAAAGCATTGTGAGGTCACCCACCAGACCCCTCAGGACACTTATAAGTAATCCCTAGATCCCCTTCCTGGGATTTGGAAGCAGAATAACAGGAAGGCAAATCTGTTTAGGAGGGTACTCTTAACACTTTATTTTCTACCTCACCACTCATCTCTGATGAAAAACCAGCTCTGTCATCATTCATATGAATTGTTTTCAAAAAGCTAAATATTTGAGAGTTCTACTGACAAGTCCTAATTGTGTCTCTTGGGAATCGACTAAATGAATTTATTGCTAATATGTGTACTCTCTTAGTTAGGAAGACAGACAGAAATCTGTAGAAGGAAAAAAAAATACCAAGAGGGGGTGATAAATAGTTATGGAAACAAGCATTTCTGAGAATGATTTTCAACACGTCCATGAAAGTGGAAACTTGCATATGCATATATGTACACACATATAGATGGATATATATATACTGATACATAGATATTTAAAAATCATCTAAAATATTCCCCTAACAATTAACTTTTAAGTTTAGTAGTCCATCCTTACCTAAGTTACCAGAAATGGAAAATCATAACATTTACTGTTTTCCTGATAGTTTATCCTCAAGTGTGTCTGTGACAACAAGGATTTCACATGTGTGCAGGGATGAGAATGGACAAGTAAAGGGTAAAAAAGCAGGTCAGATGGAGGAAGGAGGATGTGGTATAGGGACTCTGCTCCATAAATTACCTTTCTTTTTTGGTCAAAGCATTTGACAACTTGCAAATGATATAATAGAAATGCCATCAGAGTTCTGGGAGAAAATAATTTTATATTTCAACTCATGTATTTCTCTCTAGCCACATCTTTTTACAGCAAATTTCTTTTGGGACCACAACTTTGTACACGTTTTGAAATCCAGTTGCTATAGTAGCCCTTAATCGCATTGTTCAAGATACATTCCCATAAAAACATGTAAGCCACCCAAGACAAATACATGCATTTTATTATAGCAAAATCTCTTCATTTAAATGGCTATAAAACCAGATATTGAGCCAATGTCTACAGCAATTAAGAACAGTGAGAAAATCCATGGACCACATTTACGGAAGCTAAACATTTAATTGAACAAGAGGTTGTTCCTCCATTATAGGCCTTCAGTTAATAAAAGTGGCTTGAATTTTAAGCATGTTTGAATTCTGTGGGAAGAAGCTAGTTTCCACAAATACTTCCATATGATAGTAAAAATAATGGAAACAGAAACTCTGAATTAAATTAATTCCTAGTTTGACAATTAACCAGACCTAAAACACAACTCCGTTATTACTTCATTGAGTATGTCATTGCTGTAGTGTTAAACCAGGCATCATAAATCATTCTAACATTGCTAGAAATTGACTAGGAATTAGCCTGGTGTTGTTATAATCCCTGGATTATGCACTGTGCCTATAATATTCATTCATTCTTCCTCCAACAAGCATTTATTGAGTGTTCACACAGCACCAGGTGCTACGGCAGGCATTGGGGATCTGCAGACACACAGGACAAGGTCACTACCTCTGGCAGGGAGACAAACCACAGACAGGCAGGCACACCACAGGGTTATGAGTCTCTGACAGAGAAGGAGGAGGGCTGAGGGTGCAGAGGTCATCTGTAGAGGGGAGGAGGCTCCAGCCTGGCCTGAATGGTGGCATGGAAGCCCCTTCTTCACATCCTGAGTCCTGGGAGACTAATGCCAGTGACTCATGCCCAGAGCCCTTCTGGGACTCCTCTGCAGGGGAGTTCATGGGAGTTGCTCTGGTGAACATATACTGCACTTCTGCCATGTTTTACCTGCCCATCACTCATCTAGGCTAGTGGCCCTGAAATCACAAACTGTAAAATCAGATAGGTTAAATCATAAACATGGACATTTTCTCTAAAAGCTCTCTAAAAATTTAAGGCTTAACAAATTATTCTCATGACAAAAATTACAAAAGCCAAGATCTTTACTAATACTGTGTTATCTTCATCATAGCATAGATTTCACTGTACTGAAATTCCAAATGTACCTGCCTGTCTCCCCCACAACACTGTAAGATCTTTTAGAACTGGGAAAGCTCAGAGTGGGTAGGGCTATAAATGTCTGCTGAATTCAAGTGACTGGAAATGCTTTCCAGTTAATGGAAATATAAGTCATCAGCATTGAAAATAATTCAATTTGTCAGTAACAAAGAGTTATTTTTTCCCAATGATCATCATAGCAAGATTCCCAGGTAGTTGGTCTATATAACTGTCAACTAGTTGTGGAATGGGTTATTCTATTCCACCAAAGTATTTGGTTTACGGGAGTGCTCTGGTTTGCTAATGCTGCTGTTATGCAAAATACCAGAAATGGATTATCTTTTCTAAAGGGGGTTTATTTGGTTACAAAGTTACTGTCCTAAGGCCATAAAGTGCCCAAGGTAACACATCAGCAATTGGGCACCTTCACTAGAGGATGGCCAGTGGTGTCCGGAAAACCTCTGTTAGCTGGGAAGGCACATGGCTGGCATCTGCTCCAAAGTCCTTGTTTCAAAATGGATTTCTCCTAAATGTCATTCTCAGCTGCAGCACTGAGTTCCTTCTGTCTGAACTCTTATAAGGCTCCAGTGATTTAATTAAGACCCACACTGAATGGGTGGTGTAATACTTCTGTGAAAATAATCTAATCAAAGTTCTTACCCACAGTTGGGTGAATCACATCTCCATGGAAACAATTAAGAGGTCACACCCTAATCAGAAAAATTAATAAACCTGCCCCCACAAGATAGCATTAAAAAATACGGCTTTTGGGGGAACATAATATGTCCAAACTGGAATAAGGAGGTTACCAAAAATACTTTATTTGGATTGTCAATATGAAAGAAATCTTAGAGTACAGTATTCTCACACACTTACTACTAAAGCTAAATGGACATATTGAATCATTGATGATTCAGGAGGCAGGTCACTGTGAAGATCAAGATCAAGGCAGATCACTGTGAAGATCAAATGCAAGCTAACAGCACATTTTCAGTAAGTTGTTGGAGTAAGAGATGATTTTAAAATGAAACCCCAGATTTGTTAGGGTTTGTCTGTCCTCTTCTGGGAGCTGGTTGGCAGTTTCTTTTCTTAGAGAATTTTCTGTTCATATGAATTTCACTGAGCACATCTAGTACCGAGAGTATGAACATAAGTGCTATTTGTAAAGAACTCACTATGTTCTGGAAACTCTACCAAACACTCAATTAATCCTTGCAACAATGCTGTGAGGGAGGCACTGTTATTATGGCCAATTTACAAATAAAGAAACTGCCACTTAGAAAGTGTTTACTTGTCCAAGGTTACAAAACTAGGAAGTTGCAGAGCCTGAGCTGGCCAGTCCATCTGTCTGATTTCAATGTTCTTACTCTTAATTCCTTATTACTTTACTGAGCTGATATTGGGTAAACCATGCAGAATGTGATAGCTTCTTCCTGGTTGCATAAAACTTGAGAGGAAAAATGTGAATGGAATCCTCAGAGCTTTCCTTCTCTCAATGATTTGCCTCCAGTTTTTCCCCATCTAGACCTTCAGAATCTTTGAGGTCCACTTCTTTGCTAACTGCCATAGTTCTTTTGTTTTCCCTGATGTGTGCAAGACTATGGTCAAGCAAAGGCCAGTCCTTACCCTCCTGTCAGTCATGTGCTTAGCTCCGTACTAGGAGCTAAAGATGAGTGCTTAGAATAAAAGTCTAAGTGAGGTCTGGTTCCAGATTAACTCCAGACCATGGATATAAAGCTAAAATGGGCAAAAATAGAAACTAGGCTGCTTTCTAAGGTTGAGGCCAAGCCTTACCCAACATGCCTCCTTTCTTCCCATTCTCCATTCCTCCCAAGAATATATAATGAATAGCTAGAGGAGGACTGCATTCTATAAGGAAAGTTCTGGAAAAGATCCTTCCACATCCCTTGCCTTCTAGACTCTGAAGTCAGGTGCTGGTTGGGTCTCTCCAACCACAGTTCAAGCCAGACCTCAACTCACAGCCTGCCCATCATGAACTTCTGACCCTCTTCCACCTTCTTTCCCTTCCCCAGTTTATAGTATCCTGCATAGGGCCTGGCACATAACAGAAAATCATTGTGTGCTACTGAATCCCCCTTATTTCCTTTGTTTTCCTTTCATTTTTCCTTTGTCATATATATATATATATATATATATATATATATATATATATATCAAGCATCTACCATGTTCCAAAGGCTATGCTACACACTAGGGAAAATGGATGATAGCATTGAGACATGTCTACAAACCCAAATAAGGCATTGATGCAAGATCAAGAGGAAGATGGGGTCTTGAAAACTAAGTTGAATGCTTTGAAAAAGTTTCTTTAAAAATATTGGCATCAAATTAGGTACAAGCAACAAAAGTATGAAAAGCATAAAATAGTGGAAAACTTTGTATCAATATAGAAGAATTCTACACTTAGGTTGCTTTCCCCGCATTTAATGAAACTGAAACTGGAAATTGCAAATGATGCGTTATGGCAAGAAAGACCACCCAGACCTCCAATCAGTCACATACTCAAAGAAAAGGTCTTAGTCCTACATAAAAAAACTATTTAAAAAAGCATGCATATGTATGTTTTGAGTTATACAAAATATTTAACATAAATATATACATCACTTTATAATTCCTTCCTTTAACTAACTTTGGTAATTAACTGACCATTCCTAATCTCATCTGATAAAAGTACTTTTATAAGTAGCTAGACAGGGTTAGGGCCTGAGGCAAGTAGAAAGGAAATTACTAGAGATCTTGACAAAGAAATAAAGAAGGTTCATTGGGTGTCATGTGCACATTTGACAAGTAGGAAGTAAATAAGGTAATTTTTAATATATTTATTCAAATACTTAAACACTAATTGTATTTACACAGACTTCAAATCCATGCCAAAATGCAAATGTACTTTTTAATTTTTTTTGTTAGAGCAGTTGAAGGTTTACAGAAAAATCATGCAGAAGTACAGAGTTCCCATATAACCCCTGGCACACACAGTTTTTGCTATTATTAACATTTTACATTAAAGTGGTTCTTTTGTTACAACTGTTGAACCAATATTATTATAATTATATTATAACTATAGTCCATAGTTAACATTAGGGTTTACTTTTTGTGTAGTACAGTTCTATGGGTTTTTCTTTTAATTTTTACTCTGGTAACATACATACAACCTAACATTTCCCCTATTACCCACATACAGATATATATTTCAGTGCTGTTAATTACATTCATAATGTTGTGCCACCCTTGCCACCATCCATTACCAAAAGTTTTCTATCATCCCAAACAGAAACTCTGATCAATTAAGCATTAACTCCCCATTCCCCACCTCCACCTAGTAAACTGTTTTCTAATTTCTGACTCTATTCATTTACATATATGTTTTTTAAATGTGTTTTTAAGAAGGGAAAAATACACATATTTTTAAAAGTATTTCAGAAATGGATTCAAAAGAACTGTTGGGTATCTGACACAGAAAAAAAAGTTTGTTGTATATAGTTTTGAGTAATTAATGAGAAACTTTCCACCTTGGAAAGAGATGAGTGGTAAAGTTAAAGTCATCTTCTAACTGGTTAAAAAAAAAGAAGTCCTTATGCTGCTGTGCATACATGCATAAATGTTGCAAATAGAAAAATCTTTTCTGGTTGAGAGGAACCACTTGGAGCATAGAAAATCTTCTTGTAGGGAAAGTAGTTCCCTCACGTGCAAAGAAGGTACATGGAATGTAAATCCCTCAGATTAATTTAAGAGAACTAAAGATAAGGCTCTTCCATAACAAAAATTAGAGGCCAGCACCCGGCACTTAACACTGACAGGGAAGAAAGCCATCAACTTAAGATGACTTTGGACAAATTTTTGATTCCTAATACATTGATGAGAGAGAGGGACTTTTTAAAGCAGAACAAGAAAATACAGGGTTGGATGAATAAACACTTTCAGTTGATAAAGTTACCTTTCTTTAAATCATGCTCTAAATGGCATCTACTTTAAATTTGTTATGCTTGCAAAGCCAGTAATCAAAAGTAGCAAGATAGTTAGCAAAATGTTACTTTTAGCAACATATAAGAGAGCATATTATCTGTTTGTAATAAATAGATAATAACTTAACTATAAGAAGAATACTACAAACCAGAAAGAAAAAAAATCTGTGAAAAATGGGCTAAAGATAAAAAAAAAAAAAGCAGGCAATCCACAAAAGGAAAAAAATCCAAATGGCCAAAAATATACATCTGTAATAGGGTGTTAACATGGAACAATAAAAAATGTAGGTGCCAAGGGTCCTCAAATTCCAAGGCAATGCCAGACACACAGGGTGACTGGGAACCCTATTCTGCAGTTTGTATGATCACCCACCTCCATCCCATAAAAGAGTGGGAGCCGAAGAGGCCAGTGGAAAAGAGCTGTCAGTGTACTGTGTTTTTCCTCCTCTCCCCCACTCTTCCTCCTCACCTCAGCCATTTGATGGAGCCTTTATGGGAACCCCTTAGAGAACATGACCTGAGGTCCCTGGAGGCTGCAGTAGCATCGGGACTTGATTTTATATTTTCTGAGGAGACTCAAGATGGAGGTCTGCATGCAGCTCACCTGAAGAAAACTTCGTTTCAGAAGCTAGTACCTTCTAGCAATGGTAAGGTTTACCCGTGAGTTAAATAAATCCATGGGAGGAAACAAGAAGAATTTTGCAAAAGACTCCATGGGCAACCACAGCAGACAGAGGTTCTGGATCAGAAGTGGTAGTGATGGGGTGTCCTAAGAGGTCAGCCAATGAAGTCTGATGTCATGTCAAGTGAGACCAGCAGCAGTATCTCTGAGGAGCCCAGAAAAAATCAGTATTCTCAGGTACTCTGGAGCTCTGGGGAAACTGACTTTGGGGGAAACTAGTTTTTACTACTTTGCATAGCAGAAAAATCTTTACTTTTTACTAATTCATATAAGGCAGGAAAGCAGTCACATACCTCTCTCCCATTCTCACCCCATTGCAGGCTTCCCAGCTTAGAGCATTTCCAAAATGGAGGAGACGAAGTTTTAGAGCGGAAAGGATATAGGGTTATAAGATATGACACTGGACTGGATATTTAATTTCTGTATGAAGCTGTTCTTGGAACTGAAAGTGACAGAAGGACTATTTGAAAAAGTTATGGGACCTGCCAGAGCAGTCTCCCAAGGTCCATGGAAAAATGAGTCTGCAGAGTAGTTTAAATGGACAATGGAGAAATGAATAAAATTGCTTTTCTTTATATCCTATTGGGTCATTTCCTTGATAAATTGGTTGCATGGGTCAAATCTTTCAACCATTGAAGAAAGGAAGGATGGAAAAAAGGAACAAAGGAATGACAGGAAGGAGATGTGAAAGGAGGCAGGAAGGAATAAAATAGGGAAAGAAGAGAGCAAGGAAGGGAGGAAGGAAGAGATGGCTGGGGGGAAGGTAGGAGGTAAAAAAGAGAAGAGAGAAGGAAGGGAGGGGGAGGAAAGGAAGGAGGAAGAAAGGAAGAGGGGAAAAGGAAGAAGGAAGGGAGGGAGGAAGGGAGAGAGAGCAGAAAAGGAAAGAAGTATATGCTAAAAGAAACAACCAGATACCCATTTTCATGTAACAATTTGGCAAAGTTGTTTTCTAATACCAATATCCAGAGAGGGTAATGATGGGAAGAATCAGTCATTCTTGTATACTGTTGGTGGGAAAGTTAATGAATCTCTCTAGAGGGCTTTTCAGAAGTATTTATCACAAACTTTTAAAAACCAACCATTTGACTTAACAATTCTACTAGAAATTTATTTCAAGAGAATATTCATGGATGTGTACAAAGTTTTGCCACAGAGAAATTCATTGTGGTGTTTTTTTTTCTTTTTAATTCAATTTCATTGAGATATACTCACCCACCACACAATCCCTCCAAAGTATACAATCAGTGGCTCACAGTGTCATCACATATTTGTGCATTCATCACCACAATCAATTCTAGAACATTTTCATTACTTCAATAAAAGATAGAGAAAACACAAACATCCCATACCTCTTAGCCCCCCCATCATTGATCCCTAGCATTGGTGTGGTACATTTGTTATTGCTGATGAAAGAATATTAAGATATTACTGTTAACTATAGTCCATAGTTTTCAATAGGTGCGTTTTTTCCCCATATGCTACTCTATTATTAACTCCTTCTAATAGTTTCATACATTTGTTCTAGTTCATGGAAGAAATTTTATACATTTGTACGGTTTATCAAAGTCATCATCCACTACAAGGTTAACTGAGTTACACAGTCCCATGTTTTGGCATCTGCTTTCCTTCTGGTGACATGTATGACTCTAAACTTCCCTGTCAGTCACATCCACACACAATGTGCTACCATACCTCTATCCTTTTCCACTCATTTAAATTCAACCTAGTTAAAAATTCTGTACATCTTAAGCAACTGCTCCCCATTCTCTCGCCTCATTCTATCTCCTGGTAACCTGTATTCTAGATTCTATGTCTGAGGGTTTACATATTGTACTTAGTTCACATTAGTGAGATCAGACAATATTTGTCCTTTTGTGTCTGACTTATTTCACTCAACATGTCCTCAAGGTTCATCCATGTTGTTACATACTTCAGGACTACATTCTTCCTTACTGCTGCATAATATCCCATTGTATGTATATACCACATTTTATTTATCATTCATCAGGTGATAAACACTTTGTGTGTTTTATAATAATAAATATAAGGAATAAAATGGCAAGCTAATAATCACGTAAACTAGGTATCCTACTGAGGAGAATGTCTATATCCTCGGAAATATCTTTTTAGTTCTTAAAGATACCTTCCAAAACTATCTACAAAATGAAGGGAGAAAATACAATAAAGGCAGAAAAGGCTTTTGACAAAAACTAGCAACCTTTCTTGGTAAAATCACCCAGAAAACTAGGAATAGAAGGGAACATTTTCAATATGTTAAAAGCTGTTTGTAAAAATCCCACATCATTCTCAATGGTAAAAGACTGCAAGTTTTCCCCTAAGATCAGGAACAAGACAAGGATGCCTATTTTACCACTGCTGTTCAGTGTGGTTCTAAAAGTTCTAGCCAGAGAAAATTGGCAAGAAAAAGAAATAAAGATATCCAAACGGAAAAGGAAGAAGTAAAACTATACTTACAGATGACATGATCTTATATATAGAATATCCAAAGGAGTACACAAGAAAAACTATTAGAGCTAATAAACAAATTCAACCAAGTGGCAGGATATTAGATAAACATGCAAAATTCAATTATGTTCCTATACATTAGCAATGAGCAATCTGAAGAAGAAATTAAGAAAGCAATTTTTAAAAAAAAATCCATTTACAGTAGCAGCTAAAAGAGTAAAATATCTAGGAATAAATTTAACAAAGGATGTGAAAAATTTGAATAATGAAAACTGTAAAATATTGTTTAAAGAAATTAAAGACCCAAGTACTATAAAGATGTCAATACCACCCAAAGCAATCTACAGATTCAATGCAATCCCTATCAAAATTCCAGTAGCCGTTTTTTTTTCAGAAATGGGGAAGCTGATATGCAAATTCATATGGAAATACAAGGGGTCTCAATTAAGCAAAATAACTGTGAAAAAGAAGAACAAACGTGGAGAACCCACACTTTCCCATTTCAAAAGCTACTGTAATCAAAATAGTGTGGTGCTGCTTATGACCAGATATTGGGAATTGAATCATGTCTCCCACAAAAGGCAAGTTCAGAACCCAACCCCTGGTCTTGTGGGTGAGAACCCATTTTTAGAAAGGACCTTTGAAGATGTTATTAGTTAAGGTGTGCCCAAACTGAATGAGGATGGGCCTTAATCCAGTATGGATGAAATCCTTATATGCAAAGGAAATTGAACACAGAAAGGAAGCCACAGAGAGCAATCAGAATTTGGAAGTCAATGGAACCAAAGAACCTTGTGCATTGTCCTGTGACTGAAAACCAAGGACGAAGGATTGCCTGTAGCCAGCCTCAGTATGCTACAGTCTTGGGAGAGAAAGTATCGCCTTGCTGACACCTTGATTTTGGACTTCTCCTAACCTCAAAAATCATGAGCCAATAAATTTCCATTGTTTAAGCCAACCCACTGTATGGAATTTGTTTTAGTAGCTAGGAAATTATTACATCCAGCAATCCACTGCTAGGTATATACCCCAGAGAATTGAAAACAAGGACTCAAACAGATATTTGCACACTGATGTCCATAGTGAATATTACATCGCAATTGTCAAAAGGTGGAAGAAACCTAAGTGTCCATCAACAGACAAATGGATAAACAAAATGTGGCATGTCCATACAATGGAATATTATTTGGCCATTGAAAGGGATGAAGTTCTGATGCATGCTGCAATGGATGAACCTTGAAGACATCACGTTGATTGAAATCAACCAGACACAAAAAGACGCATACTTTATGATCTCATTTATGTGAAATAATTAGAATATGCAAATTAATAGAGTCAGAAACTATAATACAGGTTGCCAGGATAGGGGGTGGGAGTGGGGGGGACAGAGTGGGAAATGGGGAGTTAATGCTCAATTGGTACAGAGCTTCTGTTTGGGGTGATAGAAAAGTTTTGGTAATGGATGCTGGCAATGGTGGCATAACATCATGAATGTAATTAATACAACTGAATGTGTATCTGAAAGTGCACAAAATGGGAAATTTTAGGTTGGGTATATGTAACCAGAATAAAAATTAATGGAAAAACCGACAGAAACAAAAAGAGTGAACCCTAATGGAAACTTTGGACTATAGTTAATAGCATGATTATAGTAATATTGTTTCATCAATTGTAACAAAAATACCATAGTAATGCAAAATGTTAATATTAAGGAAAATTGCCTATTGTGGGGATTATATAGGAACTCTGTATGTTATGAATGATTTTTCTGTAAACCTGCAATGGCTCTAATTTAAAAATATAGTGTGGTACTGGCTAAGGATAGACAAATAGACCAATGGAATAGAATTGATGGCCCAGGAATAGACCAACACAACTACAACCAATTGATTTTTGACAAGGGTGCCAAGTACATGCAATGGGGAAAGAATAGTCTCTTCAACAGATAGTTTTAGGAAAACTGGATATTCACATGCAGAAGAATGAAGTTGGATCCTTAACTTACATGATATACAAAAATTAACTTAAAATGGATCAAGGATCCAAATATAATATCTAAGACCATAAAATTGGTAGAAGATAGCATAGGGGCAAATCTTCATGACCTGGGATTTGGCAATGGATTCTTAGATAAGACACAAGAAGCACAAGCAAAAAAGAAACAATATATAAATTCACCTTCATCAAAATTTAAAACTTTTGTGCATCAAAGGACATTATTAGGAAAATGAAAAGACCCAACAAATGGAGAAAAATAGTTGCAAACCATACATCATATAAGGGCTTAATATCCATAATATATAAAGAACTTTTACAACACAACAAAAAAAGACAAGCTACCTAATTAAAAAATTGGCAGAGGACTTGAACAGACATCGAAAGCATATGAAAGATGTTCAACATCATTGGCTATTATGAATGGCTGTTATTAAAACACAGAAAATAACAAGTGTTGGAGAGGAGGTGGAGAATTGGAATTCCAGTGTATCACTGTTGGTGGGAATGTAAAATGAGGTAACCACTGTGGAAAGCAATATGGCAGTTCCTCAAAAAGTTAAATACAGAATTACCATATGACCCAGGAGTTCCACTTCCACTTTTCACAGAAAGTGAAGACAGGATCTCAAACAGATACTTGTACACCAATGTTCATGAGAGCATTATTCACAATCGTCAAAGGTGGAAACAACTCAAGTGTCCATCAACAAATGAATGGATAAACAAAATGTGATATATACATGTACACAATGGAATATTATTCAGTCATAAAAGGGATGAAGTTCTGAGACATGCTACAACATGGATGAACCTTGAAAACAATATGCTCAGTGAAATAAGCAAGTCATGTAAGGACAAATATTGTAGGATGTCCCTAATGTGAGATATCTAGAATTAGCAAATTTAGAGACAAAAAGTAGACTCAAGATTAACAGGGAATGGGGGAAAGGGGAAAGAAGGAGTTTTTTCTTGATAGGCATACAGTGTTTGTAAATAAAAATTAATTTTAAAAATAGTGTCTACAGAATATGTATGTTTATATGTGTGTATATTGGATGGGAATGATCTGCATCAAAATGTTAAAAGTAGCTAAACTCTGGATGATGAAATTATGGATGATTTTATTTTATTCCTTTTGTTTACATTAATTCTCTATAATGAACATGCATTACATTTGTAGTAAGAAAAAATAAATGTTATATTCTTCTGAACATTTTTACAGAAAATGATGTATAATTACTTGAATGACATGCTACTCTTCTGCTCCCTTGGTTTTCCAAGCCTGAGGAAAGCATGGCCTCTTGGCCTATGCAACCAACCTAACCCTATCCCATCACAATGATGAAATTTAGTCAGTGTACTTTGCAGGAGATGGTCAGCTAACCAGGCCTGGAGTTAAAAATCAAACATTGGGAGAAATTGGAAGATTGGGGTTCTAGAGTGAAGCACCAGCTTCATGTCAGCTAACAGCCAAGTTCAAAGTGTGGCAGTGTTAACTGGGGTCAAGATTAAGAGGCAGTAAAAATTAGTAGCGATCTTGGGGCCTGAGAGAGAGTAAAACATGAAGTTTACATATCCAGTGAGGATGCTAAGAGAGAATCTAGGAGTAGGAAGGAAAAAGGTAAAGTTAGCCACTACTGAATTCATGGAGGACTGAGTATGTGACTTCTGAGGGTGGTAGATAAAGGCAGTGTCTTCCCATACTACTCTGTTACCCCCTTCTACAGTGTCCCTCTTCCACCATCATCCTTCCCTGTTTGCCTTGTTTTAACTCAGAATGATGCTCATGGCAAACGGAAGAACTATCACAGGCAGAAACTTCACTCTCCATTCCAAACACTGGAAAAACATTTATTTTTAAAGCATTTAATTGAGATATATTCATGTACTGAACAATCCATCCAAGGTGTACAATCGGTGGCCTTTAGTATAATCACAGAGTTGTGCATGCTTCATCACACTCAATTCCTGAACTTTTTCATTACTCCAAAAAGAAAACCCCTTAGCAATCACCTCTATACTTCCCCAGCCTTACATAACCACTAATCCAATTCTCTATATATAGATTTATTTATATTTAAGGAATACTAAAATATTACTGTTATCTATAGTCTATAGTTTGCACGTACCACCTTCTTGTTAACATCTTGTAATAATGATGTACATTTGTTATAGTTCATAAAAGAACATTCTTATATTTGTACTATTCACCACAGACATCGTCCACCACAGAGTTTCACTATGTTTTACTGTCTTGTGTTATCTCTAGCTTTCCTTCTAGTAGCATACATGACCTAAAACTATCCCTTTCATCCACATTCACACCCACAATTCAGCACCATTATTTATACTCACAGTGCTTCCGTCACCTCAATCTATTTCCAAACATCTACAATCAACCTAAATAGAAATTCTGTACAAATTAAGCATCAGCTCCCTACCCCCATTCTATCTCCTGGTAGCATATATTCTAAATTCTTACTTTATGAGCTTGCTTATTATATTTAGTTCATACTAGTGAAATCATACGATATTTGTCTTTTTGTGTCTGGTTTATTTCATTCAAAATAATGTCTTCCAGGTTCAGCTATTTGTCACATGCATCAGGACATCATTCCTTCTTACTGCTGAATAATATTCCAACATATGCTGTTTTGCTTATCCATTCATCGGTTGATGGACACTTGGGTTGCTTCCATCTTTTGGCAAATCTGAATGATGCCACTATGAACATTGTTGTATAAATGCGTGTTCAGTTCTTCTGGGTATATATTTACTAGTTGGATAGTTGGATCATAGGCAATTTTATACTTAGCTGCCTGAGGAACCACCAAACTTTCTTCCACCATGGCTGCACCATTTTACATTCTTACCAGCAGTGAATGAGTGTTCCTGTTTCTCCACATCCTCTCCAACACTTGTAGATTTGTTTTTTAATAGTGGTCATTCTGGTAGGTGTGAAATGATGTCTCATTGTGGTTTTGATTTGCATTTCCCTAATAGCCACTGATATCAAGCATCATTTCAGGTGCTATCTTGCCATTTGTATTCCCTCTTTGGCATAATATCTATTCAAGTCATTTGCCATTTTTAAATTGGGTTGTTTGTCTTTTTGTTGTTGAATTATAAGATTTCTTTATTTATTCTGAATAGTAAACTCTTATCATATATGTGGTTTCCAAATATTTTCTCCCACTGCATAGACTGTCTTTTCACTTTCTTGACAAAGTCCTTTGAACACAGAAGTTTTTAATTTTGAGGAGGTCCCATTTATCTATTTTTTCTATTTGGGGCTATTCAGGGTCCCTGATCCTTCCAAATTAATTTGATAATTGGATTTTCTATTTCTGCAAAGTAGGCTGCTGGAATTTTGATTAGGATTGTGTTGAATCTGTAAATCAGTTTGGGTGGAATTGACATTTTCATGATATTTAGTCTTCCATTCCATGAACATAGAACGTCCTTCCATTTTTTAGGTCTTCTTGGATTTCTTTAAGCAATATTTGGTAGTGTTCCGTGTACAAGTCCTCTACTTCCTGGGTTAAATTTATTCCTAGGTATTTGATTCTTTTACTTGCTATTGTAAACAGATTTTTTTTTCTTGGTTTCCTCCTCAGATTGCTCATTACTAGTGCATACAAATAATACTGATTCTTGTATGTTAATCTTGTATCCTACCACATTGCTGAACTTGTTTATTAGCTCTAGTAGCTTAGTTGTAGATATTTCAGGACTTTCTATATATGGTATTATGTCATCTGCAAATAGTGGAAGTTTCACTTCTTTTCCAACTTGGATGATTTTCATTTCTTTTCCCTGCCTAATTGCTCTTGCTAGAGTTTCTAGGACAATGTTGAATAAAAGTGGTGACAGTGGGCATCCTTGTCTTGTTCCATTTCTTAACAGGAAGGCTTTCAGTCTTTTACCATTGAGTATGATGTTAGCTGTGGGTTTTTTATATATGCCATTAATCATGTTTAGGAAGCTATCTCACTCCCATCTTTTGAAGTGTTTTTATCAAGAAAGGATGCTGAATTATGTCAAATGCCTTTTCTACATCAATCAAGATGATCATGTGGCTTTTTCCCTTTGATTTATTAATGTGGTATATTACATTAATTGATTGTCTTGTGTTGAATCACCTTTGCATGTCTAGGATAAAACCCACTTGGCCATGGTAGATAATTCTTTTGATGTGCTGTTGGATTCAATTTGCAAGAATTTTGTTAATGATTTTGTATCTATATTCATTAAAGAAATTGGTCTGTAATTTTCTTTTCTTGTAGTATCTTGATCTGACTTTGGTATTAAGGTAAGGCACTAGAAAAATATTTTTAACCTAAAACTGTGCACCCATTTAGTTGATTAAAATTAGGGTGACATTATCAAATGTAGGAGAGAATGTGATTCAGAATATCTTCTTACACATTGCTTGTGTGAGTGAAGTTGGTGCAATCCCTTTGGAAACCAGTGGGCATTACCTCTTCACATATCTGATGACCTAACAATTCCATTCATAAGCATATTGGAGAAATCCATGCATATGTACAGAAGACATGCACAAGAATTTCATTGTAAAACTATTCACAGCAGAAAAACTTGGAAACAAGGCATGCATCACTGAGAGTGATTGCAAAAACAATAGTACATTCACAAAATGAATATTCTACAGTGGTCCAAAAAAATGAACTACTGTTACCCAAAATAATAAGATTGGATCTCAACATATAATAGTAAGTAAAAAAGTCCCCAAAGATTATATACAATAATGGCATTATTTTTATGAAGTTAAAAATATACTTGATAAGTATGGATGCATTACAACTATATGTACAAAAGTAGGGGACTGATGAGGACAGGATCCAGATGATGTTTATCGCGAATGAGTTGAGTGAGGCAAGGGGATAGGTTGTTCAATGTTGATTATTGTCAAACTTTTAACTTTTTTGTGGCTGATGGGTTCATGGATGCTTATTTCAGTGAGGAAGGAAGGGAAGGATGGAATGAATGAATTGATAAATAAATAGTCAATGAAGAAAGTGTGTCATGACAAAGGATTATAGTTAATCAAATTTCATGCACCTGAGGTTAGAAAACAGGAAAAGAAATCAATAACTATGTTCAAAAATAAGAGGAAAATCTCTGTAGCCCCACAACCAAATAAATGTAGCAATCACTCTCAAAATTAAGAGAAGACTCACAGATCAAAATAATGAGGAAAGCCACAACAAGTGACTGAACACAGAAATGGCACATCGTCAGCAAACAGGGACTCTGATAGCACCCCTCACCCCCAGCCTCCAGTCAGGGCTTTCCAGCAGCAGCAGCGAAAGGGAGGAGCAGACCACTGCCTCTGGGTCAGAATCAGGAACAGCTCTTTCCACACAGGGCCAGACTCCAGGCTAACTTAAGATGGTTCAGAGCCAGGATCCCCAGATTCCCTGAAGCATTTCCTAGAACGTTTAATGCAGTGTACACTGTAATGTGCAAGAGGAGATCATAAGAGGCAGATACCCTCAAACTTTTTGCCCTTAGAACTCTCAATGTAGGATTAGTATTTATTGGAACTCTGCTTAATGCTGTCTTATGGTGTTAGCCCACCAGATGTGTTTCATGAATGTGATTGGTTGTGAGGAAAAAGAGGAGGGGGAAGTTTGTCCTTTGATTCACCCTCATATCTACCAGTTGTGTTATTTACCATTTTATCCTCAGTGTTTTGCATGCAACAGATGCTCAGTAAATATTCACAGAATAAATGAGTAAATCAATGAGTAAATTATGAAAGGGAAGAGGTTTAGGGACAAATGGAAGAGACAGGAATCAGATCCATGGTGTGCAGACTGAGGTGAAGAGCCAGGAGACCTCTTTTGAATCTGGATTCCACCGCACTCTAGGTATGTAAGCTTGAGGAAATTCCTTAACCTCCTCATCCGTAAAATGGGGATAATCTTACATCATTGGGATGTTGGGCAGCATAAACCCAAGTTATGTAATGCACAATTCTTGGCATATTGGAGGTATTCAATTAAGTTTCTATTCATAAAAATCATGATTCTGACAGGTTGGAGAAGAAAGAATACCAGTGGCTAGGAGGTCATTTGCAAGATAGGGGGAGAGCCAATGTTGTAGAGCCAAGGAGAGAGGGCATTAAAGCAGCAATTAGTCCTGTCAGAGACATGAAAAACTCACATTTGTGGAATAAGAAGATATTTTGCATCTCTAATTAAAAGCTTAGCTAGGTTCCGTTTAATGTGTTTTTAAAGTTGTTTCTGGCACAATGAGGAACTTTTTTGGTAACCTCAATTCTCTTATCAGAGAACAGTTTTATGCCTAATTTTTTAAATGTAGGTAACTGCCAGGAAATGACTGACATGAAAAATGGCTACCAAACACCCAGTATCTAGATTTCAAAAAAAAGGGGAAACTTGATACAACTTAGAAGTTAGCTGGTCAGGAAAATGTTTTGATGGAGTGTCTGAAGCAGCACAAGATATTTTGCTTTCTTCTGTGATATCCACCATTTTTTTGTTGTTGTTGTTAAAAGAAAGTTATACAGGTCATGTGTGACTGCACATTATTCTTAAAAGTTAAAATAATAGACAGTAAAAATTAAAAATTTCTGTTCACTACTACCTCTCCCCCCTTCCCCCACCTTGTCACTCTCAGCTCTCAAGAGGTATGTAGCACTGTAATGAGTTTCTCCATGATAATGTCCTGAACTGCTACCACCAATGCCCAAGGAGTGGGCATGTGATGTGGTCCAGGCAGGGCCAGTTATGGGCCAGTCATGATACCACACCCCACATCACAGTGATTAGTTCAGTAGTATGATCTAAATGGAACCATTTTTTCTTATCTTATTGCATTATCTAGTACCTCTAGAATAATATTGAAAGGTAGCAGTGATGATCCTATCTTGTCCTGTCCTGACATTAAAGAGAATGCTTCTGAAGCTTCACCATTGAGTATGATGTTTGTGATAGATTTCTATTGGATATATGTGCTGGTTTGAATGTATTATGTCCCCCAGAAAAAGCCATGTTCTTTGATGCAATCTTGTGGGGCAGACGTTTTAGTGCTGATTAGATTGGAATTCTTTGAGTGTTTCCATGGAGATGTGTCCCACCTAACTGTAGGTGATAACTCTGATGAGATAATTTCCATGGAGGCATGGCCCCACCCATTCAGGGTGGACCTTGATCAGTGGAACCATATAAATGAGCTGACAGGCAGAGGGAACACAGTGCAGCTGTGAGTGACATTTTGAAGAGGAGCTACAGCCAAGAGGGACATTTTGAAGAAAGCACAGGAGCTGCAGATGAGAGACAGTTTGAAGACAGCTGTTGAAAGCAGACTTTTGCTCTGGAGAAGCTAAGAGAGGACAGATACCCCAAGTGCAACTAAGAGTGACATTTTTTGAGGAACTGCAGCCTAGAGAGGAATGTCCTGGGAGAAAGCCATTTTGAAACTAGAACTTTGGAGCAGGCACCAGCCACGTGCTTTCCCAGCTGACAGAAGTTTTCCGGACACCATTGGCCATCCTCCAGTGAAGGTACCCAATTGCTGATGTGTTTGTTACCTTGGACACTTTATGGCCTTAAGACTGTAACTGTGAAACCAAATAAACCCCCTTTTATAAAAGCCAATCCATCTCCGGTGTTTTGCATTCCAGCAGTATTAGCAAACTAGAACAATATACTTTACCAAATTAAGCATGTCTCCATCTACTATTATTCTTAGCTTGCTACAAATATTATGCTGGTTTGTTTTGCTTCATTTTTTTTCTTTTAAACAGGGAATTTGTGCTGAATTTTCTCACACTTTTTACATCTGTTGAGATAATCACATGGATTCTCTTTTTGAACTTATTGATGTAATGATCTACATTAATAATTTCCTGAAGAATACCTAGACTTACATTCCTAGAATAAATTTTACTTGTTCCTAATTAAACATTTAATAGTAGTTGGCTTTGGTTTCTTGGATGCAACATCCTCATGAATCTCTCTTAGAACTAATTAGAACTGTATACGCTCTCTACTTTCACTATACTTTCTGTATTTTCCAGGGTTACTTTCTTTTTTGCTGTTCACCTTTGTCCTTCTCTTTTGTGCTATTAGTTTTCCTAAAATATAAGGTGGTCCTTGATTGTCTATCATATATATAAATGACAAGCTGGATTAGCATTATAAGTCAGCATGGGGTTTCTCTGTAGATCTGTACTCTATCGCCATTCAGAGATAGAACTGGCTTTGTGCTCTGGGAAGGTGGGATAGATTTCTCTACAGCTAAGCTTGATTTTAAAGCTAAGCTTGGAAATAAAGCAGATGGCTGGTAATACCCACAGTTGTCAAAATAAAGAAGACTACTGTTCTGGGCACAGGATCATATCGGTGTATTTCACTCTGAGCTAAGCTACTCCCCACCCCATTATTTGCATCAGATTCAGAGTTGAAGAGTTAACTTAGGTTCTGCTGCTTCTGGTCCCAAAACCCATAAGAAGTACTTTCTCCAGTTTATTTTTAAAAGTTATTTGGTTTTCACTTGTAGGAAGATGTAGTAAATGTACTTTCCCATTCCAAATGGTAAATACAAATAAAAATCCTGGAAATTATATATAAAATAAACATAAGAAGACTTTGAACAAAGGGAAAAGGAGGCAGATTGAGTTGGGAACTTGGGACCCAAGGAAGGACGCAGTGGTGAGTTTAAAAGAAGCCAGCAACCTGGAACACCAACTGAAGCAGATTTTTAAAAGCCCCAACAAAAGCCTGACTTCTTTAGCCAAAACACCGGGATAGGATCAGTCTGGCAAGACAGAAAACTTTGAGATAATAATCACTCTTATACTAGCTAAATACTACAGAAAAAACCTATACTCCCATCCCCAACTATGCCAGCAAAGGTGGACTGCCTAGACTTTGACCTTCAGGAGGCTATAATGAAGCATCCCAATATGGCCCTCTGAGAAGCAGGAGTTCTGGTTTCAAAACTTTCTCCCAGGATGCTCCTTTCTAGGCTTCAGCTTCTCTCCAAAATGTCACTCTCATTTGCTATTGGGGCGTTTGTTCTCTCTAAGCTTCTTTGGAGCAAAAGTCTGCTTTCAAAGGCCATCTCCAAAATGTCTATGCAAAAGGCAGTTCCTCTCTCAGCTCCTCTGCATTCTTCAAGGTGTCCCTCTTGGCAGTAGCAAGCTTGCTCCTTCTGTCTGAACTTATATGGTGCTCCAGTAAACTAATCAAGGCCCATGCTGAATGGGTGGGGCCACACCTCCATGGAAATTATCCAATGAAAGATCTCTCCCACAGTTGAGTGATCACATCTCCACAGAAACATCCAATCAAAAGTCTGCAACCCAATCAACACCAATACATTTCCTGCCTCACAAGATTGCATCAAAAATAATGGTGTTTTGGGGGACATAATACATCCAAACCAGCACAGAGGCCAAGAAGAATCAGGACTTTCACCATCACCCAATGATAATGAGGTCACCCCACAGGAGTGTCAGTGAAGACGATGTGAGAAGCAGGAAATCCAGCCTTATCCAACAATGACCCCCTACCTACTCAGGTGTCAAACAAGGCCAGGGGAGAACTGGACTTCAATCTCTACCTGGCAGTAACGAGGCCTCTTCCTGCTGGAAGGTGCCGGAGAAAGCCAGCTAAAGCAAAAGGTTTAAATATGATTGAGGCTTTAGAAACTTAATATGATTGGGTCCAGGTTTCAACAAAAAAAAAATCATTCATCAAATCAAGAACCAGGAAAACTTCAAACTGAATGGGAAAACACAATCAATAGATGCCAACACTGAGATGACAGAGATATTAGAATTATCTGACAAAAAATTTAAGGCAGCCATGATAAAAATGCTTTGACAAGCAATTACCAACACACACGAAACAAATAAAAAAATAGAAACCCTCAGGAAAGAAATAGAAAATCTCAACAAAGAAATATATAAAGAAGAACCAAGTGGAAATTTAGAACTGAAAATACAAAAATTAAAATTAAAAGCTTAGTGGATGGGCGCAACAGCAGAATGGAGGGGATAGAGGAAAAATTCAGTGAATTGCAAGATAGAGCACTAGAAACTACCCAATCTGAAAACCAGAAAGTAGACCAAAAAGAAAAATAAACCAAGCCTCATGGACTTGCGGGATTATAACAAAAGATGTAAAATCAATGTCTTATAATGTAGAATATTGGGGACCTAGTGATAGACAGAAGCTAGTGAAGGGGGAATGATAATCTGATATGTTCAGATATGTTAATGATGGTAAATCCAAAGGTATAGCGATGGATAAGGGTGATAATTGTTTGTTGATGGGATTATAAGTATCAGAGCTGCACTGAAGGTAGGATTGAAAGGGGTTGTTGGAAGGCATATATCACACAAATCAGCATTCCACATATAGACAGATGCTTGCATGATATACTTCTAAAGTTTGACACTGGTACAAAGAATTGACGAAAGAATGGTATATGGGAAAAATCTACCTATTACATACTAGGGACTGTAATTAATAGGAATACCTTACTAGTACCACACAAATACTCGGGAAACAGTTAAGGGCTGAAAAGAGCTATGGGGTGTTTCGGGTCATGTGAATTGTTTAAAATGGAGAGTGATGAAGATTGTACAACTAAGTGATGATAATGTGAGATATGGCTGCATTATCATGGACAGAACATATGCTATGAGAATTTAGGAACCCCCTACTTTATAAATCAAGCCCTCAATCTTGAGGCTTACTCTTGTGAAACTTATGACTGTAAAGAGGAGGCTAAGCCCACCTATAATTATGCTTGGAGGTCATCTCAAGAGAACCTCTTTTGTTGCTCAAATGTGGATTTTCTCTCTCTAAGCCCAACTCTACAAATAAATTCATCACCCTCCCCCCAACATGGGACAGACCTCCAAGGTGAATCAGTCTCCCTGGCGATGTGGGACACAGATTCTGGGAATGAGCTTGACCCTGGCATTGAGGGGTTGAGAATGCCTTTTTGACCAAAAGGGGGGAAAGAAAGGCAACAAAATAAGGTTTCAGTAGCTAAGAGATTTCAAATAGGGTTGAGAGACTGTCTTGGAAGCTATTCCTATGCAATCTTCATCTAGATATCCCAAATGGCCACAGTATGATAAGCCCAAGCCAACCAACAGTAGTCCCCAAAACCCTAAAGAATACCCAGATCCTATCTATAAAAATTTCATTCATTCACTGTCTATTCTTCAGATACTTATATTCTCCAGAGACCTCCTCTGCCAGATAAGTCCCAAACCCAAAGGCAATAGCCTCTTCAAGAATATCAACCAGATGCATCCCCCTTTCCCATAATGTTGACACCCCTTTTCAATATGAACATCCCTGAAGATCAGGAAAGTGATTATACTAGAGGAAAGGGTAGAAACAGACAAGATTGAATTTAGCAAAGGATTATGAATACTGAATCGCTACGTAATTTTCTTTTTCTTAGTTGCTAGGGTATTATACAAGGAAGAAAGAAAGAACTGAAGTGGTGGAACTGTAACCCATAGCATTCCTTGAAATTTGCTCTATAGCTACTTAAACTGTAATTTGAAAATTATCACCTGTTTATATATATGTTACATTTCACAATAAGGGAATAACTGAAACTATGGTACTGTAACTCATAACATTTTTGGAAGTGTCCTGTATAACCACTTGTTAAATTGCACTTTGAAAGTTATTACCTTTTTGCATATATATTTCACATAAGGAAATAACTGAAACTGTGAAACTGCAACCCACAAAATTCTTTGAAATTTGCTCTCTACTTGTTAAATTGCACTTGTAAAGTTATCACTTCTATGTATATATGTTATATTCCATAATTAAAATTTAAAAAAGAAACCATGGATGCCAGAAGGAAGTAGCAAAATATTTTTCTAAGTTCTGAAAGGAAAGGACTGTCAACTGAGAATCTATACCCAGCAAAAATAAACTTCAGAATGAAGGGGAAATCAAGACAGTCTCAGATGAAAGAAAACTAAGAATCTGTTACTAGCAGACCTATCCAAAAATAATGGCTAAAAGAAGTTCTGTAAACAAAAAGAAAAGGATAAAAGAAGGAATCTTAAGCCATTAGGATGGAAGAAAGAACATGACAAGGAAAGATACAGGTAAGTACAATATTTTTCTTCTCCTTGTGAGTTCTCTAAATTAGGTTTGATGGTTGAAGCAAAAATTATAACACCGTCTGACATAGTTCTAAATGAATGTACAGGAAATATTTAAGACAATCACATTATAAATGGGAAAGGGTAAAGAGACATAAAGGAAGGTAAGTTTATCAAACTTCACTCAAATTGGTAAAAATGATAACACAAGTGGACAGTAGTAGGTTATTTATATATACCTAGAGCAACCACTAAAAAAAAGCTATACAAAGAGAAACACTATAGAGAAAGCAATATGGAATTCTAAAAAACTTTCAAATAGTCCACAATGAAGGCAAGAAAAGAATAGAGGGAAACAAAAAACAGAGAGAATAAACAGGAAAAAAATTAAAATGAGATAAAAACTGTCATAAAAATAGGAATATGGTGGAATTCCTTAACTTACTAAGATCAACAAAAAATAACATAAAGCTAACATTGTACTTAATGACAAAATACTGAATGCTTTCCACCTAAGATCAGGAAAAAGGCAATGCTTTCACCATTCTTATTCAATACAGTGCTGGAAGTTCCAGCCGGTGCAATAAGGCAAGAAAGGGAAGTAAAAGGCATACAGTTTAGAAAAGAAGAAATAAAGCTGTCCCTATTTTCATATGATGTGATTGCCTATACAGGAAATTCCTAAAAATCCAGAAAAAATCTCTATTAACAAATAAATGAGTTCAGCAAGATCACAGCACACAAGCTAAACTTACAAAAGTCAATTGTATTTTTAAGACTAGCGATGAATTTGTAGACACCAAAATTTAAAATGCAATGCCATTTACTAGTGCTCAAAATAAATAAAATACTTAGGTGTATATCCAACAAAACTTATACAAGACTTGTATAGTTGAAAACTAAAAAATGATGATAAAAGGAATTAAAGAAAAGGTGTATATCTAACAAAACCTGTACAAGACTTATAAATTACTGAATGATTACAAAAAGAATCAAAGAAAATCTAAATCTGTTTCCTCTTGAGTTAGCATAGTTTGAGTGCTTCTATGAATTTGTCCATTTCATTCAGCTTATCTAATTTTTTGGTGTACAGTTGTTTGTAGTATCCTCATGTAGTGCTTTTTATTTCTGTGGGGCCAGTAATGTCCCCATTTCCATTTCTGATTTTAATTACTTGTGTCCTCTGTTTCTTTGTCAGTCTAGCTAAAGGTTTGCTAATTTTGATGATCCTTCCAAAGAACCAACTTTTGGTTTTGTTGATTCTCTATTTATTTTTATTCTCTATTTCTTTATATCCACTCCAGTCTTTATTTCTTTCCTTCTGCTTGGTTTGGGTTAAGTTTGTTCTTCTTTTTTTAGTACTTCCAGTTTTGGGGGTACTAAAAAGATTTGAAATCTTTCTTCTTTTTAATGTAAGCATTTAGAACTATAAATTTCCCTCTCAACACTGCCTTTGCTGCATCCCATAAGTTTTGAATGTTGTATTTTCATTTTCATTCACCTCAAGATATTTCCCAATTTCCCTTGTGATTTTCTCTCTAATCCATTGGTTGCATATTGTTTACATTCCACATGTTTGTGAAATTTGCATTTCTCCCTCTGTTCTTGATTTCTAGTTTCATTCCATTGTGCTTGGAGAAGATGCATTATATGATTTCAAAATGTTTGAATTTATTGAGACTTGTGACCCAAGGTATCCCACTGGAGAATGATCCATGTACTCTTGTGAAGAATGTGTACTCTGTTGTTATTGAGTGAAGTGTTTTATACATGTCTGTTAGGCCTAGCCGGTTAGAGTATCATTCAAGTCTTCTATTTACTTATTGATCATCTGTCTAGATGTTCTATCCAGTTTTGAAAGTGGTGTATGAAAGTCTTCTATTAATATAGAACTGCCAATTTCTCCCTTCAAATCTGTCAGTATTTTGCTTCATATATTTTGGGGCTCTGTTTTTAGGTGCATATATATTTATAATTGGTACAACTTCTAGTAGCATTGCCTCCTTTATCTGCATACAATGTCTGTCTTTGTCCCTCATAACTGCTTTTTCATTTTTATTTTTTAATACATTTTTATTGTGAAATTTAATATATATACAGAACAGTCGTAACTTTCAAAGTATGATTTAACAAGTAGTTAGAGAGAAGATTTCAAAGAATCTTAGGGTTACAGTTCCACAATTTCAGTTATTTCCATATTGTAAAATATAACATGTATACAGAAAGGTGCTAACTTTCAAAGTTCAATATAATAAGCAGTTATGTAGGTAATTTCAGAGAATGTTATGGGTTGCAATTTCACAGTTTCAGTTTTTTCTTTATTGTGAAATACAAGATATATACAGAAAGGTGATAACTTTCAAAGTACAATTTTACCAGTAGCTATAGAGCAAATTTCAAAGGACGTTATGGGTTACAGTTCCATCTTTTCAGTTATTTCCTTCTAGCTATTCTACTATTCCAGCATCTGAAAAAATATTTATATGAAGATTCAGTATTTGTATTCTTTTGTTAAATCCTATCTTATTTGTTGCTACCTCTTACTCTCATTTAATCACTTTCTGAATCTTCAGGTGTGTCTACGTGGAGACTACCCTTACTTGTTTGTATTGAAAACGGGTATCAACATTATGGGGAAGAGGGCTGCATCTGATTACTGTTCTTAAAGAGGCTGTCGCCTCTCTGGTGGATTTAAGTTTCAAAGAGATAAACTTAATGAGTGAAACCGCTATAGGATCTCAGATAGGGAACTAGGTATTACAGGACTACTGTTGGTTAGGACATGGCATACTGTGGCTATATGGGATATCTAGCTGGAGCTTGCATAAGAAACACCTCCAGGATAGCCTCTCAATTCTATTTGAAATCTCTTTGCCTGTAACCTTATTTTGTTACTTTTTTTTCCCCCTCTTTCGGGGTTAGAAAGTGTAAAAAAGGGAAAAAAACGGAAAACACACACACACACACACACACACACACACACACACACACACACATCTTAACTCTCCTACAAAGCCTAGTCCTCTGTTTCTATTGCAACCAAAGCAAATGAACCAAAGGTAATTTAGAGCACAAACAGCCAACAAAAACCTGCCAGCCCCTAGCTAGAGACATTATACAACAGAAACAAGGACAGGTCAATTAAAATTTTCTTTCTAGCCTGAACCCTCTAACTTCATCATTTCCTCCTTAATCTGGCTCATCCAATCCCTCTCCTCTCCCTAGGTTCTAGGCTTCTATAACTGGTCCCTGATTCTAACCTGTTGACCAATCTCTTTGTACCTGCATTTCCACTTGGTTACCTTTATTTCCCCCCTTTTGTTCAAGAAGGTATTTTCAATCCCTCTATTGCTTTTTATTTAAAGTCTATTTTATCTAATACTAGTATAGCTACTCCAGCTCTCTTTTGGTTCCTACTTGCATGGTATTTATTTTTCCATCCTTTCATTTTCAACCTACTTATGTCCTTCAATTTCAGGTGAGTCACTTGCAGAGAGCATACAGTTGGGTCATGCTTTTTTATCCATTCTGCCAATCTCTGCCTTTTTACTGGAGAGTTTAATTCATTTACATTTAAAGTTACTAGTGGTAATGCAGGACTTTCTTCTGCCATTTTGCTATTTTGTCTTTGTAAGTCTTATTCCTTTTTTGACCCTCAGTTCTTCTGTAAATGCCTACTTTTATATTTATTTGCTTTTTTGTATTTTGCAATACTGAGTGCCTTCTCATTTCTATATGGATATATTTTTCATAAATTTTCCTTGTGGTTACCATGAGGTTAAAATTTAACATCTTAAATATAAAATAATCATATTTGTTTTGATACCAACTTGACTTCAATAGCATACACATATACTTTTCCTGTACCCTTCTGTACCCCCACCTTTTTTGTACTTGTTACCAATTATATCTCTGTACATTGTATGTCCCCAACCATGGATTTACCATTAGTTTTTATGCATTTGCATTTTAGCTCCTGTAGGAAGCAAGAAGTGGAAAAACACAATACAGAAATACTGGTATTTATAATTAACCAAATAGTTACCTTTACCAAAGGTTATTATTTCTTTATGCCACCTTGAACCACTGTCTAGTTTCCTTTCCATTCAGTCTGCAGAACTCCTTTTAACATTGCTTGTAGGCCAGGTATAGTGTTGATGAACTCCCTCAGCATTTCTTCATCTGCGAATGTCTTAACCTATCCCTTAGTCTTTTTTTTTTTTTTAATCTTCATTTTATTGAGATATATTCATATACCACGCAGTAAATCAATCCCTGACACCTTCATTAGCACACACACAAAAATAACAATAATAATAATTAAAATGAAAACAATTAAAGTAAAAAAGAACACTGGGTACCTTTGTCTGTTTCTTTGTTTTCTTCCCCTATTTTTCTACTCATCCATCCATAAACTAGACAAAGTGGAGTGTGGTCCTTATGGCTTTCCCAATCCCATTGTCACCCCTCATAAGCTACATTTTTATACAATTGTCTTCGAGATTCATGGGTTCTGGGTTGTAGTTTGATAGTTTCAGGTATCTACCACCAGCTACCCCAATTCTTTAGAACCTAAAAAGGGTTGTCTAAATTCTGCATAAGAGTGCTCAACAGAGTGACCTCTCGGCTCCTTTTGGAATCTCTCTGCCACTGAAGCTTATTTCATTTCCTTTCACATCCCCCTTTTGGTCAAGAAGATGTTCTCCGTCCCACGATGCCAGGTCTACATTCCTCCCCGGGAGTCATATTCCACATTGCCAGGGAGATTCACTCTCCTGGGTGTCTGATCCCACGTAGCGGGGAAGGCAGTGATTTCACCTTTCAAGTTGGCTTAGCTAGAGAGACAGGGCCACATCTGAGCAACAAAGAGGCATTCGGGAGGAGGCTCTTAGGCACAAATACAGGGAGGCCTAGCCTCTCTTTAACAGCAACTGTCTTCCCAAGGGTAAAACCTATGGTAGAGGGCTCAACCCATCAAACCACCAGTCCCCTATGTCTGTGGTCATGTTAGCAACCATCAAGGTGGGGTAGGCCAATACCCCTGCACTCTCCACAGGCTCCTCAAGGGGGCACTACATATTTTTTTTCCCCATTTTTTTTTTACCTGTTTTTTCTTTTTTAAATCAACTGTATGAAAAAAAAAATACTATAAAAGAACATTTCAAAGAGACCATAACAAGGGAGTAAGAAAAAGACAACTAACCTAAGATAACTGCTTTACTTCCAACCTGTTCCTACTTTACCCCAAGAAAGTTACCTAATATAACAACATTTCTGTGAACTTGTTCTTACTATATCCATCAGAAATCAACAGACCATAGTCATTCCTGGGCATCCCCAGAACGTTAAATAGCTTATCTGTTCTTCTTGGATTATTGTTCCCCCTTCCTTAATTGCTCTCAATCGCTAGTTCCCCTACATTCTACATTATAAACCATATGTTTTACATTTTTCAAAGTTCACATTAGTGGTAGCATATAATATTTCTCTTTTTGTGCCTGGCTTATTTCGCTCAGCATTATGTCTTCAAGGTTCATCCATGTTGTCAGATGTTTCACGAGATCGTTCCTTCTTACTGCCGTGTAGTATTCCATCATGTGTATATACCACATTTTATTTATCCACTCATCTGTTGGAGGACATTTGGGTTGTTTCCATCTCTTGGCAATTGTGAATAATGCTGCTATGAACATTGGCGTGCAGATATCTGTTCGTGTCACTGCTTTCCGATCTTCCGGGTATATACCGAGAAGTGCAATCGCTGGATCGAATGGTAACTCTATATCTAGTTTTCTAAGGAACTGCCAGACTGACTTCCAGAGTAGCTGAACCATTACACAGTCCCACCAACAATGAATAACAGTTCCAATTTCTCCACATCCTCTCCAGCATTTGTAGTTTCCTGCTTGTTTAATGGCAGCCACTCTAATCGGTGTTAGATGGTATCTCATTGTGGTCTTAATTTGCATCCCTCTAATAACTAGTGAAGCTAAACATTTTTTCATGTGTTTCTTGGCCATTTGTATTTCCTCTTCAGAGAACTGTCTTTTCATATCTTTTGCCCATTTTATAATTGGGCTGTCTGTACTATTGTCATTGAGTTGTAGGATTTCTTTGTATATGCAAGATATCAGTCTTTTGTCGAATACATGGTTTCCAGAAATTTTTCCCATTGAGTTGGCTGCCTCTTTACCTTTTTGAGAAATTCCTTTGAGGTGCAGAAACTTCTAAGCTTGAGGAGTTCCCATTTATCTATTTTTTCTTTTGTTGCTTGTGCTTTGGGTGTAAAGTCTAGGAAGTGGCCGCCTAATACAAGGTCTTGAAGATGTTTGCCTACATTATCTTCTAGGAGTTTTATAGTACTTTCTTTTATATTGAGATCTTTCATCCATTTTGAGTTAATTTTTGTGTAGGGGGTGAGGTAGGGGTCCTCTTTCATTCTTTTGGATATGGATATCCAACTCTCCCAGCCCCATTTGTTGAAAAGACCATTATGACTCAGTTCAGTGACTTTGGGGGCCTTATCAAAGATCACTCGGCCATAGATCTGAGGGTTTATCTCTGAATTCTCAATTAGATTCCATTGATCTATATGTCTATCTTTGTGCCAGTACCATGCTGTTTTGGCAACTGTGGCTTTATAATAAGCTTCAAAGTCAGGGAGTGTAAGTCCTCCCACTTCGTTTTTCTTTTTTAGAGTGTCTTTAGCAATTCGAGGCATCTTCCCTTTCCAAATAAATTTGATAACTAGCTTTTCCAAGTCTGCAAAGTAGGTTGTTGGAATTTTGATTGGGATTGCATTGAATCTGTAGATGAGTTTGGGTAGAATTGACATCTTAATGACATTTAGCCTTCCTATCCATGAACATGGAATAGTTTTCCATCTTTTAAGGTCCCCTTCTATTTCTTTTAGTAGAGTTATGTAGTTTTCTTTGTATAGGTCTTTTACATCTTTGGTTAAGTTGATTCCTAGGTACTTGATTTTTTTAGTTGCTATTGAAAATGGTATCTTTTTCTTGAGTGTCTCTTCAGTTTGTTCATTTCTAGCATATAGAAACATGACTGACTTATGTGCATTAACCTTGTATCCCCCTACTTTGCTAAATTTGTTTATTAGCTCTAGTAGCTGTATCGTCGATTTCTCAGGGTTTTCTAGATATAAGATCATATCATCTGCAAACAATGACAGTTTTACTTCTTCTTTTCCAATTTGGATGCCTTTTATTTCTTTGTCTTGCCGGATTGCCCTGGCTAGCACTTCCAGCACAATGTTGAATAACAGTGGTGACAGCGGGCATCCTTGTCTTGTTCCTGATCTTAGAGGGAAGGCTTTCAGGCTCTCACCATTGAGTACTATGCTGGCTGTGGATTTTTCATATATGCTCTTTATCATATTGAGGAAGTTTCCTTCAATTCCTACCTTTTGAAGTGTTTTTATCAAAAAGGGATGTTGGATTTTGTCAAATGCTTTTTCAGCATCTATTGAGATGATCATTTGATTTTTCCCTTTTGAATTTTTAATGTGTTGTAATACATTGATTTTCTTATGTTGAACGATCCTTGCATGCCTGGAATGAACCCCACTTGGTCATGGTGTATGATTTTTTTAATGTGTCTTTGGATTCAATTTGCAAGTATTTTGTTGAGGATTTTTGCATCTATATTCATTAGGGAGATTGGCCGGTAGTTTTCCTTTTTTGTAGCATCTTTGCCTGGTTTTGGTATTAGATTGATGTTAGCTTCATAAAATGAGTTAGGTAGTGTTCCATTTTCTTCAATGTTTTGAAAGAGTTTGAGTAAGATTGGTGTCAGTTCTTTCTGGAAAGTTTGGTAGAATTCCCCTGTGAAGCCATCTGGCCCTGGGCATTTATTTGTGGGAAGATTTTTGATGACTGATTGGATCTCTTTGCTTGTGATGGGTTGATTGAAGTCTTCTATTTCTTCTCTGGTCAGTCTAGGTTGTTCATATGTTTCCAGGAAATTGTCCATTTCCTCTACATTATCCAGTTTGTTGCCATACAGTTGTTCATAGTATCCTCTTATAATTTTTTTAATTTCTTCAGGATCTGCAGTTATGTCACCTTTTTCATTCATTATTTTGTTTATATGGGTCTTCTCTCGTTTTGATTTTGTCAGTCTAGCTAGGGGCTTGTCAATCTTGTTGATCTTCTCAAAGAACCAACTTTTGGTGATATTTATCCTCTCTATTGTTTTTTTGTTTCTATGTCATTTATTTCTGCTTTAATCCTTGTTATTTCTTTTTTTCTACTTGGTTTAGGATTGGTTTGCTGTTCATTTTCTAGCTTCTTCAGTTGATCCATTAGTTGTTTGATTTTGGCTCTTTCTTCCTTTTTAATATATGCGTTTAGTGCTATAAATTTCCCCCTTAGCACTGCTTTTGCTGCATCCCATAGGTTTTGGTATGTTGTGTTCTCATTTTCATTCGTCTCTATATATTTAGCAATTTCTCTTGCTATTTCTTCTTTAACCCACTGATTGTTTAGGAGTGTGTTGTTTAACCTCCAGGTATTTGTGAATTTTCTAAGTCTCTGATGGTTATTGACTTCTAATTGTATTCCATTGTGGTCAGAGAACGTGCTTTGAATAATTTCATTCTTTTTAAATTTATTGAGGCTTGCTTTATGTCCCAGCATATGATCTATTCTGGAGAAAGTTCCGTGAGCACTAGAAAAGTATGTGTATCCTGGTGATTTGGGATGTAATGTTCTGTATATGTCTGTTAAATCTAATTCATTTATCAGATTGTTTAGGTTTTCAGTTTCCTTATTGGTCTTCTGTCTGGTTGATCTATCTATAGGAGAGAGTGATGTGTTGAAGTCTCCCACAATTATTGTGGAAACATCAATTGCTTCCTTTAGTTTTGCCAGTGTTTCTCTCATGTATTTTGTGGCACCTTGATTGGGCGCATAGACATTTACGATTGTTATTTCTTCTTGCTGAATTGCCCCTTTTATTAGTATGTAGTGGCCTTCTTTGTCTCTCAAAACATCCCTGCATTTGAAGTCTATTTTATCTGAGATTAATATTGCTACACCTGCCTTCTTTTGGCTGTAGCTTGCATGAAATATTTTTTTCCATCCTTTCACTTTCAATTTCTTTGTGTCCCTGTGTCTAAGATGAGTCTCTTGTATGCAACATATTGATGATTCATTTTTTTTTATCCATTCTGCGAATCTATATCTTCTAATTGGGGAATTTAATCATTTACATTCAACGTTATAACCGTGAAGGCATTTCTTGAATCAGCCATCTTATCCTTTGGTTTATGTTTGTCATATATATTTTTCCCCTCTCTCTATCAATATCCTTTATTGTACCCATACCAAATCTCTTTAGTACTGAACCTTTCTCCAAGTCTCTCTGTCCTTTCTTTGTTTCTCTGTCTGTAGGGCTCCCTTTAGTATCTCCAGTAGGGCAGGTCTCTTGTTAGCAAATTCTCTCAGCATTTGTTTGTCTGTGAAAAATTTAAGCTCTCCCTCAAATTTGAAGGAGAGCTTTGCTGGATAAAGAATTCTTGGTTGGAAATTTTTCTCTCTCAGAATTTTAAATATATCATGCCACTGCCTTCTTGCCTCCATGGTGGCTGCTCAGTAGTCATTACTTAGTCTTATGCTGTTTCCTTTGTATGTGGTGAATTGCTTTTCTCTTGCTGCTTTCAGAACTTGCTCCTTCTCTTCCGTGTTTGACAGTGTGATCAGAATATGTCTCGGAGTGGGTTTATTTGGATTTACTCTATTTGGAGTTCGCTGAGCATTTATGATTTGTGTATTTATGTTGTTTAGAAGATTTGGGAAGTTTTCCCCAACAGTTTCTTTGAATACTCTTCCTAGACCTTTACCCTTTTCTTCCCCTTCTGGAACACCAATGAGTCTTATATTCGGATGTTTTGTATTATCTATCATATCCCTGAGATCCTTTTCATTTTTTTCCATTTTTTTCCCCATTCTTTCTTTTATGCTTTCATTTTCCATTCTGTCATCTTCCAGGTCACTGATTCATTGTTCAACTTCCTCTAGTCTTGTACTATGAGTGTCCAGAATCTTTTTAATTTGGTCAACAGTTTCTTTAATTTCCATAAGATCATCCATTTTTTTATTTAGTCTTGCAATGTCTTCTTTATGCTCTTCTAGGGTCTTCTTGATATCCTTTGTCTCCCGTACTATGGTCTCATTGTTCATCTTTAGTTCTTTGAGTAGCTGCTCTAGGTGCTGTGTCTCTTCTGATCTTTTGATTTGGGTGTTTGGGCTTGGGTTATCCATATCGTCTGGTTTTTTTCATATGCTTTATAATTTTCTGTTGTTTTTGGCCTCTTGGCATTTGTTGAACTTGATAGGGTTCTTTTAGGATTTGCAGACCAATTGAAGTCCTTATCTCTAATTTATCAGATCTACAGCTTCGTGGAGTACACTTTCTCTAACTAACCAGCAGGTGGCATCCACGAGCCACCTGTTCTCCACAAGCCAGTTCTCCCCTGCTTTGCCTTTGTGGTGAGTGGGTGAGTGAGTCTTGTGGGGTCCAATTGGTGTACCAAGCTTGCATGTGTAATTGGTGTTACCCGCCCTGTATATGGGGCATGTTTCTGGGCAGTCAGGGAGGGGGGTGGCTCTAAAAATCAAATCTCCCTGGTGATCCTGGAGTTTTAAAGCTGCTGCAATAATCTAATCCTTCAGTTCAGTCCTGCCACAGTTTGTCTCTGCCACTGACCCACAAGTCCTTGGTATTGGAGTATGGCTCCTGAGACTTGCAAGTGGGTCCCTCTTCCAGGCTGTGCACCCCCTGGTCCTCTGTTGAGGGATGACTGTGCTATGTCACAGGTGAGTGCCGTCCCCCCAGGGCGGTTCTGGGCTGCTGGGCTGTGTAGGGAGGCTCCCAGTCTGCTGAACTGATGGCTGAATGGGGCTTTGTTAATTCACACTGCTCCACCTTCCCAACTCTGGGACAATCAGCTGACGTTACAGGGAAGGCTAATGTCCACGCCCAGTTTTGTGGTGTGTGCCTGTTATTTGAAGCACTTCCATCACACTGAGTTGTCTGGGGCAGCTCTGGGCTATGGGGCTGGCGATGGGCAGGAGTGTTTCCTGTCCACCAGGATGATGGCTGTGAGCGGACACCCCCCTTTTCTTGGGAAGTTGTGGTGTTTAGTGAATTTTCTCAGCCACTGGATTATTGCCTTTTGTCTCAGAGCTCTCTTAGTTCTGCTCTTGTCTTGACCTGCCCAAATTGCAAGTCTTTGAAGCTTTCTGTTTTGGGCTTCTTAGAGTAATTGTTTTAGAAAAAGAAAAAAGGATTAAAAAAAAAAAAAAGGGCCCTCCTCACAGATCTAATGGATTATTGAAATGTTAAGAGACAAAGCAATTAGGGCCATTAAGGAAAGGTCCACAGGGCAGAGAGATCAGCTTTTCTTCGGGATTTGCATATGAGCCTCAGGGCCTGAGCTCTGCCCTTCCCCTTTCTATGTTCACCAGAACTCCAAAAATCCTCCGCTTTTATTTTGGAGTTTTTCATGCTGTTTTTTTCTATGCCTGTCTCCTCTCTGCTGGGCTGGCTGCTCTCAGATTCTCTGGTGTCTGGTCTCAGTCTATCTATGGTTGGAGTTTGGATCAGTAGAATGAGTTTCCGATAAGAGCTGCCACTGCAGTTCTCCCTTCTCCTTCCCGGAGCTGACAGCCCCTCCTCCCATGGGACTGAGCCTGGCAGGGAGGGATGCGGGTCCCCTGGCCACAAAAACTTACAGATTTCACTGATCTCAGCAGTTCCACATTTTCATGAGTGTTGTATGAAGTATGCCCAAAGTCAGATTGCTCTGTGGTGTCCAGTCCACGCAGTTCCTGGCTTTCTACCTACTTTCCTGGAGGAGTAACTAAAACATACAGCTCACTAGTCTGCCATCTTGCCCCACCTCCTCTGATAATTTTTTAAAGCTTTTCTCCTCCAGTGTTCAATGAACAGGAAAGAAAGAGCTCATGATACTGCTAATACCTCCCTTAGTCTTGAAAGGTTGCCAGATATAAAATTGTTGGCTGGTAATTGGTTTCTCCCAGCACTTTAAATATTTCAACCCACTTCCTTCTTGCCTCCATGGTTTCTGATGAGAAATTGGCACTTAATCTATTTGGGACTCATTTTTAACATAACACATTGTTTTTCTCTTGCAGCTTTCAGAATTTTCTTGTCCTTTAATTTGACAGGTTGATCAGTATGTGACAGGGTGTATTTTTCTTCAAGTTTATCCCATTTGAAATTCTCTGGGATTCTTGGATGTACATATGCACATCTTTTGCTAAATTTAGGAAGTTTTCTGTCATTAGTTCTTTGAATATTCCTTCTGCCCCTTTCTCTCTTTCATCTCCCATAATGCATATATTGGTAGGCTTGATGTTGTTTCAGAGTCTCCAGCTGCTTTTCTGTTTATATTTCTTTTTTCTTTCTGCTTCTCAGCCTAACTCATTTCAATTGTCTTGTCTTCAAGTTCACTGATTCTTTCTACTGTCAGCTCCAATCAGTTGTTGAAACCCTCCTGGGAATTTTTCAGTTCAGTTGTGGTGGACTTCAACTCCAATAGACCTGTTTGGTTCCTTTATACATTTCTCTCCCTTTATTGCGATTCTCATATTATTCATTCATTGTTTTCCTGATAGTCTTTGGTTCTTTTTTTCTATTTTCCTTCATCTTATTCATTCATTGTTTTCCTGATAGTCTTTGGTTCTTTTTTTCTATTTTCCTTCATCTCCTTGAGCATATTGAAGATCTTTTTTTTTATTGCTTTTGTCAGTATGTCCACAGTCTGGTTTTCTTCATTAGTGTTTTCTGGATTTTTAACTTCTTCCTTTGGATTGGCTATCATTTCCTGTTTCTACGTTTGCCATATAATCTTTTGTTACACACTGTACATTTTCATATTTTAAAAGGTTACCTCTAGGGTTTATTCTCTAAGATATCTGTTTCTTGAGTTTGTAACCAGCTGGTGCTATGACAGAGATTTTCTTGAGTGTCAGCCCTCTTATCAGGAATATCCACCAAAGGTGAATACAAACTGCAGGGTTCTCCCTGACTTTTTGGACCTGTGTCTTGTCTGGACTTATGCTTACTAGTTGCTTAGAAGTTCCCTGTTTACAGGATTTTGAATGCCCCTCTACTTCCCAGGAGACAGACTTTCTCCCTCTCCTGGGAGTTCCACTGCCAGATTTAAAGCGGTTAAACCTTTACCCCAGGCCATCCACTTCAATTGTTTCTTACCCTGCTCTCATTGTCTCAAGCTGTTTTTGCCTGGAGGGACAATTTTGGGATGCGAGATATGCTGGAAAGGAGTTTCCCAAGTCAGTCCCAACTGGAACAAGGCCAGAGGCCCACAGCAGGAGCACAGGCCAGCTCCACACTGCCCTGGAGAGGGGCTGAGAGAGGAGTCAGGAAAGATGCCTAGAGCTTTTTCCACAGCTCCCCTAAGCTGTGCTTTTTTGACCTGCCCAGCAAATGCAGCTCTTTAACTGTCCTCCACAGCTCTGAAGAAGTGCAGCATCTTCAACTGTCCTCCACCACCTTTATTAGGAGTATATTGGAACAACTGCCACCCTCAGAGCTGGGTCTCCAGTGATCCAAAGTCACTAATCAAAAGCCATGGTCAGTTCACCCTAGATCTTGGGGAAGTGAATTGTTATGTCCCTTTCTGAAAACAATATGCAACCTCAGGAGCTGGAGTCCACTGTGGCTGCCATGAGAGTGGGGGATGGGCACTGGTAACAGCTGCACAGGTAGAATGATTTACTGACATTTACCATAATTTACCAGCCTCCTTCTCCTGGTCTTCTCTGGATGCTGTTCAGTATTCTCCTGGACTCTGGAGTTTTGAAATACTTGATTCAGACAGTTCCTGCCTGTTTAATAGTTGTTCTGGTGGAGGTACTGATTCCTGGAGCTTCCTCCTCCACCATTTCCCTACGGTCCCCTCCCAAGAACCTCTTCTTGAGTCTTTCTCTGATTCCATTCTCAGAGCCATCACACTGATTCAGGTTTTCATCCCCTCAGCCTGGAACACATGTTTGTTAAGGGCAGATTTCTATACTATTTCTCAGGTATGGGCAGGTGTTTGTTTGATTGTTGGTTGGATGAGTGATTCAATAAATGAATGAATTAAATCAGTGAATCCAGGATCTCAGAGTAAGTCATCTCCATCTCCACCCTGAAGTGATTGAGTGAGGAAATTGGCCTTGCCAATGTCTGCTCTTTGGTCACTCCCCAAGGGCTGCTGATGGCTCATCAGTCCCTCCGTCCAGCCAGTCCTGTTCGAGGTAGGCAGTGTTCCTCCCTTCTCCATTGCCTGGCTAATGACACACCCTAGGGTAGAGAACTTTACCAGAGAAATTTTGTTTTGACTGAGGAGGACCCAGCATCCTGTCAAGGTTTGGGATGAAGTTTGGTTTTGAAAAGAGCAAAGAGAATGACATAATTTTAAAATCAAAGAATTCATTTTAGTAGTAAAAGGTTAACAGCCTTAAGGAGGAACAATTTTTAATCACCCTCGTCTAGACTCTATCACTGGAATCACCAGCCGCCAAGTGAAATATGGCCCAACTGCTGCCACCAAACAGCTCCTAAAGACTGTTGTATTTAATCATGTCTGTGCACCACTTATGGATTTTCATTATGATTCCCGATGCTGTTGCGCTGGGTAAAATATTAATATCCATAGTAATGATGCATGAAGCTTGAAGTGTAATTTCTTCGCTCTTCTTGTCCGATATTAAATTGTTACCACTTTATCATTTGTGAAGAACTGCATGTTTCAATTAATCTTTCCATATCAGCAGCCCTGATTAATATAGATCATGATTCATAAGCTTATCGTCACTATAGTTTTAACAGATCATTTATAAAGATCTTAAATTTCAGGGTCTGGGAGGTGCAGCTGCTGTGTCCAATGTGCCTCTTTATTCTCTGTTCCAACAGTGCTGCTATACATCGCCTGTCACCTCTTGTTGAATTAATTTCAGGAAACCAAATTTGCCCAAGGGAAAAAAAAAAGCAGAATGAGGGGACTGGCTATTGGCAGGACACCGAACAATGTTTGTTCACCTTTCCATGCCCAGTGCGATGTTGCCTGCTCTTCATCAGTGGAACTGCCACTCTGGGGAATTAATCACAGGTGTGCATGGGCTTCTGCTGGCTGCAGCGGGCAGTCCCAGCCAGCATAGCCATCCCAGGACAGTTGTTGAGGTTTGATGGAGAGCTGGATAACTTCCCAGGCAGCTGCTGCTGCTCACACAAATCTGCAGAGCTCATCAGGACTGGCATGGCGCCTAGGGCCTTAGGCTTGTCCTGGAATACACAGTCCAAGCCATGTGCTCAGGGTAGGGTGGGGTGACCTGGAGGATTAGAAGGTGAGAGGTTTTCAAACATTTTTGTAAACACCAGAAGTACTGAGGGCCTGGGCTCTTTATCAGAAGAGGGTATTGAGGCTCAAACAGGGCTGTGGATATATTGACTGACCCACAGTCACATGACCCATTGATCAAGAGCCTAGATCAGAGCCATTGCAGAGTCCTCTGCACTTCCTGCCTCTCAACCAGTGTGAGGCTTGAGCAGATCCATGCAGACGCCCCTAGAGAACAGCCCTCTCATTTCAACAGATTAAAAAAAAACAGTAACTAAAGCAGAGCTTACTGATTTTCTTGAGCCTGACTCTGAAGCTTTATTTAATGGCTCAAATTTCCCAAGGCTGCATGCATGGGAAAAACATCTGAATAAAAATTTAAAAAAAAAAAACTATTCTAGTGACTGGTGTACATTTCATTGACTCCCAAATCTGAATATTTACTTGTTTTGAGTAAATTTTGTTGGCTCTGGGCTTTATCTCAAATTTGCTTCTCTGCCTATATTACTATACGAATTACGGCCTGGACCACAAGAAGATATTTCTTACGCATCTTCTCTGTGAAAAGCATTGGCCTGGGTTTCCCCAGAGGCAGACCCTGAGACAGGAATTCAAGAGCAAGTAGTTAATTTGAGAGGTGATCTTAGGAAATATCATTAGAGGACGAGGAGATGAGACAGGGAAGGAAGGTAGCCTGCGAAGGCTGCGCTACCGAGCATGCTACCACTTTGAACAAACTGGAGGGCCTGTTTTTTGAATATGCCTCAGAGTTATCTCAAGGCGGGCCATGGAAGCTAGTTATTATCTACAAAGTCCCTGTCTTTGGAGGAGTCTACTCCTGGGGCATTACTTCCCCTGCACACCTGCCTTGCCCTACACATGTGCAGAGCAATTCCCACAACCAAAAATAAAAATACCAGAAGGAGAGTCAGAGGGATTCATGTAACAGCCTTTGGCATGTAGAGGTGAGGGCCAATGAGAAAATGGAGCAGAGCTGACCAACATTTTCTGCAGCCACCTTCTACCCATCCATTTGTTCACTCATTAATTCAAAAACTGCTCAGAGATGTCTCCTTATCTAACAGCCTCTGGAAAGGACATAGTGGTTACAGAAAAAAAATCCAGGAACCTCAGCAAAGCATAAAAAAAGTTACATAAATATATCTTAAATGTTTGATTTTAAATAAAACACACAAATATGCATTGGTCACCATTATTTTGATGTTAGGCCCAGATCTTTACTTCTAATGTACCTCCCCAGACGGGAGTCTTTCCCTTTCCTGTACAACCCCCCCCCCCCCCCCCCCAGCCATAATGCATCACCCACAATTTCCAGTTTCATTTTCTTTAAAGTCCAGCAAGAACTTAGTTACTTGTGAAGGAATCTAAGTGTGGAAACTTTCTAGATGTTTATGATTTTTCCCAATCTTTTATTGTGACTTTACCCACATCTAATTCAAGAGCTATTTGTTAGTGATTCAACCTTTGTCGAGTCCAAAGCATTCGATGTAAGTTTCAAAGAAGCAACAATTCTTTTCACACATATCATCAGTTTAGATAACATTTAATTCAATTTCATGGTTACAATATTAAGCACCATTGGCGTCAACAGATTTATGAACAGAAATGATTAACACTGGTGAATGTGCAGCTGGACCGGCAGATGCTGAATGCATGGGCCCCCTGTGGTGAGCACTGACATTGCATGCCAGGCAAGGCTCCATGCTTAGCTCATTTGATTCTCCTAATACTCTCTGAGTGAGGTAGTGTTGTCCTAGGAGTCCTTGTTCAGGGTCACATGGCCAGTAAGTGGCAGAAGCTGGATTTCCAACCCAGAGGGGTCTGACCCCAGAGCCCAAGCTCTTAATCACAATGCCACATTGTCTGTACTAGAAAGTGGGCTATTTAAGCAGGATAAGCATGATCTGTCTCCCACATTGTGACTTTTTGAAGTCAGACTATTTCTAATGACACCCTGAACCACGGATGTAAAATGGTACTGTTCTGGGTGAGCCAGGACCATCTGGCCACTCTGCCTATAGCTTCGAGTGTCAGTGTGATGAGCACTGGCCAGATGAGAACGAGTGTCAGTCGGGGTTGAGGGGACTTAAGTGGAGGTCAGTTAAGGAAGTTTTGATGAGGATGTGTGGGGTGGAAGCACAAAAGAAAGGGCCTCATGCAGCTCACAAATCAAATGCAAATAAAGTGTGTCCACCTTAGTTATATTATAAGGCGCTGCGAGCATCTGTAATATAAGGGTGCCAAGAAATGTGTGAATTGAAAACTGCTATGAGGGGTTCAGAGAAGGGAAGAGCATTTTTCCCACTCAAGGAATCAGAAATTCCTTTATAGAAAATGCAGCATTTCAACTGGCTGCTGAATAAAGGTAGGATTCAGAGTCTTAAAGGAAAGGAGACTGGAGGAAAGAGAAACAAAGTCAAAGGGGTAGGAAGCCAAGAAGAATGTTAAAGGATGGCAAATAATTCTGCTTGCCTGGCACATAGGGTGACTGAACATTGTGAGCAGTGGGAGGGAGGGCTGAGGTTGCAGCCAGGTTACAAGCTAAAGTTCAGGATTTACTTGGTAATAATTTGTGAGGCCAAGGTACGTTTTTAGACTGGAGGATGACACAAGAGACTGTGGAACCTGGCCTGGCCACTGAGAGTACAGACTCTGGAGCCAGACTGGCTGGTTTTGAATTCCTCCTTTCCCTTTAATCTTCTGTGAGAAAAGTCACTAACCTCTCTGGGTCTTGTATTTGTAATATGGGGATAATAATAGTACCTACCTCTTATTCTGTGATTAAATTAGTTTGTACATCTATAAAGAGCTTAGATCATGCAAAGAGTTAAGGGTTTTGCAAGTATTAGCTGTTATTAGTATGTTTGAAGTTGAGCTTTAGATGGTTTAAGATGGTGATGGAAAGGAAGGAAAAGGAGAGAAGCAACGAGAGTCTGAACTAGTGAAGAAGACATGGAGACAGAAAGCTGGGTGTTGCTGATGACCCATTTGGGCACTTGGTGTCCTCATCCCTCCTCTCTCTTGTCTCCCTTTTATGCCCTTGCTCCTCACTCCTGTGAAAATGGGAACAAATGTTTGCCCCAACAGTTCTTCAATAAAGACCCTTCCTTACCCAAGCCTCCCATTGGGATTACACTTCATAAGTGTTTAACCCTGTATTGCATAACACAACTTACAACACATTTTTCTCTTAGTTGTAGACTTCTCTTTATTCACTTTTATGTCTTCAGTGCTTAGCACAAAGGCTTAGAAGAGTAGTTTGTCTGGGAATGTTTATCAAATGAATGAATGAACACGTGTCATCTCTCTTACTCATACTTCTCTATCTCTTTATTAAATAAATGATGTAGGCAAAAGAGAACAGGTCTGACACACACCAATACCTCAATAAATGGTGGTTAGTCCTTTTATACCACTTCTCACAGTCGTCTGGCATAGGGCCCAGTGTGGGTGGAGGGAGAGCTGCCTCGGGGCATGACATGGGTCTCTTCCTTGGTGAACCATTAGCTCAATGCAGAGCAGGTACCTGATTCATCACAATCAAATCAAATTAATTATGCTTTTAAATCCACCCAATTTAGGTTCACTGGAAGTTAACAAATGTCTCGCTAATTGATGACCCCCTCCTACACCTTCACTTTACCGAACCCTTTACTTCTCAATCAGATACTGATGCCTGTAGCTCTGGCCTCACAGTGTGAAGTATGACCTGATGGACCCAGTGTTGGACCACTCCCTCTTCCGCCTCTGAGAATCAATTACCCAGACACACTGCTTTGCGACAGCATCACAGTCTTCAGGTTAATGAGGTTGGAGAGATGGCCCTGGAGGTGATCCACCATCTTGCTGCAGAATGGCTGTGATCTTGGGACTAACAGAACTGCTTTGGTAATTGGTTTGTTCATTTATAAAATGGGGGAAAATTATATCTGTTGACTTTACAGACATTGCAAATAAGTTAATTAGGTAATTAGAAGTTTTCCTGGGTTCTCCCAAAAATAAAGCATTACCAAAAACAAACAAACTCTGAATATTTAAATTATTATTCAAAGTCAACTTCTTAAAACTTTAGTCTCCTGCCTCTTTGGCCACACCCTAAGTGTGAACTGTTGATTTCATTAATCAGTATTTTACTATTCCAGGATAACTGGCAGAATTGCAAAGCCTAAATTAGTAAAAAGTCTGAATTTTAGAGGTTTTAGGAAAGAAATGTTATTATTTTACAATACAGACTAAGTAGCTAATGAAGATGAATATTGCTAGAAATAAAAGCTGAAGGATATGATTTGGGTTTGGGGAGACTTGGAGTCTTAACTCCAGCCAAAGCCTCTGAGCCTTAGCTTCTTCATCTTGTGAAGGGAATGGACTAGGTCATGTCTGAATTCTCCTTCCTCTGTGATCAGGGTAGTAATAAATGCTTTACAAATGTTGGAAAACTTTTTTTTTTTTAAATCCTTATTTTGATTTATTTTAAATAAACTAAACATTTATCTGAGATTTGATTACTCTATTATTTGCTTAATAAATAACTTTTTCATGGGGAAGTGTTTCTGGACCCTACCCTAGTCTGACTCATCAGACACCACAAACCCTATAACCCATGACTATGCAGGGTTCCAGGACCCTCATCCCTGACCCATACCAGAATTCCCATTGATCTTATCTCTGTATCTCTGCCCAACACTGAATCTTGCCTGACTCCGTATTTACACTTAGTCTCTGTATTATGGTTTAGAGATATAGAGGTTAGCTGTATAATGACATTAAGGCCATAGGCTGAGAAACACCAAATTTCTGCCCTGCCTTGCCCCAGGATTCCCAAGGGAGCAGTGAAGACTGGGAATAATAGTATCTCCCTATTAATAGCTAAGCCAGCACCAATATTGCTCAATGCAGATCTCCCTTGTGAAATGCAGTTCTAGAAAATAGTTTTTTACCTGGAGAAACGGAGAGAGACACAGAGAGAGAGGCAGGGTGGGGAGAGACCAAGCCCCATAATGGACACTGGCTCCCCTTACCCAATCAACAGTTTGGATTGAAAGGGGAAGACTCCCAAGGATGGCTGGCTTTCCCAAGGAAGCCACACCTGGCCACACCTGCTCCTCTCTAAGGAAAGGCTGGACATGGGCACTGGCCGTTGAAGCACAGTAACCCCATCCACCATGAAACAGGGCCCAATCAAATAACCTATCTGACCTATCAGGTTGGCAATTTCCTCTCTCTTAGAGGAAAGCTAGTAAAACAGTAAACAGAAGAAAGATGCAGAGGAGTTGAGGGTCCCTTCTGCCCACACTCCCCAGTATTTGGGTCTCGGCCTCCATTTTCCGTAATGACTTTGGCTCTAACCTCTCACTCTCAAGGCCTCCTATCAGAGCCCTCCTCCTAGTTCCAGTTCCCGCTAGTCCCTTAGTTGGTATCCAGGCTGGGTCAAGCCCAAGCAGTAATGTTATTTTTAACTCTTCATCCCTCAGTTTCAAAATGTGTAACATAAGGATAAAGATCCTTTAACAACTAAGAAAAGGATTTTAAGAGAGGTATAATGGCTACATGTGACATTGGGAAAATTTAACCATGAGTGAAAATATATATGTGTGTGTGTGTGCATGAGTGTGTGTGTGGAGAGAGAAAGAGGGAGAGAATAGTTACTTGCTTTAAAAAATACATATATCACAACACAAATAAGAACACATCAGCATCCATGAAAGTTTCATGATTGAGAGAACAATTCTCATTTGTTTTCAATGCCCCAGGATAAATCAGCTCCAACTTATCCACATTCCAGTTCTGAATTCCTTCATCTTCCCTCCTCTTACTTAAAAGATACCCAACCTCAAGCCCATCCATCTCCAGACCATTTGGGTCTTTTAGAGTTATAATTGTGCTTCTTTATGTCTTTATTGCTCCTTTGATAGAGAAATTGAAAAAGAGAAAAAGATATGAAGGAGAACAACAAAAAGCTATAATTATGAAGATTCAATTTAATTTTAAAGCTTGTGGACAGAAAAGGAGAAGCTAGAAAAGAAGACACCAAATTAATTTAGCAGGGAAGCATTGCATGAAATATTGTTGAAGTTTAATAACCATGCAAAGACAGATGATATGTGTGGAAAAATTAGTTGTAGGACCTCATAATAGTCTATTAATATTTCCTACAGGCACAAAACCCCTTCCTGAATAATTGTGACAAAATAATCTTTTGAAAAAGAGAGAGTTGAAAAAAGAATCTTCAAAAGGAGACAGTGATGATGAAGGTGCTAGAAGGAAAAGGAGACTCCATGTCAGCCAGGGAATCTGAGGGTGTGTTTGATAGAACTCAGCATGGCCAGACAAGGGAGATAAAGCTCATAGATAGACCAGCAACCATGTGCGGTGCATAAACACACAGGCATATCTGCACTGCAAAGAGCTGTGAAAACAATATTGTGGTTTTTTTAGACACACCTTACTTCTTTTCGCAGGTCTTTATGAATCTTCCTTATTATTCCTGCTCATGAGGTCAAGGTCATTAAGTTCTCAATCATTCAGATGAAAAAACTGAAAGGCATAACAGTGGAGTGATTAGTTCCAATGGGGCTACCAGAGGATACAGGCAGAAAGGAAAAATGGAGGGCCCTTGCTGTGGGCAATGCCATGGGCCTGGCTGCTTCTCTTTGGCCCAGGGAAATGGAACAGCTTCTTCTGACACTCTTACCTGCAGAGGCCCAATCTTTCCTCATATTTTACAAAGGCTGAGCTCCAGAGAGCAAAGCATCTGAGTTCCTTTATTCTGCCTTAACAGTAAAGACCAATTATTCTGTATACCCCAAACTCCAGGGATTAATATTCTAGTGGGGACTCAATAAATACATCTTGATTGAATTGGATTCAGTTTGAGGAAGGAGATGGAGCAAAGGAAGAGGAATCAGTATTCATTAATAACTTCATATTTCAAGGCATTAAAATATATTACTTTCTCATCCACACAACAAACTTGCAAAGCAATTAGTATTGTGCTCGTATTGCAGAAGAGAAGTGATTTCCATTTTCACCTGCAGTTGGGAACAGGCAGAGTGGAGGGGGTCAAACAAAACACACTGCCTCTAGAAAGAACTTACTTTGGTATGATTGGTTAGGTTTACACCCATGCCCGTTCTGCAGAGGTCACTTCTGCCTTTCACTGATTTGCAGAGGCTGCCTCCATTGCTGGAATCTAGGTCCCAGTTGATATAATTACCTCCATCCAGGGAAAAGGCTCATGGTGAGGGACCATTCTCCTGCCCTGCTGAGCATGGCCCTGCTCATGATGACTTGGGTTATCTAGGATAAGGGCCATGATTAATGACAGTTCAGATCATGAAAGTTCTACTGGACTTTCTCAGTCAACTGAGAACTCACTTCTTCCAGAGTAAGATAATCATGGACCATTCAGGATATAAATGCATGAGATTCAATGGCTGAAAATCAGGCAAGAAACACTGGAGAACTTTGAATAGTAGATTAGGTGGGAAGTGGGGACCCATTAGGTTATAGCTCCCATCTTTTGGACTGGCACCATCTAGATATTTTTAGGAAGAAAAGTTGTTCCTCCAGATTTCCAGCTAAGGAGTAGGTTAATGTTCTAATTTGGGTTAGACATGCTGAACAAAAGTGTGTGTATATGTCTGGGATGATGGGACACACATCAGCATGTTCTCAGGAGGCGGTGGCTCACAGAATGCTCGACTGTGGAGGGTGATTTGCTGAATTTGAGTTTGTTCAATGTGATTGCAGCTGGCACAACATTTTAGTTTTCACTTCCTTTGTTCCCCACAATGGGTCACACCAAGACCCACCTTGTCTTCCCAGAGTTCTTGAGTCTGTTATTCTTGTTTGAATGCATCAGAGAGTGGTGGCCATTAGTACTAAGTCTGGGACAGGGCTGTGCATGCAGCTCAGGAGTCACCAAAAGCCTCCTTTTAGGCTTCTGTTCCCATCCTCCCTTCATCTCTTTTTATGGAAATATGGAAGACATTCCTGGAGGTATAGAAATCAAGGTGAGTTCCTGTTTCAGTTGCATCCCTGCAAATCAGGGGACCACTGTTTGAGGCCAAAGAGGATGAGCTCTCACTGTGAATGAGCAATCCCAGAAGCCAACAGACAGCCTCATGGTATGTGGGAAGCAATAAAGCCTTATCCCTAGAGGCTCACCCTGGAAGCTCAAGGATTTGTTCTACAGATGGGACACCAAATATGGTATATTTAGATGATATAGGGGAGGGTTATCCTTGGGAAGCCCTGAAAGTCAAATCCTGAGTTGGATGGTACAAAGTTCAAATGTTGCAGCCAAAGTTCCAACCACCTTCTTGACAGTTTTCTCCTTCGAAGGATGGGGATATAACTTTAATAGCTCATGCAATTGCTGGCATATTTTCCTGTATTCCACCTCTTCATAAAAATTGTTTTAGCCATACCCAGTCTTAGGAGCAGTATATTTACACCCAATTCCTTTTACAGAATTCTATAGGATTCATTCATTCATTCATTTCACAAACACTGATTAAGTACCTACTATCTGTGCCTGCTGAAGGTTGAAAATGAGTTAACACAGTTTTTCCAGGTTTCAGGATTATATGCTCTGTCCCAGGACCTAAGACTATATTCAAAAAATAAAACAGGAATAAACTTAAGGATATCTCAACCCTAAAATTCTTTAGGACTTCATAACAATGTAGAACATGCCAAATTATAAACATAATTAACCTTCTCTTGCTTTTCTTTATTTTTTTCCATTCATTAGTCACTTGAAAAATCCATGCCCATTTTAATTTTTGTAAAATTGGAGGCCAGATATTTTAGGAAGTGTCTGTCTTTTACAGAGCCCTACCTAAATCATAGGTAGATGGCCTGCAAGTAGTCCATACCTCACAAATTTCTGAACACAAATACATCCTGATTTTCTTCGTCCTGGCCATTTTGAGCCACAGCAAAACTATAATAAACTGAAGACATCAACTGGTGGTTGGAGCACGGAGCAGTAGTAGCTCTAGCACAACAGTTTTAATTTAATATCTCTTCCCTACTTTCTCCCCCTTCTTATCCCACCTGGAGATTGTGCACACAGTGAATCCACTCTTTTCTCTGTCTCTCGCTGCAATCACTATTTTGTTAGTAAGTTACTTAGCTGGTATGCTTGTTTTTGCATATCCTGATATTCAATATCAGGAAATACTTTTCTCACATATAGACCAACATCTGCTTCAACAGCCTCCCTCATTTTTTTTGTAAGAAAGCATCTACCTCAATTTCTCATGATCTTCCTCACTAATTTTTTCTTTCAATCTTCTTTGGGCTACATGGAAACCAAAAGTCTTCTCTTTATTATAATAGTTATATACAAGAATATTTCTGGCGATATAATAGACACAGGAATTTTTTTAATTCCCTAACATTTTCTTAAGAAACATCCAGGTTTTTTTAGAGAACATTTTAAATTGATAACCAATTTATTATGTCTATTGAAATCTGTTTCCTTAAAATTCACCTTCACTACTTTATTACCTCATTACCCCATGTAACATTATATATTCCCCCAGGAGGTCTCATAATTCTGTACTTTCAAAATTGAAAACAACTTTCTTATAATCAAGAAAATGCCTTGATATAGTCAAAGTGTGGTGTGTGTGTGTGTGTGTGTGTGCGCGTGCCCTCTCAGAGAATGCCAGTCTAAAATGGACCCCATCACTGAGACCCAGAGACTCATGGTATCTCCCAGGACCTCCCATTTTCCTGAGCCTCTGATACTCCCACATTCAATCATCACAACCTTCAGTCACACCTGATTGACCCTCCTCATACGATGCTTGATGATAATGAAGACTAAGGCAATGTTATGCTCTTTTTCTTTGTAGGACATACTAAGCATTTTTTTAAAGGGCACTAAACCAGAATGCCACACGAGCTCTGCCTTTGTAACTCCCAAGACTTAAGTCATGTGCCCACCTTTTCTACAAACACTCTCTGGTTCCTACAGATGGGAGTCATCTTCCCCTTTCCGTGACCCTATTGCATGTGAATTTGTGCTCCTAGCATTCACTATGCACTCCTTCGTTGATAGGTCATTGTGCGCAAGTCTGTCTTTCCCACCAGACTGTAAAGTCCATGAAGGCAGAGGCCATATCTTATGATCACCTCCTGAACCTACACATCTAGTGTTCAATTCATGCTGAACTGTGGTTTGTTGAAGGTTTGAATCTGTTTAAATATTTTTATATGTAACTTCCCATGCATTTTGTACTATTAACTATTTCTCACAGCTCATAGCCAAGCCATGGCAGAGCATGATCCTAAAAAGGCAATCATCCCTAAGCTATGGAGGCTGTGATGAGCTAAATCAAATAATTATGTCTAAGAAGACTCAATTGAAAAGGCAAAATGAGAGGAGAAATCTGTAGGATAAAGAAACCAGTGAATATATAGACAAACTCAAGAGCAAGGACCAGACCAATAGAGAGAGATTTTGTCTCAAGTTAGAAGTTTGTTTTATTTTGTTTGTTTCCCCTGGCAAAGCTATCCAAATATGAAAAGGTCTTTAGAGTAGAAGAAGCCTGGGTTTGAATCCCTGCTTGGGCACTTACTACCTGTGTGAACTTGAGCAATTCTCCTTAACTTCCCTCAGCCTCAGTTTTCCTGTCTGTGAAATGAAAATACTAATTACTTCCCAAGGCTATTTTGAAGATTAAATTAAATGAGACGATGTTTATTCAATGACAAGCATAGTGCCTGGCTCATATTGATGCTCAAGAAGTGGTAGCCCTGGTTGCCTCATGTGTGACAAAGACGGCTCAGAGATTCTTCAGAGAAGATGGATACAGGCTGCATTGTAAAGCACTGCCAGAAGTGCTTCCTTTCTATGAGGTGATTTAGACATGAATTTTATCAGAACTATTTCTGGGGCATGGCACTAGATTTGCATTTTTATTTAGAACCTGGAAGATTTTTTTTCCAGGAATATCTTCAGGGTTCTAAGGTTTAATGGTAAGTCAATGATAACATCTGCAGGTGTTATACACCTCAAGTTAGGATTGTGATAGAATAACATCCCATCTAGTCACTCATTTAACTAAAATTACCTAAGGATCTGATGGAGTGAGAGTCTCTGCTAGTCACTGGGGGGCAGGCAGATGGGGTGAACCAGATCAGGCACTGCCCTAAGGAGCCCATTGTCTAGGTGGAACATAAAGAGAATGCAGTCTCCTTGCATTAAGTGCTGGAAATGATTGTACCAGCCATTCAGAACACACATACAAACCTGCTTCTGGAAATAGTCATCTACTGTAAATTATGTGGTTCCCAGGGAAGCAACTGTCATAGATTACACCTTTGTAGTCAGTTTAGATTTGGTGTATAATAAAACATCCCCAAACTTAGTGGTTTAAAACAGCAACCATTTACGTAGTTCATCACTTTGTAGGTTGGCATTTTAGTCTGGGCTCAGCTAGGTGGTTCTTCTGATCTCAGCTGGGCTCACTGACACCACTGATGGCTCCCGAGGTGGCTCTGCTTCTTGTAGCTGTCCAGTTGTCTACTGTGGTGACAGGGATGATTGGGCCACATGTGTCTCATTACCCCATAGGTTAGCCCAAACTTGTTCACAAAATGGTAGCAGGACTCGGGGTGTGGTTGGGGGGGAGGGACTGTGCATAGCCTCTGTTGATGAAATAAAGGATCAAGGCCAGTTCAGGTTCAAGGGATGGGGAATAGACTCCACCCCTTTACAGAAGGAGCTACAAAGTCACAGGGAGAACTGAAATATCATGGCCACTTTTGAAATCTACCATGACCTCCCTGGCCCATGAGGGCATGTGCCCAGTTTGGACCAGTCATTGTCCCTCACTATTCAATCTCCATCCTCACTTTCTTGTTTCAGGGATGGACATCTGGTAACAAGGTTTAGTCAGATATCTTGCCCAGACCTTTTCCCTTTGGGGGTCAGAAATCCCAAGTATCAGTTTCTCACTTGTGGGAAAATGTGAGACTGGAACCTGGAAAAAAAGTGAACTCAACGTGTACAAAGAAGAAGAGGCAAAACAAGGAGATTTCTCAGGGTATTCTAATCCTGTGGTTCAATTCCTAGAGATCCAGAGTACCCCTGCTTTTTCTACATATACCCAGCCTTTGAATCAGCTGCCTTTCTGAGCCAAGCTAACTTCTGCCACTTGCACCAAGAGTGTTCTGCTAACATGGGGTTCAGGATCTCTAAGGAGGCAAAGACCATGTCTAGCTATGGGCAGACAGGGACAGCCATGTGGAAAAGGAGAGTGAGCCAGGCATGGAAGAGTGAGGTTGTACCTTTTGCACAGGTGGAGGTTTCCAGGAATATAGAACAAAAGCAAATAAACAGAAATGAGTAAAGGGTATGCCATGTTGGAAGCATGTAAGCTACTTTCCCAAAGCCCAAGCTTTAGAGGAGGAGAAGAGGAAAATGAGACTGGAAAAGCAGTTGGGTCCAATTTTGAAGAGTCTTAATGATACAATAAGGAATTTCAACTTTATTTTACAGACAGAGGGAGATTTTGAGCAGGGAATGTCATGGTCAAAGAAGAGTTTGGGGAAAAGCAATCTGGTGACAATTGGCATGAAGGAATTGAAGCAAAGCGCCTGAATTGGGAGATAAAGCCTGGGACCATGGGGCCTTAAAGTGGGGCTGAAGAAAGGGCCCAGGAAGGACCAAGAGGCATGCAAGAACCAAAGGGAAGAAAAGGCCAGGGCTTAGAAGCAAACGGAACATGCCGACCCTCAAAGACTAGACGAATAGCAGGAGAAGCTTGCCGATGACTGGAAAGTCAAGTGTTTGTACTAGAAAGGCAAAGTTAATGATGGCAGAAGAATTTATAATGGAGGAAGCTTTGGAAGAGTTTGGGGCCAGAGATAGGTATTAGGGGTGAGTCAACAAATACTAGGTGAGGGCCTTCTATCTGTTCCACTGCGGAAAATGCCAGGAACGTCATAATGCACATGACTGTCTCATGGACTTAGATTCTAATGGTTGAAGCACTGGGAATCAAAAAGTCTACAATGAAGACCTCTATCCTCTCACATGGCCACAACATATGGGGAGGAATGCTGGTTTGATTCCTATATATATGACTGAGAAAGAGAGCTAGGACCTAAGGCAGCCTTAGACTAAGCCCCAGCCTCCTGCCCACAAACCTGGGCACTTTCCACTGGTTAATGTCTTCTCCTCGTCTGATTCTCCCTTTCCTTCCACCTCCACTGTGCAGTTCATTTGTGGCTGCTGTTTTCTTCACAACTGTAAGAAATTCAACATTTGTATTTGTCCACCCAGTAACCATATTCAAATCACTACCAGAAGACCAACTTACAAAAATCATTCTACTACTTTCAACCAGACCAATGACAGCAGTGTGAAAAAAATCCTTTGGCAAGGATAGAAAAACACAATTCACCAAGATTTAGAACCGAATACCTGCCTCTTAGCAAGATTCTCATCAGCACTCCCAATTTGGGAATGGAGCTGATCCCTAGAGCAACTGGAAGCCATCTGGGCGATGTCAGCCCCAGGGGGCTGGAGGCAGGTGGGGGACCAAACGCCACATGGGCCAGGCAGAAATGGAATTCTTGACTTTAATGTTCCCTTTTCCTGCCTATTTTCATCTTTATAGAACAGCTCCTTCCCTGTCCTTCCCAATTCCTCATTTTCTTTTCTTTTTTCCTTTCTTTAAATGCAGTCTAATCCCAAGTGTGAACTGATGTAGTTTGTGTGTTAGGGGGAAAAAAATCTCTCTTTTTCTGCCTTTTTTTTTTTTTCCTTCTTCTTCCCCTGGCCCAGTTCATTATTTTTCTTTCTTGTCACTCAGTGTGATAGGTTGAACAGAAGTGCACAGATGAGCACTGAAAACGGTGTCACAAGGCCTTAATCTAGTCTTTAATGCCTGACTTCAGAGATGTCATTTATCTTCTAACTGCAGCAGGCATCCACCAACTTTATCTCTAATAATATATTGATGGATTAAAAGGGTCGGGCAGGAGACCGGGCTGGAAAAATTGCTTATTGACATCAAAATACAGTGCCCTCAACCTGATAAACATGGAGGGCTCGTGTATCTCCCAGAATAGTTGGCGTAGCTATAATTTTTTTTCTAACATGTTTCCTCCAGGTTCATGGGGTGGTCCAGTAAAATAAACAAATACTAAACATTATTTCTATGCTGACATGGCCGAGAAACACACGAGATATTTTAGGAACACATTTTTAATGTCAGATTTATAAATATACCTCCCTTATTTATGACACGTTATAGAATATTCTATGACAACTTCAAACAGGCACCTATAGTCTTCGCAGCATTCAAATTTTCTCTATGCAGTTTGCTGGAGCAAATCTCCCGGTAGCACCTGATTATGCTTTTGGACCGCCAGGAACGCCAGGCTATTTCAGCAGAGAGATGAGGCCAGTAATCTCGGAATGTAAATGAAGAGAGCCTCTGGAAGGTTTCCTTTGTTTATTGTTCTCCTCATTTCATTGTTTGGTTGGCGGCAGCATGTTTCAGATCTTGGTCCCCTTCCACCTCATAGGCTGTGTCTACATAAGTCAGTTTTAGAATAAAACAAAAAATAATTGTAGACTTCTAACTCCTATGTAGTGAGTAGTTCCTAAATTGGCTCTTTTCAAAATTACCTGTTGTTGGACTGAATTTTGCCTTTTTTTTTTTTTTTTTCTTAACCTTATGAGTAAGTTTACAGCTGAAGATACTCTCCCGGGAATTACTAGGTTTTTAAACAATTTTATAAGCATCAATATTGTTGACTTTCACCTGATTTTCAAAGTGAAAGCGCCATCTTCAGTTCAACTTCCTTTGTTTGGAAAGCAAGCTCTAAAAATACCTTCTCAGAACTGTATTAAGAAGAGGGAGAGGATGCTACTTTAGCATTTTTTATCACTTCATAATTTGATAATTTTTTTTCTGAGTACAAAGGTAATATGAAGATTTTCTGGCAGAATTTTGCTTCTATAGGGATTTGCAGAATAGACACATTATTCCAACATTTTGGGAATTTCACAGGAAATGTCCTGACATTGTGTTCTTGCTGACAACAAAGAATTTTTTATTCAGAACAGACACAAGTGAGAATCCTGAATGTCAAGTGTTCAGAGCCTAGAGGAGCCTATGGAGGAAAACTCTCCATCGTCAGCTCCTGAACGTCCAAGCAGACCCCCAGTCCAGCTGACTGTTGTCTGTTGACCTACAGCTGCGCTGCCCTGGGCAAGGTGTTAAACGTCTCTTGTACCAGTTTCCCGATCTGCAGAATGGAGATAATATTGTAGCTATTTCAAAGGAAAGTCGGGAGGATTAAATGCATTAATACCTCAAAGTGCTTAGAAAAGGACCTAGTACACAGCAAATGGTCAGTAAATCTTGCCAATTACCATTATCACCATTTTAAAAATTATTATTGGGCTTTTACTGTCATACCAAAGGACACCTTGAGATATGGCCAAGGAAGGTGGGTGTCCACTAATGTGACACATGGTGGAGGAGAAGGAGAAAAAGGAAAATTCTGAGACTCAGGAGGATGCCAAAACAAAAACAACCCAAAAGCTAGCAAAAATCCTAACAAAGTCATTTGCTATAGGATGGCAAAGCTAAGATAAACAGATGAAAAGAGAAGAAAGTAAGCATTAATATGCTGCACTTTCAAAACCAGGCATCAGGGTCCCTTGACCCCCTCCTATAAAGTTTCCTAGTCAAATAAGGGAAAACAAGGGAAAGAGAGTTGGTGCATAAAACTCTGTACTAAAGTGAGGGTCTTTAGCGTGAAAGATTCTGGAACAAGTTGAGAAAAAAATAAATTTGGGAGGTAGAATGGAGTCCATCCCAGGATGACCTGTTAATCCGCCTTGAATGCTTTGGGACAGACCCTATTTCTAAGAAATGCCTTCTGTACTGAGAGTGCTGCAATTAGCACAGAGAGGTTGGTGACATGGACAGCATTCAAAATGCAGAATATAAAAGCTAAGAATCCAAAACTAATCACTTAAAGGCTCCTCTACATGGAAACATTCAAGGGAAGATTAAGGATCAGGGTGACTGAAGTACAAAAGCTGAATTGGGAGCAAAAATAATAACAGACACAATTTACAGGGCACTGACCATTGACCAGGATCGAGTCCAGTTCTCTGTTACTCTGAAACCATGCTCTGAATTCCAACATTTCCATTCTAGGCCGCATTCCGACTCTGACTTCAGGAAGCAAGGGGAAGACAGTGAAGTTCCCAAGGTTCTGAGCTGGTTGCTTTCATCGCAAGGGGGGAGGGATCTTTAAGTTTTATGTGCCTTCCATGTGGCCTTTTATATATGTATGTCCATCCAGGGAGATGAACCTGGACTGACAGCCCTGACCTTAAAACCTCTAATCTAGAATTTGCTCCTTCCACCTCTGTCTTCAACTACCCCGAGGATAAAGAAATCATCAATTCTTAGTGTTGTCACTCAGTGGGGTCAACCTAAGTTAAGACAATAAATAGAGGGAGGGCCCATGACCTAGAAACCCTATTAAAACATTAAAACTTCCATCCACCCTTGTGATTCACCATTTACATAAACTTCACAACTTACTCCAACAATTTAACTTACATAACGTCTTTCTAGTCAGTGAAATCAAACAAAAAAGCAAGAAAAGATAAATACAAATTCAAGTTGATCCCATTGTGGGGTGTTGTTGGTATGGACGAAAGAGAAGCCAGCCATGTGGGTTAAAGCTGCAGCCGGGTGCCAAGTGTTTCCATACACTGATTTTCACATTTAATCCTTACTGCAACTTTTAAGACAGGCATTGCTATGAGGAAACTAAAGCTCAACAAGGATGAGTAACTTCCCCAATGTCGCACAACAAGTAAACAGCAACACCAAAATTCAAACTCAGGCCTGTGTGACTGCTAAATCTGATGCTCCTAAGCACTTGTTGCATTGCCTCGTGTTGTAATGGTGGGTGACATGTATCTATACATTTGGGTGCAAGGAGACCATGGGAAAGGAGAAAATGTCATCATTCCTGCTTAACTCTGTTTACAGAAAAAAAGCACAAAGATAGGGGGTAAAATCAAGATTCGAGATCACCTCTTTGACTTCATTCTTGACCTCTTGTAAAACTCAGTTCTCTTTAACAGGATTTTCCTTGAATATAGAATATTTCTTTCTTTTAAATTCAAATATGCTGCCTGGAGGCCCTGATGATAATGGAATTTTGGTTTGATAATGAGACGATCTTGTCACCATTTTTCGATGCCTTAGCATCTGCTCCTGGGTACTGAACTCTAACTGTAACTCTAGGTGCCGCTTTCTTCTGCAGGCTCAGCAGTGTCACTGATGATAGCTCAATTATTGGAGGGTATAAATCTCTCTGGAAAATCGATCTCTTCCTACCTGATTGCATGAGTGGCCCCTTCATTGGTGCACAAAGCACATGAGAGGGCTGGTGTGAGTGGCAGCAGGATGGACAGCGGGCCACAACTGTAAGGGAAGGATCAGTTAGTGCAGAAAGAGAGGGTGGTGAAAGGGCATCAGGCTACAGAGGAGAAGCCTGCAACAAATGCTGGGTGGACTAAACCAGACTCTCATTGAAGTAGGACGGATCAGGTCAAACATCTGGGAGCTGTATGTCAAAATACAGCATAATGAGGTTAAAAGGTCAATGTTGAGACTTCTGGATTAGGAGGGCAAACAAAATGAATAAAAGCTAGTGAAGACTAGCAAAACAACAAGGCATGTATTCACCCACAGTAAATAAATAAGAAAGGGATCTACCCTAATGCAGTAATGTCAAAACTGCTGAACAAAGAAACAAAAAATTCTGGAGAGCAACAAAAAGGCAAAGCACAGCTGGGCACCCTTGTGAGTTCTTTAGAGCACCCAGTGGGGCTCCTTACCCTCTGTGGGAGAGCTGGTGGTGGCTCCTCATCTTTCAGCAGTCATCTAACTTCTGTCTTGGGAGATCCATTCTGCAGCACCTAGCCACTGCAATCTCCTCACCCAGTGACTTGCACTCGTAGGGGCATCTGACAAAATTGTCAGTACAGACTAATTTCCACAGTGTCCACTTGACCCAAGTGAATTAGACTGCCCAGAGAGTGAAGATGACTTCTGGCTCCTCCTAGAACCCCCACACAGCTCCAACCTGCCATCTTCTCAGATTCTTCTCACCTGCTGCCTAGGAAGGCACAGGGGCACTTCAGCAAGTCTCTCTCCAACTGGGGAATGAGATTCCAGTGTCACTTGGTGCCTCCCCCCATCATCTGGCTTTGAAGGGCAAGGGAGCACACCCCACTAGACTGATGACTCATGCCCCCATGATTTCCTGCTCCTCGTCACATTCTTATTGTATAGCCAAGCTCCTGGGTATCTCTGGTAGAGAAAAGCCAGTTACCCTATCCTCTAATAAGCCCCAGTTGCTGGGGGATCTCTTTAGAATGTGGAGTACTCAATACCTTTTTGTCCTCAGATTTCATCCTTTACTTACTATTTCAGGGCAAGCACAAGCCCCAGTGAACATCCTATTACATACACATTTACTTTGCACTATAGAATGCTTTAACAGGAACAGCACGCAATTTTTTTTAATATAAACTAGAATATGTATTTAAGTAAATTAATAAGACTACTAAGGTGAGAATATAAGAAATTTGAAAAAGACAATATGAAACAGATATTAAGAGACACAGAAAGTAAAATGAGAAAGTTCAAATATACTGGGAGGAAAAGATGTGGGGTGAGGAGGGAGAATGGGGGGGGCAGGTAATAATAAAGAAAATGGCTAAGAATTTGTCAGGAATTGGTGAAAGATAAGACTTTTCATATTAAGGCATTGCAATGAACCAAGAACAAGGTAAATAAAAATATAACCACACCAGGCACATCTTAGTGAAATTGTAGAAAACTCTGAACTAAAAGAATATCTGAAAGCAACCAGTGAGAAAAAACAGGTTACCTGTAAAGGAAAAGCTATATGTCTTAACGAACTGCTCATTAGTAACAATAAAGATCAATGGAATACTATTTTCAATGTGCTGAGGAAAAACAACAACAACAACATTAACTTAGAATTCTTTGCCCAGCCAAACTATCATTCAAAGTAAAGGGAACATTACATTTTCAAACAAAGAAAAATATAGGAAAGTTTACCACTCCCTCCTAAATCCTCACTAAAGAAATTATTAAAGGATATTCCTAAATAAAGATATACTGACAAAAATAAAAGATATATGCAATTAAGCCACACTGAGAAAATAAAAAAAAGATGCATTTACAAGGCTATTAATTGCAACACTATTTGGAAGGGTAAAAGACTGGAAGCAACCCAAATGTCCATCAATAGGGAACTGGTTGCATAAACTATGGTACCTCCATGCAATGGAGTGCTGTGCATTCATACAAAGGAAAGGAGAATATCTCACTATGATACTATGAAGAAGTCTCCAAGACACATTGTTAATTAAAAAGAAAGCGAGGTGGGGAAAAGTCTTTGTAGTGGCTACTATTTACTTAAGAGGGGGATATAAATATATATTTGCCAACATTTAAAAGGCAAGGAAAAATAAATCATAATTTTATTTGAATAGGTTACCTATAGCAAAATGGGAATTGAGTAGAGGACAAGGATAGAAGCTGGACTTCTTTGAATGTAATTTGTTTGCAAATTTAACTTTGGAACCATTGTAAATATTTTACATAATTATAAGACAAAATTAAAGAAATAAAGCAATCCCTAAGAATCAAAAGGTTTTGGCATAATGATTCAGGAAGGAGTTATTCCAAATAACTTTAAAGCAAGAAATTTGACTCTATATCTCTACAAGGATATAGCCTAAGAACTTAAAAAACTGGAAAAAAGTATATGCATTTGGTTTTCAATAATCATGTTGTTGGTAATATTGCTGATATTGCTGATATGAAATAGCTTTGTAGTATTACAGGATAAATCAAATGACTGTGCCAGTATTGTTGAGAACTGAGATTTTCCAGCATGGTTTAAGGGGAACACAAATGTAAAATCAGTGAAGTAAAAATCTTATAAGCTTATAAAAAAAAAAACTTGAATTTGAATAGGAAATCATGATGTATTTTGTCTTTAAAAATAACATATATTTCCTAGCTCAGAGCATTGAAAAAACTTTAAAATAATGACCAATGCAGTAGCAATAAACACCACCAGTACCTAGTTTATGGTTTCTAAAAACCATTTTCCACCAAAAGGAACCAAGGTTCCTTAGAGACATGTTTGATTTTAGGTGTGGGACAGGAAATATACTAGAATGAGGACATGCTGTTGGAAAAATGGTGCCAATAGACTTTCTGAACATAGGGTTGCCAGAACCTGCAATTTGTTAAAAAAAAAACACAGTATTTGTGAAGCACTAAAGTGAAGTGCAATAAAATGAGGTATTCCTGTCTTAATTTATAGGAAAATCAGAAAACAGTGAAACATGCAGCCAAAGGGATGCAGTGGTCATGTCCAGACTATGGGAAATTCTGTGGGACAAATTACCCCTTTTACAAGAAGAAAAGGAAAAAAATATAAGGAAAAAATGGGCTGAGAACCTATAGATCAAAACAGACTTAACATATAGATTTTACCTAAAAAAAAAAAATTAAGCAATCTTCATAAGAAAGAAAGTTACAAAAATAATCAACCAAGTAACAATGCATGAACTTCATCTGAATTCAATTCACTCTAACAATTACAATTATATGACAATCTGAGAAATGTGATCACTGATTAGATAATTGGATGATATCAAATTATTTTAAATGCTTAGATGTGATCATGGCTTTGTAGTTACATTCAAAATGAGTTTTTATATTCTAGAGCTAGATAATGAAATATTACAGATGAAATGATATGACAAGGTTTTCATCAAAGATATCTGATCATGGGTGGTGGTATAGATAGAACCATGTATTAACAATGGGTGGTAGGTAAATCAGGTTCATTATACTATTCTTTCTACATTTGTAATATGCTTAAAATTTCTGCAAAACTTGTTAAAAATTAAAGAAAAGTTAATGTAGACAGTCTCTGATGCCTGAAGTCCAGCCAATAGCAGAGTTCACTTCTTTCCTTGTCACATGCCACCAATTGAAGAAATATCCGTACCACTTGCTTTGATAAGCCAGTGGGTGATGAGAGCAGCAGATATTTTGATTGACAACTTCATTATCTGACAAATTATAAAATTGCAGTTTGGGGGAAAATTATCATGGGGCTGTAGCTGGGGGATTGAGCTCTATAAGTGACCTTCCAACAGAAACCTGAATATTTATTTCTTTATAGGCATTGTTCTCAAAGAATGGATGATCCAGAACTATGAAAGGAACACCCAGAGGACAAGATGGCCAAAGTCATCATTATAGTATTATATCCTTTTATATTAAATCTAATACATGTCCTCTTCCTGAGAGGGAAAAAATTATTTTCTATGTGCATTTTACTATTTTTCTCACTTCACCACATGTCATTGAAAACTCTGTTAAGAACTGGCTAGTGGAAACCACTAGTGCAGCCCAAGAGGAAGCTAAGCATTATGGGTAAGAGTGGAACTTTTCCAACAGACAAGACAAGGTTTGCATTTCCTCTTATGAATATAAAGTAAGAGTATACTACATAGTCTCTCTCTGATAGCATGTTGTTTGGGTAGTTAAATGAGTTAATCTATTTAAAGCACTTAGAAAATGATGCCTGGCACATCGTAAACATTTAATATATATTATATTTTTTAATACATAAAATATCCAGATGACTGGATGGTTTAAATTCAGTCTGTAGGGTCTAAATAAATGGAATATTTTTGTATTCTGGATCAGTTAGGGGAGAGTTTTGCCCCCCAGGGGACATTTGGAAAAGAATTTTTTATCATGACTGATGGGGGTTACTACTGGCAGGTAGGTAGGTAGAGCCCAGGGATGCTGCTAAACATCCTACAGTGCACAGAATAATAGCTCTCCCTCTCCCACCATCAAATAATTATGTGGCCCAAAATGTCAGTAGTGCCAAGATTGAGAAATCCATTTGCATTAGGAAAATACTTTTTCCAGGGTAAATACATGACTCTTCATGTTCGTTTTCTGTTAATTGCTTTATTTATTTCTCTCTCACTAGAGGTACAAAATACTATTTTATGTATACACTGAAACATACAATAAATATGCTGTCTACATTAGCATATTAGTTATTTTTAGAACCAGAACAAAGCTATCGTGCAGAGAAGTGTTTAAGGGGATGAGCTCCACAGTCGATTTGGATTCAATTCAAACATATTGAATTTCAGTCTTGCTATTTACTAGCTGTGTTACCACAGACTAGCGAGTCAGTTCTCTACCTGTTAAAAAGAAGAAAACAATATGTTCCTAACATAGGATTATTGTATTAAGTGAAATAATCCATGTAAATCACCCAATACCATTTCTGACAAGAAGTAAATACTCAGTAAATATTATTATTATCAACAGAGAATTTTAAATGTAGGTTAAATGAAGACAATAACGGGTATATCTTTGGCTTTTAAAAATAGTTTGCATTACCTTTACCCAAAGCACCATAGTCTTATGTAAAGATAAGGAAACTTGTATAATGGTGTATACGAAATAGCACCTCCTTGCTAAATGAGTATATATAACAGACACATACAAGCATTCCTATTGTATAAAATCCATGGAATAGAAATTCCAATAGAAAGTTTGGTTGACGGTGTGGCGGGAAGGAGTGTAAGATTTTGAGGGAAGAAGAATGAATTGGGGAGGAAAACTGGAGAGATAGCCAATGTAAGAAATATAAGGGGAAATAAAAAACAGATAAGAAATACTGAAGGGAAAATATTAAATTGAAAAGGGAGGCAAAATCAGATAAGAAAAGCGTTTTGCAGAAAGATGATAAAAGAATGGTCTTTAAAAAATAAGCCTTTCCTCTCTGACCCCAAGTATTATATGCATAGAAAATTTAGAGGGGGGGAAACTGAAAAAGATCCAAGGGAGAATTCATCAAAGTAGCAAAAGAAAGGCCAAAGTGGGAAAGTAGAAAATATAGAAAGGAGAGAGACAAATGCTACAATGATTAAAGAAGCCACATTTGTGGCTGGAAATTTACAAATGTAGGATCACTTATTATTCTCTACGGGCTTTTTTACTATTGTTTCCTTTTATGTTTAATGATTATTACTGCATCTCCTTGGGCAAGTTTGAAAATGCTTATGAACAGAAAAACTTGGTATGAGGGTCCCAGCAGGACTACATAAACCTTGTCCAGTGTGAGACCTTAGAAGATCTAAAAAGTCATCTCCTGACCACTGATTATGGCTACTTTTTGTCTAGTCAAATGGGTCCTCTTAATGTTTCCACCATTCACACACATGAGGAAAAGCTACATGGAGAACTTCACTATTTCCGAAATTATTCCCTGGAACCACTCAGCATATTTTTCACCTATATGCCGTGGAGTTACATGATAGACAATGGGACTCTACTGATGAATGGTGCCTTGCAAAAAAAAAAAAAAAAATCTGTGACAGAAATTTTGGTGAAGTGCCACCCACTGGGCAGTTTCAAGGAAATGGAAGTAGTCAACGTTGCAGAGATTCTCTTTAATGCCATTCTGGTTGAAACACCATTAACTCCAATCCTTCAAGACTGCATGTCTGAAAAAATATTCTGGATGCACAGAATATTGAAATGCTGAGTAATAAGCTGTACAAGTCTTACCTTGAGGCATTCTAAAAATTCTGTAAAAATCATGGTGATGTCACAGCAGAAATTATGTGCCCCATTCTTGAAGTTCATCCATGTTGTCACATGCTTCAGGACTTCATTCCTTCTCACTGCTGAAAAATATTCCATCATATATATATATTACATTTTGTTTATCCATTCATTGGTTGATAGATGCTTGGATTGTTCCATCTTTTGGCAATTGTGAATAATGCTGCTGTGAACATTGGTGTGCAAATGTCTGTTTGTGTCCCTGCTTTCAGATCTTCTAGGTATATACCTAGTAGTAGGATTTCTGGATCATATGTTAGCTGCTTCCTGAGAAACCGCCAAACTGTCTTCCACTGCAGCTGTACCATTTTACATTCCCACTAGCAGTGAATAAGTGTTCCTATTTCTCCACATCCTTTCCACTTGTAGTTTCCTGTCTGTTTAATAATGGCTATTCTAGTCAGTATGAAATGATATCTCATTGTGGTTTTGATTTGCATTTTCCTAATAGCTAGTGAAGATGAACATCTTTTCATGTGCTTTTAGCCATTTGTATTTCCTCTTTGGAAAAATGTCTATTCATGTCTTTTGCCCATTTTTAAATCAGGTTGTCTTTTTATTCCTGAGTTGTAGGATTTCTTTATATATTACGGGTGTCAAACCCTTATCAAATATGTGGTTTCCAAATATTATCTCACTAATATGAACTAGTTATAATATGTAAATTCATAGGGATAAAATCTAGAATATAGGTTACCAGGAGATAGAATGGGGATAGAGAATGGGGAGTGGATGCTTAATATGTGCAGAATTTTTTTTTTATTAAATTCAGTTTTATTGAAATACATTCACACACCATACAATCATCCATGATATACAATCCACTGTCCACAGTATGATAACATAGTTATGCGTTCATCACCACAATCTATCTCTGAACATTTTCCTTACATCAGAAAGAACCAGAACAAGAATAAAAAATAAAAGTGAAAAAAACACCCAAATCATCCCCCCATCCCACCCCATTTGTCCTTTAGTTTTTATCCCCATTCCTCCACTCATCCATACACTAGATAAAGGGGGTGTGATCCACAAGGTCTTCACGATCACACTGTCACCCCTTGTAATCTACATTATTATATAATTGTCTTCAGGAGTCCAGACTGCTGGGTTGGAGTTTGGTAGTTTCAGGTATTTACTTCTAGCTATTCCAATACATTAAAGCCTAAGAGGTGTTATCTATATAGTGCATAAGAATGTCCACCAGAGTGACCTCTCGACTCCATTTGAAATCTCTCAGCCACTGAAACTATTTCGTCTCATTTTGCATCCCCCTTTTGGTCAAGAAGATACTCTCAGTCCCACGATGCTGGGTCCACATTCATCCCCAGGAGTCATGCTCTGCGTTGCCAGGGAGATTTACACCCCTGGGAGTTGGGTCCCACGTAGGGGGGAGGGCAGCGAGTTCACCTGTCGAGATGGTTCAGTTAGAGAGAGAGAGGGCCACATCTGAGCAACAAGGAGGTACTCAGGGGGAGACTCTTAGGCACCATTACATACAACTTTAAACTCTCCTTTGTGGTAATGAGCTTCGTAAGGGCAAGTCCCATGCTCGAGGGCTCAGCTATGTGCAGAATTTTTAACTAGGCTAAATTTAAATGTTTGGAAATGGATAGAAGTGATGGTAGCTCATTATGGTAAGTGTAATTAACAGCACTGAATTATGGTGGTTGAAAGGGGAAATTTAGAGTCATGTATGTCACTAGAAGGAAAGCTAAAGATTAAAATATGGGACTGTATAACACAGTGAACCCTGTGGTAGATAATGACTGTAATAAACAGTACAAATGTGAAAAGTTCTTTCACGAGCTAGAGTAAATGTACATCACTATTACAAGGAGTTAATAGAGTGGTATATGGGGGAAATGCATCTATTGCAAACTATGGGCTATAGTTAGCAGTAATATTTTAATATTCTTTCATCAACAGTAACAAATGTACCACACCAATGCTTGGGTCAATAATGGGGCAGGGGGGATAAGGCGCATGGGATGTTTTGGGTTTTTCCTTTGTTTTTGTTTCTGGAATAATGAAAGTGTTCTAAAATTGATTATAGTGATGAATGCACAACTATGTAATAATATTGTGAGCCATTGATTCTGTACTTTGGATGGACTGTATGGTGTGTGAATACACCTAAATAAAACTGCATTTAAAAAGAAAAAAAAAAAAAAAGAAACCATTAAGGACCACAAGGATTAGATTCTACAGAAAACACTGTAAGGCAACCTTTCTTATATCTGAAGTGCACAGGCATCACCTGGGGATTTTGTGAAAATGCAGATTCTAATTCAGCAGGTCTAGAGTGGGGCCTGAGATTCTGCATTTTAATAAACTCCCAGGTGATGCTCATGCTTGGATGACACTGAGGAGTAACAAGGCCCTAAGGGATATTAAAGGAAGAAATAAGAAATCAAAATTACATGAAAATAAAGGAAGAGTTTTAAAAATTGAGATAAATGATAAAAATAGGAGATGAGAAAAAGAAATTCAACAAACAAATTTAAAAAGAAAAACAGTGAAAACAGAATTAATACTTATACAATCCAAGAAAAAAATCTAAAATAAAGGAGTACTTTTATTTACATATTGAAAAGACACAATTAATGCCAGGGATGTATTGATCCAAAAGTGTCAATTCCAAGTCATAACCTAGTAAAGTTATTGAGAAGCCAGGCATAAGGAGAAAATCACCTCCAAAGGGACAATAATCAACTGGCCTCAGAGTGCAACACTTAACACCGGAAGACAGTAGAGCAATACTTAACACGAAACTCAGGGAAAGCAAGTATGAGCCAAACTGTTCTTCTTCAAGCATAAAAGCTAAAGACAAAGTGCCTTAAACATGAAGAATTCATTCAGGGAATACTATTCCCATGGATCTTTATTAAGGAAACTTCCAGAGAACAAATTTCAGCTGCCATAAAAAAGTTCTGGAAACTACAGCAAAAGAACTGGAAGTAACTACTAGATATATTTAACTTCAGAACAAAGAACTGTGGAACAAATATGGGGATTAGGGTCACAGAACATCTACATTCCAATAACGTATAAAAGATAAAGCTAACAAATAGAACTAAGGATATCATACAATAACATTATATGATAACTAATTGAACAAAACCACAACTTTTCTATGAATTAGGAGAACTAAATACACAGACACAGCAAAACAAATAGAACACTTATAAACATCTATGTAAGTAACATACTATAGCATACAACAGAAGTAAAACCCAAAGCATCCATTATGACAATTAAGGTAAATGGACTTAACTCACATATTTCAAAAAAAAAATTTTCAAATTGGATCTTGAAACAAAACTCAACTCCAGACAGAGTAAAAGATCCACTCTTAGAACAAAGTGATTCAAGAAGGTTGAAAACGAAAGAATGGGTAAAGGTATACTAGGCAAATGCAAACAAAAAAGTAACACAGGACTTAATCTTAAATCAGACAAGGAAGAATTCAAGCTGCAAAACACTAAAAACAATAAACCAGGTTAAAAAAAGGCCACTTTATAATGCTAAAGGGTGCAATTCACAGTGAAGATAAAAGTTAAAAAAAAATCTAGGAAGCAATATTCATAAAAATTCAGAAATATACTAGTAGTAGGAGAGTTTAATTCAGTTTTCTCTTCCATAACATATTAAGATGGAAAATAAAAAAAAAAATTCACACTCAAAAACCTAATTAGCATAATTAATATGGTAGATACAATTAATCTATGTCAAACTCTGCACCTGAAAAGTAGACTACCCTTAATTTTTGAATATCCATTAAATATGCTCATATATGTTATTAAGTATTCAACCCTGAGAAAACCTCAAAACTTTCCAAATTAGGAGAGGTATAGAGAAGACCCTTTGATGATTATGCGATAAAACTGGAAATTAATAAACAAAATTGGAATACAAAAAGTCACTTCCATCTGAAAATTTTTAAACTCTCTGTTAATCAAGTCTTGGGTCAAAAGGAAATATAAACCCCAACTGGAGAATTTTTAGAAAACAAAGATAATGAAAACCTCTCTCAGAACCTATGGTAAACAGGTAAAGCAGGCTCAGAGGACAATTGACATCTTTTAACACATTAATATGAAGAAAGAAAGAAAAATAAATGGAGTAAGCATCTGATTCAAAATCTTAGGTAAAAGAATAAGAAAACAGACCAAATGAAAAAGTATGGAGTTAAAGATAAAAGAAGAAATTAAGTAGTTTCTAAACAATATAAATAAAAGTAGTACTAATAAATACAAAAGCTGACCCTTTTAAAGAAAAATATGTTTTAAATTAGACAAATTATTAGCTGACTTTTCAAGATAAAATAGGAAGTATGATTGCAGAAATAAGAAATCATAAAATGGAAACAAATAGCAAATAAGGGAAATTGAAAGAATCCTAAAAACTATTCACCTCTTTGAAAATGAATTCAGAACTCTGGCTGATTAAATAACTAACTTTCAGGAAAATATAATTTACCAAAATGGACCCAAGAAGAGACAGAAAATCTTGATTAACTGAGCTCTACAGAAGAAAAAGGAAACGGTGTCAATGCACTACCCCTGTCCCTGTTATGATGTGAGTATAACATTGACGCCAAACCTGTCAATTATTTCCCACACACAAAATATATAATATGTCATTCTGACTTATAAAGGTAATTGCAAAAATATTTAATGCAATATTAACAAAAAAGGCATTAAAATAATAATATTTTGATGCCAAATGGGTTTTATTTGAGAAATGCAACGATGGTTTTGTGTTAGGAAATCCATTAATATAATTAATTCATTGTATTAGTATAGTGGTAGTGGGATTTAAATAACTAATTATACTAACAATTCTGTGGAAAAAATCATACAATCATCATATTTGACAGAATTTCAGATCTATTTTTCATTAAAAACCCTCAGCAAAATTGAAATATATGAGTAATTCTGTAACATGAACAAATATATTTCAACTTAAAAACAAGCACCATGCTTAAAGGGGGAAACACTAAAGTGTTAGCTCACAATCTTGATAGCACAATGCACTCATCTAGAAAGTTTTAAACAATACTGATGCTTGGGTCCTCCCCCCAGAGATTCTGATTTAATCAGTTTGGGGTGGGGCTTTGTGCTGGTTTGAACGTATTGTGTCCCCCAGAAAAAGCCATATTCTTTTACGCAATCTTGTGGGGCAGACATATTAGTGGGGATTAAGTTGGAACTTTTGGATTAGGTTGTTTGCATGGAAATGTGCCCCACCCAACTGTAGGCCATAACTCTGATATTTCCATGGAGGCATGGCCCCACCCATTCAGGGTGGGCCTTGATCAGTGGAGCCATATAAATGAGCTGACAAATAGAAGGAACTCAGTGCAGCTGATAGTGACATTTTGAAGAGGAGCTACTGCCAAAAGGGACACTTTAAAGAATGCACAGTAGCTGAGGGAGTAGCTGCAGATGAGAGACAGTTTGAAGATGGCCATTGAAGGCAGACTCTTGCTCCAGAGAAGCTAAGAGAAGACAAACACCCCAAGAGCAAATAAGAGTGACATTTTTGAGGAACTGCAGCCTAGAGAGGAACATCCTGGGAGAAAGCCATTTTGAAACCAGAGCTTTGGAACAGATGCAAGCCACGTGCCTTCCCAGCTAACAGAGGTTTTCATACACCATTGGCTATCCTCCAGTGAAGGTACCCGATTGCTGATGTGTTACCTTGGACACTTTATGGCCTTAAGACTGTAACTGTGTAACCAAATAAACCCCCTTTTATAAAAGCCAATCCATTTCTGGTGTTTTGCATTTCGGCAGCATTAGCAAACTAGAACAGTCCTGTACATAAGGATTTTTGAAAGCTCCAAGTACATCTAATATGTAGTCAAGGTTGAGAACACTGCACCAAAGTCATTCCCTTTATATTCAGGAACAAAGTCAAAGATGTTCACATATAGCTCCATTATTAATATTTATACTAGAGATATAAATGTCCAATTAATGTTGCCCAGGAGGTCAATGCAATTATATAGGAGGCAGTTCTAAAATTTAAGCAGGAAGAATTAAACATGTCACCATTTTAGGTTATATGATTTTATTTCTGGAAAAAATCCAAGATTTGATTTTGGATTAAAATAACTATTGCAAACAACAGAGAATACTTTAAGATAGTGGAGTAAAATCATATATAGCAATCAATAGTGTTTACATAATACAACAGCCAGCTATAAGATATAATAGACAAAAATAGCAACAAAAATTAAATATTGAGCAATAAACTTATGTAGAAATGTACCAAGACCTATTTGAAGAAAACTTTAAAACACTGTTGAAGGACATAAAAAAAAAGATGTGAACAAATTGAAAGATATAATACGTTCTTGGATAAGAGTACTCAACATCATAAAGATGTTAATTTTCTCTAATTTGACTTATAAATTTAACGTTATAAATTTATAAGTATAAATTAATGCAAGAGTAAATATGTCATTGTTTTTAACTAGCAATTTGAGTCTAAAATTCATAAGGAAAAGTAATCAAGATTAGCCAGGAAAATTTTCAACAAAAGAGCAATGGAAAGTGTACCAACCCTAACAGACATTAAACAAACATACAATAAAGCTACAATAATTAAAACGATATACTTAGAGTGCCTGCCTAAACAGATTAACTAATGGAACAGAATTGGGTGTGGCAGCCCAGAGGCTGGGCTCCCTCCTAAATGGGCATGTAACAGCCTGCTTGACCAGGAGGAAGGTCAAGAAAGAAATCATTCTCCCCAGAGGGAGAAGAATACAATCACGGGGGTAAAATGGCACTGATTGTATCTTAGTCTTAAACATTAATCTGAGTAGAACATCAGGTCTTAAAAGCCTTTAATGATTATGCTAGAGTCTGGATATCTTCATACTGTATGTAATGTCTTTGTTCTAAAATCATATACATATTGCCTCCTGTACACCTACCCCTCTATGGAGAGCTACCCCCCTGGACCGCCACCACTGGAGACTCTCTCCCACTGGTAAGTCCCAATAAATCTATGTCTGCTTCTGTGCCTGGTGTGTTTTTCAATCTGGCAGCAGCACTGGCTCATGTTCTTCATGAACTCAGTCTGGGCCCAAACACAGATACTCCAGAAATAGACCAAAATATATACAGAAATTTAGTACATGTTGAAGGAGGCATCTCAGTGGTTGAAAAGATGAGTTATTTCATAAATGGTATCTGGGTAACCAGAAAGCCATCTAGAGAAAAATTAAGTTTTATCTATACTTCACACTGTATACCAGGATGAATTCCAAATGTATAAAAGATTTAAATGTAAAAAACATATATATATATGAGATAATTTGGAGTAGGGATGGTTTTCTAACTAAGATTTATAAATCTGGACACCATAAAAGAAAAGACTGATAAAACTGACTCCATAAAAATAAATTTCTGCATGAAAATCATAAAACCAAAAGGCAAAGGACAAATGGGAAAAATATTTGTCTCAAAATATTTATGATAAAGAGCTATTTACTAATACATAAAATGTTCCTAGAAATCAATGAGTAAAAGACCATTAACACTGACAGTCCCCAGAAAAGGAAATACAAATGACTGTTAACCATATGGGAAAAAAAAGTTTAATCTTACCGATAACAAGAAATACACAAATGATAACTCCATGGAGATACCATGTTTCACCTGTCAGAATGGCAAAATCCAGAAGGTTATAACACACACTATTGAGAAGCCTGTGGGAAAATGGGCCTGATCATAAATAATTAATGAAAATATAAGTTGGAATAACAGCTATGGCAAGCATTTTGGCAATAGCTATCAAAATTACAAGTGTGTATATAACCTTGACCCACCAATCCCACTTCTGGAGATTTACCTTTTGAATATACTGCAAACAGAGATGGAACATACTAGGTTGTTCTCTGCAATGTCTTTTGCAATAGCAAAGACTGGATACTATGCGAGCATTCATCAATAGGGAACTGGTTAAGTAAATTACAGTAAATCCATGCAACTGAATGCTATGTAGTCGTCAAAAAGAATGAGGAGGCATTATATAAAATATTGAACTAATTAAAGAAGATTTCTAGTGTATGTGTTTTAAATGAAAAACTCAGGAGCAGAACATTGTGTATAATATGCTACCTTCTTTTTTTAAAAAGGGAGATTGAGAAGGTATATTATTCTTGGCTTATTTATTTATAAAAATTCAGGAAGAAAACAGAAGAAACTAAGAATAGTTACATGTCTGGTACGGAGTGGTAAGGAACTGGGTGGATGGCAACTAGTGAAAGGAAGATATGCACATGCATACACATACACATGTTTATGTGTATGCATATAATGCAAATATATTACCCATTAGAATGTACTTTTGAGGGAATGGAATAGATAGTGAGGCAGAGAGGAGGAAGTATTGTTGGAAAATGAAAATATATATGGTTCCTTTAGACTGAATTACTTAAAGTCTTCCCATGAACCACGATGAATATTTCCCACACTCAAGATGTTGGGTTCCGAGTATTTACTGGTAACTAAATTGTAGTAATTGGTAAATGTGGAAAAAACCCTCTAATTCTCATAATGTATGGGCTGTATATTTGTTCTGACCTGGAGATACAGAGTTTTGTAAGAGGAGAATATAAAGATAAAGAAACTGATAAAGATTTTAAAGGTAAATGTGGGTTAATTTTGAAAGCTTAAATGTTCATATTTCTGTAGAATTTAACTTTTGTGTCTAATTTCACTTTCTTTTCTTTTGATGGCAATTTCTCTTTGGGGTGATTTTGACAGAAACATGACAAAAGAAGGAATAAAGGCAAACCTTAAATGTTACTTTACAATAATTGGAAAAGAAATAAAAGAAGGAAATATGTATGTATGCATGGAGCTGGGATACAGGGGTATGGTTTGTGAGTGTAGAAAGCATGTCAGTATATGAGGAAAAGATATTGCATGAGGCTGAAGTTCAGTGGTGAACCACAGAAGAATGAATGCTCAGTTGGCCTTAGTGGGGAGGCAGAAAGTGCACACAAACTCACAGAGCCGAGCTGCTGCCCTGAGTCTGGGGCAGCTCAGTTGCTGCATTTTGGGAAAGAAAAATTAAAGCAGTTTCATAGAGCAAGAGGAAAATAGGCAGAATGTTAGGTATTATTGCACGTCTAAAGTCAAGGTGCAGTCCTCAAAGGGTATCCCCACTGCAAGAATCACATAAACTTATTTAAAATATACATATTTATTTAATAATAAAAATATGAATAAATATTTATTGTACATTTGCAAGAAAAGGGAAAATCTCATCAGTCAAAACAAATGGCAGTTAGATTTTAATTGCATTGCCTCGCACCATGCTGACAGGGAAAAGGGAGAGGGCAGAGCATTGCTGTCAAATTGTGCCAGGAACTGGCTGATTTCTGTCATGAAAGACAGATTATTTTTCAAATGTGCAATTCAATTATCTAAAGTTCAACATACCTACTATAGTACTCAATACATACTGGCTGATGCAATTATGACTTTCTTGTTTCAAGTTTGGAATTTGGGGTAATTTTTAATTAAGTCTTTTAAAGTATAGGATTTTTGTTTGTTTGTTTCTTTGTGACCTTCTGCTTGTTTATTTAAAGTTTAATTTAGTTTATGGTGCCTTGATTTTAAGCTGTGGTGATTTTGTGTGCTTTTTTCAAGCTCCATTAACAATTTCAGAATATTGTAGTTTAATTTCCCTGAATCAGTATTTCTTTTATCTATCCTCAATACAAAAGGTTGACAAAGTCTCCAGACACATTCCACAGATCTTTAACCAGAATTTTAAATGAAAATAAAGGTGGTTTTTACCAGCATACAATAATTAAGATCTACATTTGCTACAACAGATCCTACAATATGCTAATGGACAACTGATTAAGTTACAGATATCCAAGGAGTCTTCAGTATAATTTATATGTGAACCTGTATGAATTACTACTTCAGCTATTGTTCTCTTGCATCATGTTTCTCTATGTGTGGGTGTTACATAAGTGAAGCACACTTGCCCATTTCATCCAATATGCATCTTCTAGATTTATCCTTTGTCACTCTACAATTAGGTTGCAGTAAAATTGGTGTCATATTTGCAGTGTCTAAATGATGCCACATACTTTAACTGGACCATAGGTATAGATTACTCTGAACCAGATGGAAACTGTGTGGCAGAGGAAAGCAAAGGATGGGATTATCTCTGGAATTCCTCACTTGCTATCTCTGATCTTTCCATGTCAACATTTTGAAGGTACTTTCTCTGATTCCCCAGAGATATGTAGCTTCATGAAGGCAGGGCTTATGATTTGAGGCAGCCCAGAGTAGCATACAGAGCAATTTGAAATATACTCAAGGGGATCGTATTTGGGCATTAATAATTTTCTGGGTTATATAATATTAAAATAGTTTCACATAATAAATACCTACTGTGTGATGTCCATTGTGTTTGCTACTTTATAAGCATTATCTCCAATCCTTATAAAACTCAGGGGTGGACAATTGATATGTGGGGAATCAGACCCAGAGAGTTCGATAATTTCCCCAGAGTGTCACTGTGAGAAAGGGGTGGCAACAGATGAAAATCCAGACCTTTCCTATTCCAAAGTCTGGGGTGTTGGCACTCAAATCATGTTGTATGATCGAGAAAGTTCAAAAAATATTGAGGTTGAGTTCAAAATTTGGAAAGAACATTTCATGTCTTCAAAATAGCTTTCATCTCCCCATCAGCTCTTACCACACCTCCATCAGCCTAATCTGGTTCACTTTTTCTCCATTTATAGGTGGCAGTATCATGAAAAACCAGAAATGCAAGATCTAGGCATATCTTCATTAAATATAGTCTCTATATTACTTTGGACAAGGTAGTTGCCCCTTCAGAGCCTCATTTGTAAATTTCAGATAAAAGCAAAATGATAAGGGAGATTAAATGAAATCATATTTGTGGATTGTAGAACTTCAATAACGATTTCCAGCTTTCCTTCATTTCTACAACAGTTGCCTTTCTGGTTTCTTGGAATTTATGTTCTCTTCTGTCCTTAGTCTCCACTCAGTTTACATCATCTTGCACTTAGGTTCTGTAGTGGAAAAAGCCCTTTCCCAGGAGTGATTCCTTTAATAGGTTTTAATAGGTTTTGTGACATGATGCTTCTCTGACTGTCCACCAGGTGCAGAAACCTCATTGCAGCAAAGCAAATAAATTCATAAAGATTTCCTGGGTCCTGGGGCCATTTCCAACAATCAAGAGGCCAAGAGGAACAAAGACGAGGCAGGCTGAGGGAAGTGGCTAGAACTGAGGGGTGGGAGGGGTTGAGTGGAGTGACGGGGAGAAATTGTCATCTACTATCCAGGATTATCTAGTTGCAAAGAGTATAAAAACTAATCCAACTGGATACACTAACAAAAGAAGGATTTTTTGGCTCAAGGGACATAGTTAAGACTTGGTTTCACTCTGTTGGGTCAGCTCTTTATTGGAACAGATTTCAGAAAGGTTCTTCCCATTGGCACATGTTGGATTGTTTTATGCACCCTAATTTAGACATATTTTTGATCCGCATTCCTGTGGTGGGAACCCAATGTAAATAGGGTCTATTGAAGATAAATTTAAGGTGTGTCCCCACTGAATGAGATTGGGCCTTAATCCAGATTAGTGGATTCCTTTATAAACAGAAGAAATGCAGACATAGAGAAGCCAGGCAGAGGAGACAGAAATCAACAGAACCCAGAAGAGAAAGGAGAGGATATCGCTATGCCAAGGGAAAGCCAAGGAACCCAAGGACTGACAGCCAGCCAGAACCCTACCAATCTTGAGAGGAAGCAAGCCTTCTTGCCTCTGAAACCAAGAGCCAATAAATTCCTCTTGTTTAAGTCAAAACCAGTTTGTAGTATTTGTGATCACAGTCTGGAACACTAAGAAGTGCACAATGGCCACAGCAGCTCTAGCTTATACTCTTTCAAGTCCAGTGGAAGTACACCATCTGTCTCTTCCCCCAGCATTATCAGAAGTCCCATTATATTATAGTATGATAGAATATGTTATCCCGAGATTAAGGCCTGAAGTGGGTCATATGCTGTGGGTCCAGGGAAACAGGATACACTAATTGGCTTAGGTCTAGAGCACATGCTTGTCACATGCTCAATGCCTATACCAGTCATTAAGCCCAGGGCAACATTTCCTGCTGATTAGTTTGGGCCTGCATTACTTCTTCTGCCCAGGGGACAAGGATAGAGCCCCACTTAGACATAGGAGGCAGAGATACAGCACAAATCAGAGATACTAGAAGCTGCCCACAATGCTGTCTATAGGTTAAAGCTTAGAGAGAACTCTGTAGTACCTGGTCAACCCCTTTACTAAGGGCAAGGGTAGACGCCATCCTTGCCCCCTGTTCTAGTTGGGTAATGCTGCCGGAATGCAAAACACCGGAAATGGATCAGCTTTTATAAAGGGGGTTTATTTGGTTACAAAGTTATAGTCTTAAGGCCATAAAGTGCCCAAGGTAAGTCATCAACTATTTGGTACCTTCACTGGAGAATGACCAATGGCGTCCGGAAAACCTCTGTTAGCTGGGAAGGCTTGGCTGGTGTCTGCTCCAAAGTTCTGGTTTCAAAATGGCTTTCTCCCAGGATGTTCCTCTCTAGGCTTCAGCTCCTCAAAAATGTCATTCTTAGTTGCTCTTGGGGTGTTTGTCCTCTCTTAGCTTCTCCGAAGCAAGAGTATGCTTTCAACGGCCGTCTTCAAACTGCCTCTCATCTGCAGCTACTCTCAGCTTCTGTGCATTATTCAGAGTGCCCCTCTTGGCTATAGCAAGCTCGCTCCTTCTGTCTGAGCTTATATAGTGCTCCAGTAAATTAATCAAGGCCCATGCCGAATGGGTGGGGCCAGACCTCCATGGAAATTGTCCAGTCAGAGGTTATCATCCACAGTTGGGTGGGGCTCATTTCCATGGAAACAACCTAACCCAAATGTTCCAACTTAATCTCCACTAATATGTCTGCCCCACAAGATTGCATCAAAGAGCATGGCTTTTTCTGGGGGACATAATATATACAAGCCAGTACACCCTCTAACTCCTACATCCTGAGAAGGCACTCTGCCTGCCTTAATCTGTGTCCAGCTGGTGTTCACATGGCATTCACTTGGAGAAAAGTACATGTGGATGTGGCATCCCAAGTCAACTCAGATTCTCCTGACCCTTCTGGGCAGTCATCTGTAGAGCCACTGTAGCAGGCAGATCTGGGCACCCAGACACTGAGAGACATCAGACAAGGAAGAGAAGAGCCCTGTGATGGTTAGATTCATGTGTCAACTTGGCCAAGTGATGGTGCCCAGGTATCTGGTCAAGGAAGCACTGGCCTAACCATTACTGCAAGGATATTTGTGGCTGGTTAATAAACCAGAAGGCTGGTTTATTAAATCATAAGTCAATTGACTGCAGCTGTGACTGATCACATCAATGAAGGTCCTGTCTTCCACAATGAGATAATTCAATCAGCTGAATTTAATCCAGTCAGTTGAAGATTTTTAAGGGAGAAAGAGAGAGAACCTTCACTTTTTCGGCTAGCCAGTGTCTCCTGAGGAGTTCAGTGAACACTTTCATTGGAGTTGCCAGTTTGCTGCCACCTCTATGGAATTTGGACTCATGCATCCCCACTTTTATAAAACCTTATATTTACAGATATTTCTTGTTGGTTCTGTTTCCCTAGAGAACTCTAACTAATACAAGCCCTTTTTTACCAACTATTTCAGGTTGATAGACTTTCAGAGTAGTGAAAATGAGCCATCATTAATGGCTTTGCTAATCAGAAAAAGTGACCAAGATAAGACCTTAATTTTCTATTCCCCAGACCTTGCAGAACAGTATCATATATCCATGAACTAATAATTTCATGGAATCATTGAACCAAGGAAGGCTAGGGCTGAAAGGGACCATAGAGACTGACTTCTTCTTTCCCTACTGAGAGAAGCAAAGACCCAGAGTGGGGTAGATCCTTGCTCAGGATGACACAGCAAGTTGAGTCACCGATTCAAAGCCAAAAATAAATTAAATCAAAATTATATATTCCCAGGCTAAGAAGACTGTATTTATTTGTATATTTGCATGATGCTTTTTCAGTCATAATTCTGTGTATCATTACAATTTTAGAATAATAATATGCTAATGTGTAATCATTTGAAGTTAATTTCTCAACTTGAATTTCCTGGGCCACAGAGGAGTATAAATTTGAACCTCAAACTTATCCCAAAACTTGGTGGCTTAACTCGGAGGGTGAAACCAGCGCCCTCTCCCCCTACATGGGATCTGACTCCAGGAGTGTGAATCTCCCTGGCAACTCAGGGTATGACTTCCAGGGATGAGCCTGGACCCGACATGGTGGGATTGAGAACATCTTCTTGTCCAAAAAGGGAATGTGAAATGAAATGAAGTAAAGTTTCTGTGGCTGAGATTTCAAATGGAGCCAAGAGGTCACTCTCATGGGCATTCTAGTGCACTATATAAATAACCCTTTTTAGGTTTTAATGCATTGGAATAGCTAGAAGGAAATACCTGAAACTATCAGACTGCAACCCAGTAGGCTTGACTCTTGATGATTGTATAACAATGCAGCTTACAAGAGGTGACAGTGTGATTGTGAAACCCTTGTGTATCACACGCCCTTTATCCAGTGTATGCATGGATGAGTGGAAAAATGGGGACAAAAAATTAAATGAAAAGTAGGGTGGGGGGGGTGATTTGGGTGTTCTTCTTTTCTTTTTTATTCTTATTTTCACTTTTTCTGGTATAAGAAAAATGTTCAAAAAATAGAATGGGGTGATGAATGCACAATTAAATGATGGTACTGTGAACAGTTGATTGTACACTTTGGATGATTGTATTATATGTGACTACATCTCAATAAAATTGAATTTTAAAAAAAACTTGGTGGCTTAAAACAAAAATTAAATATTTGCTGGTAGTTATGAAATCTTAGGGGATGCTTTTTTATCCCCCCCATCCAGAGCCTAACTCAAAATTAACAGGTTTCCTGGGTGCCTCCCTTTGATATGGAAATATTTCTTTATCTTAGTCCACTCTTTGACTGGGAATGTCACATTTTGAGGGCCCACCTCTTTGCAAGCTTCTCAGCTCCACTTTCCATCCTGCATTAACCCAGAGTTGCTCCACATAGTGCCTGCTTTCTCCTCTGTTTTCTGTTTTCTTCTTAATTTTTTTACCTATGTAATTTTCATTTCCTTATGCTAATTTCAAGTGCCCTTGAGAGGCTGTTTATTATATTTCATTAGCAAGTTTAAGCATTTTGTATGAAGAGAATTTATCATAATTTTAAGTCTGCCCACAGTTTTTTTCACTCTTCTTATTTTAATAATGCAATTATAACCAGAATCTACTAGCATATTTTGTAATTGAGTGGGTCTTTCCTTTCGAAGGTAAAGTACACAGAAAAGTTATTACTGAATTACTTAGGTACATTTGAAAATGTTCATCTGGATTTAGGAAAGCTTAGGAGACTGAGCAGGAATCCTGAGGAATTTGAGGAACCCTTGAGAACGTGGGATTGAGTATTTTGAAGATCATACATAAATTTTCTCCTACTGGAAGAGTATCCCAGAAACAAAACTCCACAAGTCTTCTTGGAGTACACTTTCCTGCCCCCCAATCCACAAAAATAGGCCTCTATCAGATATTTATTGTTACATAACAAAACACCCCCAAATTTAATGGCTTAACCCAACAATTATCTATTTGCCCACATTTCTATGGTGACAATTTTGGCTCCACAGAGCAGTTATTCTGGTCTCTCCTGGAATACTCAGAGGCTGCTGTCATCGGGCATTCAACTCAGACTGGGGTGGTCTAAGATGGCCTCCATCACACGTCTGGTGGCTGGTGCTGGGCCTGTGTCTCCAGCAGACTAGACTGGATTCTTCATATGGCATCTGGGTTCCACAAAGAGCAAGAGAGGGCAAGCCCTACTGCTCAAGGGCTTTTCTGAGCCTCTATTTGCATCACAGTCTGTTGGCCAAAACAATTCACATGGCCAAGCTGAGTCAGTGTGGGAGGAGCAGTTATTCTGGTCTCTCCTGGAATACTCAGAGGCTGCTGTCATCGGGCATTCAACTCAGACTGGGGTGGTCTAAGATGGCCTCCATCACACGTCTGGTGGCTGGTGCTGGGCCTGTGTCTCCAGCAGACTAGACTGGATTCTTCATATGGCATCTGGGTTCCACAAAGAGCAAGAGAGGGCAAGCCCTACTGCTCAAGGGCTTTTCTGAGCCTCTATTTGCATCACAGTCTGTTGGCCAAAACAATTCACATGGCCAAGCTGAGTCAGTGTGGGAGGGCACTACACAAAAGCCCAGACAGGGAAAGGTGTAATTCATGGAGGACCGTTACTCTAACAATCTACCTCAAGGCCCAAGCACTGAGCAAGGCATTGTGCGAGGCTGCTTTGCTTGGTGGATGGATCTGGGGCTTGGACTCAGACACCCTGAGGTGGAATCCTGACTCCACCTATGTGTGATCTTTTGATAGAAAAGTTACCCTCAGTTACAAGATTGATATAAATTTCAAATAATGCATAGAAAATCTCTACCTAAACATGCTTAAGTCTGCCCCATCCAAAAAATATTTTTTTTGTCTTGAACCTGCCTCTGCCTCAAGATTTGACATTGCTTTATTCTTTTACCTTTGCTGTTTTTATATTTCACGAAAAGAACATCCAAATTTAAAATTTTTTTATGCCCCTTCTAAAAATAAAAAATAGCAAAACAGAACTCTAAAGATGGATACAGTGGTTCTGCTTTCTCTGCTCAAACGTCTCTTTTCTTTCTGCCCTATCCCCCTAAGTGAAGATCTAGATCTCACTTCAACTGCAACTCACTGATGACTCTCAAATCTGTGTTTGGTCCTGACCTCTCTCCAAAGCCTCCAACTCATTCGCCTACCACCTGATGTCCAGCTTCTCTGGATGTCCTAGAGCATCAGAATCACCTGAAAGGCATGTTAAAATCCTGGTTGCTGATCCCACCCCCAGAATTTATAATTGAGGGGTTCTAGAGTTGAGCCTGAGAATTTGCATGTCTACCACATTCCGAGGTGATACTGAAGCTGGAGGTCTGAGGACCACACATTGGAACCTCCGGCTTAGAGACACTTCAACTTAACTCATCCAAAAATGAATCATTCCTCTTCCAAAATCTTCCTCCTCCTGAATTTCATGTGACAGGTAACAGCATTGATCCAGTTGAACAAACTAGAAATTAATTGGAATTAAGGATGCTAAGCAGTGAGGAACATAGGATCAAGTTGTTCTGGTTACTATTTCTTCCTCCCTGTTTTCCCAGATGCATCGGTCCTCATCTATTTCGTTATATATGAAACAGAGCTACTTGGACATACCCTCTAATCCCTTGCCTTAAAATATTTTGTCTCCTTCTTTCCTCTGGTTGATACAGAGAATTATGTGATTCCCATACCCACATGGCCTATAGACGAGACAGAGCAAACAAAATCAAGATATCTAATAAAGTCTGCATCCTTCAGTACTTGTGGTAAAGTGAGGTGAGCCAATATCTCACAAAGAAAAGATGAGAGCTCTTCTAAAGTTAAAGGAAAAGGTCACACTAGGAAACCGCTCCTGTCATTCCTTACAATGTTACTCCGTCTTCTAACATATGGCAAGGATTAATATGGTGCTAAGAAGGGGCTAAACCCAAGATTCTTCCTTTCTTTCATGAGGCTGGTTAGACTTATCTTTGCAAAGCTAGGCTGGAGACATCCATGCCTTGGGACCCATGGTGTCTAGCCAAGAAAGAAAAATGATATAAATCTTAAAGATTTCATGAGCTAGATTCATGTTTGTCTTTCTATAAGTTTCTCCAGCACACTAAGGGTTCTGGCTATAGAAAGCAGAGTCCTGGGTCTCTCTCACCTGGACTGTTTCACAAGTGTCTCCTTAACTAAGCTCTCTGCTTCTACTCTACCCCTTCAGCCTGTCTTCCACTCTGGACACCAGAGGGTTCCATCAAAAACCCAGGTCTGATCATGTCCCTCCCTTACTTTAGCATTCACAAGGCTCTCCACACAGTCAGCAGTTATTAACAGTCATTGTGTTGTTGAATGGAAGATAAGCTGGGGCCAGGGTAGGAAGGACCATTAATGCAATTCAAAGAATTCTGGCTTTCATCCTGCAGACTACAGGAATCCATGGAAGAGAGAAAGTTTAAGACACAGGAATGATACAACGGTATTTATTATTGTTTTCATTTTACCATCACTCTGATATTAGATAGAAGGAAGAGTTTGTGTGCGAAGATAAAGTAACAGAAAATTGGAGACAGGGAACAAATTAAGAAGTTGTATTGGTAGTGAGAGTAAGAGATGATAAGGAAATGAGCAATTCATAGTCTTCAAGAAATATTCATATTTCTGTCTTGTTGATAGTGGTGGTAGTTAAATGAATGACCCAGGCTTGCAATTTTGAAACTATATAAATCCCAGCTGGTCCTGTTGTTCGCACGATGAAGATATAATAGCCTGGGTCTTCTCTGTGCTCTTGACCGAGATCAGATCATCCAATGTTACTAACTATATTAGCATTTTGTAAGCTGTTGGGAGAGCATTGGCCATGAGCTGGAGCTGAGCTTCCTAAGTTCCCCAACATCCAGGATTAAATCAAATGCATCACAGTGATCAGCATGGCCTTTGGGCTTGTCACACTTAACAGCATTTCCTACCTCTCCTGTCCTGAGAATTAGATCTTCCCCATGGAGGCAATCATATGCGTTTAACACCAGTATGATATATTCTTTCTTATTTGGTTTTTAAAATTAAAAGGAACTGAGTAAGGTAGCAATTCCAGATTGTGCAAGGAAATGTGATAATGATTGGCCTTGTGGGCTCTGGCTCATCTTCTCCTGCCCCTGACTCCCAGTGCAAAGTTCTCTCTACTCCATCATGTTACTGGTAGGTGGTGGGCATCTAAAATAAGTAAAGCTGGGCATAAGAATCTGAAGTAAAATGTCTTTTAGGGTAACTTTTTGTTTTCTAGCATTTCAACTCTTAAGCAACTTTATAATATAAAACAAAAGAAGTTATGTATTGAAATATTAGCCCTAAAGTATTGCAGAGCAGAAATAAAAGGTAAAAGATAATCAAATAAGTTAGCACTTAAAAGGCATCTTTTATTAGAGCCAACCGTATATTTGTCTTATCCGCTTACTATGTCACTCTGAATTCCTAGAGGGCAGAGAATGTCTTGGCTATCTCTGTACCACCAACAGAGCCCACAGAGACCTCACCTATTAAATATTAGAATCAGGGATGGTAAATTCATAATAAATAATTAGGAATAATTAGAAATAATTAGTAATACATATGACAACAGGGATGAATCTTGAAGATACACTGCTGAGTGAAATAAGTCAGACACAAAAGGAGAAATATTGTATTTTATCATTGCTATGAACTCCCTGAACAATGTAAAATCAGTGTCTTATAGAATATAGGGGGCCTAGAGATAGACAGAAGCTAGTGAAGGAGGAATAATAAGCTAATATGTTCATATATGTTAATGACGGTGAATTTAAAGTTAATGGAATGGATAGGGGTGATGATTGTTCATTAATGGGATTATAAGTATCAGAGCAACATTGAAAGCAAGCATGATCAAAAGGGGTTGTTTAAGGCATGTATCCCACAGATCAGTACTACAAATATAAATAAGAGCTTGCATGATATAATTCTAAGGTATGACACTGGTACAGAGTGATATATGGAAGAAACTACTTATTGCGTACCAGGGACTATAATTAATAGGAATACCTTACTAGTACCACACAAATTCTAGGGATAAATAATTAAGGGCTGATAATAGCTTTGGGACATTTTGGTCATGAGAATTGTTTAAAATGGAGAACGATGATGACTGTACAACTAAATGAAGATAATGTGAGACACTGTTTATCTTGGACAGAACATATGCTATGTGAAATTAGGAACCCCCTATTTAATAAGCAAACTTTTCCATCTTGAGGCTTGCTCTTGTGAAACTTATGGCTGTAAAGGGGAGGATAAGCCCACCTATAATTTTGCCTGGGACTCACTTCCAGAGAACCTCTTTTGGTGCTCAAATATGGACAGTCCTCTCTAAGCCCAACTCTGCAAATAAATTCATCACCATCCCCCCAGCATGGGACAGGACTCGCAGGTGAGTGAGTCTCTTGGCGACACAGGAGATGGATTCAGGGAATGAGCCTGACCCTGACATCGAGGGATTGATAATGCCTTTTTGACCAAAACAGGGGAAAGAAAGGCAACAAAATAAGGCTTCAGTGGCTAAGAGAATTGAAGTAGAGTCAAGAGGCTGTCCGAGAGGTTACTCCTGTGCAAGCTTCAGCTACATGTGTCAAATGGCCACAGTATGACAAGCCCAAATCAACAGTAGTCCCCAAAACCCTAAGAATACCCTGGTCCTTATCTAAGACTCTATAAAATTTTCACCCACCAAGTTTACGTTTCAGAAACTTAAGTCCCAAACCCAAAGGCAACACCGTCTTCAAGAACATCAACCAGATGCATCCCCCTTTCCCATAATGTCGACACCACTTTTCAATATGAACAAGTTAGGGTGTTCACTGCAAAGACATCCCTGAAGATCAGGAAAGTGATTAAACTAGAGAAAGAGGTAGCAACAGACAAGATAGATTTTAATGAAGGATTATGAATCCTGAATCTTTATATAATTTTTTTCTTAGTTGCTAGGGTATTAGAACAGCTAAAAGGAAAGAACTGAAATGGTGGAACTGTAACCCATAACATCCTTTGAAATTTGCTCTATAGTTACTTGTTGAGTTGTACTTTGAAAGTTATCACCTTTCTGTATATATCTCACAATAAGGAAATAACTGAAACTATGGTTCTGTAACCCATAACATTCTTTGAAATTTCCTGTATAAGCTACTGGTTGAATTGTGCTTTGAAGGTTGTCACCTTTCAGCATATATATTATATTTCATCATAAGGAAATAACTGAAATTGTAGAACTGTAACCCATAACATTCTTTGAAATTTGCTCTCTAAATACTTGTTAAATCACACTTTGAAAATTATGACTTTTATGTATGTATGTTATATTTCACAATAAAAAAATGAAAAAATAGGAATAATAACCTGCATAAATTCCATTGCCTCATGTGGTTCTTTCTTTGAAGTATATAAACTATTTTAAATCCTTACTAGATGTCTTGGTTTCCTAAGGCTGCTATAACAAGGTACCACAAACTGGGTGGTTTAAAATAACATAAGTTGATTGTCTCACAGTTCTGGAAGTCAGAAGTCCAAACTCCAGGTGTCAGCAGGGCTATGTTTCCTCTGAAACCTTTAGGGGAGAACCCTTTCTTGCCTCTTCTAGCTCCTGGGATTTGCCAGCTGTGCCAGGCAGGCCTTGGCTTGTAGATGCATCACCAATCTCTGTTTCTTTCAAATGGCCTTCTCCCCTGTGCCCACATCTGTGTCCAGATTTCCCTTTTATTATAAGGACCTCAAACATCACATCTTCAGAGATTCCATTTCCAAATAAGGTCACATTTATGAGACTGGAGGTTAGGACCTGAACATATCCTTGTTGGGGGACACAATGCAACCCATAACACTAGATGTCTCAAAAAATGTCAAAGGAAAATGTGCATTTTAATTAAAGTAGAAAATCTTAAAACTTCTTTCTCTAGGACTGCTTCTTTCAGTGTCCTCTACATAGAGAACACAGCTGGTCCCCAAATATTTTTCGCCTTTCTCTCTCTTTCTCTTTACCTATCTTTCAGCTCCTCATTATGTGTTTCTCTAGCTTCTCTGGCTTCTTTAATTTAAAAGAATCATTTTCTTTATTTTTCACCTGGATTGTGTACAACAAAGAAGAAAATCTTTTCTTCTCAAAAGCAAAAGGCAGAAGTGCAGGTTGCAAGAAATGATGCAATAATCATTATGTCTCTATTAAATATTAATCTTTTATCCCTGTTATAGGAGAACCAAGAACAATATGAAGTACATGGCTAACTTAGCCATCAAAATTAGGCAGTGGTTAGAAACATAAGCTCCAGAATCAGACAAACCTGTGTTCGAATCCTGGTTCTGTCATTTAGTCCTTCCCTAGGTTTCAGTAACAATATTTGCAAAATGGCAATGTTGTTCCTGGCATGGTCACTGCTTAATGGCAACTTTTATAATAATTATTCATTCTTATCCTGGGGGAAAATAGCCCATGGGGAACAGAAATTAGGCCCAGAACTATCCTTCCTATTGAGACAAGGCATTTAGCAGTCTAGAAAACAAGCTGCTTCTCCATCCTCTCCCCTTTAGAAGTGAATACCATTCTCCCCGTATGGCATAAAGTATTCCTACCTTCTTATGTGGTTACGTTTCCAGTACAGTTCTTGGCAACTCAGTACACATCAATGGATTGACTGATTACTTTTTTAATTGATGAATACATCAGGGACACCAGATGTGAACAAAGTAGCTAACACTCTGCAGTGATTCCTAGTAATGGAATGAAGCATGTGCCCTTCTTCCAACATTCTTGGACTATATCATAGTTTCTGAATGTGAGTAGCTCACATGAGCTCTCCTTCTTCACCAAATGGAAAAGAAGGTAGTTCAAGTGCTCATTCATTCACTGGATATTTTTGAGCTCCCGTTGTGTGCCAAGCATTGTGCTAGGTGCAGGAAATCACTGAGGATAGGACAGAGTTCTCACACTGAGGAGCTTTTCTCTAGCAGGACAGAGGCTGTCACAGACAAGTGTGTGTTAAACTTGGATATGCCTACACATCCCCTGGAGATCTTGCTAAACTGCAGATTCTGATTCAGTAGATCTCAGGTGGGGCCACGCTATTCGTCTCTAACTTGCTACTCCAAGTACAGTCCTCAGATCAGGAGAATCTGTAGGTCGTCAATTTAAAGACCCTGGTGCCTAATAATCCAGCTGAATTAGCTACTTGCATAATTTTGTACAGATCCCCTTGCATTAGCTGTGTCCATCTCATGATGTAGCTGGCTCTCAGAGGGAAGAATGAGAGAAGTAAATATGCACAGGTGAGAATGGCTTCTATCTGAGGAGGGAGACACCCAAAAATGTCAGGTTTGTTTGACTTTCTGGAAAACCACTTGAGATCTCAGAAATAGCAAAATCATGATTTCAGCTGCTTCTCTGTCACTTCCCAGGCTGCCCTGCTGAGGAAGGCTGGATCAAATCAACAGGTCTGGATGCAGAACCGGACTCCAGCTCTTCCTACCCATATTACTTGGCAAAAATGAGGAAAACTCATGTTTTATTTTCTAAATCTCTAAAATGGGAATGCTGATCACACCTACCTCAGAGTGATTGCTATATTCCGTGACATAATTTTCATAAAGCACCTAGCACAGTGCCTGCAGTGCCCATTAAATGGTTGTGTCATTATTACCATTTTTAATAAAATGGGTGCCTTTGATAAATATTCTCTCTGTCAGTGCTTTGTCAATACACACGGAAGAAAGCTAAATCTAAATTAGAGCCCAAATTCTGACTCACGTAGTTTTAAATCAGACTCAGAATGTTGCATGAGCAAAGGTGTTTTGTAGTTTAGTTTCTCTCCTATCATGAGAAAAAAAATGATCAAAAAAAGAAAAGAGAAAACAATCGCTATTTGAAAGTGAATGAAGGGCACCCCCCTTCTCCCCAGCCCTTTTTTTTTTTCTTACTTTGACATCTCAGTGTGTTTTTTTCTTTTAGCTGTGAGTTCTGGTATAGGTGATAACTGCCAGTAATAGGATTAGCATTGATTTCTTTAGCAAGAACAGAGATGTGGCAGTTCTAGCCATTTCCTGAACTGCCAGCTTTGAAATACAAAAAAAAAAAAAATTAGAGAAGAAAAAAGAAAGGAAAGAAATCTGAAAAGGGTGGGGGGAGCAGAATGTAGCTTTTAGAAAAAAGGAAGTGTATGTGCATCTGACCACGTATGTCTGTCTCGGTGGACACACATGTGCACATAGAGGGATATAGGACCATTCAGAACACTCATAGGTCATGTAAATTTTTTGTTGTTCCATGATAAAGGATCAAAAGCTCTGTTCCTGTTCTGCTTCAAAAACAGTTTTAACATTCATTTGGCTTTCTTTTTCTTTCACTTCTGAACACATTTCCCAGCTGAACTTTCATGGTTATCCTTAGATCCTGACTTTTTTAACCTTTAAATTCAAACAAAGAGAATAAATGCCTCAAAGAAAGGCTGTGGAGTGAGCCCTGCCAGACCCCACCCTCTCCACCCCCAATTCCATTTCTCTGGAAGATGACTGCAGGAGATCAAAGTGCCAGGGGCCAGCTCTCCAAAGAGCAGTGAAAGTGTCTCCTTAAAAACAGCTAGTAGGCCTCCTGCAGGAGGAGCCCAAATTTCACTTCCCAGCCAGAATCTCAGGGATCTGCCCCCTTTCCCAAATGTACCAAACACAAAGGCACAGCCCACCAGTTTCTGGTGCTAGAGCAAAAGAGAAAGAAGCATGGTGCAAAGCGGAGGCTTTATCCACAGCTTTTAAGGTACTTCGAAAGCAAAACTACTATAAAGCAGGGTGTGAGATCAAGTTCTCAAACCAACCACATATGTTAGATCGTGGGGCTTAAATTTTAAAATTGGGAGATTTCTGGAGGAAAGTAGAGGAAGTGATAGTGAGAGGCAGTTCTCATGTCTCTGATGTCTTCTTGGATTAGATATATATCCAAATCAATTCAGTGAATTCAGAAAGAAAAGGAAACAAATCTATTTAAGGGAGAAATCCATTAAACTGATTGATTGAGGATTTTACTTAGCAAGTTTTTTTTATCATTTTTGATATCATTTATGATGATTGTCATTATTAGATACTATTAATTGGGTAGAAATAATGTGCTAAGTCATCTGTATGCACTCATTAGCTCATTTAATCCTCACAATAGAAGATAGATGATATAAACCTCATTTTACAGATCAGGAAACTTAAGCTCAGATCAATTAAGAGACGGGCGCAATAGGACACAGCAACAAGGAAAAGCCTGGGTTAAACACCCAATCTGGATGATCCCAGAGTCTAGTGTCTCTATAATTACCCTGGGTCAAAGGTAACAATTCTCTCAAAACCATCCCTCTCTTTAAGGGTATGACAGTTTCATTTGCTGAGTCACTGTCCAGTGAGAACCATTTCCTCATATTCATTTGTTCATTCACTCACCATCCAGTTAACATTGTTTGGGCATGTGCTATATGTCATTACTAGAGCTAGGTCACTGAATTCAAGGATGAGTCAGAAGAGGTTCCTGGCATGACAAGCTCAGATCCACGTGGAGCAGACTGATCCAAGGCTAGCACAGAGGAGAAAAGAACTCTGGCAGTACCTTCACAAATGTGGAGTTTCTACCTGAACTGGGAGGTTGAATAGGAATTCATAGATATGCATAAATACATAGGGTATGAAATTTCTTAGCTGCCTCTAACAAGCAGCTTCAAAACTCCCCAAGACAAAAATCCTATTGATCCTTATATATACAACACCTTAGCAACCAATTGAGAAATCAAAAATTAACTTACTTAAATAGTTCTTTTGTCAGTGCAAGTTGTAAAGTCTTTACTTTACTTGTTACTTTCTATCACTGAAATGATGTCTGATAGTAAATACTTCTAGCATTTATTCTTTTCCTTCTGATTATAAAGATAATGCTTGTTCTTTGAAAAAAGGGGACTGAAAAAGTATACACATGCACATGTGTGTGTGTGTGTGTGTGTGTGTGTGCATATATATATATATATATATATATATATATATATATATATACCAATGAAAATTTAAGTCACTCGTAATCCTGCTACTCAGACTTATCCATGGTAACTCCTTGAGCATTTTTCTTCAAGTATATTTCTACACAGTTACCTAATTTTTTGACAAAATTAGATTTACTATATATATATACTGCTTTTTAATGTTTTTTTAAACCACATTTCTAAATTTACAAGGAATCTTGAGCATTTTCCTATGTGATTAAACATTCTCTGACAGTATAACTACTAATGACTCCTTCACATTCCATCCTCTGGCTGGCCCCATTCCATCCCTCCTCTATAGAACATTTAAATGGTTTCCTTTTTGTTGTTGTATTGTAAATTACACTGCAAAGAGCATCATAGTATATAGAGTCTTGTGTGCATCCATAATTGTATTGTCATTAAAAGTTTGAAATCATTTTAAAGTTTTGGTGTGTATATCTAAATTTACTTTTAGAAATATAGAACCGATTTACCCTCCCACAAACAATGTGTACATCTTCTGCATTCTCACCAGTCCAGGGCATTTCCATTTAAACCACTTTAAAAGTGTTTCCCAATAGAATAGGCAGAAAATTGTATCTTGTTTTTTATTTGCTTACCTCTGAACAGTGATGTGCTTAGACATTTATCGCACATTTATTATCCACTCGTATTTCTTCATTTGTCATTTATTCATGTCCTTTGCCCGTTTTTCAATTGCTGGGCTTATCTTTTTCTTATTGATTGGTAGGTGTTCCCTATAGATTAAGGACATTAACCCTTTGTCTGTCTGAGGTGCTAACCCAGATTTAAACACTAGCTCAAACACATCAAATAAACACTGGCTCACAAATCCCATTCTTTAGGTTCAATCCTGACTTCCCCATATTCAAATAAACCAGCAACACTCTGTGCCTTGGCTCCCAAATACACAAACCTGTTTTTTTGTAACTCTCTGAGCTTTCAAACATAGTTCTGGAGCATACAATTATTTGCCATCTGTGGTGGCTTGGAATTATGTACCCCAGAAAAACATGGTCTTAATCTATCCCTGTGGGTGTGAACCCCTTGTAAATAGAAACTTTTGATGAGGCTTTTCAAGAGAGGGCCACAGAGAGGAAGCCACAGATTGCAGCCAGAACTGGGATGTCAATGGAACCCAGAAGAGAAAGGAGAAGATGCCACCATGCGCATTGCCACGTGACAGAAGAGCCAGGGAACACCAAAGATTTCCAGCCAGTCAAAAGACCCGTGATGCAGAAAGCCTTCTAGGCTCTGAAACCGTGAGCCAAATAATCACTGTTGTTAATCAAACTAATTTATGGTATTTGTTTTAGCCACCAAGAAACTGAATCACCATCTTAGTTTGCTAATTGTTTCACTTACACTAAGCTCGTCCCTGTCCCACCCTTCTCTCACCCTTAAAAAACTGCTTGGAAAGTTCATTGAAGATAATAAACTACCTAAATTTTCCATATCCCTTTGATATTGCCATAACAGACCATTTTTCCTCTTCTCACTGTCCACTATCTCACCTAGATACCAGTGACCATGATTTCCAAACACTTCTTTAGGAACTTGGCTCAGATTTTTGCTTTATCTATAATTTTAGAGCCAAATCTTCGAGAATGACATTAGGCCACAAACATATAAGAGGAGTCAATGGGAATTAAGCCTGACACTCAATTCTTTATTAGTCTAAATTGGACCACCAGTGAATGCTCAGAAAAGATATTATAGAGATTTTTCTCTCTTATACAAAGGAAGACCACAGGAAGATATGGTATGTATCTTGGAGATTGTGACTTTTCATGAACTCTCTCTGATCCACTTGTTAGGAAGGTAAAAAGAAGGCATGGGAGATGGTCCCATTTAATTCTGGTCCAATTACCCTGGATAAATAAAATACAGGTTGGCAGGTTAAATTTTGATTTCAGATAAAGAATTAAAAATTTTTATTAGAAGTATGTCCCATAATTCTGGAATTCAAATGTAACTAGGCATCCTGTATTTTTATTTACTAAATCTGGCAACCCTACCGTGGAGAAAAGCCTACACAATGGTTGGAATTTGACCAAGAGATGCACTTATCAACTTACCTTCTACTGCAGATTTAATTAGGGAATTTGACTGAAGATTAGAGACAAAGGGCACTTGAAACTTACACGTTGTATCTACTGGCAAACAGTAGAGTTAAAACCATCTCCCCTTATTAAAGGAGGAAACTGAAAAAAAGGTAAAAAAAAAAGCAGCACCCTAAAGATTAAAAACAAAAGAAGACCATGAAAATGATTTCCTATAGGACCTAGAATACATTTCTAGAAAATGGTTCAGCAGTCTCAATTGAATGCAACAACATTGGATCTCTTCAATGAAATGAGAACAGAAACCCATGAGGTTCAAATGAATCAGGAGGTAAAAAGAGAGATAGGTGAGATGACAAATTATTTTAAAAAGACCAAAAATTCAAATCTACCTTTTTAAAAATTAAATTCAGTTTTATTGAAATACATTCACATACCATACAATCATCCATGGTATACAATCAACTGCTCACAGTACCATCATATAGTTATGCATTCATCACCCCAATCTATTTTTGAACATTTTCCTTACACCAGAAAGAATCAGAATAAGAATAAAAAATAAAAGTAAAAAAGAACACCCAAACCATCCCCCCCATCCCACCCTATTTTTCATTTAGTTTTTTGTCCCCATTTTTCTACTCATCCATCCATACACTGGATAAAGGGACAATCACACTGTCACCCCTTGTAAGCTACACTGTTATACAATCATCTTCAAGAATCCAGGCTACTGGGCTGGAGTTTGATAGTTTCAAGTATTTACTTCTAGCTATTCCAATGCATTAAAACCTAAAAAGCGTTATCTATATAGTGCATAAGAATGCCCACCAGAGTGACCTCTCAACTCCATTTGAAATCTCTCAGCCACTGAAACTTTATTTTGTTTCATTTTGTATCCCTTTTTTGGTCAAGAAGATGTTCTCAATCCCACGATGCTGGGTCCAGATTCATCTCCAGGAGTCATATCATGCATTGCCAGGGAGATTTACACCCCTGGGAGTCAGGTCCCACCACATAGGGGGAAGGGTAGTGAGTTCACCTGCTGAGGTGGCTAAGCTAGAGAGAGGGGACCACATCTGAGCAACAAAGAGGCACTCAGGGGGAGACTCTTAGGCACAATTATATGCAGGTTTAGCCTCTCCTTTGCAGTAACAAGCTTCATAAGGGCAAAAGTCCTGTGTTAGAGGGCTCGGCACATCAAAACACCAGTCTTCAATGTTTATGAGAGCATTGGCAACAATCCGGGTGAGGAAGTCCAACACTTCTACATTTTCCCCCAGCTCCTCAAGGGGCCCTGCATATATATTTTTATTTTTCACCCAAATTACTTTGGGATGTGTCGTTATTTCCCTCTAAACTATATAAACCTACCATATCTCACTTCCTATTCAAAGTTCCCTGTAATTTTAGTGTTTGAACACACTGACTGTAGAAGTTATATTGTTTAGAAAATATAGATCCCACACCAAATAAACATCTCTTCCCTTGGTCTCACATGGAAGTTGAAGTTTGAACACAGTCAGTTTCAACCTTTACCCTTTGACCCGATTTGCCCTAGTCTTAACCAGATCTGCTTCATTCATATCTCTAATTGAAGTCTGGGCTTTTTTTCAGCTTTTTTTTTTTTCTCCAACATTTGCTGTATGCGTTAATACTGACATTCATATCTGCTGAGCTCTAGCTCTGAGTTTCAGGTGTCACACAGATACCCAATGTTCCAGAGACCAATCAGGTTATACATAAAAGGATCAAGATCGCAGAGTTTGGAGACAGCCATTACAATTCAGGAATAGATCAAATCTATGTTTGACAGAATGAAAAATAAAACTACTTCTTTACAAAGTTTCTTATCACCCATATAGAAGACGAACTTGAGAAACTTAGAATGTAGAGGAAGGAGGCAAGAAAGGAAAAAAGAAAGGAGAAAATAACTATTGTGTTGAAGGCCAGGAATGGTAAAAACAATAGTAGAAGTAAAGGAGTTTCTAAGAAAGAACCAATACAAGTGTTAACATCATGAGAAACAGGGTTGAGGGTTCTGGTTTGAGCTTAAATGGAGTAAGTACACTCTATCCTGTCTCTCCTACTAATGTAGCTCTAAAACCTGAACAGAATGCATGGTGCAGCTATTTGAACACCCTGAAAAGTAAAAAAGTATCAGGCAGACTGAGAATGATGAGCACAAATTGAAGAATATCATAACCAGCAGTAAGGTTATCCTTTTTTCCATCCGATATCCTGCAATCTGATCTCAGGCATCCCAAACCTAAAAGTGGGAACCCAAGTATACAGAGAGAGCTCCAGAAGTAGCCCTCTAGGTCTAACTTAAGGAGTAGAAAAGGAAACTCCTAATGCTCAGAGTCTGTAACTATTCTCTTATCTTCTTTTCTCCTTTCCCTAGCACCCAAGCCTCCAAGTAAATCCATGGTGGCAACAGTAAAGACAACAACAGAAGTCCTCATGAGCCAAAACTCTGAGGGAGGGTGATCTTCTATCAATGGACCTGTGCTCCCAAGAGAGCCCAAATATCCCACTGATATCTTTCTCTTTCTCTCCCTCTTTCTTTCTTTTTCTCTCTTGGTCTCCCTCACACACACACCCATCACTTGGCCCTGGATATAGGAGCAGTAGCAGCCCCAGTTTTCTGGATAGGGGACTGAAAGGAGAGCCTCAGGGAACCACAGGTTCCAGGGAGATGGCAAACAGAGAGAGTTCAGAAAAACAACCCCAAAGTGTTGTTTATGAGCTATTGGTCTCACCCATGAGCATGTTTGGATCTAATCCTAATCATCATAACAAAGAATTTTTTTATACTTTTTTAAAATTCAATTTTATTGAGGTATATTCACATACCATACAATCATCCAAAGTGTACTATCAGTTGTGCACAAAACCATCATACAGTTGTGAATTCATCGCCCCAATCTATCTTTTGAACATTTTCCTTGTACCAGGAAAAGTAAAAATAAGAATAAAAAATAAAAGTAAAAAAGAACACCCAAATCATCACTCCTACCCTATTTTTCATTTAGTTTTTTTGTCCCCATTTTTCTACTCATCCATCCATACACTGGATAAAGGGAGTGTGATCCACAAGGCTTTCACAATCACACCGTCACCCCTTGTAAGCCACATTGCTATATAATCTTCTTCAAGAGTCAAGGCTATTGGGATGCAGTTTGATAGTTTCGCATACCAAAGAATTTTATAACTGAACAGATAGGCCACTGCCCAGGCTCCAGCTTGGCCACTGGATTGCACACACACACACACACACACACACACACACAGGCCAAATCAAAATAGCACAGCTAAGGCTTTAAAAATTAATAAATCTGAATGTCTGCTCAAAGACAACAGATTGGAACAAATGACCTGAACCTAATTAAGGACAATTGCCTGCCAAAACAAAAATATCAACATTCTTCATAGGATTTAACAAGATGAATCAGAACACTTAGTATTGCACTTAAATTATGCTAATAATACCCTAAATTGATCTACAAATTCAATGCAAGCCCTGTCGACACTCAATCCACTTTTTTTTTTTTGCAGAATTGATGAACTGATACTAAAATTCATATGGAAATGCAAAAGACCAATACAAAGTCAGAATAGTTTTGAAAAAGAACAAAGTTGGAGCACTCACAATTTCAAAACTTACTACAAAGCTACAGTAACCAAGACTGTATAGTACTGGCATGCAAATAGATGTATAGATCAATAGAATAAAATTGAGAGCCCAGAAAAATCCCTTACATTTAAGGTCAACTGATTTTTTACAAGGTGTCAAGACAATTCGATGAGAAAAGACTAATCTTTTCAACAAATGGTGCTGGGACAACAGGGTACCCACAAGCAAAAGAACGAAGTTGGACCCCAACCTCATACCATATACAAACATTAACTTAAAATGGATCAAAGACATAAATAGAAGAATTACAACTACAAATTTTAGAGGTAGACATAGGTGTAAGTCTTCATTACCTTGGATTAGACAATGGTTTCTTAGACATAACACCCAAAGCTCATGCAATGAAAGAAAGTATACATAATTTGGACTTCGCCAAAAATTTAAAATTTTGTGCTTCTAAAGACATTATAAAGAAAGTGAAAAGACAACCCACTGAATGAGAGAAAATATTTGCAAATTATATCTGATAAGGATCTATTATCCTGAATATAAAAAGAATACTTTCAACTCCACAATAAAAATTAAAATATCCAATTTAAAAATAGACAAAGGTTTTGAATATAGTTCTCCAAAGAAGAAAAACAAAAGGACAATTAGCACATGAAAAGATGTTCAACATGATTAGTCATTAGGGAAATGCAAATAAAACCACAATGAAAAAAACTTCGGAGAAGACACAGAATTTGGAACAACTAATCAAAGAAGTTTGAATAAATCTCCTAAATCAATTCAAGGAGAGAAGGGAAAATATAAATATAGAGCTAAAGGATATTAAGACAATGTGTGAGTATAAAGAAGAATATGAAAATTTAGAAAGAAACATAACAGAAATTATGGGGATGAAAGAGTAAATAATGGAGATTAAAAATACAGTAGAGGCATACAACAGCTGATTGGAACAGGCAGAAGAAGGAATCAGTGAAGTAGAAGAAGGATGATCAAAATCATTCAGCCAGAAGAACAGATAGAGAAAAGAATAGAAAAAAGTGAGCAGTGTCCCAGGGATCTGAGTTACCGCACAAAATATACAAACATATGCATCATGGGTGTTCCAGAAGGAAAAGAGAAGGGGAAAGGGGCAGAAAGAATATCTGAGGAAATAATGACCCAAAATTTCCCAACTCTTACGAAAGACATAAAGATACATCTCCAAGAAGTGCAACATACTTCAAACAGAATAAATCCCAATAGACTCACTCTGAGACACACATTAACCGGAATTTCAAATGCAAAAGATAAAGAGAGACTTCTGAAAGCAGCAAGAAAAAAAGTAATTTGTTGCAAAACCCAACAGTACTGTATCCTCAATATACAGCTCTGCTCTTTAATTCGTATAAGAATCAATATACAATTGAACAAGAAAAAGGCATATTTCCTGTTAATGGACACAAAAAATATAAAGAGGTAATAGGGGACAAAAACAACATAACTAGGGTGTTCTGGTTGCTAAAGCTGCTATTATGCAAAATACCAGAAGTGGACCGGCTTTTATAAAAGGGATTTATTAGGTTAGAATTTGGGTGGAATGTGCCTGTTTGAAACTGTTATGGACCCCAGAAGTGCCATGATCTTATAATCCAATCTTCTTGGGTGGAATCTTTTGCTTGAGTGTTGCCAAGGAAATGTGAGTCACCCAACTGTGAGTGAGACCTTTGATTAAAATATTTCCATGGAGATGTGACCCCGCCCATTCCAGGTGGGCCCTGAATGGATTACTGGAGTCCTTTAAGAGAGCTCATGGAACCAAGCTCAGAGAAGCTGAAAGAGATGTTTTTGGAGAGAAGCTAAGATATGTAATCCAGAGTTTCCCCCCGGAAGAAGCTAAGAGCTGACAGAGACCTAGATGCTTGGAGATGCAGAAAGATGATTGGAGATGCCAAGCTAAGAGATGAAACCCAGAGTTTGCTCCATAGAAGCTAAGAGAGGACTCCTAGATGCTTAGAGAGAAATGCCCCAGGAGAATCAAACAGAGAGCTGAGAGAAGCTAACAGAGACAGAAACCCAGAGACATTTGGAGAAAGGCATTTTGAAACAAAACCCAAGACCAGCAGATGCCAGCCACATGCCTTCCCAGCTGACAGAGGTGTTCCAGATGCCATTGGTCTTTTTTCAGTGAAGGTAACCTCTTGTTGATGCCTTAGTTGGGACACCTTTATGGACTTAGAACTGTGAATTTGTAACCTAATAAATCCCCTTTATAAAAGCCAGTCCATTTCTGGTATTTTGCATAATGGCAGCTCTAGAAAACCAGAACAGAGGGGAAACAGAGATATGGGAGAAGAAGATATATGCTATTTTTTATGCAATTTTATTGAGATATATTCACATACCATGAACTAATTCAAAGTGTACAGTTGTTCACAGTATCATATAGTTCTGCATTCATCACCACAATCAATTTTTTGAACATTTTATTTACTCCAAGAAATAAAAATAAAAATAAAAAGTAAAAAACACCAAAACATCTCTTACTCCTTTTCCCCCCATTATTCATTTACTTTTTGTCCTTTTTTCTACTCATCTGTCCATATACCAGATAAAGGGAGTGTGGGCCACAAGGTTTTCACAACCACACAGTAATCCCATATAAGTTATATAGTTATATGATAATCCCATATTTCAGTTCAACAGTTTCAGATATTTCCTCCTAGCTAAAAAGGGAAATCTATACAATGCATAAGAATAACCTCCAGAATGAAATTTCACTCCATTTGAAAACTTCTGCCACTGTAACTATTTTGTTTCATTTTTCTTCCCACTTTTGGTCAAGAAGACTTTATTGAATCCCATGATTCCTGGTCCAGGGTCATCCCTGGGAGTCACGTCCCACACTGCCAGGAAGATTTATACCCCTGGAAATCATGGCCCATGTATGGGGGGAGGGCAGTGAGTTTACCTGCAGTGTTGGCTTACAGAGAGAGGCCACATCTGACCAACAAAAGAGGTTCTCTGGGGGTGACTCTTAGGCACAATTAAAAGTAAGCTTAGCCTCTCCTTTTAAGTAACAAGCTTCATAAAGGCAAACCCCAAGATCTAAGGATTGACCTACTACAATGGTAATCCCCAATGCTTGTGAGAATTCCCCAGGTGGGGAAGTTTAATATTTTAAATTTTTCCCCAGTCTCTCAAGGGGACCTTGCAAATTTATTTCATTCCCTGTCCAAATTACTCTGGGATTGTTCTAGTTTGCTAATGCAGCTGGAATGCAAAACACCAGAGACGGATTGGCTTTTATAAAAGGGGGTTTATTTGGTTACACAGTTACAGTCTTAAGGCCATAAAGTATCCAAGGTAAAAAACACATCAGCAATCAGGTACCTTCACTGGAGGATGGCCAATGGTTGTCTGAATGCCTCTGTTAGCTGGGAAGGCATGTGGCTGGCATCTGCTCTGAAGTTCTGGTTTCAAAAAGGCTTTCTCCTAGGACATTCCTCTCTAGGCTGCAGTTCCTCAAAAATGTCACTGTTAGTTGCACTGGGGATATTTGTCCTCTCTCAACTTCTCTGGAGCAAGAGTCTGCTTTCAACAGCCATCTTCAAACTGTCTCTCATCTGCAGCTCCTGTGCTTTCTTCAAAGTGTCCCTCTTGGCTGTAGCAAGCACAATCCTCCTGTCTGATCTTATATAGTGTGCCAGTAATTTAATTCAGACCCACCCAATGGGCAGGCCAACACCTCCATGGAAATTATCCAATCAGAGTCATCACCCACAGTTGGGCGGGGCACATCTCCATGGAAACACTCAAAGAATTACAATCTAATCAGCACTGATAGGTCTGCACACACAAGATTATATCAAAGATAATGGCGTCTGGGGGATATAATACATTCACACTGGCACATTCCACCCCCTGGACCCCAAAATGACATTATCTTTCCATATACAAAATACATTCATCCCAAGACAATATCACAGAAACTTCAATCATTTCAGTTACAATAGGCATGGTCAGTCCTAAGGCATAATTCCCCTCTAACTGTGGACCTGTGAAACTTAGAACAAGTTATGTGCTTCCAATATACAAAGGAGGGACATTCATAGGATAAACATTCCCATTGCCATAAGGAGAAACTGAAAGGAAAACAGGGTTAACAGGACCAAAACAGTTCCTAAAACCCACAGGACAAACTCCATTGGATTTCAAAGTCTGAGAGTTATTTACAGAACAATGTCGCATCCTTGGGGCTTGAGAAAGAGGGAGTCTAACACTTCCTAAGGGACTTTGTGGCAGCCCTTTCCTCTCCAAATGCTTGGATGAGTGCTCCAACATATCCACACATTGGGGAGACCACCTTCTTGGCCCCACCCTCCTCAAACATCAGGGCAGCACCCGGATTCCCTTCCATCTCCGGGGCACACACTTCAACCCCTTCAGAACAGTGGGGTGGTGGCCAGGCTCTCCCCAGTCCCCTGGGAATGTGCTCCACCCTCTTTGAGGCCTGAGGTGGCAAACCTTTCCTGAACATCGAGGTGGAAGGCCCACCCTCAACCTCCGGGGCAAACTCACCCTTTCCATACATGTGGGCTGCTCCACTCTCCCAGCCCGAGACCTCTTGACTCCAGACCTCAACCTCCATGGCTCTGTCTTTGAAGAATTTTTTCCTTCAATTTGTTCCTTGTCTGTCTCCTCCAGTCCAGACTGGCAATGGCTCTGTCTATAAAGATCTCACAAAAATTCTGTTGGCTTCAAATGAAGCACACAAGGGTCAAAGCTGTCAGACAACAGGACTTTCCACAAAGCCTTTCTGCTTAACTCCTTTTCCAATCTTGGCTTGTACTGAAATGGCGGCTGGGTTCCATGTTTGGTACATCCTCACATTGGGCTGTAGCTTCTGGGATTCTACCCCCTGGAAGTCCTTAATTTTCCAAGCCATCAGCTTCTGGTTTCTTTGAACCCAAGAGTTCAGTTCTAAGTTTATCTCCCTCTGCTCGCATTTTACTATAAGCTGTAAGGAGAAGCCAGGGTACATCCTCCACAGGTAGTCTGGAGATCTCCTCAGCTATGTATTCCAGGTTGTCACTTTCAAATTCTTCCTTCCATCTGACACCAGGACTCACTTTTGCCAAATTCTCTGCCACTTTAAAACAAGGATCACCTCTCTTCCAGTTTGCAACAACACATTCATCATTTCTGTTCAAGGCCTCATCAGAAGTATCTTTAGAGTCCATATTTCCACAGTCTCTTCAAAGCAGTTTAGGCCTTTTCTATCAAGCTCCTCACAGTTCTTCCAGAATCTTCCCCTTATCCATTTAAAAAGCCATTCCAACATTTTGGTATTTGCAAACTCAGCAACAAAAGCACCCCACTTCTCTGGTACCAAAATCTGTTCTAGTTTGCTAATGCAGCTGGAATGCAAAACACCAGAGATGGATTGACTTTTATAAAAGGGGGTTTATTTGGTTACATGGTTACAGTCTTAAGGCCATAAAGTGTCCAAGGTAACACATCAGCAATCGGGTACCTTCACTAGAGGATGGCAAATGGTGTCCATAAAACCTCTGTTAGCTGGGAAGGCACGTGGCTGGCATCTGCTCTGAAGTTCTGGTTTCAAAATGGCTTTCTCCCAGGACATTCCTCTCTAGGTTGCAGTTCCTCAAAAATGTCACCCTTAGTTGCACTTGGGATATTTGTCGTCTCTCAGCTTCTCTGGAGCAAGAGTCTGCTTTCAACAGCCGTCTTCAAACTGTCTCTCATCTGCAGCTCCTGTGCTTTCTTCAAAGTGTTCCTCTTGGCTGTAGCAAGCTCACTCCTTCTGTCTGATCTTATATAGTGCACCAGTAATTTAATTCAGACCCACCCACTGGGCAGGCCAACACCTCCATGGAAATTATCCAATCAGAATCATCACCCACAGTTGGGTGGGGCGCATCTCCATGGAAACACTCAAAGAATTACAATCTAATTAACACTGATATGTCTGCCCACACAAGATTACATCAAAGATAATGCCATCTGGGGGACATAATACATTCAAACTGGCACAGGGATGTATCAGGGTTTCATGCTAACCTGTACAGACCAATCCGAACTCAATTCAAGGTTCCAAGTAATTACGGTGTTTGAGTAAACTGACCATACAAGTTACGTTACATAGCATGCTTCAGAAAATATAGATACTCCTCCAAATAAACATCTCTTCCTTTGGTCTCACACAGAAGTCAAGGTTTTAAAACACAGTCAATATCATCCTTTTCCCTTTAGTATGCTTTATTTTAGTCCTGGCCAAGTCCATTTTGTTCATATCTCTAATTAAAGTCTGATTTCCTTTTCAGCTTCTTTAACATTTGCTGTATGGGGTAATGCTGACATTAATAGCTGCCAAACTCTGACTCTGAGTCTCAGGTGTCACACAGATACCCAAAGTTTCAGGAACTGACCATGTTATACACAAACAGCTCAGCATGTCAGAATTTAGAAATAACCATTACAATTCATGAATAGATGTGACTGCTCTAATTGCTTACAAACTAGGAACCTTTACCATAAGCCTTCCCCTGATAACCTATGCTCTCAGATTCAATTCTTAGAGTCTGCACATTATAGTTAGCCCATATTAGTGAGGTATTATAATGTTTGTCTTTTTGATTATGGCTTATTTCACTCAACATACTGTCCTCAAGGTCCATTCACCCAGTTCCATACCTCACAAATTCATTTCTTCTTGCCACCTCTCAATATTCCATTGTATGTATACACCACAGTTCACCATTCCATTTATTCATTGATGTAACCTTAGGTGACCTCCATCCATTGTGAATCGTGAACAGTGCTACCATAAACACCAGTGTGCAATGCCCATCCATGTTCCTGCTCTCATTTCTTCCAAGTATATACCCAATAACAGAGTTACAGCACCATATGGCAACTCCATACTTAGCTTTGTGTGGAACCACCACAACGCCCTCCAGATGGGCTGCCCAATTCTACTACCCTACCAACAGTAAGTAGGTGCATCCCTCTCTGTATTTTCCCCAGCACTTGCATCCCTCTGCTTCGTTTTTAAACAGTTTTATTCATGCACCATATAATCCATTCTAAGTAAACAATCAATGATTCCTGGTATAATCACATAATTATGCATTCACCACCACAATCTATATGAGGACATTTCCATTTCTTCCACAAAGAAAGAGGAAAAGGAGAAAAAAAGGAAGAATAAAATTATAAAAGATAGAAGAAAAAATAAAAATAAAAATAAAATAAAATACAATGAAAAGGTCAGACAACAAAAAACAACACCAATCCCATATCACTCCCTTATATCTCCCTCTTACAGACATTTAGCTTTGGTATATTACCTTTGTAACAATTAATGGAAGCATTTTGCAATGTTACCATTAACTATAGACTCAGTTTGCATTGATTGTATTTTTCCCTTATACAATCCAATTTTCAGCACCTCGCAATGTTGACATTTGTTTGTTCTCCCTCTTTTAAAAATTTTACTTGTATTTGTACATTTAATTACCAACTTTGACCACTCTAGGTTTTGCTAAGTTATACAATCCCAGTCTTTATCTAGTCTTTACCTTCTATCTTTCCTTCTGGTGTCATACATGCCCCTAGCCTTCCACTGTCAACCATACTCACACTCCTCTTTGTTCAGAGTACTTATAATATTGTGCTACTGTCACACAGTATATGGTATCAATTTCTGGATCTATACAATCAATCCTGTTGAACATTATATATTCCTTCAGCATCAAGTGCCCATTTTCTAATTTCTTTCTATCTCCTGACAGCCTGTGTTCTCAACTTTAACTCTCAAATTTCATTCATCAATGTTAGTTCATACTATTGAGTCCATAGAGTATACATCCTTTGGTTTCTAGCTAATTTCACTCAATGTAATGTCTGCTGTCTACCATTTTGTCTTTTGGATTTTATATGTCATATCTTATTTTTATTTCTCTGTCTCTCTCTCTTTTTACCCTTTCTACTTTCTTCTCCAAACCTCTCTCTCCTGTCTTTTCCTATCTGCCTGTAATGCACCCTTTAGTATTTCTTGTAGAGCAGGTATCTTTTCCACAAACTCTCTTGGTGTCTGTTTGTCTGAAAATATTTTAAACTTTCCCTCATTTTTGAAGGACAGTTTGCTGGATATAGAATTCTTGGTTGGCAGTTTTTCTCTTTCAGTATCTTAAATGTATCCTGCCACTGCCTTCTCACCTTCATGGCTTCTATTGAGAAATCTGCACATAGTCTTATTGAGTTTCGTTTTTATGTGATGGATTACTTTTCTCTTGCTGCTTTCAGAATTCTCTCTTTGTCTTTGACATTTGATAATCTGATTATTATGTGTCTTGGAGTAGTTCTATTCAGATCTATTCTGTTTGGGGTAAGCTGGCTTCTTGGATCTGCAATTTTATGTCTTTCATAACAGATGGGAAATTTTCAGTGATTATTTCCTCCATTATTCTTTTTGCCCCTTTTCCCTTCTCCTTCTGGGACACCCATGACATGAATATTCATGTACTTCATGTTGTCATTCAATTCCCTGTTCATATTTTTCCATTCTTTTCCCTATCAGTTCTTTGTGTGTAGGATTTCAGATGATCTGTCCCCTAGTTCCTGAATCTGTTCTTCTGCCTTTTCAAATCTGCTGTTGTATGGCTCCATTGTATTTTTCATCTCTTCTATTATGTCTTTCATTCCCATAAGTTCTGCCAATTGTTTTTTTCAAACTTTCAAGTTCTTTTTTATGTTTACTCAATGTCTTCTTTATATCCTTCATCTCCTTTGCCATATCTTCCCTCAACTCATTGATTTGATTTTTGAATTGATTTAGCATATTTTTTCAAAGATCTTTAGTTAGTTGTTTCAACTGCTGTATCTCATTTGAAGTGTAAGTTTGTTCCTCTGACTGGGCCTTACCTTCATTTTTTTCTAGTGTGAGTCATAATTTTTTGTTATCTAGGCATCTGGTTTCCTTGATTACCCCAATCAGATTTTCCCAGACCAGGCCTCCAGGTCTCAGGAAGAGGGTGTAATCAGTATCAAGGTTCCCTAATGATGAGACCCAGAAAGCTGTCAGACTTTCGTATGAGGCCTGTAGACACTGTGCCTTTCCTGCCCTGCAGGTGGCACTTGTCAGCCCAGAGCTCCCCACTGGTGTCAAGAGGTGCATTGCCTTTAATTCTTGGTAGACCCTGTTCCTGCTAAGGGCTGAGAGTGTCAGAAGCCAGGCTTAAGCTCTGTGATGGTTGGGTTCATGTGTCAACTTGGCTAGGTGGCCTAGCTGTCTGGTCAAGTGGGCACTGGCCTGACGATTGCTGTGAGGCTATTTGAGGCTGGTTAATAAACCAACGGGCTGGTTTGTCGGATCATCAGTCAACTGACTGCAGCTGACTGATGACTCATCAAGGGGCGTGCTTCCACAGTGAGAGAATGCAATTGGCTGGATTTGGTCCGGGTGATCAGTTGGAGGCTTATAAGCTGGACGGTTAAAGAAACCTTCACTTCTTCTTCAGCTGCTCAGTGAAGCTTTTCCTGGGGAGCTCGTCGAAGTTGCCAGTTCGTTTCCTGAGGAGTTCGTCAAAGTTGTCGGTTCGTTTCCTGAGGAGTTCGTCAAAGTTGTCGGTTTGTTTCCCGAGGAGTTCGTCAGACGTCTTCCTTGGAGTTGACAGCTTGTTGACAGCTCTGCAGAATTTGGACTCGTGCACTCCCGCAGTTGCGTGAGTCACTTTTACAATTTGATAATAAGAGACATCTCTCATTGATTCTGTTTCCAAGGAGAACCCTAACTAATACAAGCTCTTTCTGTTTTTTTTTTCCCCCAGGCCATAGGGTCTGAGTTCTCTGAAGGAGGGCAGCCACTTGAGCTGGGCCCCACCTCCCCCTTTTCTGAGGGAAGATAAGCCCTTTAGGGATTTATCTCCTACATTTGACTTCTTCCTTTGTCTCTCTAACTTAACTCCACCCTTGCCTGTGTCAGTGCTGACAAATTGAAAACGTCTGAGTCTTTCTCTAATGAGCTACTTAGAATGAGAGAAAAAAAGGGGGGGGATGAAAGAAGTCTCCTTTTCAGATCCATTCCCCAGCCCCCCAGCTACCAGTCAAGAGCCAGAGTTGGAGCCTGTTCTATGTGTCCCTTTTCTTGGCACACAGCCCTTTTTCCATATTCTGAGCTCGGATGACTCAAAAAGCCTCTGTTTTTATTTATTTATGTATTTTTTTTTCTGGCAGCCCTTTCCTCCTCTTTGTCAGAAGAAACCTCTGGGTTCCTTTCCTTCTTGCTCCATGTTTATCTGTGCTTGTAGCTTGTATTCAGTAGTCCAAATTCATTAACTAAAACCACCATTGGAGCTTGATTGAGCTACCTTCCCTTCTTCTAGTAGACTGCTTCTTTTTCCCACAGGGAAGTGTTTCAGCTCAGCCTGTAGTGCCAGTGGGGAAGGGGTGCCAGCACCACAGTTACTTACATTTCTTATGCTGTGATCTCAGCCATTCCACCCATTCCTGACTGGTGTAAAATATTTTTCTGGTCACAGATGTCCCCCAACAGTTGTTCTAGACTATTTACTAGTTGTTCCTGGATATATGCTAGTTGTTCCAGAGGACTTACTTCATGCATGTTATTGAAGCTAAGTTGGTATCTTTCAAATTAGTAGGTTATAGATGTTAGTTATGTAATATAAACACCAAGGTTACAACAAAGAAATTATTTTAAAAATATACAGTAAGAGAAATGAGAAAAGGATCAGTAAGATGCATCATAAAAGATCAATTATACATAAAAGGATGTTGCAATAAAAGAAGTGAGAGACCAAAAAAAGATATGACATATAAAACCAAAGGAAAAATGGCTGAAGTAAGTACTGCTTTTACAGTAATAACACTGAATGTTAATGGATTAAACTCCACAATCAAAAGACACAGGCTGGAAGAATGGATGAAAAAGCATGATCCAACTATATTCAGTTTACACGAGAAACAGCTTAGACCCAAAGACACAAACAGGTTGAAAGTGAAAGGATGAAAAAATATTTTATGCAAATAGTAACCAAAAAAGAGCTGGAGTAGCTATACCAATATCAGACAAAATAGAATTTAAGTCAAAAGCTGTTATGAGACATAGAGGGACACTATATATTAATAAAAAGATCAATCCACCAAGAAGAAATAACAATCATAAATATTTATACACCTAACAATGGTGCTCCAACATGCATGAAGCAAATACAGACAACACTGAAGGGAGAAATAGACACCTTTACAATAATAGTTGGAGACCTCTATACACCACTCTTATCAATAAACAGAACATGTAGACACAAGATCAATACAGAAACATATAACTTGAATAATACGATAAATGAACTAGACTTAACAGACTTATACAAAACATCACACCTCAAACAGCAGGATATACATTCTTCTCAAGTGCACGTGGATCATTCTCCAGGATAGACCACATGTTGGGTCACAAAACAAATCTCAATAAATTTTAAAAGATTGAAATTATACAAAGCACCTTATCTGACCATAATGGAATGAAGCTGGAGATCAATAACAGGCAGAGAACTGGAAAATCCACAAATGTGTTGAAGTTAGCACACTCTTAAACAATCAGTGGGTCAAGGAATAAATTACCTTGGAAATGAGTAAATATCTTGAGGTAACAAAAATGAGAAGACAATATACCAAAAATTATGGGACACAGCAAAGGCAGTGCTTGGAGGGACATTTATAGTCCTAAGTGCCTACATTAAAAAAGGAAGAAAGAGCTAAAATCAAAGACCTTACTGGACATCTGGTGGAACTAGGAAAAAATAGCAAAATAAAACTGAAGCAAGCAGAAGAAAAGAAATAGCATATATTAGAGCAGAAATAAATGAAGCAGAGAATTAAAAATAAAAACAGTAGAGACCACTAACAAAACCAAAAGTTGGTTCTTTGAAAAGATCAATAAAATTGGCAACTCCTTATCTAGACTGACAAAGAAAAAAAGTGGGTAAAATAAATAAAATCAGAAATGAAAGGGGAGCATTACTACAGACCCCACAGATATTAAAAACCATCATAAGTAGATACTACAGATGACTGCATGCCAATGAATTAGAAAACCTAGATGAAATGGGCAAATTCCTGGAAACATATGAACAACATGTACTAACTCTAGAAGAAATAGTAGATCACAGCAGACCAATTACAGGTAAAGAGAATAAACAGGTCATCAAAAACACCCCATCAAAGAAAAGCCCAGGACCAAATGGCTTCACAGGTAAATTCTACCAAACATTCCTAGAAGAATTAATACAAATCCTACTCAAACTCTTCAAAAAATTGAACAGGAGGGAACACTATCTAACTCATTCTGTGAGGCCAACATTACCATAATACCAAAACCAAATAAAGAAACTACAAGGAAAGAAAATTACAAACTCTCTTTCTTTTATGAATATAGATGCAGAAATCCACAACAAAATACTTGCAAATCAAATCCAACAGCACATTAAAAACTTATACACCATGATCCAGTGTGTTTTATCCCAGTTATGCAAGAATGGTTCAATGTAAGAAAATCAATTAATGTAAAACACAACATTAATAAAACAAAGGGAAAACAACATGATCATCTCAATTTATGCAGAAAAGGCATTTGACAAAATCCAGCATCCTTTCATGATAAGAAAACCCATAGAAACTGGAAAAGAAGGAAACTTCCTCAATATGATAAATTGCGTATATGAAAGACCCACACCTAACAGCATACTCAATAGTGAAAGACTGAAAATTTCCCCTCTAAGATCTGGAACAACACAAGGATACCCACCGTCACCACTGCTATCCAACATTGTACTGGAAGTTCTAGCCAGAAAAGTTAGAAAGGAAAAGAAATACAAGGCATCCAAATTGGAAGGGAAGAAGTAAAACTTTCCCTATTTGTAGATGACATGATTCTATTTATAGAAATTTCCAAAAAATCTACAAGAAAGCTACTAGAGCTAATAAACAAATTCAGCAAACAGCAGGGTACAAACCAACATGCAAAAATCAATAGTGCTTCTATACCCTAGTAATGAGCAATCTGGGGAGGAAATCAAGAAAAAAAAATCCATTTACAAGAGCAACTAAAAGAATCAAATATCTAGAAATAAATTTAACCAAGGATTTAAAGTACCTGTACATGGAAAGCTACAAAATTTTGCACAGAAATCAAAGAACACCTAAATAAATGGAAGTGCATCCCATGCTCGTGGATTGAAAGGCTAAATGTCATTAATATGTCAATTCTACCCAAAATGATTTATAGATTCAATGCAATCCCAATCAAAATTCCAACAGCTGACTTTGCAGAAATGGAAAAGACTATTATCAAATTGATTTGGAAGGGTAAGGAAACTGGAATAGCTAAAAAGAAGAGCAACATTGAAGGAGTCACATTTCATGACTTTAAAGTTTAGTAAAAAGCCAAAGTGGTCAAAACAGCAAGGTACTGGCACAACAATTGATATATAGTCCAGTGGAATTGAGTTGAGATTTCAGAAACAGACCCTCACATTTATGGCCTATTTTTAATGCAAGTTTCTTGAGATATAGTCACATACAGATACTCATCTAACATGTACAATCAATGGTTCACAGTATCATCATATAGTTGTGCATTCATCAGCACAATTTTTGAACATTTTAATTATTCCAAAAAATAAAAATAAAAATAAAAATAAAAATAACAGTAACATTCAAAACATCCCATATCCCTTACCCCCCACAATTATTTATTTATTTATTTGTCTTTGTTTTCTTACTCATCTGTCCATACACTGGATAAAGGGAGTGTCAGTCACAAGGTTTTCACAATTACACAGTCACACCTTAAGAGCTATATAATTATACAATCATCTTCAAGAATCCAGGCTACTGGATTACAGTTCAACAGTTTCAGGTATTTCCTTCTAGCTATTCCAATACACTAAAAACTACAAAGGCATGCCTATATAATGCATAAGAATAACCTCCAGAATGACCTCTCCACTCTATTTGAATTCTCTCTGCCACTGAAACTCTATTTTGTTTCATTTCTGTTCCTGTTTTTGGTACAAGAAGGCTTTCTCAATTCTATGATGCCAGGGTCAGGCTCAACCCTGGGAGTCATGTCCTATGTTGCCAGGAGACTTACACCCCTGCGAGTCACGTCCCACATAGTGGAGGAGGGCAGCGGGTTTATCTGAGTGTTTGGCCTATTGATTTTTGACATGGCTACCAAGTCTATTCAATTGAGAAAGAATAGCCCCTTCAACAAATGGTGCTTTAAGAACTGGATATCCATATGCAAAAAGTGAAGGTGCACCCCATCTCATACCATATAAAAAAATTAACTCAAAATGGACCAAAGACCTAAATATAAGGGCCAGAATTATAAAACTTCTAGAAGAAAATGTAGGTAATCATCTTTAGGATCTTGTGTTAGGCAATGGTTTATTAGACTTGACACCCAAAACACAAGCAACAAAAGAAAAAATAGGTAAATGGGACCTCACCAAAATTAAAAACTTTGGCCCATCAAACAACTTTATCATGAAATGAAAATACAACATATCCAATGGGAGAAAATATTTGGAAACCACAAATATAAGAAGTGTTTAATATTCTGAACAATAAAGAGACAACCCAATTTCAAAATGACAAGGCTTATATAGACATTTCTCCAAAAAGGATATACAAATGGCTAAAAGGCACCTGAAAAGATGTTCATCATCACTAGCTATTGGGAAATACAAATCAAAACCACAATGAGATATCATTTCACACCCATTCACATGGCTACTATTCATTAAAAAAAAATTACAAGTGTTGGAGAGGATGTGAAGAAATAGGAGCATTCATTCATTGCTGATGGGACTGTAAAATGGTGCAGTCACCGTGGAAGACAGTGTGCCAGTTCCTCAGAAGTTAAGTGTAGAATTACCATATGACTCAGAAGTCCGATTTCTAGGTATATACCCAGAAGAATTGAAAGCAGGGACTCAAACAGAAGATATTTGCACATCTATGTTCATAGAGGCATTATTCACCACTACCGAAAGATGGAAGCAACCCAAGTGTCCATCAACTGATGAATGAATAAACAAAGTGTGGTATATACATACAATGGAATATTATTCTGCTTTAAAAAGGCATGAAGTTTGGGTTCATGTGACAACGTGGATGAACCTTGAGGACATTATCTTGAGTGAAATAAACCAGACACAAAAGGACAAATGTTGTATGATCTCACTGATATGAAATAATTAGAATAAGCAAACTCACAGAGTCAGAATCTAGAATATAAGTTACCAGGGACTGAATTGGGGGTAGGGAATGGAGAGTTGATGCTTAAGTGGTACAAGATTTCTGTTTAGGTTGAGTGCAAAGTTCTGGGAATAGATGGTGGTGATGGTAGCACAATACTGTGAGAGTAATTAACAGCACTGAATTATATATGTGAATGTGGCTAAAATGGAAAATTTTAGGTTATATATATGTTGCTAGAACAAAAATTAAAAGATAAAACATAGCACTGTATAATATAGTGAATATTATTGTAAATGATGGAATATAGTTATCAGTACAATTACCAAAATGTTCTTTCATGAATTATAACAAATGTACCACACAAATGCAAGGTGTTAATAATAGGGTGGTATATAGGGAAAAATACACCTTAATGTAAACTATGGACTATAGTTAGTAGTACAATTTTAATATTCTCTCATTAATTGTAACAAAGGTACCACACTAATGCAAAGTGTTAAGATTAAGATGAGGGGTTTGGAAAGGCTGTATTTTATACATGACTTTTCTGTAAACCTACAACTTCTCTAATTAAAAAAATAAAAAATACAAGATAGCACGTCACACCTACTAGGAGGTTACCATTAAAAAGACAGGCCATAACAAGTGTTTGTCAAGGATGTAGAAAAGTTGGAACACATATATATCTGGTGGGAATGTAAAATGGTGTAGCTACTTTGGAAAACAATATGCCAGTTCCTCAAATGGTTAAGCACAGAGTTACCATAGGATCCAGTAACTCCACTTCTAGGTATGCACCCAAGAGAAATGAAAACACATTCCAATAGAAAAACTTGTACACCAATGTTTGCAGCAACTTTATTCGTAATAGCTTAAAGGTGGAAACAACCCAAGTGTCCATCAGCTGATGAATGGATAAACAAAATGTATATCTGTACAACAGAATAAAAAGCATTACAATAGAATATTATTCAGCCATAAATAGGAATGAATATAATAACCACCACCGAATTATACAGTTTAAATTGGTGTAGTTATAATATATGAATTATGTCTCTATAAAGCTGTTTAAAAATGGTCAAAAGTCTTGAACAGAAATGTCACCAATTAGAATATAATGTCACCAATTAGAATATAGTCAAATTCATTAGCTATTAAGGAACTGAAAATTAAAACCACAATGAGATAACATTAAACATCTATTAGAATGGCTGAACAAAAATACTGATAATACCAAGTATGGCAAGGATGCCAAGCAACTAATACTCTGCCAGTCTATCAGGTGGCAGTCTGAAAGACAGAAACCAGAAAACTTGTCTATGGTTAACCTCCTATAATTTTCCTTGCAGGCAGAAGCAGTTTGCAGACAGCTAAAAGAGTGTAAGAAACAATTGAGTCAAAGCAGCCTGAGGCCAAGGATTACTGGATTTCAAAAATAACAGAGGGCTCCAGGGATGGGGAGAAAGTCAAATTCATAGGGAATAGAGGTAAAATTCAGATTTATGTAAAGGGGGCATTCCTAAGGCCATGATCTAACCCAAGTCCATAAGGACAAGACATAGGCTCAGAAAAGATAGAAGGCCCTGCATTTCATATTTGTCTTAGACTGATTTTCCTAAGAGGAGGTCTAAATTCTGAAGGAGAGTACCAGCCAACACAGAGTCATATTGCAAGGAGAGTGAAAGGTGTTTTTGCTTTGGTTTGTTTTTGTTACCTCCTGGCACTCACTCTGTCATATTGCTAGCTGGATGTAAACATGAGGAATAGACACTTCAGGGACTATATACCAGAATTTACACATTAAAATATTAAAATGTGCACTGTACCACAAATATTACAAGACAAACAAAGAAACAGGGAATGACGTACCATCCAAAGGACCAAGACAAAAATTTTAAAACCATCAAAAAAAACAAAACTTAGGACATACCAGACAAAGACTTTTAAAAAATGGTCTTCAATATGCTCAAGGAAATAAAGGAAAACACAGAGAAAGAACTAAAGGATAACAGAAAAACAATTAATGAACAATACAAGAATCTCAATAAATATATAGAATTTTTTAAAAGAACCAAATAGAACTGTTGGGGCTCAAGACCACAATAATTGAAATGAAAAATTCCCTAGAGGGTTTCAACAGAAGATTGGAGCTGACAGAAGAAAGAATCAGTAAACTTGATGACATGGAAATTGAAATGATTCAGGATAAGGAGCAGAAAGAGGATAAACTCAATGAAAAGTATTCCAACACATAGTAATCAAACTGTCAAATGCCAAGACCCAAGAGAGAATTCTGGAAACTACAAGACAGCAACATATTATGTACAAGGGAGTCATAATAAAATTAAATACAAAGTTCTCATCAGAAACAACAGAGGCATGAAGGCAGCAAGGTGAAACATTTAAAGTGCTGAAAGAAAAAAATGCTAACAAAGAATTTTATATTCAGGGAGACTGTTTTTCAAAAGTAAGGGTGAGATTAAGACATTCCTAGATAAACAAAAGCTAGGGAATTTGTAACCATTATACCTGCCCTACAAGCATTACTAAAGGGATTTCTTCATACTGAAAATAAAGGACACTAGACAGAGGATCAAAACATTATTAAAAAATAAATTTCTCTGGTACAGTTAATCCTAAGGATAATTACAAATTTCAGTACCATTATATTATTATTTTTTAATATGAAACTTCACTTTTTACTTCTTACTGATTCTAAAATGCAAATGCATAAAAAGTAATGATAAATATATTGCTAGGGACATATAATATATAAAGATATAGTTTGTAACAAGTACAACAAAGAGGTGGGGGGATGGAAGGATATAGGAACAGTATATGTGTATTCTGAAGTTAAATTGGTATCAAATCACACATGATTTGTATAGACTTAGGATGTTAAAATGTAGACCCATGGTAATCACAAAGAGAAGATATGAAAATATATATACAGAAATAAATAAGAAGGGACTCAACATGTTGCAATACAAATAAAATTAATTTAAAAGTTGACATTAATGAAAGAAATAAGGAATGAAAAATAAGGGACTTAGAAAGACCAGGTAGCACAATGTTAGAAGAAAGTAATGTATTATCAGTAGTTATATTAAATGTAAATGGACTAAACTTGCCAGTCAAAAGGCAGAGATTGGGAGAATGGATTAAAAAGCATGACACAACTATATGCTGTGTACAAGACACTCACTTTAAACTCAATGACACAAGTAGGCTAAAATTGAAAAAGTGGGGAAATATATATACCATGCAAATAGTAAACAAAAGAAAGTGTGGGTAGCTATAATAATATCAGATGAAATAGACTTTAAATACAAATTTTGTATGACGGACAAAGAAGATCACTATATACTAATCAAGACATAATAATTATAAATTTATATGCATCTAATGGCAGAGCCCAAAAATATATGAATCAAATATTGACAGATTGGGAGGGAGATACAAACAATTCTAGATTAATGGTAGGAGATTTCAATGTATCACTTTCAGTAATGGATAGATCATCTAGACAAAAGATCAATATAGGAAATAGAAACCTTGAATGATATTATAAACCAACAAGACATAAGATATATATATATATATATATCTTATGTCTTGTTGGTTTATAATATCATATATATATATATATATGCAATAGCAGCAGAATACATATATACATATTATTCCCTAGGGATCATTCTCCAGGATAGACCATATATTAGGACACAAAACAATTCTCAATAAATTCACATATATTGAAATCATACAATGTATCTTCTCTGACCACAATAGAATAATGCTAGAAATCAATTACACAGTGAGAACTGGAAAATTCACAAATATGTGTAAAATAAACAACATACTCTTACAATGAATAGGTCAAAAAAGAAATCACAAGGGAAATTAGGAAATATCTTGAGGCAAATGAAAATGAAAATGAAACATAGCAAAACTTATGGGATACATCAAAGACAGTGCTGAGAGGGAAATTTATAGCTTTAAGAGCTTACATTAAAAAAGAAGAAAGATCTCAATCAGAGACCTACCAAATAACTGGAGTACCTCTAAAAAGAAGAGCAAACTAAACCCAAAGCAAGCAAAAGGAAGGAAATAAAGATTAGAGCTGAGATGAATGAAATATACAATTAAAAAAAAAAAAAAGAGAGAAGCAATGAAATGAGAGCTGGCTCTTTGAAAAGATCAATACCATCTACAAACCTTTTGGTAGACTTACAAAGAAAAAGAGAGGATGCAAATTTAATTAAAATCAGAAAGAATTGAGGGGCTGTATACCAACAAATTAGGTAGCCTAGAAGAAACGGACAAATTCTTAGAAAAACACAAACTACCGACACTGACTCAAGAAGAAATACAATAACCCAACAGAACAACATCAAATAAAGATATTGAATCAGTAATCAAAAACCTCCCAAAAAAGAAAAGCCCAGAACTACATAGAATCACCAGTAAATTTTACCAAATATTCTAAGAAGTATTAACACCAGTCCTGCTAAAACTTCCAAAATATTGAAGGGCAGGGAACCCTCCCTAACACATTCTGTAAGGCTAACAACACCCTATACCAAAGTCAGATGAAATATCACAAGAAAATAAAATTACAGACCAATATCCTTTATGAATATGGATGCAAAAATCCTCAACAAAATACTATAAAACTAAATCCAATAGCAGATTAAAAGAATTATACACCATGATCAAGTGGGATTATCCCAGGTGTGCAAGAGTGGCTCAATATAAGAAAATCAATATAGTGCACAACCACATTAATAGAACAAACAATAAAAACACACAATCACCTAAATTGAGTCAGAAAAGGTTATTTGACCAAATCCAGCACTCCTTCTTGATAAAGCAGTTAGAAAACTAGGAATAGAAAGAAACTTCCTCACCGTCGTCAGGTGCATTATAGAAAAACCCACAACAAACTTCAAGCTCAATGGTGAACGACTGAAAGCTTCCCTCTAAGATGAAGAACAAGACAAGATAGCCCACTGTTACCACTGTCATTCAACAATGAACTGGAATTTCTAACCAGAACCATCAGGCAAGAAAAAGAAACAAAAGGCATACAAATTGGAAAGGAAGAGGCAAAACTTTCCCTGTTTGCAGATGACATGGTCCTACATACAGAAAGTCCTGAAAAATCCACAACAAAGCTACTATAGTTAGTAACTCAATTCAGCAAAGTGGTCAAAACAGCATGGTACTAGCACAAGGACTGACATATGCACCAAAGGAATCAAATTGAGAGTTTGGAAACAGACCCCCACATCTGTGGCAAATCAAATTTTGCCAAGGGCGCCAATTTCACTCAATAGGGAAAGAATAGTCTCTTCAACAAATGGTGTTGGGAAAATTGGACATACATTTGCAAAAGAATGAAGGTGGACTCCTACCTCACACCATATATAAAAATTAATTCAAAATGGATCAAAGGCCTAAATATAAAAAGCAGGACTATAAAATTCCTAGAAGAAATGTAGGGACTCATCTTTAGGAACTTTTATTAGATAATGATTTCCTAGATTTTATACCTAAATCACAAGCAACAGAAGGAAAATACATAAATAGGACTTCATCAAAATTAAAAAGTTCTGGGCATCAAAGGGCTTCATCATGAAAATAAAAAGACAACCTACAGAATGGGAGAAAATATTTGGAAACCACATACCTGATAACAGTTTAATATCCAGAATATATTAAGAAATCCTCTGACTCAACAACAAAAAGACAAAAAAAAATCAATTAAATACTTGGCAAAAGAAATGAATAGACATTTCTCCAAAAAATATATATATAAATGGCCAAAAAGCACATGAAAAGATGCCAGACATCAATAGCAATTAGAGAAATGCAGATCAAAACCACAATGGGATACTATTGCACATTCCCTTGAAAAATAACAAGTGCTGGAGAGGCAGTAAAGAAATAGTAACACTCATTCATTTTGGTGGGAATGTAAATTGTCACAGCTGCTGTGGAAGACAGTTTGGCGATTTCCTCAGAAGTTAAGTATAGAATTACCATATGACTCTGCAGTCCCATTTCTAGGTATATACCCAGAAGAATTGAAAGCAGGGACTCAAACAGAAGATATTTGCACATCTATGTTCATAGAGGCATTATTCACCACTGTTGAAAGATGGAAGCAACCCAAGGGTCTATCAACTGATGAATGGATAAACAAAGTGTGGTATATACGTACAATGGAATGTTATTCTGCTTTAAAAAGGCAAGAAGTTTAGGTTCATGTGACAACGTGGATGAACGTTGAAGACATTATCTTGAGTGAAATAAACCAGACACAAAAGGACAAATGTTGTATGATCTCACTGATATGAACTAATTAGAATAAACAAACTCACAGAGTCAGAATCTAGAATACAGGTTACCAGGGCCTTGGTTGGGGGTAGGAAATGGAGAGTTAATGCTTAAGTAGTACAGAATTTCTGTTTAGGCTGACTGCAAAGTTCTGGGAATGGATAGTGGTGATGGTAGTACAACATTGTGAGTGTAATTAACAGCACTGAATTATATATGTAAATGTAGCTAAAAGGGGATATTTCATTTTATATATATATTACTAGAATAAAAATTAAAAGAAAACATAGGACTGTATAATACAGTGAACACTATTGTAAATGACAAATGATAGTTAATAGTACAATTATAAAAATGTTCTCTCATGAATTATATAACAAATGTACCACACTTACACAAGGTGTTAATATTAGAGTGGTATATGGGAAAAAATACACCCTAATATAAACTATGGACTATAGTCAATAGTACAATTTTAATATTCTCTCATCAACTGTAACAAAGGTAGCACACTAATGCAAAGTATCAACAAAAACAGGGTATATGAGAATGCTGTATTTTTTACATGATTTTTCTGTAAACCTACAAATTATCTAATTCAAATTAAAAATACAGTCTTGAAAAAAATGTGGTATATAGATATGATAGAATATTGTTGTGAATGTGATGAAAAGGGGAAGTTTAGTGTCATGTGTGTCACCTGAAGGAAAGTTAGAGGATATAACATGGGATAGGATAACACAGTGAATACAATGACTGTGTTCACATACAATAAACACAATGACTGTGATTAACTGTATAAATATTAAAAAGTTCTTTTATGAACTAGAACAAATGTATGGCACTATTACAAAGGGCTAATAATAGAGGAGTATATGGGAAAAATCTACCCATTGTAAACAGTAATGTTTTAATACACTTTCATCAACAGTATCAAATGTACCACACCAATACTTATGGATCAATAAATGGGGGCAGGAGGGATTAGTGGTAAGAGAGGATTTGGGTTTTCTTTTTTCTTTTATTTATTTTCTGGAGTAATGAAAATGTTCTAAAATCGATCATGAGGATGTATGCACAACTATGTGATGATAGTGTGAGCCATTGATTGTATACTTCGGATGGTTTATATGGTGTGTGAATATATTTCAATAAAATTGCATTATAAAAAAAAGGAATGAAGTTCTGATACATGCAACAACATAGATGAACTGTGAAGATGTCATATTCGGTGAAATAATCCAGAAACATAAGGACAAGTATTATATGACCTCACTGTTATGAAATAATTAGAGTAACAAATTCATTGAGTCAGAAACTGGAATGTAGGTTACTGGAGGCCAGGAGGATTGGTGGATGGAATGGGAGTTAATGCTTAAATTATAGTTTCTATTTGGGGTGATGGAAAACTTTGGTACTGGTGGTGATGGTAGCACAGCATTGTGAATTGAATTAACAGCACTGAATTATATATTTGAATGTGATTTACAGGAAAAATTTTAGGTTGTATATATGTTGCTAGAATAAAAACTATAAAATAACACAAAACCGTAGCACTGTACCACACAAACAAGAAAATCTAATGTAAACCATGAACTGTAGTTAATAGTACAATTTTAATAATATTCTCTCATCAATTTTAACAAATGTAGCACACTAATGCAAGGTGTAAATAATAAGGGGTTATATGGGAACTCTGTATTTTCTGCATGAAACCTACAACTTCTCTAATAAAAAAACAGCTGGGATTTGAAGGAAAGAGGAAAAATTGGCAGGAGGAGTGTTGTGGTATGAATGGACTTTTTCAGACAAGCATAAGCTGAATGGATTAATCACCAGCAGACCCATACTATAAAAAAAAATTTTAATCCTTTAGGTAGATGGAAAATGATAACAGATAGAAATATGGATCTACACAAAGGAATGAAAATCATATGTCCACACAAATACTTGTACACAAATGTTCATAGTAGCTTTATTTGTAAGAGCCAACAACCAGAAATAACTCATTTAAATGTCCATTGGCTGCTCAATGGATAAACAAATTCTGATATATCCATACTATGTAATACTACACATCAATAAAAAGTAAAAAACTAGTTGGACATGCAACAACATTGATGAATCTCAAATTAAACATGGTAAGTAAAAGAAGATAATAAAAGTACATACTCTATGATTCTATTCCTATAAAATTATAGAGAATGCAATATAATCTGTAGCGATAGAAAGCCAATCAGTGGTTGGCTGGAGATAGGTTGGGAAAAGGTGGGAGGGAGGAATTACCAAGGGGCAGAAGAAAGCTTTGAGGGTTATTAGGTACATTTATTATTTTGGTTGTGGTGATGGTTTCATGGGTATATACACACATCAAAACTTTAAAAATTAAACACTTTAAACATTCAGGTTTTTTGTCAATTATACCTCAATTTTTTTTTTTAAAGGAGAGGGCTATCTCCCACCTGGTGATGGTTTCTTAGTTTTTCCCAGTTAACAAGACACTAACATCAAAATAATCAAAATTGACATTAAAGACATTAAATATTTAGACATATTATGCAAGTTCCCTGACAAAGAAAATGGCTTTTCCAAGAGATCCTGTTTTCTTTTTTTTTTTTTTTGAAAGATAAGATAAACATTTTTATTCAGTAATTTTTTAGGCATAGAATCCTAATTGTCTAAATAGAGTATTCATTTTTAACCAAGCTATTATCTGAATTTGATCACCAGATACATTTTACATAATTAACCAGGCATAACAAAAGTTTATATCTATATTATGGAACGAAGTTGTGAGTAGGGTATTATGAGACCTACTCTACATGGAAGGAAACAGAGGCTCAGGGACTTTGAGTTTGCAAATTAGCCGACAGCGGTATACGGCAGCATCAGAACTCTCATGAGGGCCTCCAAGCTCCAGAATGAGCGTTCCAGGCACAACAAGTCTGCCTCTGGCATTGGTTAGCATCCTTCCTCCATGACCTATCGCCATCACCCACGGCTAAGCATTTCCATTACTCACTGAAGTTTTATGTTCCTGGCATCAATATGGGAGCAGTTGATTAACTATTGCTTATTCATATTTTCCCCCTTTTTGAAGAGCTATTTCCCAACAATTTTCCTAGTATTTATCACTTATTTTCTCTTCCTCTCACATCCTAACTCCAATTCATCAGTGAGCTCTGTTGGTTCCACTTCCCTAATATATCCCAAGTCAATCCATTTATCTTTATCTCCACTATACTGCTCCAACTCAAGCACCATTGTCTTTCTTTTTTTTTTTTTTTTTTAACTTTTTATTTTGAAATACTTTCAAACTTACCTGATGGCTACAAAAATAATACAAATCCCATACAAAGAACTCCAACATATACCTACCATACAGATACCCAGGTCCACCAATTTTAACATTTTGCCACATTTGCCATATCATTCTATTTACCCATCTATCTGTCTGTCTGTTTATATATTTATCAATACATTTTTGAACACTTGAGTATATACTGCATTCACCATGCTCCTTCAACACTTAATATTGCCATGTACATTTTCAAAGAACAAGGATATTCACTTATGTAACCACTTTAAGTTCAAGCACTATCATCTCTTGACTTTTGTCTGTGATATGAGTTGCACATTTTCCCTAATTTTTCATTTGTCTTTAGACTGCTTTATGTTTTGGGGTTTTATTCCTTTCTTTTCACCTGCAAGTATTTTGTTTTATATGATCAATTTATTAATCTTTTCTTTTATGCCTTCTGGACTTGGAGTAATATTGAGAAATTTCTTTGCTAACTGTTGATTCTAAATCAACAATCTTAAAAGCCCAAGTAAGATCTAGAAAGTGTATTGCATTTGATTACAGACAAATTGTAAACTAGGCCACTCTGCACTTGAACTACTACACTCAAGTCAAGTTAGTACCATAGCGTTGCCTCAGTTTATCTCCAAACTTGTAAGTTTATCTACAGCTTATAGTCTAAGACCTCTTAAAACACAGAGCTGCTCCAAAGGAATACACCTACCCTCCAATCTCTCAACCTTCAAAGTGGACTAAGGGAGCAATACTCAAAATCCAACAAACTCTATAGAGTATGATTCTTTTTATGCAAGTGATCAAACTTGGGCTTCCTTGATTTTAAAAGTATTTCAGAAATGCTGATCCCTTAGTGTATAACCTGATTGGTCTCTGGAATAATGCGTATCTCTGAGACACCTGAAACTCAGAGCTAGAGCTCGGCAGATATGAATGTCAGCATTAGTGCATACAGCCACTGTTAAAAAAAAAAAAAAAAAAAAGCTGAAAAAGAGCCCAGACTTCAATTAGTGATATGAATGAAGTAGGTCTGGTTAAGACCAGGGCAAACCAGGCCAAAGGGTAAAGGTTAAAACTGACTGTGTTTTAAAACTCCAATTTCCATATGAGACCAAGGGAAGAGATGTCTATTTGGTACAGGATCTAAATTTTCTAAATGGTGCAACTCTATAGTTGGTTTGTTTAAACACCACAATTGCATAGAACTTTAAATAGGAAGTGAGATATGGTAGGTTAGTATAGGCTGGAGTGAAATAGTGACACATCCCAGAGTAATTTGGGCAGATAATAAAAAATATGTTTACAGCCTCCCCCTCCCCAGCCCCGAGGATCTGGGGGAAGGTGTGGAAGTGTTGGACATCCTTACCTGGACTAGTGTTGATGTTGTCACAAACATTAGGACTGGCGGTTTGATTTGATGAGCTCTCGAGCATGGGACTTGCCCTTATGAAGCTCATTACCACAAAGGAGAGTCTAAACTTGCATGTAATGGTGCCTAAGAGTCTCCCCCTGAGTACCTCTTTGTTGCTCAGATGTGGCCCTCTCTCTCTCTAACTGAGCCACCTCGACAGGTGAACTCGCTGCCCTCCCCCCTACATGGGACCCGAATTCCAGGGGTGTAAATCTCCCTAGCAATGCAGAATATGATTCCCGGGGATGAATGTGGACCCGGCATCGTGGGACTGAGAGTATCTTCTTGACCAAAAGGGGGATGCAAAATGAGATGAAATAGTTTCAGTGGCTGAGAGATTTCAAATGGAGTCGAGAGGTCACTCTGGTGGACATTCTTATGCACTATATAGATAACACCTCTTAGATTTTAATGTATTGGAATAGTTAGAAGTAAATACCTGAAAATACCAAACTCCAACCCAGCAGTCTGGACTCCTGAAGACAAGTATATAATAATGCAGATTACAAGGGGTGACAGTGTGATTGTGAAGACCTTATGGATCACACCCCCTTTATCTAGTGTATGGGGGGATGAGTAGAAAAATGGGGATAAAAAATAAAGGACAAATGGGGTGGGATGGGGGGGATGGTTTGGGTGTTCTTTTTTCACTTTTATTTTTTATTCTTGTTCTTTCTGATGTAAGGAAAGCGTTCAGAGATAGATTGTGGTGATGAACGTATAACTATGCAATCATACTGTGGACAGTTGATTGTATACCATGGATGATTGTATGGTGTGTGAATGTATTTCAATAAAACTGAATTAAAAAAAAAAAAAAAGTATTTTGGAAATACTTTTGCCCATAGGCAGAAAAAAAATACTGCTATTAAATCCATCAATTTATAAAAAAATTTCTAAAACCATCAACAAAATAGTTAATAGCTAAATCTGTAGAGAAAAGACATTATATCTTGTTTCAAACAAGCTATTAAAATTATAAGATAATTAGAAAATTTGAACATAAACTGAGTGATAATACTAAGGAATTTTTGTTAATTTAAATTTAGGTGTGATAGTGGTAATATGGTTATGTTTTCTTTTTTAAAGATTCCTTAGCTATTGGAGATACATGCTGAAATGTTCATGAATAAAATGATATAATGTCTAGGATTTGCTTAAATGTATCCAGAGATGGTAATATATATGAAACATTATTGACCATGGGTTAAATTTATTGGATGTGGGTGACGGTTCACGGAATTTATTATACTATTTTCTCAATTTTTTTGATTTGTTTGAAAATTTCCATAGTAATTTTTTAAAGACAATATGTTAAGTATGTAGATTAACTCCTTTTTTTATTAAAATTTGTGAATGCACCTATGGGTCCTCAATGGAGGCTAATTAACTAAACACCCATGCCCAACTCCTTCTACAGAGGCTGAGACATCTGGATATTCATTTTCCCAGCATTCTCTGAAGCTAGGGATGACCATGAGACACAACTTTGACCAATGAGATGAAGCAGAAGTCTGCTGGGATTTCTTAGAAAATTTGGGAAACCTTTTGCTTTTCAGAGTAAAGAAGCAAGTGTGACTGCCTTCCACCTCCATTTCCCAGCTTTGAATAGGAAACAGGTTCTGAAGCAGTAGAGCCATATTGCAACCAGAAGGGAGCTAAATTGAAGTGTAAAAACTAGGCCTGCTTTCACTGAGACACTGAACCTGCTGGTGATAACCTTCAGCCACGTATCTCCAAACCTCTAGCTATATTAGAAATAGACACACACACACACACATATAAAGTATAAATGTATAATAAATCCCTATTTATTCAAATCACTGCATCATGTTTTCTGTTGTTTCCATCCAAACTTCTTAATTATCTAATCAGTTATATAGAATTTCTTGTATAATAAAATTTCTGGTCTCCATGATGAAGCAGTGCTAATATCTGTTGCTAACTGAAAAGTTTTCATTAATTTGAATGGATACCAAAATACCATTTTAAAAACATTCTACTTATAGTCCTTAAGCAAAGTTGGATCATCTCACGGAAGTATCTGAGAGCCATTTAAAAACTATTTTTAATGCAATTATTACAAAGTTAAATGAACTATTGTTTAATTAATGAAGTCATTAATTAATGACTAATTAATGAAGCATTCTCTTCCTGGCCCAACTTTCATAACTAACAATTGTACTTTTTTTCAAGTTCCTGACTTCAAGGTATTATAAGTCCTAGTCTTCCTCAGCAAGATGGCAAGAGCTTATGTGTCATGGGCTTTAAGGAATTGCCCGATACAGGGCACAGTCCCATAGCTAAAACTATACTTCTTCCCCCAAAGTTAGCTAAACTCTCTCAAGTCAAATGTCATCCCCTCTAAGAAGTTCCCCCAAACTAAGCAAGATGCCAGACTTCACATCTGTCCCAAATTCAACCAGTTTAAGTGTGTGTTTAAACAGAATCTTAGTTACAGGTCAAAACTAAATACTATCCAATATTTATGGGAGAGAAGAGCAATCACCAGTTCTTTGGTGTTCATTTTCATTTAAAGGCTAAATATCCCTATGTTTTGGGTAAGACAGTCTGTGAAAAATCAGGATGTCTAGCAGAGTAGTAGGCACTTAATAAATGTTTGCTAAATCAATTAATTAAATGTGTTAATTAGAGTTCACAATGAGATTGTATTTCACATTATGAGTGCCAGCACTGCCAACACTACTATGCAAAAAATAACCTTTCCCAAAATTCAAAATATTATGTAAATGTGTACAATTGTCCTTCATGAGATAATCAACTACACATCATTCTCCAGTGATAGCATATATCAACAAATGACTTCATTCATTCATTCATTTGCACACAAAAAAGCAACTACTGTTTATGTTGTGATGTTCCACCCCCAACTAATATCTCTTAGAGCAACTCCATGTCTCCAATAATAGTGAGGACAACCAGCCCATCTAACACAAGCTAGATGTATGAATGATGTCCTGTTACCTTGGGATGCACTGAGCTCTGGTTTCAGACTGGGTTAGAATCCTTACTCCAGCATGTTCCCCTTTGTCACCACAGACAAGTTTCTTAATGTCTCTGTGGCTTGGTTTCTTCGTCTGTAATATAGGGATGATGATAATAGTAGCTACCTCGTAGGGTTTTAGCAAAGAATAAAAGAGATTATAATGTGCCAGAAAGGTAGTAAGTGCCCCATAAAAGTTGTACATTATTATTATTATCTGGCTCTAGCATTGCACCATGATCAAAGCTTTCTGTCCATCTGATCTGTTATAGTCAATCCACAGGACATCTCAGCAGCAGTTATTACTCAGATCAGTTCACAGGCAGCTGACAGCCCAGTGCCAAAGAGCCCACAAGGTCCTCAAGTTCTATGACGAGGCTGTGAATCAGTCACGACAATGTGACACCTTGCCACAGCCTCCCCGGTTGCCCAACACATGTCTCATCCATGACAAGGTCTGTGCACGTGGATCACACAAAATCCAGCTGGTGTAGAACAAGGTCAGGACTTGCCACATGAGAATTTATATTCAGCCCAGCCCTGATACATGCTTTGGGGAAAATCACTTTCCTTCCCAGTCTCCATTTCTCCATCTGGAAAGTTGAAATTATACCTAACCTCATTGTAAAGGATTAAATGAGGGAACCCAAGTAAGAATACCTTTTAAATGTAAAATATTTTGCCTCTTGGGTGTTATCATTTATCTTTGTATCACCAACTTCACTAATTCAAATCACATTCAGTTTATTCCTGCCTGTTTCAGGCACTGTACTAAGCTCTAAGGGCATGGAAATGGATAGCATACAGTAGCCAGGATTGACTAAATATTTGCATAGTATATTATTTGTTGGCTTATCAATTAACGTTGTTGAAAATATCTGGACTGGAGAACTCAGACCCAGTTTGAAAGAGATTTATGATACAATATTCCATTTTATCATGACACACATGTTGGTACCTCTTCTCGGCACCCCCACTATGTGCTTACATCTGTCATGGCATTGAGCATGTGCTGCTGTAATCATGAGTCCCTGTGAATGCTTCCTGTATATTTCTCCCCTCTAGACTCTAAGTTTCCTGATGGTAGACCCCATGGGTATTGTATTTTGGTTGTTGTTTGTTTTGCCTTGTTTTGCTTTGTATCTTCAGTATATAGCACAGAGAATTGCATAAAGTAGGCACTTAGTAAACATCTTTTGGTGGCTACAAATGACAACTCCATGTGGGATGTGGGGAAAAGCAATGACACAATTCAATTAAATTTTTTCAGCAGAAAACTTGTGAATGGAATTCTCTTTTGTACTTGCAATTACGTGTGTACTCTCTCTCTCCACGTACACAAGCATACATGCATGCACCTCTGGCTAATGAGTCAGTCTTTGGTGAGGACGTTGTATTTCAGAATACTAGGTAGCCATTTAGAAAATGAAGACTTCTTATCTCCTAAGATCCAAGAAGAGTTAGTGTACCTCAAAGAAATAATCAGTGTAACCTTCCAACCACTAAAATCAAGCCCCTTATATTCTGTTTAATTTCATAGGAGTTTTTATATACGTATATGTGTTCAACATACATAGCCCCTCACACATGTACCAGCACTGTATTTTTTATAGCAGAGGATTTTCTAAGATTGAGTAGTTTTAAACAACAGTATTTTATTATTTTAAGCACACCCTCTGTGGAAACATTCTCGGGGCCCACTGCTTCTGCTATTGTAACATTTGTTTTTTATTCTGAATATTTCAGCACATCTATTTACCTGGCACTATATTTAGTATCACAGTGCCAAGATGGCATATATAAAGATTCAATTGCAATTCCCATCTGATGTCCCTTCCCTCTCCTTTTTACCCCCTTTTTTATGTCCATACTCTGAATTCAGCGCAAAGTTGGTGTGTTTAATTTAAAAAGAAGTAAAATGCTCCAGGAGACGCCTCAGACCACTGCAAATCACCTACTTTATAGAGGCAGTAAAATTGTGTATCGGATTAGAAGTGATGCTGATCTGAAATTTATGATAACTTTTAATGGCATTATAATTTTTTCCCCTGTGCACTCCATAACTGCATCGTTTCAGTGCACACTACAGTGAGATGAAATTTGTAAGGGAAGAACATTACCCAGGCAAGCCCAGGGGAAAAAAAGCCAGTGGAATAATGCAACAGCCCCACACAGGAGGGTGCAAGCTATTCTTTCCATGGACTGTAGAGCTAGACACTCCAAATGATCCTTTGAAATTCAAGGCAACCCAGTGTACAGAATTTGTTGAGAAAACTAGGAAATATGAGAGAAGCAACCTTTTAGGAAACCTGGTGTAGGTGGCTTCCTGATACCACCCACCTCTTCAAGGACTCTTCACCTCTCTTGGCTGAGAGAAGCACACTTGGGTGTACTGAAATAGTTTGATGGAATGAATAGCTCTTCCTTGGATAGGTCTGTTGCCTGGTTCTCCATGGTCAACTCCTTTCTGGCAACTTACGCTTGCTGTTGCAGGCTGAAAAAGACTCTAGATTCTAGGAAGATTTGAACTGGAGAAAATGATGGTAAAAGAGATAAAAGAGGAACTGGATGACAGAAGGAGAGAGAAAAAGATGGAGACACGGAAGAACGTTTTTAAAATTCCAACCATAATGTTCATATTAAGTTCTAATTTAAAACATGAGAGAAAAACTCTCCAGAACAGCTACAAAATCCCTTCTTCAACTCTCTTCTTCAGCACTTATCTAGCCTAATACTTGATTACTTCCAAGGAAAATGGGCAATTTACCAATTGAGGCAGCTCATGAATTTGTTTATAAATTCACTGAACTACCTATGAGGTATAGTGCCAAGTTATAGTGCCAAGCACCATGCTATCGCCAGAATATTTTTGAAAGCTTTTTAAAACAATAACATGTCTTGTTCTGTTTTCTGATTAGAGGAGCAATATGGGTTCCATGTAGAAAATTACATCTCCAAAATGTACAAAGCTTCACCTACAGGCCATTCTTGCCAAAAACGTTTAACATGAATCTAAAGATGAAGACAAAATCTGAAAATTACTTAAAGATGACTGGCCTGAGCGCTCCAAAAATGTCAACATTATGTAAGACCCAATAAAATAAAATAATAATAATAAAGGACTGTTCTAGTTTAAAGGGTACTAAAGAGACATGACAACAAACGCAATGCATGAAATTAAATTGGACCATTGGACTTTGGATCTGAAAAGAAAAAAAAAAAGGTTAAAAAGGATGTTTAGGGGACTATGGGGAATCTGAGTATGGACTATTAGATGATATTATTGAATCAATATTAAATGTTTATTGTGATAATGGTATTGTGGATATGTGGAGAATGTAATTGTTCTTATGATACACATTTGAAATATTCAAGGGTGAAATGTCACGATGTCTGCCAATTATTTCCATATGATAGGGCAAAAAGGAATAAAACCCAACATGGCAAAATGTTAACAAATTGGTGAATATGGGTAAAGAGTTAGCAGGGGTTCATTGTTCTTCAACTTTTGTAGCCTCAAATTTTAATGCTGGTTATCTGCAGATGGGGTATTTTAAATTTTCTGCTTTATCTTTTTTGGTATTCTCAAAATTTTTCTTCACTGATTAATTATTTGTTTTATATTGGATGGAAATGCGTCCATTTGTGCAATTCCCTTCAGCCATGAGAAGAGCGGTGTGATGATGCCCCAGAAAGTGTGAGGCATCAAGTGTCAAAAGACCCAGGCTTTTCCACTCTCCATCCCTGCAGCATTGGGCAAAGCCTCTTAACACCTCTGGGCTTGTTTCTTCACCTGTCAAACCAACCTACTCTGTAGGGTTTTGACGAGGCTCAAATGAGATAACAAACAGGAGTAACTGTCAGTTGAACAAGTTTTTCTTATGAGGGGGATATTGCACCAAATTTCCCCAGCAAAGGGGCTTCTCCATTTCTTGATCATTTTGCTCTACAAAAACAAAAACAAAAAAAAAACTAAACTAAAAATAAGCCTTTTCCCATTACCTTGAGCATTTTTTTCCTGGACCTTTAGATCAGAATTAAATTTAGAGTATCAGATCCTCTCACAGCATCCTCTACTTTCTCAGAGATTGGTCATCAGATCAAGCCGAGAATTTATCAGACTGCCCTATGTCCAACTCCCCATAATAGACACCATGAAGCGTTCCTTTGCAGATTGTACACATGACCCTCCACAAACCCAATTTCCTAAGCTTGCCTAGGTGTTTTATTTCCTACTCGGGTTGAATGGCTCACTGGTAAGCTCGTGGATCTTTAATCAAGCACAACCTTCCCAGCCATAGAATGTGTTTTTGGTTATCATCCATCATTTCTTAAATGGGCTGGGAAAACAAATTCTTCTCTTCAATACGATCCATAATCAACTCTTCACTGACCGTGGCCTCCTTTCTTTAAACAGACCAACAAGATAAAAGAAAATTTTCCTTGCACTCCCAAGAGCTTCAACTTCTTATGTAGAATTGCAAATCCTTTAAAAGGCCCTATTTCTCCTTTCTTCTTCCCAAAATGTCCTCCCCTCTGTCCTGCTTCCGCCTGGCAGCTCCTCATCTTTCTAAATACTACATATTCTGAGGGACTTTAAACACCACTCCAAATGGAGCTGACTTCTGCTTCGAGTCTGAACTGAGCATTTTAGGATCAATCAGTTTTCCTTCTACTGCAATTTTTTGTTTCATGGCTTTTCAACTTTGAACTCCTTGAAGGCAAAGTTGCTGCCTTATTTTTGTCTCCCCAGCTCCTGGCACACAGTAGGTACTAAATTAATTTTTTTGGATAAAGGCATGCAAATCAGCAGAATTGGGAATTGATGTGTGTTTTCAGTCTTGTAAGGCTGTTGTGTCATGCTCTGGGTGATTGATCCAGAAGTCAGCCCACCTCCCACTGAGCCATATATGGTGAGCAATGTCACTCTCCTCACATCTTCCCCAATCCACAAGACATTCCTCTTGCTTGGGGAAGTATCTGGATTCCTGACACTCCAGTGCCACCCTAGTATTCCATATGCCTCTGGACAGATCTTACTTAGAGGGGCTAGATTTCACTCCTTGTGAAGAATCTCACATCATGCAGCTCCAATGAAGCAGGAGCTCTCTTTTCTCCACTGTGCATTGTGTTGCCATCATTGATGTTGATTTCCCTCCAACTTCATGGACTCTTTTCTTTCTAACTCAATGTTATCTATCATCCTACCTAAAAAGCCATCATTCATCCCTTTAATACTCTGCTATACAGAGATGTTCTCTAGCAACAAGGCCAACTTGGGCTGCTCACAGCAGTTGGAATTGGTGAGGAAAATTGTAGTGTGCACTCAGACCAGCTTCATCCACTTGCCCATCAAGTGGCATTTGACAAGTTACTTAAACTCTCTGTGCCTCAGTTCCCTTATATGTAAAGTGCCTTGTTGGGCTGCTGTGGGCATTAAAGAAAATAGTTCATGTAAAGTGATTAGGACAGTACCTGGCACATAGTGACTGCTAAATAAATGTTTGCCATTATTATTGATATCAACCTAAGCAGCAACACAAAGGCAGCGCACACCCTGCTGATCCCCGCAGCCACTGCTCTATATAAACCCTAGAAATATTCATGAAAAACCATATTTTTGTCCACGAATCCTTTTTACTTTTTCAATCTTCTTGTCTCTTGCTTGTCCTCTTGCTGCTATCGTCTTCCAACCTGCTAGGAGAGCCCTAGCTCAACAAAGTATTATTCTGATTCTGCCCGAAAGGGAAAGTGAGATCAAGGAAGAGGGAGAAGGGGGCCCAAAATTGGAAAAAATGATGCAAAAGAGAGCAGTCCTGTTGTGGTCAGGGATCCCACTAAGTTTAGCCTCCTTTGTTCCTCCTCAGGGCCTGGACCTGAGCAGGGCTGCCCTCTGGGCTGCTCAGAATTCTCTGCCAAGTGTCACTGCAACCCCACGCTGAAAACCCTCGGGTCCTGGCACTTCTGGTCTCCCCAGGAGACTTTGGTTAATGATGAGGCGGCACCTTGGTTTACTCTGAATCACTCCTTTTAACCTAATAATGTGCCTAGGGGGAAAATCCAATGTATTTGATCAAGTCTTGCCAGTATTATCTTTGTCTAACCCCATTAGTCTCACTGATAGGTGGTGTTCCTAACGCAATTAAAGCAAGTGCTCTCCCTGGGGCTCTTGGATGAATATTCCTTTCTCAGTATTCTCAGAACCTGGTTATCCCTTTAAATTGGCACAGGCAGGGCTGTGCAAAGGACCCCACACAGAGGAATGGTGCCCTTTGGTGCCAGAAAATTGGGATCTGATCTCATTTCAAATAACAGGTTCAGAAACTGGGGCTTAACTGAGAAATGGAGAGGGAGAGATGCTATGCTCTTGGCAAGAGTGTTTTTCTTCATGATACTCTTTCCCAGGTAAACATCACATGCTATATCCATTTTCTTCAGCTCTTTTATTATCTCTATGCCTCTGGAACTCCACTGACCCACAAAAGGCCTTCAAAGTCACTGGCCCATTTCAGAAGTCTCTGGTAGCCCATTTGAAATGTCAGTGCACATTCAACAAGCAGCCAGATCCAAATATGCTGAGGTTTAGCCTCATTAAAATGTTTCCATGACACAGGGTCAAACTTATCTTGCCACTTATTTTTTTCTCTTGCCAATCGCTGAGAAGCCATTTTCTTTCTAATTAATTCCATCCAGATGAAACCTGCACAAATGTCAGTGCAACAAATTAAGACTTATTGATTATTGGCTTTTTAAAAATAGTTAATGGTTCTGTCCAAAGATGGAATATTTTAGGGACATCAGCAAGACATTTTAGCTTAGAATGATTTTAGTTTTTTGAACAATGAAAATAATGTTGTAAGCATCTTCCATAGTCTCATTGCACATTTTTCATCTGCAACTTTATACTTTCTTTTTTATAATCAAAGATATAAATAACTAGAAAACCACATATTAGAATTTGATGGAAGAACAAGTACTAATGCATTTACATTTCATATGTGATGCTCTGGAGGTTGCCCATCCTTCTTTCCGCTTTTCTCTTTCCCTTCTAACATCAGCAGAATGTTAAGTTTGTTCACCAAAACTGTTGATAGCAAAAAGGAAAAATATTGAAATGAACTACAAGTTCCCTATCAGAAACCCAGTTTGTGGGTTTGTTGGTTTGTTTTAAGGATGATATTGGGAAAAGGTGGATGCCTTGACCTAGCCCACGGGTTTCTGGCTTACTGTCAAACACTTGCCGAGCCACTGTATACTAGGGTAAGGGTCAGAGGGGAATGCCACTCTTGACTGGTACTCTCAGGAGGATGTAATCTATCTATATATGTATAAAAATCTGTGAACTACAAAGCCTTCTCTACTGTACACATGATAAGATTCTCATCCAGTACTTCATTTGATTCATAAACCTTCTGCAAAGTAGTATGGGATCCCAGTGTGCTGGTGGAAAAACCAGGTTAAAGAGAGATGAGTTGCATCAAAGATGGCATTGGTAGCTGGAACTACCAATTCTAGCTTACGCCTAAGTTCCAAAACACTTAAACTAGATCTTTCCTTAATATGCTATCCAGCACATCAAAAGCTTTTATTTTACCAATTAGGTATACCCAAGGCCTACAGGTATGGTTTCTGAAAAGGTAGAAATCAGCTTCACAATCTACACATGCAAATTGCTTCAGGGAAGAGATTTTTGGCAAACTTTTTTTTTTTCTCCTACTCCAATGTTTCAGTTTGTCAGGAAAGATCTGAGTATGATAATTCATTCTGAAAGAGTTAAGTATTCAGTCTTCAACTATAAAAACAGATCCATGAAAGGGATCATAGGAATCATATAGTCCAACCCATAATTTTACAGAAAATAATTGAGACCCAGAGAAGCTTTTGCTTGTTCAAGGTCATAGAACTTGAAGTATGTGTATGTACGAGTCAAAGGATTTTATCTTTCTATTAATCCTGTTGTTTGCTCTCACTGAGTCCAGTACTAGATATCAATTAATGGTAAGTATGGATGTTTTAGAAAGGTTGCCAGAGAGATGATATCAATGACCAAAGAACAAGCCAACTCAGCATAGGAAGAAAGCTGGGGAGAACTCACCATATTCAGCCTGGACTTGAGAAGACCAAAGGATGTGAGATCGATAGGTAGACATGCCCTATGGCTTGAAACAAAGTTGTCCCAGCTGAGCTATAGCAAAGTTATGGCAGACCTTAGGACACATTATTGGCCAGATGAAAGAAAAAGACCTTCTAGTGGCTTCATATGGAGGTCTTTAATCTTAAAGGAGATTTTAGAAATGAAAATGGGAACAGAGGTGAGGAATCTGGTGACTATATCACTGCAACAGGGGATTGAACCAGTTGACCTTGAAATCCCAGGCAGCTCTAGAGGACTTTGATTGTATGATTTATTTTTATGTTTGTATTTATGTTCTGTCAAGAAGCCCATAAGCTCTGGGGATTGCTTTAATGAATAAATGATAAGTTTAAAAATGATAATGGTGTCATCAGGAGCAAAAGCCAGTGCTGGTTTATGGCTAGGTCTTAATCTATGCCACAGAATTGGACACAAAGGACAGATTCTCTCATTTGGATTTGTCATGGCCAGTGAATGTGGGAATCTCAGCCTTCACCTCAGGCAAAGCAGGCTTCATCAGCTGTGTTGGGTCAAGACTGCCAAATCCTTTTGTTCACATTCTTATTCATCTCCTTTCACTGATTCTCTGCGTCATGCAAATTGCATATCTGTTTTAAAAGAGTATAGTAGATTCAGGAATTAAATTATTGGCATAAGGAAGGGAATTTATGACAAATATCTTGATGAAACATTTACTATAATTTCTCTGAGAATATTAAGACCAACACAAGAGTCTGACCAAAAGACAATGGACTTTCATAAATAAAAGTTCATTTAATTTACAAGGAGTGTCCTCTGGTGTAATGTAGGCTCAGATATGCTGACCTATTGACTGGTCACCATGAATCCTATTTATCAGAAAAGCAATCAGAGACGATATCAGTGGCACTAATGAGAAGATATGGTATATAAAAATAAACTGCAGTATAGTTCTTCAAATTGTGCTGAATGGACAGCATCTAGGCATGTAAGCAAGAAAGGCCAATTCACTAATTGAATCCAACATCACTGTGATCCTTGACTTAAAGAAGAGTAGAGAACTAACATGAACTCATGGGAGGGTTATTAAAATGAAGTACTGTTCATAAGGCTTCATAAGATGATGTATTCATATCTTGTCAATCTTGTATTTTTAATATGCCACAGTCTGTATTTTCCCCAGGTATTAATTGATAATTTGGGTATTGTGTTGAATAGAACTAAAAGTTCTCCCATTGACAGCAAGTAAAAAATATGGAGTATGTATTCTGCAAGGTCCTTCTAACTTGATTTTTCTCTGAGTAACCAAACTGTCTTTCACTCTTAGTCTAAGACAGCTTATACAGGGTTGGCACCAATCCCACTCCAGGTCCTGGGTGGATCTATGGCTCAGGCTAGACCAGATAATTGCTTTTCCCTGGCCACAGGGATTGGTTCAAAGATGGGCATATGGCCCTACCAGAGCCAATGAGACCCTAGCAATAGGGACTTTTGCTAGGCAGGCTATTTTCCCCAATGGGAGAAAGATAAATGGATGTTGAGCTGCAAAGACAATGGATGCCTACCATATGCAGTCTTATCTATCAAATTCTTGGTTCACTGGGGAGAAAGACTGTGTCATATTTCTGAGTCATCCGCAATGCCTCGTCTACAAATAACAGTTATTCAATAAGCATGTGATGGTTTAATTGGTTAGTTCAGTCAAACTGGGGAATCTAACATTAGAAATCCCTCTGGCTTTTACTGAAATCCCATCTGTGACTAGACAATGGCTTTGCTTCATTCCAGAAAACTAGAGTTTCCAAGGTTGCCATCATTTGTAGAACTGTTATAGGATTAATGAACTATGCTGTGACTCTGCACTGAGAGACATTATTAATAATAAGAATAGTTAACAGCACCATACTAGAGTTTTACATATAATATCTCATATAAACCTCATGACAACCCTGTGAGGAAAGCTATCATTAAGGAAATCAAGACTTAGAAAACTCAAATGACCTGACCCAGGTAACACAGCTAATAAAGGACAGAGTTAGGATCGGAACTCAAGTCAGCCTTCCCACTGCTTATGCTTGGTCAAATCAAATTATCTCCCAAAGTCCAGATTAGACACCACCACCATCCAGAACTACCCCAGCTGGCATCAGCAACCCTTCCCAACACTTGGTGCTCCTCTTACAGTTCTTGTTTTCTTCTGACTTGAGTAATCATTTGCATATCTGTCTCTCCCACTAAATTCTGATTGTCCCTAAAAATAGCATACAGCAGAATGTAGAAGCCAGAAAGGCAACATCGTGTTAGGGAAAGAATAGCGAGTTGAGCCAGGAGCAGGGGGTGGGGTGTTCGGCGACCTCAACTGCTTACTGCCCCAGCTCCGGGAACCTCCTGCTTCCCCTTCTGCTGAGGCAGAAGCAGGATCTGGTCTCCAACCAGGCTTCCCGGATGTGCAACCCACTGCCACATCAATATTCCAAATGTACCTTTCATCATGTCATTCCCCAACTCAAGTTTACCTTCAGGTACAACTTTTATTTTATTTTATTTTATTTTATTTATTTATTTTTTTACCAAAAAACTGGTTGTTGTCAATTTGATTTCTTAAAATATTGCATTAAAGTGCTATTAATCTTGATTACTAAGTTCTATTTTGGCACTCCCTTAAATTTTGCACTCAAGGCAAGTACCTACCTCTTCTTACCCTAGTCCTGTTGCTGATTAGGAACTCCCGATTCCCTCCAGAGCAAAGTCTAAAACACTTAACAAAATATTCAAGACCTCCTCAAAATGACTTCCATCTACCTTTATAACTTAATCTTCAGTCTCTCTTGATATATCTCCTACACTTCAGCATACTGGTCCTCTGGCTCACTGTCCCTCTTCTCGCCTTTTTCCTGATTTTGTGCCTTTGCAGGGGCTGTTCTCCCAACATAGAAAGATTTAATCCACCCCTTCCTTCAAAGGCCACCTCCTAAAGATTTTCCTGGCTCTCTCTCCTTGAGCCAGATCCTACATTGCCTCCTATTATTGGATTATACCTTCTATAAGTCAGCCCTCACTCACTAACTACACTTTAAGCTCCTAAAAGTCAAAAGCTGCCTTAAAATCCCTCTGTTTCTTCTATCTTCTCTGCCACTTCTCATCCTGGGCACCTACTGCTGGGCAACCGAGCCAATGCTCAATAAATCACTTTCTTTGTGTGGTGCCTCCATGAACTCCAGTTGATTCACACCCGACTGTCAGCTTCTTTTACGCTGTGGCAAGCAGAGGCAGTGACCTGGAAGAATGAGTCTGGAAGGTCCTCCTCCCGGATTTCACACAGAACCTCTAGAGAGGACAGGAAGATGGGCTTGGGTGGTGGGAAAACCACAGGGGCAATTCCCTCAGAACCAGGGGCCTGAGCTCGGTGTCCCTCCAGGAGTGGCAGGGCAGTTCTGCGAAGGAATTTCATCTAGTTTTGCCTCTTGTATAACATTGAGCTTTAGTGTTCTACTCACCCCAATGGGAACTCAGAGAGTCCCGGTTACAGCTTAGTGTAGAGAAAGAAAACACTTCTCAGAGAAGACCTGACTTTGTCAGAACGAAAAAAAAATTTTTTAGCTAACTTAATAAAGATCTAGGCCTATAAAGAATAACCTTTAAATATAAATTGGTAAGGTAGTTTATTTAAAATGTGTGACCAGACCTAAAAATGGATATTTTTGTACAGAAATATTGGTTGCCAAGTTTAGTGGCATTTGCTTATTCAGTCAATGAGTGTTTATTTTTTGCCTACCATGTACTAAGTGCTAAGGATAGAAGGATGACCAACTCAGACATGGTTCCTAGCCCCTTGGAGCTTTTGCCATAATGTTTCTTATTATTTGTGAAAAGCTTAACAATTACTTTTGCGCTCTTGAAATCAGCCAGTAATTATTGAGCTCACATTAACTGCCTAGTCTAGATGCTTAGGTAGATTGGAAAACAACACAAAAATCCCTGCCCTCAGGGAGTGTATAGTCTAGGTGGGAGCAATAGACCATGAATATAGTAGATAAGCTACTTTACAAACTATGTTAGAAGTGACAAGTGCTATGGAATGGAGAAAAAGTAAAGCTGGATAAGGGGAGTTAGGGTGTGTGTGGGTGGGTAGGTTGCAGCATTAAATAGGGAGATGGGGGCGGGCCATCCCAAGAATACAAGATTTGAGCAAAGATTTTAAAGAGATGAGGGAGTTAATCCAGACGGTCTCTGGGAAAGAGCAGGGAAAGAGAAAAGCTAGGGCAAGGCCTGGAGACAGGAATGTGTCTGGAACTTTGAGGAAACCAAGAAAGCCCACGGGCTGGAGAGGAGTAAGTGAGAGGGAGAGGAGATGAGGTGAGAAGTAACCCAACATCTTGTAGCCCTGCGGGCCACTGAGAGGACTTCAGGTTTTACTTCAAGCAAAACAGGGAGCAGAGAGAGAGAGATGATGTGACCCCAAAACCCCTCTGCCTGAGTCCTGAGAGGGGAGAGGAGTAAGAACAGAAACAGGGAGCCAGTTAGCAAAATACTTTGGGATCCAAATGAGAGATAATAGTGGCTAGAACCAGCATGCTAGTCCCTAAGAACGGATTGAATTCTGGATTTACTTTGCTGCATATTGGGGACAGGAGTTGTCCTAACTCCTGTATTCCTGATGGGGATCCAATGAGATTAAACATGTCAAGAATTTATAAAATTCCTAGCATATAGTAATTGCTTGATAAACTGTTATTATCATCATCACCATGATCATTACTAGTATTGATAGGCCATTTGTTAATGGGTGGTCCTCTGTAGCCCTGGAAGTGAAAACAACAATCTCATATGTTAATAGAATATCTCAAAAATGGGATTTGAATTTGGACCCCAACTAGGGACATTCCTCTCTCCTTTCTTGTTCCCCTAATGCCCCTGGTTCAAAGCCAAGGGCAGCCATGGCCATCCAACTCTCATTAACTGCCTGTATCACTCTGGATCCATCCTAATTTCCCAGCCTGCACTTACTTACTCCGCCCTACCTTGCTTCACAAAACTAAGGCTCTGAAGTGACCAAACCTAGCTTCTTCTCGTGGGAACATTTGATACCCTGTGATTGGACAAAAATTATTTTTTCATTTGCCTTCAGCTTTGGGGGGAGTGAGGCATTTGTCATGGAGGAAAATCTGGAATCCTGGTGGCCCCTGGGGCCATGGCTAAGGGATCCGTTGGCTTGCCAAGGGAGTTCTGGGAAATGCCTAGAGAGAAAGAGACAGGGAAAAGAGCTCAGCTCGCTGTAACTGTGATTCAGAAGACTTGTCACCCTCTCAGGGGAAGAGACAGCACAGAAAAGTGCAGTCGAGTGGAATGGTTGGAGTATATTTTAGAGAAATTTCGCCAAAAAGGAAAGTAGAGATGATGGTCTCTTTTTTTAATCCCCCTACAAATAAATAAATAAATAAATAAATCTCCAGAACTTAAAACTATTTAATCAGCTGAAAAACATACGAGGGCTTTACAGCACCAAGACAGCTTGCACAGGCCCCGATAAATGCCTATCGCTCATTTGCATACGCTAACAGCTACACTTTAATCAGCCTCCTAATCCCTGATGGTATTAATGAGTTTTTTTATGCTTTTTTTTTTTTTTAGTATCATGTTTGCTAATTCAAAAATGATCAGCGGCTTCTGTGTGCCTTTTTTTATGCGGGAAATAATGGGTGAGCTGGGTACTCCTGTTATCCCGCTCTCACAAATAATTAAGACTACAAAGGGTACAAATCAGTTTGAATGCCATGCACAAAGGCATGGGCTCAGCAAAGGCCTTTCTCTGTTTCTGCTTCTCTCTCCCCCACCCCTTACTTTCTCCCTTTTCATTTGTTCCTTTCCTTTGAGAAGAAGTGGTTTTAAAAGGCACCTGGGCAAGCAAGGGGCTGGCAGGTCCAAAATATTGACTTCCTACCTGACTCCTACCCCCATCACCACTACCAGGACCTGCAAGATGCAAGTTGTCATCTCAAAGGTTTGGATGCCTCTCAACACTAGTTTTCAAAGCACAAACTGGAGTAGGGGCAAGAAAAAAAAAGAACTTTCTGACCAGTGGCTCTTCCATATTCCACACCCCACTTCTTTGTTCACCTTCCCAGTAAGAACCAGCTAGGCGTGGCACTGCCAGCATCAGGAAATGAGGGGAGGGTCTCCTGCTCCCCCAGGCCTTGCTCCCAGGTACTCTGGGACCCTTTGGCATTCACGCGGCACAGCAGGCCGGGCCAGCCAGAGACAAGGCAGCCCAGGACAGGATCCCAGTGGCTCATCCAGGTATGGCAGCTCCAAAAATAGGGTCCAGATGAGACATTTTGGGCTACTTGAAAGTAAACACACAAGAGGATCAGCAATTAGTCTTCCAGAGGGCTGAGAGAGGTCAGCATGGACAATGGAAAGTCACAAATCATCCAAAGGGTCTTAGCCAGGATGGCCACCCCACAGAGAACAAAGTTCCCTGACTTGCATTTCATATCTCATGGTCACTAGTGTTGGACAGGTGAGGCCCACAACCTCCAGCCAGAGAAAGGAGGAGGAGGTGTCAGCCCTGGGGTGACCTGCACCCAGGAGGGTGAACTCTCAGTGACTAATTGGCTAGAAAATATAGATATAATCCAATGCAAGTACATCCATATGGAAATTAGATGGTAAACGTATTATGTATTTTGACAATAAAATACTTCTAAATATAAAAATAAAATATTTACAGCACCTCAAGATAGATAGTTATTTTTTAAAGTTGGATGAAGGGTCATGCCATTCATATATGTGGAGATACGTGACTATATCTATATTTTTTAAATTTCCTTATTCCGGAGAATGCAGGGAGAAATGACAAAACAACCTAATTTGCAAAGTCCTTTGCACTGTAACAAGGACAAAGTGTTGCCTGGATACCATCAAATCAACAGCCTCCCATTGCTGTACGATGGCTGTCTCATTGCCTGGCAGTCTCTCAGTAACCTGTAGTCATTGGAAAATGGCTTGGCCATCCAGACAACTGAAAGACACAGGCACCTTAATTTTGACTTCTTGTCTGTCTTCTAGTTAAGTTTCTTTTTAGTGTTCCTTGTAAAACATTCTCTGGTACATCATAGGCACTTGATAAATGCTAAGTTGAATTATTTTGGGGAGCCATGCCTCTAAAACACTATTGTTGGAAAGCTATTGTTGATATTGAGCTTATTTAATGGTGTAATATCTGCTTTAATTATATGAAACAGCTTTGATCCAAGGATATAATTTGAGTTTAAGCATAGATCTTTGTTTAAATTTTGATCCAAGGATATAGTTTGAGTTCTATATATAGAAACCTAGTAATACATTTTACCATGATGGAATTATACTCTACTTTTTAACTCATGAGGATTCAGATATTCTTTACCAGCTTCATTCCATTTACCTCTTTCTCCTTTAGCTTGTCCCAAACCTAGGCCATTTTAACACCCATCAAGCCACCCACCTATCAATTTTTCAACAAATCTGTGCTGTCTGTTGTGCCAACCACTTTTATCATCTCAACCAACAGGTAAGTGGAGAGAAGGAAACACTTGGAAT